>NC_140040.1:5129580-5729580 GCF_963513975.1 Fringilla coelebs | reverse complement strand
TCCGAGTGCTTTCCCTGTGAAATGCTTGGCAGGGCTCGAACTCCTGAATATCATATGCAGGCTTAATATGAGGTTCCTGCTTCGTGCTCCATGGTTACTTTTCCATGTTAAATAAATTTGTCTAATTTACCACAGACGGAGATAAATATTGATTTGGTAAGCAAATGAAAAAATATGTTATGGGCAGGCTGCACTCGTGTCAGTGTGACACCAGTGTTGGGCTGGATGTAATGCAATAGTTGACTCAGTTAATGATCTCCTGTAGCAGTTATTGCTGTGTAAGGTATGGCCAGTGCCTTTGCATTGCCTGGTGTGATTTATGGATCTATCTTTACATTTACATAAGCAGCCTCCTCCTCCTCCTCCTGCACGTGCCAGTGGCATATCTCACTGTATCTCATTTCCTCTTGTGGGAGAAATGACTGGGTAAGGAGCTAACCCCTGTGAGCACTGAGACCTCCACTCTTGGCTGCTGCCTGCTCATGGCACACACACACCCCTTGGTGGAACCCAGGGAGAAAATCCCGTGGCTCTGGTTCCCAAATGTTGAAACCTTCTGATCCTGCCCAAGACCACCTTGCTTTGGGGCAGCTGCTCTGGAGAAGGGTGGAAGGGCTCTGCCCTCCCTCTGGGAGAGTCATTCATTCAGCACCTGCCTCACTCCAGTGCCTCTTACATGCCACAGAATCACAAGTCTCAGCCCATTTCATGATAACAGGCAAGGGATTTTAATGCTGAAAGAAAGGTGCGAAGAATTTGGGCTCTAGTGAGATAACCTGAGAAATTTTGCAGGAAACCCATTATTATCTTGCCCAGCACTCATTCTTTGATGGCATAGACTTTTTCCTATTTAAGAAAGACCTTTTCTTTGTTCTAGGAAAATACCAAGGTGATCATTGCACTGTATGGCAGATTTTTCTCTTGGAAAAACTGTCTTGCACATGATTAACTTTATGGTACATAATAGAGAGAAAGCTGCAAGGTGATGGTTAATGGCATTTGAAAAGCCATTGTTAACCTCAGCTTATAGAGATTTACAGGGATTGCTTAATATAATCAATATGCTGATTACATTGTAATAAATAAGTGGTTATGAATATCAGTTCTTCAGAGGAATAGAGAAATATTTAATATATGTATCTGAAAACGTTCCACCTCTCTCTTCCATGTTTATAAAAATGAGTTCATTTAGCAAGTAATTTTTCTACTGAAAAGGAGATTGTTTTTTTTTCCTTTGAATAAAAGTTTTCCCAGTGTAGTTTGTGTGCATAGATCTATATATACACACAGAGACGTGTGTTTGTATATATCTATATATTCTTGTATACACAGTTCATTTCCCATACCATTTTAATGATTGTGCGGGTGGCTGAAGAGAGCAGAGATGAATGATAAAGCAATGTGGGAAAACGCAAGTGTGACACACTGGGGAAAACAATGAAAGGACATGAACACTGGAAAAAGAAAAAAAAGAAAAAAAAGAAAAAAAATAAATAAGAGAAGCAGCAGAAGCACCAGGAGTGAAGTGGTTAAGGAGGCTGCCGCAGCAGGAAGCGGGTACAGCTCTGTTTGCAGTGTGCTCATGGGAACCGGGCTGGAAAGTGTTGTGGTAAAAGTGTGTGGAAAAAAAAAAGAGAAACATGAATTGAGCTATAAATATCTGGTTTTCTTTGAAGTTTTGCGACCAACAATTAATGTTACTGGAAATCTCACAAAAAGTTGTTGTTTTATAAACTCTGGTTTGGCTGAATGAGGCAAAGTAGGGAGGATATTAGCTCATCTCCTAAGGCAGCATCTGTACACTGATTTTTGAGCTCCTGTGGCAGGTACAGAGTAAGTGCAGAATGAAGCCTTGTGTTCCTTTCCTCTGCTAGGGTTGCTGGCTGCAGAAGTGTATTTAAAATGACATAAAGTAAAGAAAGGTTTATCTGTAAGGACAGTGTCTATATGTCACATGTCCTTTAGTGAAAATGAGAGGAACGTCTATATTCTGGTTTTGTCTACACTCTTTAAAATCAGACCTCTTACAAGAAATTAACTCTAAAACAACAGGTTGCTGTCTAGTCTATTTTTTCTTTTTCTCAGATTAAAAATCCAATAATGAGCAGTGGTCCAATAAATGGATCTGAAGATCACAAATTATTTTTTGGGATTTATCTGTAAATAGTGATTATTATTTTCTTTTAAAAAAGTCCACTGTAGTGTTGGTTTTTTTCCTCCAGTAAATCCCTGGCTGTTGTATTTCAGTTAGTTGCCCCATTCCCTCTGTAAGGGAGAGATGCCATTACCAGTGAATATGATCATATTTAAAGCCTGTTTAAAGCTGGTAATGATATTGAAAACTGCAGATTCCAAAACAATAATATCTATCCTCTCCACATCAAGCAGTTAGGTGGGTCTGTTTTAACAGCTGTAGTTGGTCATTTTGGTGACTTCCATTTATTGAGCAGGTTTTACCTCAAAGTGTTTTACAAACTTAAGGATGCTCATTCTAAAGCTGTGCTGAGATGTGTGTGAGCAGCTCATGAGTGCAATTAGCTCAGTGCAGCTCTCAGGGCTGGCATCTCAGATACTGCCATGGCCAGTAGTGTGTTTCCAGCACCTCTTTTAGCTTGATACATGTCCATCCTACCTTTCCTGGAAAGGGAGGACAGATTGTACTGCCTGGTGTAATGTAGCATCATGATCTTGGTCCTTTCTGGAGGTTTTTTTCCCACCTGTGGATGCTCCTGTGTAAGGAAATGTGGGTAAGAGGTGTGGAGAACAGAAACATCCAGCATCCCTGGAAGAAACTGTGGCCACTTGCACAGCTCCTGTACTGTAAAAGGCTGGAAATAACTCAGATTTACAAAGACTTTGTGGGCACACCCTCTAGAGATCCACAGAGCAGGCAGGATGTGCGGGCTGGATGTGCTGCCATCAACCCAGAGCCATGCAGAGCCTGGCAGAACTGCCCTGCTCCTCCTCTGGCCTTGCCCTGTGCCAACACACCTGTTCTGCAAGGTGAGCTGAGGTTCAGGAGGTGAAGCCCCTTGGATCAGGTGCCCTCTGTGCGTTGGTGCCCTGGTGTGCAGCTCCAGCTGAGCTCTGGGGCTCTTGTTGTGCAATCTTTTTGAATTGGCTGCACAACTGTCAGCGTCGTGTCCGTGTGAGTTTCTTCCTCCAGTGCTCATATTATTTGCTCTGGGGGCCCTTGTCAGCTCACATTCAGCTTGTTTGCAGACAAAAACTACCAGCAGGGAATGAGCTGTGATTGAAATTGAGATGCTGAGCTACTGTACAGGCTCTCGGTGAGGCACGGCTGCTTTGTGTACAAGTGTCTGAGCTCTCTGGGACTGACTTTACTGTTGTTTAAATAAAATCCAGCTCTGATTGGTTTACTGAAAAGCTCTGCCTACCCTCAAGGCCCTGTTTTGCACTCAGATTATTAAAAAATTAGCTGGAGGCTGTGTTTGGAGTTTAATTCACTCCATCACTTTGCTTCATATGTAGACGTATTTCTCCCTACAGCTGCAATCTGCAAGAAGCAGCTTCAGAGCTGAGACATGCCATGGTCTCACCAAATCAGCCTGAAATACATGAAGACTGTAAATTTGAATCAAACTTCAGGAGAGAAAGAGAACTCCTTGAACCAGTTTTTAGGTTCATTTTTCAATAGACTCAGTGCTGGAAGACAGAACTGAGAGAAGGAAAATCAGCCTGGGACTTTCTTCTAAACACTGCTGTCCTGTGGCATGTCATTAAATATAATAATTCTTCTATTGCTTTCTGCTTTTTAGCAAAAAGAAACCTCCAGAAGTCTGAGAGACAAGAATTTGTATGGATTTGTATGGATTAAGGCCACTGGGACCATCACATTTGCCTTCGTTATGCCCAGATTTCTACCCTCAGTTATTGTTTTTTCCTGTGTTTTATTTCTTACCACATCACTTCTACCACAACATTGTACTGCTGACTTGTAAATGAAATGTATATTAGAATGAATCATCAGCACAGAAAAGTCCTAGGCTTTTTTGAATGCACCGCTAAGCACCTTATCTGCATCTAAATATCTTTACAAATCTGAGTCTTAGTGGGAAACTTAATGCTGCTTTATTCTGGCAAGCCCAGGATATAAATGCCCAGCACTCAAAGTTTACTTTTGATTGAGTTTTCACACTCATGCAAATGCCTTACACTACCCTTAGGAAAGTGTTAATTTGATTTTCAGACAAAAGATTGTTCAGCTTCAGTATTGGTTTGAGAAGCAGCAGTGTTAAAAGAGGAAGGGGGCTTCAGTACCACCTCAGCCTCCCAGTAAGGCCATCCAGAACAATGAATGCAATATTATTTTTTTAAATTGATAAAATGAAGCTAAATTAGCAGTTTAGAGGGGGGTTTTATGTAGTTGTTCAGTTCTCTGCAATGTTTTGGGATGCCATTGACAAAAATGAGGCTTTGTAAATCTTCAAACATTGTTTCAGAAAGAAACAAAGACATTTCTTCCCAGAAATCCTGTGGTACGATGACTGCAAATTTCGTATGAAACAGAATTTGCATCAAGGAAATTTCGCTGTTTTTTCTGTCCACATGGCTGATGCTATCATGCTGAAAACATCATTGTAGAAATTACTCCGGATTATGATAATCTTGATATGTTTGTGAAAAGAGTTATATGATGTGGTGTCTTCAATGACACGGATATGTGACCTGATGGTCCAGGAAGTCTCCTTCACTCCACGTTTCCATGTCTTCAGCACAAAAACAAACCAAACAAAAAGAAAAAAATCAGGTGTTTGTTTTGTTAATCGTTAGGTAGCTAATCCAACTCAGCTATTTTGATTTCTAATCCTATCAGAGACAATGCCCTCTTTACTCTGGAAAACAAATCTCACTCAATAGAAAATGCACCTCATTTGGCACTGAAAACAAGGCTTCAGACTAATTGAATCCCAAGAAATGTTAATACTATTTTTCTTCTATACTTGCAGAACAATATCTGAATTCTTGACGCTTGTCTTTGGTTTGCTCTTTGTGGCTAATGCTGAGCTAATGGCAGATTTGATGGAATAACAGCAGTGATCCTTTATGACAGATCTGTTTTGTATCTGGCCCTGAAGCTGGTCTTTCTCTGCATGTGCCACTGCACCCAAAGGCAGAAGGGCCAAGCAATTAGTACTTTTCCTAAGTAATAAATTAGTTCATCCAGTTCTGTGCACGATATAGTCATTATGTGGTGGAAAATCGAATCCATACTTTTGTTTCTGGTGGGCTGCAGTGGTATAATGAGCACTACGGGTGTTTTAATACCCTTTGTTTGCACTTGGAAAAACATAACACTCTCCCACTGAGAACCAGAAATCCTCTCGTGTTCTTGTGAACATGACATTCAGAAATGCAGCGTGAAGAGGTTTTGATGTTGGCAAGGAACGTGGAAGAGGCATTTCACAACGTGCCACCACTATCCCAAGAAGAAAGGAGCAGTGCTACTGCTGAAAACTTGCTCAGATGTGTTTAAATCTATTCAAAGGCATTTCCTGAGTATGAGATAATCAAGGTAGAGTTTGCCTTTTAGAAACTTTGGGCAATTTAGCCATTTGTAAGTACCCATTGTGTCACTTGTCCTCAGTGCACGAGAACAAAATCCTTTCAGGCTCTCCCAGACCTGGTTGTGTGATTGGGATCATGACAACTGAAGGTGCAGTTCCCATATCTTGTGTATCTGATATTCTTCAGATATCCAAGTTAGTGACAGGCTATGGAATTGTGGTAAACTGCATGCCAAGGGAATATCAAAGTGGCTGAATGAATGGAGAGATGGAGCTGGAGTGTGGTCTTCAGACCCATGGAGTCATCACCCTGCCTTCTCCTCAGTGTGTGTGACAGAAGATGTTAAATTTGTGGGCCAAAGGAACAGAGCCACGGGTAGTGCTGGGGGGAATGCGTGGGTTGAGCTGCTTAATGTACACTTGGATTGTCACCCTCATCTGAAAGGAGCCAACTTCTTTAATTAAAGTTAATGAAGATTGTCCTTTAATTCCCAGATGGCAAGAAGGGAATAAGAGCTCATGACAGTGCATCTTTGCATGGCCAACGCTATTTAGTTACAAACACAGCTTAGAACCAGCATTTGTGACCTGGCCTGAACCATAACTCCTGCAGGCTGTGTGCTGTGCTCTGTACCAGGCATAGGATGGATTTTATCCCAAAGGAGCTACAGAGATGAACCCTTCATCTGAGAGAGCATTGCAGCTGTAAAGCCCTTATAGCAGCAAAGGTTTCAGTTTCTTTAAGAGAGCATTCACAATTTTAATTGTTTTAGAAATATAGGTTATAACTACATATCATGTATGGGAAAAATTAATTACTGAACAATTCTAGTGTAATCCATGTGATGTGTCACATAATTCAGTCAGCTGAATATAGCAACCTGGTTTTAATAAAATAAATACACGCTATTCAATATGTAAATTAGCTAGTTAAAAATGTACACTAATGGATCATTAACCTCTCTTGAACTTAGTGTTCTTAGCGAAAACCACAATAAGTGAATGTAGGATTATGGCAATGGAGACCTGTTTAGGAAGAATCCCAGTAAGCACACTGAGCTGGGAGATACCCCAGCAGAGTAGCCAGGTGGGACATGGAGCATTTCTCAAAGCTCTTTAGATGGTGGAAAACTGGGATGCAGCTCCATCTGGGCAGAGAGCTGTTGGAATGGTCAGTGACAGGGACAAGCACCTACTGTGGAAAAATGCTCATTTTCTCTATCTCCCCTTCCCTGCTATGCTGGAAAGGTGTCTTTGGCAAACACAAAAAGATTCTTCTTTCCTGTCTGCCATTGCTGCTCTGCAGCTCTGGAAGGGCTCTGCTCAGCTCCTCAAGGATGGAAGGGCTGAGAAGTTGTGTTCCTAAAAACCCCACGGACTGGTGTATTCAGCCTTTAGCCAGCCTATCAAGCATAAACCATTTATCACCTTCACCTGGCTTACAGCTCTGTGTGCCCCTCTGCAGGAGCCAACTCCCATCCCAAAATCCAGCTGGATTTATCCTCCCCAGAGAGGACCAGAGGGTCGTGGGGGACCGAGCAGCCGGAGCCGACGCGTGAGTGTTGAGCTGCGCGGTGTTTGCGCGGCACCTGCCCACGCACTGGCTCCAACCATTGTTATCTGCCTTTCAATTTCACAAGCGCAGGATTTTACTCCTAAAAATAGCTTCAAGGGAGCCACGCAGAGCCACAGCAAATAGGACTTCTTCAGATGGCTTTGATCGCTATCTGCACTTGCGTGGGTTTAGAAGTTACAAAGTAGATTTTGGTATCAAACGCACCTTGGGCTTTGGTAAGTGTCTCTGGAAGGAAACTGCCACGTGTCAGGAAGAGAGGATGCTAAACCTGGGCCACATTGCCAGCTGTATGCCAGTCCTTTGCAGCTAAGACATAACTGAATTCAAAATCATCTGGGTAAGGCATCCAAAATGTAGTTATTTTTAACTAGAACAGTGCATTGTAAAACTGCGGCCCACTCTGCATTTAATTTTTCATATTTTTAAACGCCCAATTCTTTTTTTATGATTTTTTCCTCTCCTTTAAAAGCAGAGCTTGAGATGGAATCGTGCCCCCTCAGCCATTTAGAACTGAAGCAGTGGGGACCACTAACTGTGGCTGGCTTTGCAGCTTTAACTGGCCTTTATTACCATAGCCATAAATAGCAAACCGCCCCAAATATTACAGGAGTTTTGTTGGCTTTAACCAATGAAGTAGAACAAGACCTCTGAATACCCCATTAGTTCCAGTGCTGTGCTTTGACGACTTTGCATTGGCAGCTCTTTTTCTATACAAGTCACTGGCCTCACCCGTGTCTCTTAACAAATACCGTTGACAGGCACCATTGCAATTTTTCTGCATGTTCTGACAGTTTAATTCAGTACCTCCTGGCTAAGCAGCCAGAGCCTGAGGGGGTAATTCAGCACCTTGGCATCACACTGCTGCAATTAAAATAATTAAGGGAGTTGGGATGGGCTTACAGAGCTTTCCGTCTTCTGCAGCCTTGTACAGAGAGTGCACTTTCCTATTCCCCCATGGAATGAATGCAGGAGCTTCCTTTACAATATGCTGCAGTGATTTTTTTTTTTTTAAAGAAGATGCTTATTTCCAGCCTCTGTTTACAAAGCTGTTTGCATTTATGCCTAACAACTTTTTTTCTCTTCCTTTATACAACCCAATTTCCTCCTCCTCGCCTTAAATACAAGGGGACAAATACTTTGCATTCCAGCAGTGTATTCTTTTGATTAAGAGAGGTGCATAACCCCTTGGCTGCATAATCTTAGTCAAATCATTCACTTTGGTGCTTAGTAAGGGCAACTAAGCATAGCTGTCTAAATTGGTAGGTCTCATTTCTCTTACTGAGAAGGAAGGAGGAATAGGAAAAATGAAAGCTATTTTGTTCTACCTTTAGTGTTAAAGGCAAATAGAGGAGTCAGGCAGAGTTTTGTGCATGGGTGTATATATATATATATATGTATATATATAAAAGAGATATGTATGCATGTATATATATAATGTGTGTATGTATAAAGGACTAGGTTTGTTGTTTTCCTTTGTTTATGTGTCTCATACTAAGTGCATTTATACTACCTGCACACATAAGAGTCCTGCAGAAACACGTTCTGCTGAGCTGTGTATCCCCTATCTCTCTAAGCCAGGTGATATCCTGGTTTTACTGAATGGAAACCTCCCCTGACACATCTGGGCCCTCGTTCCACCTGGGACTTCACCTTGTTCATGCTATAAGTGAACTCCAAAGGATGGAGATAAGCTTTTGAAAGGAGCTGTGATAAATATCAGCTGTGTGAAGTGAGCAGAAGTACCGCAAGTCATGTTCGGCTCATCTGGTGCACGCAGGTATATCACATGCTGATCTGAGCCCCCTTATCTGCTCCTGCTGCGTGTGTGCCGGCTGCAGCCTTTCCCTGGATAACTGGTATCAAGCTCAAAAAATGCTGCCCCTGTATTTTGTCAGACCCTGAGACATTAATCATGAGGAAAAAATCGTCAACGGTATTGTGAGAGATTTCTTCTGCGGGTTCAGGTCGTGGGATTTCTGCAGCTTGGGAGATCTGTGTGGTGTGAGCAGAGTAAAACCTGCGGGGTAACCTGTTCCCATCAGGGCTGCTGAGCAGAGGCAGGCTCTGGCTTTGAGGCTTACCACCCTTAACTGTCCCCAAAGCCACCCCTTAGAGACATGGCCTGTCACAGGTGTCCATTGCTATTCTTCTCTGCTCAGTGATTCTTTTTTTTTCCTTGGTTTCTGAGGCTAGGAAGAAAAGTGTGGTGGGCATCAGCTCCAGCTGCCATGGAGGGAGAAGGGTCATTCCCATTGACCATCTGGGAATTTGGCCAGCCAAAGCCTAGATGCCACGTAAATGTCCCTTACAGGTTCCTGAGGTTAGGAAGGGCAGCAGATTGTGGATGCCAGGAGATGCCCTCTTATCTGGTGACCATGAACAAGAAGTCTCTTTGTAATGCTCTTCCTCAGGTAGAGGGGAGGAAAATGATAGTTCCTCCTGTGGAGCCTTTCTGTTTCAGCTCATAGAATGGTTTGGATCAGAAGGAACCTTAAAGATTACCCTGTGCCATCCCTCTGCCATGGGCAGGGACACCTTCCTCTGGATCAGTTGCTCAGAGCCCCCATCCAGTCTGGCTCTGAACACTCCCAGCATTTGGGCATCCACAGCTTCTCTGGGCAGCCTGTGCCAGGGCCTCCTCACCCTCAGGTGTGGGCTTGTATTTAGTATTTTTTTGCTTTTGACAACACTGCTTTCCTGGTTTTGAAATGTTCTCATTCCCACCTCAGGGGTGACCCGGTGGCTGCGGGCTCTCCGGGCAGGAGTGCAGCTCCTGTGTGTGATGTAGGTGCCCTGGCTCTGCTCCATAATCCCTGCTCCCTGTGTGCAGCACTGCTATGATGACAATAAAGGATTGGTGTCTTCAAAAGCTCCTAAACTCCTTCAAGCAATAAGTAAAAAAAAATTGAGCATTTGATATAATTTTTACGCCTGTTAAAGATTTTCTGTGGGTGGCTCACATGGCAATCTGACCCTTGCAGCACAGTCTGGTACCAGAAATAAACCCTGGCAGGAACTTCTCTTTTTGTTGTTTACCTAATACATTGAACTAGCAGATATTTCAATTTTAAAAGTCCCTTTGGAAGAGAAATGCACCTTGCTGTGTGTGGGTGTGGGTTCTCCCAGCTGCAGCACCATCCTCTCAGCTCTACCTGAGCACTCAGGTGGGACTGATGGGTTTCAACTTTCAGTGTTTCACATCTGTCATGCAAATCTTTCAGGAGTGAGGGGGAAAGGGAGAAGGAAGTGGGTTTTCAATTGGTATTTGTGAGGAAGTTCCTGATTACATGTACAAATGGGTTGTGCCCACCATTGCAGCCAAAGCACCTTAAATTGTTTGGGATAATGAGTATGTACAATGCCCTGGCTGATTTACAGCTCCGTGGGGATGTTGCTTGTTCTGCCCTCAGCTGATGCTTAAGGAAATTAAACTGTAGTGAGAGGAGGACTTCCTGATCCCAGAGCATCTGCTCCACCCACAGCACATCCTTCCTGCTGCCCTGTCCAGTGAAACACGTGGCCACTTCAGTTAGATTTCCCTTTTATCTTGGCAAAGGTGTGCTTAGGAAGCGATACCTCTCTGCCTCACCTATTTCACCAGTAAAATCTTGTGCCCATTTCCTGCGTACTGAGAAGCCTCCCTGATGTCAGCTGGTGATGCAGCGGAAAGAGCAAGAGTCATCTCCCATCTTCAGGCTGGGCCTTTCCTGTGCACTCTTTCTCTCACTTCCAGGAAGGCTGCTGTGACTTTAAAACACATTTTGCAAAGCCTCTGCCTCCAGTAGCTCAGCTGAAATCAGAGTGTCTCATGAGTTTAATGGATCAAACGGCGGTGATGGCTTTTATGGCTCTTTTTCACTTTAGGGCTAAGGGAAGAGAGAGCAGGCCAGGTTGGTTTTAAACTCAAGGATTTATGTTGTTAATCCTCCTGGCTAATTATAATTTATAGGATCCTGATAAATTAATATGCAGTTGCTATTAAAACACAGAGAATGGTGTAAGGCAGGCATAAACAAGTCTTGTTCATTCTTAATTTATTTTCACCAATGGAGAATGTTAAATAAAATGAACACTGGGGCATTTCATGGGAAGTTTCATTTTCATTATTCATCTTCAGATTTATGGACTTCATATAACAATTTTCCAAACATTTTGCCCTCTAATGAAAATCATGTTGAGAGTTTGAGGGTACTGAACACCCTGCAGAAGCAATATTTTGGTGTTCTTTTCTAACACACATTTCAGGCTCGCTCCTAGAGTGGGGATGGCAAAGAAAACCCCTTGATTGGTTATTTTTAATGCTGTGAATTTAAGCATGTATTAAAGTGAGAGGCTGACATCAATAGCATTGTGTGCATTTCTCTTTGAAGCTCTTGAGTATGTTTAAGCCCTGCTTGGCACTTTACCAGCCCTGGGCTCTCTCTGGCAGAAATTGCGACAATCATGAAGAGGGTGAGTGTTTGTAAAATTATTTCTGTAGGGTGAGAAAATCACAGAGCTGTGAGAGGGTTCTGGAGCACACACATTACCAGACATCCTGGGACATGAGCGTGGCACAAATAAACGGCACCTGTGCTTTCTGTAATTGCAAGGTCAGGCAAAGTAGAATCTAAAATACATCAGATGGGATAAATAACATTTATTGTATAAGGGGAAATTATGGTGAATCAGCATCTTCCCTTTAGGATACAGAGAGAAACACCTGAGTCAGGACTGCACACAGGCTCCTCACAGCCCTCCGTGCTGCTGTGCCTGCCCCATCCAGTGCAGCTACAGAGCTTTTGGGAGGTGGAGAACTTGCTGGAAAGCTGATGACAAATTAATAACACCCAGGGCACAGGGCTCTGCCACTGATTTTAAACCAGAAGTTAAATCTTCACACTGTTAGCATTTTCCAGCCTTTTTAAATTTTTTTTTTCCATAAACCTCTGGTTTGAAGCAGTGTCTTCATTAAAGCTGGGTAAATGTGGCCATGACTAGTCCCAGAATAAATGTGTTTCCCCATCAGGAGTGATTCTATCTTCTGTCAAATAGAACTATTAATATAATTGTTGTTACTTTTAAGTAGAAAAAAAGTTTAATAAATGCCTTGGAGATTAGACTGGAAACTGTGGAAAAATTGTGGTTTGGCCTTTTAAAATCTTTGACTTCTCTTAGGTGTTTTGGAGCTCACTTGGTCCTGTTGGATCTTCCCTGAGAAACAAATAATATGTATATTTCTGGGTCTTCTTGGGTTTTTAAAAGCATTTTATTAAGCAATTTCCATTCATCTTGCTCTTTGGTAAAATATCTTAAAGCAC
The DNA here is from genome assembly GCF_963513975.1 of Fringilla coelebs. NCBI lineage: Eukaryota > Metazoa > Chordata > Aves > Passeriformes > Fringillidae > Fringilla > Fringilla coelebs. The sequence goes on along the minus strand of NC_140040.1, from coordinate 5,717,176 downwards.
AAAAATTACTTATTTTCAAGTGTGACTTAGACTAAATATTAGGCTGTTTTGCTGCAATAATTTACAGGTCTGGCACTTTTGCTTTAGATCCAGTGTCTAATGATAAAAATAACAACTTTAAGGAGTTCCTTAACTCTACAAGCATTTTTCCCCAGGATGTTTGTACATATTGAGATTTTTGCTTGTAGAGATATGTCGAAAGAATGATGTCCAAAGAGAATTTTGTTACACTGACATAAATTCCTACTGCTGGGCTATTTTAATGCCTTGAGGACCAGGGTCCTTATTTTTAGTAGCAAGATATAGGCTCCTACATCACTTTGGTACTTTTGAAAACATTGCTTCTCGTGTAATATATTCCTAGAGTTCTGAGATATAGTTTTGCTTCTCAACTTTCCATTTAATTACTGAGATCTAAAAAAGAAAATAAAAATTCTAAATTCATAATCTGACCTCCAGCTTGGCAAATTTACCAGTTCCCAAGATCTCTGCAATTTTATTTTCCATAGGGAAAAGCTGGCAGTGCAGCAAATAGTATTTTGCAATTAGTCTGCTTCATCCAACATTTTTCAGGCAGCAAAGGCTTCTGTCCAAGGATTAGATGACCATATAATGGCAGCAGAGGCTTCTGGTTTACAAACGTCTTGGTAATCAGTTCTAATTTTACATTTCCTGGGTGTGTTTGGCATTGCCAGATTCAGCATCTCTTGAGGGGTTTGATTGGAGTCATAGAAAAATTGAGGCTGGAGGGGACCTCTGGAGGTCACCTGGTCCCCCCTCCTGCTCAGAGCAGGGCCAGCTCCCTCCCTGAGCACCCCAACAGCAGAGAGGAAGGCACTCAAAGAGAAAAAAACAATCCACACCTCCCCATTGTACCTCAGAATCTGGGAAAAAGAGGAATGCTTTGTTTGTGCTCCTTTTCACCCCTTGTCCCCATCCCCTGACATCAGTACTTAAATTGGACCCAGCCAGTCCCAACCTCTGCCCATCAGTTTTTGTTTCCTGCTAAGGGAGAGGGAATTACCTCTCAGGACAAGCTTTCCTTTGGCTGTAAAACCAAAATTGTGCAATTGTGCATTTGCTTTAATGATTTAATTCAATCTCTTTTTTTTTTCTTCACTAGCTTGGCTTGTGTGGGCAGCAATACCTGTGTGTGTTTCCATTTCTGCTAAGCCTGTGCTGCAGGTTCAGTGTGAGGGGTGGATTTGCCCATTGCATAAATCAGCCTGATTATGATTTCTCAGTGAGTTAGATAGTGGTGTATGAACTTGTTCAGCTCCATTAAAATCAGGGTGACAGGAGCTAACTAAGGCACAAATTAACACACATCTGTCATGCCCTCGCAACAAAACCATCTTAGGAGAGTAAAAAATAGCAATTATATTTAAAAACTTATATTCAACACCTCCATAAGAAGGGATAAGTCCCAACAAAAGGTGCTGTGGGAATGTGAGCAGTTGAGTGGATTTTTCCTGGGGGCTGTTCCCGAGGTGAGGAGGAGTGAGAAATTTGGTGAGTCAGGAAGGCTGCTCTGCCAGCTTGGGCTGGAGCAACAAGATTTGTCTTTTCCCCCTCTTCCCTGGTAAAATATGTAATGTGCATAATATTCAGGCAGAGCATGGTAATTCTCAAAACAGGTATTTAATTTAATGTATTTCATTAAGTACTTAGTTTTTTTAGGCTACAGTCGCTACAAATATATTGTGCACTGTGACAGAAATAGAAAAATCTGCTTGGAAGAACAACTGAGCAAAGGTGGTAAAGATACTGAGCATAGAAAGCCAAAAATGCAATTAGTCTTGTGCTGCAGTCTGTCTGCATCAGGAGGAAGGTACCCAACACAGATAAATGGGACCAGGAGGCTGCTGAGGTTCACAATTACAAGAAAAATCAGTCCAAGAGTGGCTGTGACCAATATGGCTTTGGCTTCAGAGCCATTCTGCTGCTGAGCAATTCCAGCTCGGTAGAACAAGGTTAAGCAACTGAATTATGAGATACAAAGGGACCATGTAGATATCACTGGGAAAATGGTTCCTACAGCAAAGTGCACCACTTCTGGATGCTGAACTTATTTGCTTAATTTCCAGACTAAGTTTTCAAAGTAAGTAAATATGCTTTGAGGAATCTGGGATGGTATTTACACAAGGGTTTGGAGGGATAAATATTTCTGTTCAAATTCTTGGGTGAATGGTGTACTACAAGACAAAAGCCTGTCATACTCACCATGTCTCTAACCAAGATTTACTACTATGTCTGGCTCTATAGAATAATGCAGAAAGCATTAGCAGTGTATTTTTCTATTGGTTATGAGTTGGTCCATCAGACTTTGGGATAAATTGTTGATTCAGAGAGACTCCTAAAACTCAATTCTAGTGCACTCCAAAATATCAGCAATGGTGTCAGGTCTTTGTGGCTTTAGCCCAGAAGTGTTCACTCAGGTACCTGACTTGTGGGAAATGTCTGTGTTTTAATGCTTTCATACCAGAGCTGATTTCCCTCCTCTTCTTTTCAGCTTTCCTCTCTAGTCCCCACCATTCTAATGAGCAGGACTCACGTTGCTGAATTCCATTATAAGTTACACAAAATGGGCAAATCTAATATGATTCCTCCCCTGTAGAATTAACATGAAAATCTATCGTAAATGGTTAATGTGGCATAACTCATGCATGAATAGAGTTCTGTGCTGTCTGAACTCTGTAAGCAAATACTGCTGTTGGAATTGAATGGCATTTAAATAATATCGCATTTTTAAAGGATTTAAAAAAAAAATCTTCCAGCATGAATAGTGTACACTGAGAAAATGGTGATGGGGGGAGCTATGGGGGCTTATTTCCAGCAAGTGTTGGAACTGTAAGGTAGAGTTCAATGGGGAAAAGTAGGTTAAAGCTTGAGAAAGCCAGTTACTCACCAAAGCAGCGCTCGACTTTAATAATAAATAATATTGAATGTTGGGATATTAAAACAATTCATTCTTGGCAAAGCGCAGGGAGGTTTTATTCCCCCCAGTAACTCTGGCTCGAACAAAATACTACTTATAAGCTGCAGATTTTAATATAGCATCATGTTCCTACAGGTATAATAAAATAAAAACGTTAAGAGTATTAATTCCTTTAAAAGGGGTGATTAATCCCAGATGTGGAGCGTGCGGGGAGCAGGGGCGGGCGCAGGTGCTGACGGGGCTCCTGCACATGTTCCCGGAACACAGCTGTTCTGCAAATCCTCTGCCAGTTGCTCCAAACCCTCTCTGAAGTTGTACTGCCTCTGGGCACAATTAAAAGCTGTATACTACATTTCATAAGGTGGTGTTAGAAATTTAGGCCGAGCCAAAAAAAAGGAGAGGGAGGGGGAAAGGGAAAAAGGGGGAGAGCCCCTTGTTAAAGAGGAATTGACCTCTTTAGCTCTGCTATTGGAACAATAAAGCTTCTAAGTGACAAATAAAGCTGAGGTATTAAGATAAAAGATGCCACTTGAAGTTATAAAATAAATACTATTTTTATTTCGAATTGATTTTCAGTAATTCATTAACTCACACTAATATTTAATACTGGGATAAAAATCTGCCCAGCCTCCTCCCACCCCCTGTTTCTTTTGTTTTCTTCAAAAACATATCTGCTGGTGTATGTGAAAAATAGCTTTGACACAGGGCTATGCGTGTTTTAAAAAATGCTAAAAGTGCAAAATACTCTGAAGCTAAAATATATGGTTAAATAGTTTGAATTTCTGCTGCCTTTCCCCTTATTAGAACCTCATAAAAAAGATCAGTTGGGTATGCGAACCAAAAGTGTCCTGAAAATGTTTAAAATTTTTCATATTTGGGTGCAAAATACTAGTAACTGCTTAAACAATTGTGCCGAGCCCATCTTGGAAAATCCTTTTGGCTTTACTCTGATGGATGTTATCACACAGTTCTCCCACACTGTGGATTTGGAAAGGATTTGTAGCTCAAAGGACAACACCCCTGTCTGTCTCACTTCTGGTGTCCTGCTTGGTGCATGGCAAGTTCTGAGTTTGGATTTAGGACACAGAGCAGCTTAGCTAGCTGCACTACTCCAGAGGTATCACTGAATCCTGGAGAGAAAGGGGGGAAAATGTTTTATGAATTGTGTTTTCATCTTACAATTGTATCTAAACATGCCTCAGTCACCAAGGATTTCTGCAATGGTTCCTGTGTGATTTGTGTCAACCCCAGTGTGCATGAGTGTCCTTCTAAAGTGAACTGATGTCATGACAGGAGAATAAAGGATATTCTGTAATGAAAAGAATTAAGGGAAAAAACCTCTGTCTAGACAAACTTAATGGCAGTTGTAAAGGTTTTCTGGTCCTGCAGCATAGTGCTAGTTAGGTAGGGTAATAAAAGATAAAATGAATGTTGTGATATATAAGTAAAGGCTATTGACAAGATAAAGTGCTGGGAAAGTCTGGGGCAGGAGTGAAGCAATAACATGATCTGCCACCCTCGGCTGTGGGTGATGGGCACTGAGGATTTGTGCACAGGGAAATGACAAGATTTCACTGAAAGGAGTTAAAATAGTTGAAGTGACATTGGGGATTTGGCATCATTTAGTGTGTATGTCCTTGGGCTCTGGTTCAGGAGTGTGCTTACCTTTAATCCATCCAGAACCTAAACTTGTATTTAAATCCCACTGAAATCAATGGGTCTTGATAGGATTTTTTTTTCTTTTTGATGACTAGGGATGGCTTACTTCCATGGCCACGGTTGAACTTGACTGAATCACAGCTTTATTGGCATGGCAAGAGCTTAGAACATTAATATTTATTGTTTTATGTGTTTATGATCCCTTTAAATTACTGTACTATGATTTTTCAGTGAATAATATTAGCCAGTTGGATTAGAAATCAGAGCTGTGAGGGAATATAAATGCTTCAGAGTTAAAATAATGCATATGCATTTAGTTTAGTTTTCCTGTAAAATCTATATCCATTTGTCCAGTCCAAAGAATTCAGATACTCTTTGATTAGGGAAGTAAGTAAAGTGCAATTGATATAGTGCCACACAAGTAATGAACCAAGCACTCTGAAAGTGTTTGATTAAACTAATGTAAGTGTTGCATCAAATTGTGAAAATATGTATGCCATAAATTACAGGGAGATGTGACTCTGAAAAGCAGAGGTGAATAAACTCTTGTAGCTGAGATTGTCTTGTTAGATTACTTATCTGTCACTTAATTTCACATTTAATGTCTTGCAGTTATGAGATGCTTCAGTCTCAGCTTGATTTTATAAACTTTGGCCAGAAAACTAAGTAGGGCAGTTCTGTAGCCTGTAGGACTCCCACATTTCTGTTTTTGGTCTCAACTATTGTGAATCAAAACCTTTAACCAGAATTATACCAGAAAAAAAAAAATCAGAATAAATTTGTTACTCAGTTGTTAGAATACATCTCTTCCCAAGAGAGGTCAGAGAGGAAAGAAACCAAGAACAGACAGCTGACTTCTGTTTCCACCTGCTCAATAAAGCGTTAGCTTTAATAAGCTACAGCAGTCCTCGCTGCTTTTCCAGTCTATCCTGAGTTTGCTGAAAGTTATGGCAAAGTCATTTTTTAAAGATAATTATGCTTTGTAAATGCTAACTTGATTTTGTAGCAGTAAACACACCTTCTGGTTATGCAGGAGACAAATTAGGAACATATGTCCTCCACCAAAGCCAGCTCGGCTGCACGTGGCACCAGCATTGATTAGAGAGAGCTCCTGCACACGCTGAAAGCTCTGGGAAATGCCCATTTCTGCCTGCTCCTGCACAGTAAGACATGCCTGAGATCCTCCCTCCTGCTTTTTCGTGCATGGCAGCTCTGGAATGTCTGCTACAGCCTGGCTGGGTGTGAGGGATGTGTCACTGCATCCTCAGCACTGACTCTGCTGGTCTGGGTAGGAGCTGTAGTGCTGCTCGTCTTCTCTGTGGCCCCTGGCACTTTTCATGGCAGTCTGGGGCATGTCTGGTACTTTGCAACTGCTTTTTGATACCTTTGGAGTTTTAAAACACAGTGAAACGTTTGTTGTTTTTAGTCTTTTGCTAGTTTTGGGGAAAATTCAATCCTCTATTCATGTTATTGTCAGAGCTGATCTAGTGAGTGGCATCTCTAGTTTGGCACGAGATGATCTTCAGGGTCCTTTCCAAACCAAACCATTCTATGGTTCTGTCTCCATTCTTTCTCTCCCCTGTTGTTATTTATCTCAGAAACCAGTGATTTAAGCTGATTTGGGGAATGTGGGCTTTTTTTTAAAGCCTCAGCCATAGTTATAAAAATGAAAAAGTGTGTCTGTGGACATACCCTTAGCCTGTAAACCCAAGACAACCATTGACTTTTACAGAGTGCTTCTGGTATCAGTTGTGTCTGACCAGTACATGGTCTCAGGTCTCACTAATTGCCTTGTTGATGTCAAACACTATAATAAAACTTTAAAATGTTTCAAGACATTCAGTAATGTCATACAAAGGCTTGTATATAAGGGCATTTATGGGTTACAGTGCAGCCAGTCAGTTATTCCAGCATGTTTTGAAATGAATGAGTCTTCTGCAAGCTGAAAGACCAATACCCAGGGAAAAGCTGTATCTTTGATGCTGTTTTTTATATTTGTACATGATCCAGGACTTATGACATTAGATTTGTACAACATTATAGCCAGAGCATCAAATGCGTGAGCTGTTAGTGAGCTTCCTCATAATCAGTCTGACAATATTTCTTCTTTGCAGTTGGAAAGTTAAAAGATTAGCTTTGAAGGAAAAAAAAAAATCAATATGTGGCAAGTGTATATTGAATGCAAAGGCTGGAGCAAATTCTCCAATGGCAACTATATACAGGAGGAGGTCGTGATTCTTCAGAAGTCATAGTTTCACAGTTTAGCAAAGATGTAGCTGCCTGCCTGGCTTTTGGTTCAGGAGTTTATTTTGTGAACAGAATTTTTTATTTTTTGCCTGAAGATGACTGGTTTCATGTCCTGTGGCATTTTATATATTCAAGTGACTGATCTTTTGTCATGCAGTCCCCAAGCCGAGTGTGTTGATCAGATGCAGAAATAGGAGTATGCAAGAAATCAGGCTCTAGCTAGGGCTGGTTGGAGCTGCACTCACTCTCAGCTTGCTGGAGTGCATTGTTATTCTCAACTACACAAAACAAGCAGCCCAGTGCTTTGCTGTTATCAAAGCAGCATTAAGAGTGCTGCAATAGGACTGTCTGTGAGAGAGGTTAAAACTTCCCTCCAGTAAAACTCTAAAACTACTTGGAATTCAGTAGGGTTAAGTCCTAGGCAAATACTTGCATAGCAAGCTGAGATAGAATAAATGGCTGTTATCAGTCACTGCCTGTGTGCTTTGCTGGGAAAACCAAATGTACACAGTTTCTTCTGGCATTAGAAGCCAAGCATAGACTTGAATTTAAACTTGAACTCTTTCCTTTGACTGATGTTCATTAAACAGGTTAATTACTTATAAATGTAATTCCTTTACCCATCTCAGATACAGATATTTATATCATGCACATGCAACATAAGGACTGACCTAGCATAATGCTGATTTAGGTTTGCCTGTGAGTCCAGAGCAGGAATGCTATTTCTAGCTTTGTGGAATTAGAAAATAATCTTACTGAAGTTGTGCTTCCTACCTGAGCCCATTTGAAGAGCCATGCTAGGAAACTCAGTGGTTGCACTTAGAAGCCAGCACATGGGAAAAGCAGAATGCTGTGAAGAGCTGTCAAATTGAAGCTAAGGGAGGAGCAGCAATGCTCCATTTTCATAGCAGGCTTTAAGGGAGTTTTAACTGAAAAGATGAGATTAATTTCTCCTTTTGGTTTAAAACCATCTGTTACACAGTCAGGCTCAGTTCCCCCACAACAAGCAATGGTTTTGACTGCTGTGATTTTTCATTCATTTGAACCACAAGTTCAAAGTGAGCTTGTGGGGTCGAGGTGTGAAACCACACGGGAGTGAAACTGAAAGGAGTCGTTCCCAGGAGCCCCCAGAGCCAGCCTGGCCAGGCTGAGCCCTGCTTGCCCAGGCACCCACCCCGTGCCAAGGGTGCCACTCCCGGGCCAGCCAGCAACCCCCCAGGGGAGGAAAATAAGGGAGAAAATAAAGGTTGTGCATTCGGTGCTCAGATTTACAGCCTGGGCCCTAGAATGCTCGAGCAGCTGTGTTTTCTATTGATTTAATTGGATCATAGGTTTTCTGCTCATTTCAGGAACAAATCTGTGATGTTCACCCTGCCCTTGTGTGTTATCATCTTTCTCGTGTTATGGCCTGTGCAGTTCAGAGCCACTGCTTCAGCTATTTGTACACGCCAGTTAAATGCCCATCAGGCCTTCACCTGCAATGAATAAGGGTTGGAAAATCACTATTCTGTTTTTTCAGATGTTAGAAGGTTTGTAACCTTTACTTTCTGTAGTTTGAATGTGGGCACAGAAATATTTAGGATGTTAAGTATAGCTGGTTTTTCTTGCATGGTGCACAAAAAGGCAATTCAGTGAAAGCTTTTAAGGCTATATCCTTCACTTTGTGTCAGCAGAACAAGTACTTTTTTTCTGGAGTTTTCCTCTCTGCATTTGTAGTCTAAAGGAACCTTTGCAAAGTGGGTGATAATGAGGATCAGTTAACAGAGAGGAGAAGCAATGAAAAAGTTCTGGCATTTTATATATTTTGTTTTAGAAAGTGAACTGGATAAGCCAGAAAGGATGAAGGTTATTATTAAATTGCAGGAGCAGTAAATCCTGACTCCCATGGCCTTACATGGGCTGCACAAAGCAGCATTGTTATGCTGCAGGGGCAGAACTGAGGTTCCACACAGAGGTCAGAGTGACTCTGCTGGATGGGGAATGTGCTTTGCACTCACAGATAAACAAGGTTCAGCATCTCACCAGCCTGACAGAGGAATCCTCACACTTATTACACCAGAGTGAGGTCTTGCAGTTGTGAAGCACTGGTGCTATTTTGTCTTTGAGCAGTGACTGCTACCCCAAAATTTAACCTTCTGATGTGGCCAGAAGGCTACATTAATGCAGTGTAAAGCAGGGATTGTTGTTTTGCTGTTGTTCTGACTTGTACTTGTAGTGTGAGCTTCTCTTGAACACAAACTGTGTGCAAATAGTGAGTGGAGTGTGGGATCTACAATGAGAAAGCTTGTTGTTAGACCTCTGAGCTCTGGTACTCACATAAATATGCTTTGCATGCATTCATTAAAATAAGAAAGTAGTGCCACTTAGTAAACTCAGCTTTCTTTGAGTGTAGGAGTTGAAGAGAGGGAGAATGGTATTAAGAGGAGAATATTTTAGTCTATGCCAGCTCAGGGATATTGCCACTAGCAGAAAATCCACAAGGGGTAGAGTTGTAATGATGCAAAGCTGCTGCTATTTTCATTTTCTTATGTCTTGCTGATTCAGAGCATCCCAACATGAATTACTATTAATATGGTCTTCTCAGTGCCTTAAGGGCAACCATTAGCAAAAGTAGGTATTGCTATGTGTTGTGGGGTGGGGCAGCAAAACCCACTTTTTGGGGGGTACCTGTGTGAAGCTGGGCTTGTGCTGCCTCAGGGGTGCTCAGAGACAGAAGGCAGGGGTGGAAAGGAGATAAAGGTGGGGTGAGCACTAGGGAGGGAGATCTGCTCACCTGGGTCATGCTGAGAAGGGAATGCCTTGTTTGTGCTGGCACACTGCTGTGGTCCCCTCTGCAGGCAGGAGAGGGTCTGGTGGGACTGCCCTGGAAGAGCCTTCCTGGCCCAAACCCTCCTCATGGGGAAATGGAGCCAGATAACACTGCATAAGTGAAAGCCTACTGTAATGGCAATCTACACAGTGAAGGTTCTGGTTTTTAATCCTTTTTCCCTGCTTTCCTTTTATTTATCCAAAAAAACTCCCCAATTCTGTGTAAGGTTAACCCTAATAAATCAGCCTGAAATTGTTTCCAGATCTAACTCTGCATATTCAGCCATTGCTGCACAGACCCAAGAGAGCTCCTTCTTTATGATTTGGGCTACATGACCTTGAAAATTAAAAATATTGGAATCATGGACATCTCCTTTCCTATCCAAAGCTGATGACAGATTAGACTGTTATTTGGGGGGGAAAAAAAGAAAAAAGAAAGAAACAAAGAGGAAAAAAGTGTGGTTTTGTGTGAGGATCTATAGCAGACTAAACAGCAATCAGGGGAATCTTTCAAAACATTCTCTCAATTGGAAAGGCACTAATTCTCAGTTTTTAGGGATGTCACATCACTTCATGACCAGCTTTGTGAATTCTGAGGGGAGCTTGCTAATGGGGTGAGCACATGGTGTCGATGCTATTGAAGTGAAATGCTATTTCACTGTCACAAGATAGTGATAGTTTGGTGAGCAAATATTAAGGTAAAATAGCAAAAGCTACTTTTATTTTCTTTATATAGTTTTTTCTAATTTTTTTTTAAATTTTAACCTTTAAACCCTAAAATAGAAATTGGGGAAATAGATCAGTAAAACACACATCAGTAGAGAATTGAACTAACGGAGGAGGATAAATCTGAACTCGATTTGCTGGGAGTAGCACTGTGAAGTTTTTCTACTTGAGAAATTTTAAGGATTCGTTTCCAGTGTTGTCCAAGCAAGTTGTAAAGCAGTGGGAAGGAGAGCCCCACCCCCTCCTCCAAGGGCATGGATCAATTCTTCCGTGGTGGTGTATTAAATGATAACCTTGCCACGTTTAATGTCACAGCAGAAGGAGCTGCAGAGGCGCCGTTCCTCGCAGCTGTATCTGTGCAGGTGAATTAACCCAGAGAATGTGGATGTGAACTTTCATGAAGCTAATGAGAGTCATCCTGCAGAACACGGCACTGTCACGTTTTTCTCTGCTGCTGTCCCCTGAGATGTCACCACCCTAGCTGAGCCATACTTTTTCCCCCCTAGATTTTGTCATCCCTGCTGATGTGCTTTGAGTAAATGATAGCTTTTTCAGTCACTTTGTTTGGGAGTGGACTTTCTTTATAAATGGAATAATGCAGTCTTTTGTGAAGAAATAGTTTCTTTGCTTCAGTGAAATAGTCTGTGCTACAGTGCTCTATTTGAGATCGCTTTAAATCAAACTTTCTCTACTTCTGTGGGAACAGGATTGATCCCTGTAATGCTTATATTTCCTAGAGAAACCTGGCTTTGAGAAAAGCTGCTATTAAGCTGTGAAAGAGTTAAGCAAATTCAAGGCTCTCTGAGCCAAAACTCACTTTTCAATGCGCTTGTTGTACTTAAACGTCAATCTATTTGAAAAGGAGAGTGTCCCAATTATTCAGATGGCCAAAAGAAACAGCTTCAATTCTTTATCACATAAATACACTTAAAAAGCATGATTTAAAACAGATGAAGAGAGAGCTGAATTAGTGTTTTGGTTACTCAGCAGAGCCAAGTGCAGGCCTCCTTGGCAGCGGCTGCGCCGGCTCCGGAGCCGGGTCCCGGAGCAGCGCGGAGCCCTTTGAAGGCACTGGAGAGCCCTGGCAGCCTCTCAGCTCCTGCCTCTCCCTCCACGCTGCCCTTGGAGAAGGCTCCGAGCAGGATGAGGCTGTGTGAGCCAGGTCAGGGCTGCTGCAGCCCCGCCACAGCCGGCGCTAATCCGGGATGGCAAGCTCTGAAGTTCCTTTCCGGCTAATTTGTCCGTGTAATTAGGTTAGCGAAATCATATGTTTTATTAATTTAATAAAATGCATTTCATGGTTTAGACTGTCTTTAATCCTTTGACCTTTGAAGTCACTCTTTATAGTCTTCAGATTGCAGTAATTTATTTTGGTTGTTTCTGTTGGGAAAACAGTTTAACAACCTGCTTTCGTTCCAGTTTTACATTTTTTTCCCTTAAAGGTAAATGGGATTAGTAAACATCTGCTTCTTTTGAATATTTACAAACTTCACAATCAAGATTTAACAATGCCAACAACGTTAGTAGTTAAAATGCTTATAAATATTCACGGACAAATAAATATAGCATTGAGGCAGACCGGGCAGGTGTTTCTAATTTCCAAGAGTTTAGGAGTTAGCTGCTAGAACATGGCACATCTTTTATGCAACTCAGAATATATTTGGTGACATGCTACATGTGCTTTTCACATTGTAAGTAACTCAGTTAACCTACTCTGCTTCCCAGGGCACTTTCAGGGGGAAAACATTTGCTCAATTGTATTAAATGCTACAGAGAGTTTTGCCTGTCAGTTTAATTTAACTAAAACACACTAGCTCGCTAACTCTATGTGTAATTAAGTATATGGAGTTAAAGATGAAGTGGTGTGGGTTTATATTTCCCTGGCTTTTGACAAAGGTTTAGTCTGATGTCAGGCCTGGGAAAGCAGGAGGCTGTTACTTGCTTAAATGCTTTTCAGCCCCTTAAGACCACTGGATAAATCTAGTGCAGTTGTTTCCAGTATTTCTCGTTCCAGAGGTCAGCGTTAAGCACAAGGGGATTTGCTCCTGATACCCTTCAAAGATTTTACTTTTAAAGTATCTTTTGTTTGCCAAACTGGTATAAAATGCCTCTGTGCCCAGGCTGTCCTCAGAAACAGCAGCTTTTCTCAACATCTAAATCCTAATTTAAGATGGGAGGAATACAAAAACTGCACTGCTCCAAGAAGAGGAAATCCATGACAACTCATCAGAGCAGTCACTTGGCCCCTGCTCCCCTGCCCTCAGCAGGAGCTTCACCTCCTACCCAAACAGGTGGCTTTGCTCTTTTTGGCCACACTTTGGGTGTTGGGAGAGACCTCAGCCCCCTCTGTGAATCCTTCTTGCTCTGTGTTCCCAGCGCTCCTCATGCATGCATGGCAAGGAAACACTTCCCTCTGCAGTGCTTTGCACTCGTGTTGGGTGCTGAGACAAGGTGCTATGTGTCAGCAGGGTTATGTGCTGCAAAGAGAGAAAAATTCACAAAAATGAGTGGAGTTTCATAGGGCTCATCCTTTGTGTGTGTGTGTGTGTGGAGCAGCAATGAAAGTGCTCTCTTCCTCTCTTCCTCTCTTAATTTTCAGTGTCTTTGTAAAACTTCAGGAATGAAATCCCTTTGTTTTTCACATTTATTTACACTTCCAAGGCACAAGCATATCAGTTGCAACCTTGATTTGTCTCTTTGCCTTACAACCAGTTCTGCTCTGGTTCATCCTTTATCACTTTTTCACAGTGCTTCCAGCAGTGGCTGCATATGGTCTTAGCCCTGAAACTTGTGACTTTAACAGTCAGTTCTTCAGGTTATAATAATAATAATGATAATAATAATGAAATAATGCTTAAGAGGCAAATGTTCCTTTCCCACCCCATTCAGCCATCTGGCTTTGCTGGGGAAGAATCACTCCCAGCAAATCCACCGTGTTGCCAGGCTTAAGGTACAGGATTCATTTAGCTTTTTCTTCATGTTATTTAAACTGAAAAAGGTGTTTCCCCAACAAGCTTAAACCCTGCAAAGCTCCCAGAGATGGGTGGGATGGTGAGGATCCATAAAAGTCCTGCATCCAAGCAGAAGGGAGAGCCTGTGGGGCTGCCTCCCTGTGTTCTGAAGGAAAACAGCATAACCACATTTAGCTTTGCACCTGAACAAACAAAGTTTATCACAGCCTCCCCCACCTGCCTCTGAGTGCCAGAAGTCTGTCGCTGTTGTGCTGGAAGTGACCTGGGAGCAGTGGCCAGACAGACACTTAGAGCCCAGCCTTGTTTTTATCCCATATTTGCTGTTTTGGGGTGCTCCCCTGGCGGTGCTGGGGCTGCACAGAGCAGAGATCAGAGCCTGGGAAGAGGGGATGGACAGGCTCTACCCATGGGGAGGGGGAGACAGCCCCTCTACCCTCCTGTGGGGGACAGCCACGAGCTGGGTGTGTGTGACACCATTCCCAGCTCTGGGGTGAATCCAAGAGGATGCTAAACCAGCCCTCTGTGACATTGTGTGGTGCCCTTCAACCAGCTCGATGTTCCAAACTTCTCCAAATGTTTTCTTCTCCCTCAGTGACAAGGATGATCTCCCACCTCAGTTAAATGCTTGAGTTTGGTTTCATGTGCCCGAGTTGCAGGTTGGATAGTTGAGAAGTTTTCCACGTGCTATGGCAGGACCATCCCAGCCCTTTGGGGATCTATTCAGAGCTCAGCTGTTTGAAGAGGAAACAAAGGGCTGCTTGCTCTGTGAATGGAGAAATCAGTATTTCATGCTAAAAAAGGAATCAAGTTGTTCATATAAAAACCACCCGTTAGTCAAACGTGGCAGCAGTGCTGTGGTGCTTCTCGTTTAGAGCAGTAGGATTTCCAAAAAAAGAGGCTGTCTTGCAAGTACTGAAGTTGAGCTCAGCAGCCATCTCTTCTTTTCTTTTCTTTTTTTTTACTACATAATGTTGGGGGACTATGCTTGGCTTGGAACAAGATACATAGAATAAGAAAGGCAAATTTTGCAGACTTATGGATGTAAGCTAGGAAGGGTGAACAAAGCATTTTGTGCCAAAGCCAATGTAAAGAGAAAAAAAATTATGAATAGTTAGAAAACTAACACTTCTGAAGTGAAATTGTTGTGTTTTGCCTTTTCAGTTATCTACTTATCACACAAAAATAGCAACAATTTTAGCTCCCATTCTGTTTTCTCAAGACAGCCTGCCCACAGATTTTCTAGAAAATGTGGTTACCAGCTGGTATGGCAGTTCACAGTGCAATTTCTGTTTTGCTTCCAACAATCTGGCATCTCATATCTATATCAAGTCACAATTTACCAAGAAATATATATATATATTTATATATGTAAAAAAGAGTTCTAAATCATAGTAGTATTTTCTGGGTTTAAAACAAAAAATATCCAAACAAGATATGGAGTTGAGCCTAGTTTTCAAAAGAATGACACTCTTGAGGAATGAGTAATTGATTTTATTTCAACTTCAAATAAAGATTTTTGAGTGAACATGATCAAGAAAAGGAAAAATATTCCTGTGCATTTTAAAGTTAATTATCAGCATACTTAAACATACCTGAAATCTTTCAGTTCTTTAGGAACTGTCTCATTCTTTATGAGCTTTCTGTCTTTATCTCAGCCTGACCTAGCTGGCCTCTGACCCTTCCCTGGAGCAGTACTGCAGAGTTCTTTATAATGTGTTTGTTTGCAGTTGGAATTCCTATTTTGAACACCTCTGGCTCAAGGTTACCCTAATAGAAGCAGGGTGTCAACATGGAGAAGGGGGAGGATGGAGTTTTCCACACCCCTCCTTGCCAGAAGATTTGAAGTTCAGGTTTTAATGGCTTCCAGGTGTACCTCGATGTTGCACATATTTGGCTGTAATCCTGTAGAGGCTGGGGTTTTTGCCTTTAAAAATACAGCAGAAAACAAACTTTGATGTTTTGAAGATTAAATAGGTAAAAATAAACTTTAAATAAGTCGGCTCCTGCATTCCAAGGAGGGGAAATGGTTTCGGCAGGCTTTTTCTGCGGATTCTGTATTAGTGTTGGAAAAGTGTGAGTGCCACTAAACGTTCTGCTGGAAAGCTGAAGGCACATATTTATGTCAACCTGGTAAATTTTGCAGCTAGAAACACAACTTGAACGAATTCCTTAGCAGCATTACAAGCATCTTCATACACTCCAAAATTGTTTTTTCTTGGATGCCTCGCATTTTAAAAGCCTTAGGTTGCTTTCAAAGAGTCAGTTAAAGTCTATAAAATTTGATTGCATAATGACTGTGGGCTCTATTCATGTGACCTGGGAGCTGCAAGGTCTGTCTCTCATATTTTACAAGCCTACAAAGGTTTCCTGATTGCTCCTGAGCCCCACCTTTCCAACACACCAGGGGATTTTTCTCACCCCACAGTTATAAGCCCCAGAATGAACAGGGACATGAATTAGTGCTTCCAAGGGCCAGGAGGGTGGATGGCAATCCAGTCAGGTTTGTGATCTGGTTTTCTCCCACTCAGTGGCTGTAAGTGGGTGATGTCTTGGGCAGATCTGAATTGGGAACAGGCAATGAGTTCTCAGTGTGGTGTTGCAGTTAATGAAACATTTTCTGAGCAGCTGTAAGACAGCCCTATTGGACTGCACAGATGCACAGGAAAGACAAATTATCACTGAATCACAAAACACCTGAGGCTGGAAGGGTGTGGAGTCGCTAGCTGAGGGCTCATTTGCCTTTTTGGGTCTCTGCCTGTGTTCCCTGATGGCTCTGCTGCCTTTCCCTGGTCCCCAGCTGCAGGGATCACCTGCAGCCTCCCACACCAGGCTCCCCCATCCCCCTGACCTCCTGGTGTCAGGAGTGTGACCACCGAGACAACATTTCCAAGCAGTACCTTGTATCTCTTCTAATCTTCCTCTGCTCAGGTGGATATTGTGTTCTTAACTTTGTCTGCTTGCTGTAACTCCTGTCTCCTGTTCCTGCTTGCTGTCTTTGAAAGCAGCATTGAGCGCACCAGGGTCCAGATTACTGCACCTGATCTGCTTTGCACCCCTCTGCTGGGGGAAAAGAGGTGCAAATCCACCTCAGCTGGATATTTGCACTGTTTTTTTCCTCAGAGTAATGCAGAAAGGCTGTGGCCTGTTGATCTGTCCACTCTGGCTTGGTGGGCAGCAGGGTTGGGTGCTGTACAAGCAGCTGGGTGCAGCCTGGTTTGGTGCAGGACCAAAGAGTTGTGTCAGACCAAGCCTTGCTGCCCCACTGGCAGGGTCAGGGGGACAGGACTGGATGCCCTGGGTTCCTACCACTCTTCCAAGGCCAAATCCGTGCCCACAAAGTGTCGCTTGTCCCTTGATTTAAGAGGGAGAGCCGCGTTTCTACATTTACTTCTTGCATCTTCATTTTGAGGCTGCCAAAGTACCTTTGCCTTTCCTTTGCTATCCCACCCTGCTCTGGTTAATTCAGATTAGCAGCTCCTGGACTGGTGTAAGGAGGATTAAGAAGGTCTGCTCTAGGATGAAATAACCTTATGCATTCATGAACAGAAATTAGAACTACCTGTATTTCCACGTTTTGATCAAAACTCACCACTGTTGGCATCCCAGCTGAGATGTTGTCACAGAGCTGGTGACAGCTCTTTTGGTGCTGAGGAACTGCAGTCAGAAGATGACATAGGGGAGGGACAAATAGCAAAGAATGAGCCAAAGGAAAAGTTTCTGGCAGAGGCAGAGCTATGAGTGCCACTGCACTGGGAGCCCCAGAGAGCCAGGAGGGAGATAAAGCCAGTGGACAGTTTCACTGCTGGATCATGAGCAGTGAGTTTTCCTCTTTACTTCCCTCGATTAAAAATTTGTGCCTGATTTTTGACACCAAGTGGAACTGCCTAGGATTTTATTTGCTTCCCATCAGTCAACATCAGGCCTTGCTTCTTTATACTTCTCAATGGGGGAAAAAACCCAAAAAAACCTGCTTGGTTTCCAGTTGCAGCTTTTTATTATCTCAGGCCAAGAGGGGAAATGAAAAATCATCTTAATTAAAAAACACTAAAGTCTCATGGAATACATGGTTCTTGTTTTTGAACTGCTTTGTCAGGAACTGTCCACAGCCATTATTTTTAATTAGCTTATCTTTTAAATTAAAAATGGGTTATTTGCATTTTTTTAATGGGGAGTTTCTTGATCATTCAGTTCCCCTGTATTTTCATGTTCTAAGACAGCAAGTTATGTAAAAAAAGAATCCAGGCAATTTGATTAAAAATACATGGTATCTTTTTATTCTTCTTTTTCACTTCTTTATAAAAATTATGGAAACTTATACAGCTATAATTCTCCAAGAGTCTCTAAGCATTTTACAGACACTGAGAGAAGACAGAAAAAAATTAGATCCTTTAAGTAATGTGGTCATTTAAAAAATAGCTTCTCTTTCAAATCATAATTAGAGGTCAAAAGGCTAGAACAGGAGAAAAAAAATATCTAAAAGCTTGAAATTGAAAAATTTTGAAAGACCCTTATTTTCACTCCAAGCTATATAAAGTAATACCCCTTCTCAGTGACAAAATCAATATTTCTTGATATAAAATGAATATTAAAGTCAAAATTTAAAAATCAATATTTTCTGAGGAATAATTATAAAAGGGGTTGGCTTTCACTAAATTGTACTTTGCAAGAGTAAAATCTTCCTTTTATTTCAAGAAGTTCCCTTAAATGGTTTGGTATTCAGAGGTGCTGAACCCCAGAAAACCCCAGTGGCTTCAGCTTGGACTCTGTAAAACCGAGTCAGCACCATGACAGCGCTGTGAATGCGCTGGGATAAAGCCACTCTCACCAACAATGAAAAACATCCTCATGGACCCTGAAAAGAGTCAGTTCTCAGTGCAGAACAGCTCTCCCCAGCTTTTTAAAGGTGGTGGGAGCAGAACCGTGTTCAGTGGAAACATCCAGACCTGGGGGGTTTTCTGAGCTGGACTTTCCCCAGGACAAAAGTGTTTTGTACCCTTGTGCTTGAGAAACTTCCCTTGAGACTCTGAACAACCCCCAGGGATTATTACTCACTGTTTGTCTTCAGGTGTTGGGTACTTCCAGCTGTACTTTGCTTCTTGAAATGAGTGGCTCATCAAATTCTTCTTTTCTGAATTCTACATGATTATTTACACCAAGTAAGAAAATATCATTCCCACTTTACTGCAGCATATACTGAGGTCTGACTTTAACACCAAAGTAAAAGCATAATGTGAAGGTAGATCACAGCATTTACTTACATTGTTTTGGCTTTTCTTTCCTTTTTATTATAGCACACCATCATGCCAACAGCTCTTTGTGGATGTGCAGCCTTTCTGCCACATTTCCTCATAATCATGTTGTTGAAGTGTAGTCCATAATTCATTGTATCTCTGTGCTCTGTTTACACTGAACTCAATTTGGGTTAAATTAAAACCCTCATATCTTTCTCAACTGTGATCCTTCAGTTAGAAATCTACAGTGACAGAAAACACTTCTTGAATTCTGCTTATGTTAGTGTGGTAAAAAGGAGTGAGGAATATAATTTGAATTAAAGGGTGAAGAGAAGACAGTGGTGAACAAGTACAGAAATATGTAACAAATATTGTCAAATGTTGTGTTGCATTCCAGTAGTTCCAGGCTGTGTCTGCTCACCTTCAGGACAGCAATGTCAGGACTCACCTCAAAGGGACATGTAGATCAAAATCAGGCTCCAAATTAAATTGTTGGGGTGAGAATGATTTAGGGAAAAAAGAAAAAAACGTGAATATACATAATACAAGTATTTTATAGTTGTTTTAAGTGATAAAACAAACACTCAAACAAGCTTTAGCTCCGTAATAGCCTTGAGCCAACCTTTCTGTTTCTTCCTTTTTGCTGACAAGTTGCATCACGAGGTAACATGTCATGAACTCACCATTCATTATTGTTATTGTTTTTGGAGAGACAGAGACCAGAGTTGTGGTTGTGGTGGGAGGAGAAGTACATTATTGAAATCACTTACAGTAAAACCCCAGTTTTGAATATCATTTCACTTCCTAAACAGGAAGTGTCCTACAAAAACACAACAACAAAAGAAAACACAAGTGGAAGACGATCTCAACCCATCAACTTTTGAATTAGGGCCATTGCAGAGAACTAGATGTGGTTTCTACACGAGATTGCTTTTCAGCCTGAATTGTGAAGGCCTATTTAAACTTCTTTTCAGCAGCTTTATAAGGATGTCTCCTACTTAGCTATCAATGGAATATCAGCTGCATTCAGCAGCTCTTCGCTTGTTCCTGCCTTGGCAATAAAAACCCTCCAGTCCTGAGCACGTCTTATGACTTTGAACTCAATTTTCTAGCGTGAAGTTAATCAGTTCCTGCCTTTTCACCCTTCATACAGAAGTCTTTGTGGTCATCTAACTCTTTCTATTCAGGATTCTGATAGTAATTTTGGTAATTATATTATTGATGATTTTTCAAAAGTAGGGTCAGCCCATAATCTGACCAGCAACTTTCCACATTGCAGTGATCCAGGTTCAATTCTAAGCGACTGCTGGAGTATTCCAATTTGTAACTCAGAATGGATTAAGCCTACAGGGTTAGGCAAACATCCCAAAGATTCAAATCTCATCTTGATGACTAAGAATAACCAGCTTCTGGCTCTTAGAAGGTTTTACATATCAACAAAGCTGTGCATTTGCATTAACGGCTATCACACCGCAGGGGCCTGCTCATGTTTATCTTGGGAACAACCAGAAACCGAACATTTAGTTTAAATTTGTTTAAATGTGACTCCTGTTGAAATCAGTGGCAAGCTGTGTGCACATATGTGAGCTAGAATGGTGCCTAAGGACTGCATTTCCACCAGTTTTTCATACCAAAGCCATGTCTCAGAGAAATATCATGTGATAGGTCAGAAAATTGCACATATTAGTATCAAAAATTCAGCTGGAACATAAATTTGTGGGTCTCTGCTATCCAGTGTGAGTGACAGGCACAGTTACCATTTTGTTATCAGCTTGTGGCTGTGCTGAAAGGTTGCTTTCCAGCTGACATCAGTGGCCTGAAAGGTGTGCTTGTGAGTCCTTTTTGCCCTTTTTACAACCCAAAACGTTGGAGTGGGAAAGCCTCAGTTTTTAAAATGGTCAAAATGGTTTAGACTTTAGCATCTAAGTTTTGAATTTAGTTTTTGCTGCATTCTTGTGTTGGAAGATTCTCTTTTGGCTTCATCTTAATTTTTACATTTGCATTCCATGGGCGAACAAGTTGCTAGTTACATTTGAAAAACAAATCTCTCTTAACAAGCTGAAAAGCAAAGTTGTTCAGAGATAGAATTACCAAAAATATAGGGCTTCCAAAAGAAGTTTCTTCTTAAAACAGCTTTTGAGAGTGCAGTAGCACATTGCACCAGCTGCACCCGAAACAGTTCGTCCATTTAGCTCCTCCTGTATTTGGGGTTCATTTTTGTCTGCCCAGGAAGTTATTCTGGAAATCACACCCCTCGCTTTCGTTGCCACCAGTCACTGCTGGGAGTCTTTTGGGGAGAGGGGGAATGGCTTTAAACTAAAAGAGTAAATTTAGATTAGATATTAGAAAAAAATTCTTTACTGTGAGGGTGGTGAGCCTCTGGCAGAGTTTACCCAGAGCAGCTGTGGCTGCCCCATCCCTGGAAGTATCCAAGGCCAGGCTGGACAGGGCTTGGAGCAATCTGGGATAGGGGAAGATGTCCCAGCCCTTGGCAGGGGCTTGGAACTGGATGAGCTTTAAGATCCCTTCTGACCCAAACCATCCTGTGATTCCTGCAGACATGCCACTCACTGTAACACGTGGTGCACAACGTTTGTCCTGTGTTTATTGTGCTCAGTTTCTCTTCTATGCAAAGGAATTTCCACATCTCCCCTTCTGTTTACAGAAATGACGATGAGTCCCTCAAGCAAAAACACACGAGTGAATGTGTGTATATTTTTCCACTATGTTAGTAACTGGAGGAAGTGGGAAGGTGTTTTGAATTTGCTCTGAATACCTGGTTTAGTTTTTCAGTAAAAACATTATGCATGTGACTACCTTGACAGCCAAGGCAGAAACGGTCTTTGCTTCGTTTGTTTGCGAGTCTTGCCATTTCTTCCATTCAGCCTTTCAAAATATTGAGTTCATATCCCAGAGATAAGGAAGAAATATTGAGGCATGAAAATACATTCAGCTTAGCCATTCTGATACTGAAACTTCCCTGAATGAGCAGCAATGCCTTTATTTTGCAGAGTACTACTGTTATAAGTACAAAAGCCTGTTTTGGGCGACTTTCTTTTGAGTTGCCCCCAGATCTATTTGAACATCCTGCTCCAGACACACAGACCAATCCTGAGAGTTCAGCCTGTCTTCTTTACCCTTAATGTGTTTCTTACCTTACCCTTTACATCTTTAACTCAGGCATCAAAATGTTTTACTGCTTTGCCTCAGCAAGTGGAAGAATCAGCTCCCCCTGTGGAGCTGGCAGCTTTGGTCTGGTGTGTCTGCAGTCCCCCTTTGTCTGTTGGGGCTGTGCCTCTGCTTGCCTTTGTTGTTTGGTTATTTTTTTTTTTTTTTAACCATTAAATATTGAGATAAAATGACTGAATCAAGGCAGGAGTCTTTAAGGGCAAAACCCAATAAAATGCCTACATTATAGGAAAGCCCTTGAAGGACCTGACAACTTATTAATCATAAAGGGGAAGCCTCAGAGTGCAGCTTCTCCCCATTTATGGAGGTTTGCTCTCTAATAGCATTTAGAAGTTTGTTTTACCCTGTCTCGGTGAGAAGAAAAGGCAGCTTTAACAATTCTGTCTCCCTCAGCAGTGCATTTGAATTTTTGTTGCCTCCCTTCGGCGTGCTGGTCAGAGGTCAGGGAGAGCAGGATTAGTTGACCTGTGCTGACAGGGCGGGTGATGGATGAGCGGAGCACAAAGCACAGCCTGTTTGCACCGGGAGGCAGCGGCGCTCTACACCTGCGCTGAGCCCAGGGACAGCCTCTCCTGCTGCCCAAACCAGCCCTGCCTCACAAAATGCACATTGCCTTCCCTCCCACGGCCCCACGCTAGCTCCAGGGAGTGAGAGAGAGACTGGCTGTTTGCTTTTTATTAACAGGATTCGGGAAACACCCAGGATTAATGCGGTAAGGTCAGCTGGTTCAGATTTGGGGGACTCCAGCAGATCGCTCTGAACAGTGCTGGAGCTGTGTTAAGGAGCACATCTTGTGTGAAGAATTGGACTTTACACCTGCCAAAACTCACACCCTTGATTATTCCTCTTCTGCTTATAATGGTTTCCTTCATGCTGGTGACACTTTATTCAGGTGTAGCAGAGGGAGCTGTGGAGATCCACTTCTGCGACTGTGAATTCACTGTCCTGTACACAGTTTCTTTTCAACTGTAAAAAAACCACCAA
Organism: Fringilla coelebs; assembly: GCF_963513975.1. NCBI lineage: Eukaryota > Metazoa > Chordata > Aves > Passeriformes > Fringillidae > Fringilla > Fringilla coelebs. The sequence continues at coordinate 5,694,422 of NC_140040.1, read as the reverse complement.
AAATCACTTAAAAGGCACCCAGAGGCAGACAACCAGGCTTGGTGAAAACCCATGTTTTGGAGGGCCTATGTGACCACTAATCCATCTCCAGTTCACCCTCTTTTCAAGTGGATAGGCACCAGCTGTCAGTCAGGACAGGCTTTTGGAAAGGAACCAACACACACTCGGTTCCTCTTTCCCTTCCTCATTAGCAGTGAAAATCATCCATCATAACCAGGAGCGTGGAACCAATGGTGGTGGCAGATCTTTTGGGAGTGTCTGCATGCTCTGAATGGTGCAGCCAGGTTACACACTGAGTCAGGGGCGGGCTGAGCCTGGGCCAGTAGAGGCATCCGGGGTAGAAATGTGGGTTTATGCAGGTCCACTGGCCACAGAGCGGTGGCTGGGGCTTCCCAGCAGTTGCAGCCTTGATTAGAGCCCCTCAGTGAGGGTGGAGTCATAGCCCAGTGTCAGGCTGGGTCAAGTCAGTCCTGGCAGAGCTCAGTGCAATCAGGCTTGCCCAGTTGATCCCGGTGGTTTACAAGGCAGGGATTTGACACTGATGGCACAAAAATTAATTTGGGAATCAATACTCCAGGTTACAATTAAACAACCTCAGATATTAAGGCAGCTAAATTCACGTGACTGTGAGCCATGAGATTTGCTGGAGCTCCCCAATCATGGTTTGTTTCTTTACATTTAATAGCATTATTCATACCATGTATCCAACAGCCATTCCTGATGCATTCGAGTCACTCTTTGGGGTAGGGGGAGGTAGCAGTGAGACCTGCATGGATAGAGTGAGCCTGGCATTCACTTTATGGACACACAAATATAGCAGGGTGTAAAGATACCCTGCAACATGTCTTCATGCACAGTAGGGCTGGGATGTCAAGGTTGCTCTTGTGATTGAGTGAGGATCAGCTCAGCCAACACATGGATTCCTCCTAGATCTTTTGGAATGTCCAGGGACAACAGCAGACGGCCATGCAAAGCTGCCAATCTGCTGTGGACACCAGCAACTCACCCAGGACCATATTTAGGGCTGCTTTCTGCTTGTCATAGTTGTGTCTGTTGTATTGACTTTTGCTAAATATATCCTGTATTCAACAGCCAGGATGTCAGATCATGTTCATCACAAATCTGACATCTCTGAGCTGCTAAATCATCACTAGAAATGAAACTCAAGGTTTTCAATCCAACTGCTGACAATACTTTCCTTTGCCACCTCTTGGTAACTGAGATATCACCAGGCTTTTTCGAGTGTGAAAAATAACAGCTGCTTTGTCACTACCAGTTAAATTCTGATGGGGATGGAACAATGCAGGGATTACTTTTCAAAAATACAATTTGTGCTTCCATATACATGTTATTTTGTGTGAGAACGTGGGATTAAATTAGAAGATGATGTTGTTAGGAAACAGGAAAAGTGTGGTGAGTTCTGTGGAAAAGGAACACTGAACTGGCTAGCAGCTGGGGAAGAGCCATTTCCAAACTCCAACACATTTTACACAGCTTCTTTTCCAAGTCAAGGGTCTATAATCAAAACTTCCTTGATGGTGATACACTGTATAATTTAGACAACAACTCTACATGTCTAATTTAGATGCAATTCAGAAGACCAAGATGAGTTTAAAGTCAGGTTAATCTGCCTTGGTGTTGGTTTGGTTGCTTTTTCTGGGTGTTGTCCTGAAATCAGTTCCATCAGCCAAAGCTCTACAGGAGATGATTATTTTCTCTAACATGTCACAGTAGCAGAGCTGCTGCCCTGAGAGAGCCTGCACATGGTGGGACTGGGTGGCTCACCTGGAGTCAGAACAGCAGATGTGCAAAGCTGTCCTACAGCCACGAGACCTTTGCAGCAATTGATCTGTTGCTAGCAATGGAAAATTGATGTGGCTTTAGCAGTTTTCAGGTGAAAATTATTTCCCACTAACACTTTTGATCCTGTCCTGGGAACCTGATGTGACTTTGACCCCCACAATTCTTGCCCCTGATGATGCCAGGGTCTTATCACTGTGGGTATAGCAATTTTTGATATGCAATGATTGTAAGAAAGGTGATTGCTATCCGGCTCATTTGTAGACCTTTCATACCCCATTTGAATATTTGAAAGGCTCCATTTTCTCCTGGACAGTGAGGAATATACAATCCTACAGAGCCTTGGATGTATGTACAGGTAGGTGCATACACAGCTGCACTTTCACCTTGGGTGAAATCATAGCTTCACACAAGCAAATTCATGTTGCCTTTCCTGAAACCCAGATTTCACCTTTTCTAGGAGGTAATTAAAACCAAAGGCTACTCACTGAAACACAGGCTTGACCTTACACGGTTTCCCAGTGCGAATGCTAAGGAACAATGACCATAGTTCCACTTCAGTGCACATTGTTAGAGCTCACAGGGGCTGCTCTGCAGGTGCTTTTAAGTTAAAACTGAACATGGATGCCAACTTAACTGGATGCAAAGGTGGACATTGCATAAGTAGAAACAGACAAAACAACTCACCTTTAAAAGATCACAGTGCTTATTCTAAAAATTACTATTTTCACTCCTCAAGATTTAGTACTGTCATATCCTCAAGAGATCTAACTTTATCAGAAATGAAAAAAGTTGTAAAAATAGTAAATTAATGAATCTACTCAAGATTTTTATTTTTCACAGATCTAATTCCTTATTTATAGGAGTTCTGCCAGCCTTTTTTCTTGTTTATTTGGCTTTTTTAAATAGACTACATCTCTTTTAATAGAACCTGTAGTAGATCTCATTAGAAGGAATATGATTCATGATTCAGGGAGACACTAGGAGACATAAGTTCCTGGAAGAATTGGATGAGTTTTCCTGCTTCTTCTGTTTCAGTTGTGAGTGGATAATGGCTTTTTAAATTCTGCCTTCTCTGTAGTTGCCAGCATAAATAATCTCTGTTTCCAAGAAGTAAATTTCACATTACACTTTGCTCTTTAGTGAGCCCAGTGTGCAAGTTGCATTTTTTAGAGCAGAGCTCCTGTTATCCATATATCACTGTTTTTAGAGGAAACAGTATTCCCTCTGACATTTGTAAGATATCATCATGTCATGTCATCAGCTCATCAGCTTCATACATTATCTTCCCTGGTGAAAATAATGTATCCATCCAAATGCCAGTGACCACTCCCATAAGAAAAATAAATAAAAATAAATGCCAGAACTGACCATTCCTGGGAAAGTCTGGGGTGTAAGAAGCAGTTTTCAAGGCACTTCCTAAGTCAAAGGTGCTGAATCTGTGAATACACTGAATATCATGCATTTGTCACGGGGACATTTTAGCAGCTTTACATCCTACACAAAGTTCAAGAGAAAGCTTAGTTCTGGAGGCCTCAGAGTGGATTTATTATTTTTCAGTGCATGTCAAGAGCTTGCATCTTAGTGACTGGAATTTTTTCATAAAATCCCTGGGTTTTGCTTTTGTTGTAATCTGAGGAGAGATGGTGGTGCTTCTGTATCCCAGTTTATCTCACCTTGGGGTAAAATGCTAATTTAGGTCAGATGAGGAATTCTCAAAAAGTGCATTTTTTTTCACTGCCAGTAAAGGAAGTCTAGGAATTAAGATGAGCTGTAGACACCTACATTAGTCTCATCTGAAAATAGGGAAGCTGATGCTTACCCCACATTATTGTGGTCCCTCAGGACCATGAGCATGGCTTTTGCTGCCCTGAGGGCCAGAAATAGTTCCAGCTTTTTGGGTGGAAATGGGATCCCTCTGGAGCCAGGTGGGTTTTAGTCACTGAGTCCAAATAATGAAATTTATTCCAACATATCAAGACACTTGATATTCCTTTGCAGCTGATGACTCTTTGCATCTGTGATGATGGTATAGTTTGGAAATCCAGCAATAACTTTCCCTTCCAATTATCACAGTAAATAGCTGTTATAATTATCGCCTATAATTTGTTTGGCCTTTTTATTTTTTTTTGCCTTCAAGATGAAATTGTTGCTGTGGTTGCTATATTTAAGGCATTTGCTGATAATAGTTTGTTTCTCCCACATGTTGGGCCCATCTGTATCGGAATTTTATTTTACCAGAGTGAGTGAGCAGAACCCTGACTGCCTGGTGTCAGATCCCATTTCCAGTGCATTGTTTCACTTCAACCACCCTGGATTTTATAGCCATATTGTATGAACAGGCTGTGAAGTATTTTATCCCTTTCCTGAGTGATCAGGACTTGAGGAAAAAGTCAACCCTGTTCTGAATTCTTTTCCAACACGCTTTCTGAGATGAGGTACTGTGTGATTCAGAGAGGAATCAGTTTTCAGTAATGATATGCATTTTAATTCCTTTATTTTGTACATTATAAACACACATCTGTTCAAAAGGGAAACACATTAAACATCCCTCCTAGCATTAGACATATTGATTGAAAATTTGTTCTGAGTTGGCTTAAGTGTCAGTAATCTTGACAAGTTTTCCAAGAACTGATAAAATGAGTCCCTGTACTGCTGAAATGAATTTTGTGTGGATAGATGTTTGTGCTTTTAACATTAGGATAGCTTCATGCCATGCCTGAATAAACAAAGGTTATTTCTTGCAGGGATTTTTTTTTTTTTTTGGCTATTGGAACTACTTGGGTGTAAACTTTCTGACCTATGCTGGCGACCTGAAGACAGTGTCCTTAATATCCTTAATATGGAAAAGAAATTGTGGGAATTAATCGCAACAAAATTGTGAATTGTTTATCTTTCTCTGGTGGAATGTACCAAATTGGGGCGTGCCACACATCAGGAGTAACCCCTAACTCTGACCATAAACTGGTGAAACCAGGGAGCTGTCACTTCCCTTAGGGTCCCCAAGTGCTGAGTCCTGATCACCCAGATAATTAAATAGAAAATTGGGATGCTTCAAATGAACAGGGTCATTTTGTCTAGAGTTGTGTGTGAGGATGAAGGCACAAAAAGTGGGGGGATTTGTGTAACAGAGAGGGAGCCCCTGTTCCCAGCTGACTGTGGCCACTGATTGTTCAGCTGACTGTGCTGGAACAGAGATTCACCATTGAACTCCAACTCCCCAGGCAGTTTCCAGATAAAGCCACAGTGAGCTGTACAAATACACAGGTATATTGATGTTATGGCTTTTTTGCATGCACCAACCCCCCTGCTCCCATCCCATCATTGTGATGCTGGATGTATTTGAGTTTGCAGCATTTGGGGGGGTTATTTTTGTTTTGGTAATAAAGAGAGTTTGTTTCAGGGTGTGCTGTGGTGGTACCCAGGAACTAAAGCAGGAATTATTAATTAAAGCAGGAATTCATAATACGGTGCAAAATAAGGAAAAAGGAACGAAAAGAGAATGAATCCCTCTTAGCTTGGTATTTCTTTAATTTCACGTAAATTTCGCTAAGTAAATATGCCTTAAAAGTGAATAAAATTTTATTTCACTTTAACAAGAGAGTATAAAAGTTAAAAAGGTCACTGTGGTAATAGACTAATCTCAATTACCAGGGCAGCCGGTGAAACCCACAACTCCCACCTAATCTCATTCGGTGCACACGCAGTGCACCGTTTGATTTCCAACACGGCTAAATGAAATTATAAAGCAGTGTTAAATTTATTAATCATTTAATTAGCTAAATGTTCCTGCAACTACTCGTGAGATGAATGGCATGTCATTTTCTAATGCAATTTGCCTCTCAGCCAGGCAGGGTCAGGAGGGAAGCTGCTGGCATCTTAAATGATCTTTTTTATATTGCACCTTATATTAAGGGACAGTGTGATATCGCTGATTATATTTGAGTCTTGTACACAAGGCCAGGGAGTTTTCTTGTTATAATAGCAGGTTGTATTTAAACCAAAATAAAGATGGTAAAATCCGAGGAGCCAACAATTAACCCATCTGTGACTGTATTTCTCACTTTGGCTTTGCAAGGCAAATCTTTTTCATATTTAACAAGCCAGTGAACAGTGTGGGAAACTACACCAGCAGGTATTAAAGCAATGCTCAATCTAGTTTTATTTCTTTAAATTTACTCAGTTGTGAAGGAATTTGTGGACTGAAAATTCTCCCAATGCCAGGTTAGTGTAAGCCGTCTCATTGACTCAGAATTTATTTGCACTTTCCCTTTTATTGTAGGGGAATCAAAGCCTGTCCTGGTCTGTGCATTCAACAATTGCTCATTTTTGTGTGTTTTTGGATTTTTGGCATGTTTATGTGTGCATGTCACACCAGGTTGATAGGATTATATTTTTTTTTTCCTGATGTTTTGTTCTATAATTATTTTTCCTCTGTAAAAATTAGTGACAAGCAGGATTCAGCAAATCTGTTTGGATTGACACCAGGAGGTGAACCATGCTGCTTGGAGGGAAATATTCATCAGAAACCTGCAAGTGGATTGTGCTGGTGTGAAGCCAAATCTGCCCATTCAAAACCCATAGAAAGCAACGATGTTTTAAGGCCCTTATTTCCCCAGGTTTATAATAGAATATAAATACATTTTCTTTATGCATTAGGGGTTTAATTTCAGATCCTGGAGCATGTCCTCTGCACAGTAAGCATCTGTGGTGAGCTCCAAGCCAAGGAGAAGATGCATTCAGCTTTGTACATGCTGAGATCAAAATGCCAGCAATGTGTCAAAATATTTGCCTCTACCACAGCTAAATGACACAGCCAAAAATAAAGCAAGAGGACCTAAAGCAGGAAGCAGCAGGAGATAATCTTAGCATAAGTGGTAAAAAAAGGGCCATCAGTTATTATTTATAGTACAGAAACATGTGTAGACCTCTTGGAAGCCAGGCCCTGTTGGCTTTGTGCTGCATGTGCAGCTGATAAATAACTGTGCAAACTCAGATCCACACAGCTTAATCAAGGCTTCTAAAGCACAAATTGTCACCCTGGTTTGCGTTGTACACAGACCCAGGGCAGTGACTACCCCCAAAGGGTCCTACTCAACTTCCAGCTCAGCCCCTGAAAGTTTTGGCTGATTCCACTGGCACAGGGAGGGCAAGAGCAACCACATTTACTCAAAGGTTGTTTTTTGGATGCCTAACACTGGATGGGGGATGTTAGAAATTCAGGTGTGTACAAGACTATCACATGATTCAGAAGGAAATGTTTGAATTTTGGTGGGGAATGCTGATCTCACATTGAAAACAGCCAATGAGTGAGACACTTTAAGTTTCATTAATAGAGAGTTTTTAAACATGAAGTGCCTTAGCACAACCCAGCATGTCTGGGAAAACTGTGAAGCTTGAGCGGACTCTGGGCCTTTTTAGAGCCCTGTGTATTTTTTTTCTGCCGGCTTTGGGGGTGGTGATTCATTTGTGCATCATTTGGGAGATACAAAGTGCACCCCCTTGCAGGGAAGGAGCCAAACACCAAATGCTGAGGCACAACTTGGGCAGGAGAACGTGCTGCAGAGCTGCTCTGCACAGCAGTTTCCCTGGTACCCTGCACCTGCTCTTCATTAGTGCTAATGAATCCAGAAAGTAAAACATTTTGTACTAGTGAGTCATATTGTTCTCTCTTGGCTGTGACTTCGGTGTGGATCAAATTAAGTGAAAAAAAACTATTTTTAATAAAGCTTTCATTTCTTTTCCTGGGACACTTTGTGTCTTGGGATAGGTCACTTAGCACCTGTGGGATGTAGGATTGCATCCCATGAACTTCTCTCTCATTAGCAAATCTTCTTTTGATTTAAGCTGGGGCTTCCCTGGGAGCTTTAATTCCCATTCCACGTACAATTTATGTGTTTTTCCCTTCCCCATTTGTAGAAGATGTACAATCATACTGGGGGAAATCTTGCATAGCTAGATCTCCAGTGCTTCTGTAGCACCATAGGAACCCAGGGAAGGAAGGAATAGAGCTTGTAATTCAAAGTTGTTATTAACATTACTTAGAAATTAGAAGTGTTGTCACACAGAAATAACGAAGATTTGAAATATTTCTCAGGTTTTTTTGTTGGTTTTGGTTTTTGGGGTTTTTTTAGCTTGTTTTTCTTTTTCTGCTGATTTAGGTCAACTGCGCTCTTGCTTACAAATTTTTGGGCTGTCCATGGCAAACTTGTATCAGTTTTCTCACAGCTGCACACTACAAAAATAAAGTTTTGGAAGCAGGGATCTGCAGGTGTGAAGATTTAATTGAGTGTCAGCCACATATTTTAAAATAGTTTTTGTTTTCACGAAGGCAAGATTCCTTATGGCCAGCACTTTAGTACAAGGGTTTTTTCATGTGCTCTGTGTGTGTGTGTGTTAGAGAGCTGTGAATGCACACAGCAGCTTTGCATTTGGATCTTAGAAAGCACCTCTGATCCATGCACTGCGCAGGTTGCCTATTTCTAAATATTTGGGAAAAAGATCTAGTTCGATAATTTGGTGGCAGAAAAACACAAAGCAAAAATCCTCTTCTTCTCTGAGTTAGTGCAGATGAATACAGACTGCTTGGGCTTCACCCACTGGGTTTCCATTCCCATTTTTTAACATGTTAAATATTTCTGGTTAACCAGTTAAAACGGTGAGATGAACATGATTGCTTTTAGATTGCAGCTATAACATCGAGTGAATTTTATTGTAAGAAGCCTTTTTTTTTTTTTTTTCCTTTTCCCCTGCCGAGCTGCCCTTGTGGCTGCCAGCCTGACTTTGAGGTCCTCATTATTGTGGGTTTAAATGAAGGATGTTCATCCAGGCAGGGCGGGGGAGGCCAATAGACATCGGTGCCGTTATCTGGTCCTTCTATCAGGCCAAGTGACAGGCTTCTCAGGGAAGAATGCAAAGCTCATGGTGGAGACCTCAGCCTGACACAGAAGGTGACTCCCCTGACTCTAACCTTGAAAGGAAAAAGTTCCCACTTTATTAAAATGAATTTCGAAAGGGCCGCTCTGACAGCTGCATAATTAAATATTGGAGTGTCAGCGATAATTTATTCTGCTCGCATTTGGTGGTCAGAGCCTGCTCACTGTAGGGTCAGCAAGCACAGTGACAGAGCCAAGGATACACTGCATTACGGGGCCCTTTAGCCGTGCCACTGAAAGGAGAGACTGTAATTTTTATTTAAATAGAGAAAACAAAGCAGCAAGGAGGTGAGCAGGCTGTGAAGTGCTCTCAGTAGCTGCCTGACAAAAATTGTGAGGGAAAACCTTGGAACTTGTGCTGAAACTGCTTTGTCTGGCTCTGGGAGCTGCGAGTTTTTCCAGCCTCGCCTCTTTTGGGATCCAGCTCTGCTGTTAGGACCGGTTCCTGCTGTCTTCTGTGACATAAATGCTAGGAATGAACCCAGCAACAGTCCATACAATGTGCATCCCCACTCACAGACAGTTTGCTGTAAAATGATGTAAATGGTCTTAAACACGTAAGGAACGAGCGCAGACAGGGAGTGTAGAGAGTTCAAATTGATCCCATTAGCTTTCCAAGTGAAGCATCAGCCATGAATATTCTTTTCAGAGGGCAGTGGCTGCTGGAAATCAACATCTAACAAGCAGTTTTCCCAGAAGAAGTTTAAATGAAATGGCCATGTGCCCTTATGGCCGGTCAGAAAGCAGGAGAGGTCACGCTGGGAGCAGGGCTTTCAGCTGATGGGCATCTCCTTTGGAGGAGGCTGTTGGGACAAGGCTGTTGCTTTTCACTCTTAGCTTGCTGATAATTGAAGCTGACATACCAAAAATATACCCTTTTTGCACACACCAGTCTTTCAGCAAAGCACATTGCTCACACAAACAAAATAATTTGCAAAGGCATTTTGTTTTCCTCTTTCTTGCCTCAGCTATGAAACACCTATTTTCCACATTTTCTCTGGAGCCTGCTTGAGTGGATATGTTACTAGAGCTCGGGTTTACTAGTTTTCATCTAGGTATCATGTAGCTTTTACAGAAGAATTTACTAAATTCCTTCAGCACCTTCATAGATACTGAACAAAAAGCTGAACTCATTATGAAGGATGAATTCTGATTTTGTGGCTCAAACACTGGATGTGAACACAGCGTCCTCAGTTCAGTTTTTAAACCACCTTTAAACTGTGAGCCAGAAGGTCTCTCTGTGACTCAGTTCCTCTTCTGTAAAATGGGAAGAACAGTGCATTTCATGGCATTGCTGTGAGAATAAATACTTCAGTGTTTATACTCAGTTTTATCTTGCTGAGCATAAAAGAAAATCCCTACTTGTGTTTCTGCCTTCTTGCTTGAAGAAAGACCATAAAAGCATCTTTGTCTGCTTGATGTCAAGATGCAGACTCTTAAAATGACACTTGAGCATCTTTAATGTAATTCTTTGGACTCCAGACGGGCACATTTCCGTTGCTTAGATCTCCACACCCACCTGTGCTCCTCTGGTTACATCTGCTGCATGTTTGTAATGCAGAATGTTCTCTCTCCACATGGGAAAGATGTGTTTGGTTGTATGAAATTTTTCTCCCATTAAGCAGGCATGTTCAAATATGTTTTGAAATGCTGTGGGGTTTTTTTTAATGTGATGGTCAGGTGGAGAGGGAGAAGGAGAATTTGATATTCATATTTAGAAGCAGCAAACAATATCCATACTGGCCCATGAGGACACACATGTAGTCATGCCTAGTGTTGGATTTCTCTTTTCCTATTCTCTTGCAAGCCTGGCTTGTCTGGCAATCTCTAATTCTGCCATAGTGGCTGCAGTGCATGCTGCAGAGCTTGTTTTGTAAAACCGGATTTTGAACATTTTCTCTGTTTTGTTGTTTTTTTAAACTAATTGCTGCTGTGCAGAGTTTTGCACCAATCCAGCTGGAGTCATTTATGGCTGGGTGTCAGAGTGCCCAGCTGAGCCACCTGTGGGGATTGGGGTGTGACTGGTCCCAGCATGGGAAGAGCTGCAGCAGGGATGGGGAATCAGCCTGGAGCCTGACGAACACGTTGGGCATATGTCATTGTCAGTCGAGTCAGGCTGGGGACAGGGCTGTGCCTTAAAAATGATAACCAAGCTTCATAAATCAGAATGCTGCTGCTGCAGTCAAACTTCCCTTGGAAAGTCTTTGAATTTGGGTAGTGCATACTAATAAATGAGCCTGCGCCAGGCGAGGCACAGCTCCCTCAAGGATGGAGCTTCCATCGGCAGCAGGGACACGCTGGTGGTGACTGAAACGAGCTGTGCCTCCAGAAAGGGAAAAGGCAGAGTGATTAGAAGTTGACCTAATATTTTTTGGCTTTCAAGATAAACTTTATGGTCCTCATTGCGCAGAAAGTATTCAGCCATGGCAGGGAGCCCGAGCTGAGGGGTGAAGTCCTGGTGTGGCCGGAGTCAGTGGCAGAACTCCCATCAGTTCAGCAGGATGAGGATTTCATCCAAAGTTCACAGTGGGATAATTAGTGTCAGCTCAGTACTAGTAAAACACAAGTAAATCTGTCCTGTTTTTAGCTTGCAAACTTTGACAAACAGCTCAAGGCTTAGCTGGAGTTGTTTTTATTTTACTTTGCGATACAAACCCTCAACAGCAGAACTTTAAAATGAAAGCCTGTTATTGCTTTCAAACCACTCTCACTGCTCTGAGAGTGGGAAGTTTCCTCTGGATCCACTGACCTTCAAAACAACAGGAGGAATGATATTAAAAACGTGGTGTTAAAGATTGTAACTGTGAATTAACATCCCAAACTCCATTTCAGCAGCGCTGCTCTGAGCTTTGTGTCGCAGGCAGGCGGCTGCTCGGCTCACACAATATCCCAGGGATTTCACTGGGACTCTGCATGTCAACAGTAATCTATCTTCATGCTACATGATTCAGGATCAGGTCATTAGTTTATACTTAGAATTAAATATTCAGTTTGATTTTAGCTCTGTGAAATGAGAGCCGAATATATAACACCTGATTTCAGAGAGCCTCGTAGCTCTGCAAGTCTCTAAAATCCATGGACACACAGAAACTGCTTTTACTCCTCTGCCCCTGAAATGATTATAGTTGGAATGTTATTGAGATTACAATTTTCTTTAGATGTCTTGGATTATTTTCTAAATCCATTTCTAACCCCATTTCTCTGTGGCATTTAAATAAATGAGAAGAAATGAAACATTTTTAATTTCTAAGAGAAAATGCAAAATTATTTCCTAAGCGCCTCCTTTCATCCTCTCAGATTTCCTCTGAAAAAGAATATGATGACATCCTGATAGCTATGAAACCAAAAGAGAGCTGATTTGTACTTTGTAGGGAAATATGGCCTGAAATTACATGTCTAATGTGTGGCAATTTTTAGCTGAATATCTATGCCTGGTTTCCTAGTAAAGCAGACTTTGCATTGGACACACACAGACTGAACTGAGTAATTTTAATTTAATTGAATCTTTTATGTAGGCATTTTCCTTCTAGGGAACCTTGGCTAGTTATTCGTTTGTGAAACTTGCAATAAAGTAGGAAGACAGCTCGTCAGGGATGGAAGGAAGGGATAATATTTAAATTGTGCTGACTTTGAAGACATTGCTTTTGATCCATTCCTTGATTTAAAAAAAAAAAATATATAGGTGTTTAGTATTTAAAGATTTCTTTCTGTCACTACATTTTTCTCAAAACACTTTTTCTGTAGATAGATAGATAGGTAGATAGATAGATAGATAGATAGATAGATAGATAGATAGATAGATAGATAGATAGATAAATAATTACATCTCATCCAGGTTACCAGTGGAGACAAGAATACAAAGTGCTGCAAAAATGCAAAAATTGTATTTTCTCACCTTCTTTGTCTAATTTGTCTAATTGTTTGGATGACTTTTTTCCCTTTAAAGGAAGGCCACCTAAAATATCTTTAAAGAATCACAGTTAATCTAGTGCCAGAAAGGCAATCACAGCACTTGTGCATTCAGGCCTTTAGCTGAATCAGTTCCTGAGCAAATAAAGCCCCATTCTGCAAGACAAACCTTGACTTTTTAAAGCCTTTCTGGAGTTATCACAGGGTGGAAATATGATGAGTTAAAAAGCAACACCAGAACTATGCGGTTGGGTGAGTAGGGTAAATCAAGATGGGTTTTGTCTGGAGTTTAATCTAAAGGGAAGTAGATTCTCTGCTGTGAAACTGGAAAGTTTCCATTCTTGAAGTTTTTTTTTTTTTTAATTGCTTTTAATTTTCCTGATTTCAGAAGAAACCTTTAACAGAAAGTGTCTGCCAGCAGAAAATTACCATATTGAGCAGGGGGGAGCGCAGAGTTCATCCTGCCTGGGCTGACCCTGCTCTGTTTACTCTGCTGGGGTGGGAGCAGAGCTGGCCAAGCTCTGCTGGGCAGAGTGTATTACCCTGTCAGGGAGAGGCCAGGCTGCTGGATTCACCCTGAACAAATTACATACCTCACTACATCTCCGAGCAAGGTAGCAGGGTTATAACTCAGTCTAAGCACCATTCACTCTTCTATTACCTTCATAACCAAGGTCATACTAATCAACTCAATTACCAGTCCTCTTGGACATTTTCATAATGTTTTCTGCTAGTTGCTCTCCTGTGAAAATCTCCCGGTCTAAGCAAATTAATGCCATTTTTATAACTATCTGCATTTCAGGTACAGTGATCATCTTTCAAAAGGCTGCTTCATGGCAACAAATACCAGCCAAATGTTAGAACAACAAGGATGGGCAGCTGCATTCTTATCTTGACCTCATTTGTTGTGAAAGCTAGTTTAAATATACCTTAAAACAAAGACCTGTGTGTCAGAAATGAAGGATGTATTACTGTAGCTTTTCAAAATCTTCAGGTCATATAGGAGGGCTGATCCAGAAGCCTGGTTTTATGTGTTGTTTAATTTTTGGAAAATCCTTTAAATGTCACATTCAGTGTTTCAGATGCAAAGGTAATCTTAGACTATCTTTCTTTAAAAGTTTTCTCAAAGTTAATCTATCTCCCTAATTTTTATGTTTCTCTGAATGCTATTATAAAAACTTCTCCCTATACACAATTTTAGTGTAAATACCAATGCCTAAATATTTAATTTGGAAATTTCTAATATTTGCACAGCCACGTCTTTTAAAATCTCCACAAATTATTATGGCACAGGGAAAAACAATCAGGGGAAACTAATTTCTTTTTAATTTAGATTTCTTCAGGGCTAAATTGTTCCCTGAGGCAGATTTTCCCACTGGAGAAATTCATTTGGTCCCTCTTTGGGACTTTAGTGTTCAGTGGAATAAACACTGTTTATTCCTCCTAATTCTCTGTGGGAGCTCTTGAGGCACAGCTCTGGAGTTTTGCCCTTGTGTGATTCCTCTGGGCACAGATATTTCATTTCCCACAGACCCAAGTCTCCTGTAACCCCTCACAAAAAATGCTTTCAGTTGAGTCTAGTTTGTATTAACTTATTTTAAAATAGGCTCAGTGACTTTTCAGGTGGTGTATGTTATTTCCTGCCATGCCCTTGCCCACCTCAGAGGCACCTCTGATCCTGTGAGCCTCCTTGGTGCACCCTGGGGTGAGAAGGAGGGTAAATGTGACCCAGCTGATGGCCCTGACCATGCACTTGGAAAGGGTCTTGGCCACCCTTGCCAGGCTGAAACCATTTTTGTGTCAAGTGGTTTGGCTATTTCCTACACCCTCAGACTTCAGGGCAGCAAACTAACTTTGCTCCATCCTCACAAAAATTTGTCACCTCTATAAAACAAGACCTGCCTTAAAAATTAAAGTGATTAAAAATCAGCATTTCTAAGCCCCTAGTGAAAGCAGCCCTTCTGCAGAGGCATGAAAAATGGCATCATTTTTGCAGTAAGGACAAGCTGAGAGACTGCCAGGCAGTTTGTGTAACGTGGGTACCCTGGCCCAACAGCCAGGAGAATTTTAGCTAATTAATGTTTCAGTGTATGTATGATGTCCCACACACTGAACCATGAAGCCCAGTGGTTCCTGGAATATTAAACTGATATTGTAGCAGCTTGAAAACTGACCTGCAGTAAATGTGTTTTTGCTCTGCATTTGTGCTGTTGCTGTCAGCATTTAGCAAGGTGACTGGCTCCAGGAAAATGGAAAACTTCTTTCCTGGAAAGCAGTGTGCAACTAGAGGTGTTGTCAAGAAGTGTTTAAAAGATGAACTCCTAGATGCCTGAATTAATCAAGGCTCCTCTGTACATGGGTAATTTTTATTCACCTGATCCTGGATGCTCAAGGGTTTGCTGGATGCTTCTTTGAAAGGGCTGGGTCTGGGTTTGCTGGGTGCTTTACTGAAAGTTTTGTACATAGAAATAAGATTAAACCAAAACTTCTTCTGTGCTAGGTCTTGAGATGTGATAATCATATGGACAAAAATGAGGATGTTGCACCCCCCTGATTTACTCTTTCACATATTAGTAATGTATTGGTCCCCCTTAAACAGACTCTGTGTTTTTCTGCCTCACTTTTTTGTCTCTGTTCAGCAGCCTCTGTGCTTTAATTCAAATGTGAACTTTCATTACTATCTGTGCCCCAAAGGAGGTGTTCACTGTTGTTAATAATGCAGAAGATTTTAATTTATGCTGCATCCAATGTAAAAATCACAGTACCCCTGCTGCTAGGAGCACACTTCTGTCCCCTTATACAAACTGGTTGTTCTGTGTTTATTCCTGCTAATACTCTGCCAGCTTTTCTTTGTATTTTGATAAAGTTGACCAGAAGTCATTTTAGCTTTGTAGCCATTATTCTGATGTATAATTCTCTTTTATTGATCAGTCCTCAACATATGACTATAATAATTTTGAGTGCAATAAGCAATGTTATGAGGGATTTTGCTTCTTCATTCTTTGTTTGTTTGAAGTCTCAACTGTAGGGCCCATTTTCACATTCCTTAAAGAGAGAATTGCTAAAATAAATTCAATCACAGAAGCTTTTAAAATTTGAAATCCCAGGAAGCTAATTTGCGTTTCATTTTAAGACTGCTTCCTGCTTTTTTATGTACATATAGATTTGGACCTCAGATGGGTTTGGCACCTTTCCAACATCAAGATCAGGTGATTTCTTTTTAATTTTTTTTTTATTTTGCCCTGCAGAGCATTAAGGCAATTTAAAAACAAAAAAACAACAATGAAAAAAAAAGGTTAAAAAGTCCATCACTGTTGCCTTTCCCCCCACCCCCAGTACATAGCAATCATTTATTAGCACAGTACTTTAAAATTTTTGGATGTGTTGTTTTGCTTCACAGTCAGGTGATAAAGCCACACAAAAGTACAGTGATATTGTGCAATCTGCCTGTTTTCCAGCAGTAAATGCAGCATTTGGAAATGAAATATTTTTATAATCCATGCATATTATAGTGCAGCAAGCTGCTCATTTGTTCAAACGTTGCAATTGTGTGAGATACAGCATAAAATGCTGGATGTAACAGCTACACGACTGAATCTATACAGGAGCAGTATAATCTCTCCATAAATCATTGCACATCACATCCACTTTATAACCTTAAAGAGGTGCCTAGTAAAATGGAGACTTTGGTCACATAAATAATGAGAGATCCACGTTTCCTTCTCAAATCTGTATACCCAAACAAAGGCCTAGGTGGAATGTTAATATCAGACTCTGCTTTGGGTTTTTTTGTCTCACACTCCCAGTGTAAAGTCAGTTTGCACAGTGCTTTTTGCTTCCTTTAGGGTATGGTCCACATTAGGCTCTGCATCAGGCTTTTGCACCCGTGTGCACATTTTTATTTTTAAAGGAAGTGTAGAGGCCTGTGAGCTGATGCAGAGCAGGAGGACATAAGGCAATAATGATGCAGGTTTTAATAAAGAAATCCTTCCCATGAGGAAAGAGAGGTGAGGACTGTGGCCTTAATAAAAGAAAGAAAAAAAATCTGCCAGCATCAAGAAAATAAAAAAAAAAAAAAAAATTAAGTTCAACATGTGTGCTCGAGATGCTTCCAAAGAGAAGTGTTTACAACCTTCAAAGAAAATGGGGATTTTTGGTCCTTGGAGTAGAGAAAGGGGGGCTCCATTTAGTAGGATTCCCTGGAGTTACTCTGTGGGACAGGAACATAAAACAGCAAGTTCCTGCGTTGTGTCCTAGTCCAAAGTTTGAATAGGATAAACTTATAATACCAGCAGCCAGGCAAAGGATCTATCCTGCACATGATTCACAGTTATTTTTTATAAGTATCTATGACAGGATGCTGATAAATATCTGTATAATTAATGAGTCATGGTTCATGTTAGCCAGATCTTGAGTGATATTTTCGCTTCATAGATATTCAAGTAGTGGTGGGAAAATAGCTGATGATTGTCAGGTTTGGGTACACTTTCCATTTGCTTCACTGCTCTAAATCATTAGTCAAGCAGTATTTATAAACCTGTGCTCAGTAATTATAGTACTTTTCTTGAGATGGAACTTTCATCTGATACTCCCCAAGTCAGGGCACTCTCCTGACTCTGTGTTTTGTCATTTTTCACTCTTGCTGAAGGCAAGGCAAAAGGGCTTGGATGATATGAGACCTGTAGCACTGAGTTACCAATATCTCCATGTTGAACCTTACCCAGCTCAGAGAAAATTCCTGTGCTGGATTCACACGTGTGATGCCCTAACAGTAAATCACACTGTGGCTGCATTAGACGGGAGGAATTCTTTTAAGGATTTAAGAATTTTTAATCTCAACCCATTTTTTCCTTTCAATAGCAAGTTGTGGTAGCTGGTGCTCATGTCAGTACCTGAGCTGGGGTAGCTGCTGTGTGTGAAGCTACTGATGCTTCTTTTTCTGCCTCCACCCAAAGGAAAATCAAGTACCTGTAACAAAAACCAGTCATTGCTCTGCCATCCCAGAAAATATTTCCTTCTACTCTTCCACAACTAGAAACATCTAGCAATATCTAAGCAACATCTCTGTGCTGTGGTGATAGGCTTCACTAAACTTGTACCTGACCCAGGACTCTGCAGGAGAGCAAAGGAATGCACATTTTAATATCTTTTTGACCTTCTTGTTCCCTATGCCCCTTTCTTTTCCTTTTTGTTTTCACTCTTAATGCATTTTCACAGTATTTCTTGCACTAATGCAGAGAGTTGTGACAGGTTGATAACCCTGTACTGAAATTTTGGGTGCTGAAGATGCTCTGCAACTGGTCACTTTGACTCTGTTTCCCTTAAGATTTTTAAGACTTAAAAAAATTCCTTCTGCAGGTGTAGCACTTTTGTTTGCAGTTTACCTTTCTGCCAGGTGCTTTCAGGTGGAGCCTTGCATAGGGGCTGTCTTCTGACACTGCCTCCTTGACAAGGGAAAAAAAAGGAGCAGTTCTGAATGATGTTTGTCACGTTCAGCCTCTCCCTTTGGCACTCCTGGCCACGTAGGGCTGGTCTGGATTGAAACCCTCCCCAACTGTTGTTTGCTGTGTAGCTCAGGTTTTTTAGGTGACACGTTCTCAGTTATGCATGAAGTGATGGATTCCTGCTTAATTCTGGTGGCTCCCAGCAGCAGAGTCCCTTGGTGCCCTTCATTTGCCTCGACGAGGGGAGTCACTGCGGTCATATGCAAATCTTGCCATAATTACCCACCACTTTCTTCCTTCCACGCTGGCTGGCTGCTCCAGGTCTGCCAGGAAACTTCCCCCATGAGCTTATCCCTGACCCAGAAGGGTTTTCTTTGCTCTCCAGAATTAGCACTGATTTTGTTCCCAAGCAGCTCTAAGCCCTGGTTTGGTCTGACAGCACAAACTCTTCTTCACTTTGCAAACTGCAGCCCAGCCCTGCTGGTTTTCTAGAGCTGGTGATTTTATTTTCAAGAATAGAGGTCTAGAGAATCTCAGGTTGTTGGCCACCAGGACAGTGGCACATATCTAGCCAAAGCAGAGGAGTTAGTTTGTGATGGGTAACCATTATGTCTTGGTGAAGGGGTGAGAGTGTGAGGTTTGTGTCAGACTGGGAATGTGCCTGCAAATAGACATTTCTGGTGGGTAATAAAGTCACTTGAATGTACACTCATCCAAACTGGACACCATAAGTCAAAAGTTATGCTGTTTTAATGAGAGCTTTATAATTAGGTTGTTCATTTGCTGAGTGAAATTGCCATTAGTAAAGGAAGGTTTTATTAATTCACCTTCTTATATAAAGAATATAATGAATCACTAATATTCTTATAGATACGGACCACGATTATTTCTGCTTCCTGCCTTGCAAACATCTTGTTTCAAATTAGGTTTATCTGCTGTCTAAAACTAAATACAATGAATAGATGTATAATAAAATCTTTTAATTGTCTTAGCATATGTTGCTTTTATTAGGTGAGAATAATTGCATTCATGGGATCACCTACAAAGTCCTTTAGAATATAAAATTGAAATGGCTTCACACTGAGTGCACAAGTCCTTCTGAGCCGTGCCATTTTCCCCTTCACTGCCTCTTGTCCCCCTTTCGCTGTAAAGTTCACATTGAAGTGTGACAAGAGACACTTGACAACTGACACATGCTGGATCTTATCAGCAGTGAGTGCAGTCATGGGCCCTGACTGAAGAGCGATTGTCATTTCTACACCATTTATTCCTCTCCTAGCCTCATTGCTTGCTTCCTTTCTGAGGAAATTTTTCCTGTTAAAGTACTGTACTTGTCGTTCTTTTTTGGTGCATGTCTGTGGGGGTTTTTGCTTTTTTTTTTTTTTTCCCCTCACGAAAGGATTTTGTTATGCATTCATCCCATAGGCAAGCCTCTAACAGACTTCCTCTAACCTCTTAGTGTCAGGACTGCTCTAAGCTGATTCAGGCTAATAAAAGCAACCCAACAAAGCTTTGATGGTGTCATTACATCTTCCTTAAATCCCCTTCCTTGCTAACATCCAATAATTCTATTACCTCTAATCAATTCACAGGCTATTTTATTTGAAAGGAAGAGAAATCAACTTCAAACCATGCCGGTGCAGTTTGCCCAGCATTCACAGAAGGTGATGATGTTTCTGCCATGGCTTCAATTGACTCTTTAAGTGAGTCCTGAGCTATTGAGCAGTCCTAACTTTTATCTGTGCTCTGCCAGCCCAAGCCAACAACAGCAGAAAATAAACTGTTGTTGCCTCTTGGAAGGCCTTCAACTTCTACATAACATTGTGTGTCATTTCTCTAGTTTAGATAACATAAGCAATAGATAATTTGAAAGTATTGAGGCTAAAACAAGGAGTTTGCAGGAGTTTGACCATTCTATTTTAAATCAATTGTCCCTGCAATGCTTTGTATCGGAGCTCCCTTATTTTTCCTTTTTGGAACAAGAATTTTCCCCCTATTGTTTTAACTTACTAGAGCTTTCACGCGTGCTCAATCCCACCAGGGTGATTGCTGGGTTTTGTCATTAATGCTGCAGAGATGCCTGAGCAAGCTCTAAGGCTGTGTTCATGCATCGCTGTCTGGCGGGGGCTGTGTCTGCCAAAAATCCTCTTGCCCCCGGCTCACGTCAAGCGGCGCGTCACGATTGCTCTGACAGAGCTGCTGCCACCACTGCCCTAACACAGCTCTGGCAAAATAGGCTGGGTATGTTCAGCAGCCTGAATAATAGGTCTCTGCTAAGGCAGCCTCCAACTGGATCCTCTGAGTGATGAGGGGAGCAGCAGGGGTGCAGGAAGTGCGGGGTGGTACCTGCTGGCGAGGCGGGGTGATGAGCAGCAAGATGTGGGGCAGAGGTTCTGACACCTTGGACTGATGTGGAAGGAGCCAGTGAAGGACTTCAGAACGTACTCTACACAGCCAAACTTGGCTCTCCAAAGAAATTTCAGCCACATCATCTACCTACAGAAATGTACCCTTCTTAGCTGGGAATTATTCCTGGTTCTGTGGTAGCATGAAACATAAATGTGCTTTAGGCATCAAGATGCCCCAGGAGCTTGACGCTGAGCAGATGGATGACACCCAGGCCCTTACCCCAACAAAACTAGGGCGTAGTTAGGAGAATACTCTCTCCATAACTTGCTGCTGAGAAGAGTCTTCATGCTCAGAACTAGATAAATTTCATCTGGGTTAAGGCTCTGTCTTGTTTCTAATAGACCTTTAAGAGTCTGTTGCTATTGTCCCTTTTCTTAATGAAAAACATGCATCATCTCATCACGCATTGGTTTCCTCCTTTATCTCTTCTGCTATACAAAAGGCAGAGTGGTGGGCATCCTGTTTTCTCCCACGCTGTTGTAGCTGTTCCTTTCAGAATAAGTTGGGTTTAAGCTCTGAACTGAGGAGGAATTCATTGCTGTCCTCTTGTTGGTTAACAGTTACTCACGCAGAGCCCCTGGAATGACTCAGCTGAGCGTGGGCAGCGAACCAACACAAGTCAGGATTGCCTGTGCTCTGTACCCAACTTCTGTTCTGCTCGTTAAACCACGGCCTGGATTGTTTGGAAACACGAGGACCTTGTTTTCTACCTTGTGTGTTCACATCCTAAGAATAGAGCACATCTTTTCTGTAAACATCTGTCAATCAGATAAAAATTACAGAAGCTTCTCAGGGCACGGCTCGGCGATGCCGCTTGTAATTTCAGTTGTCAGGCGCGGTACACCTCGTACAGCAGGATTTCATTGCTCCCATTGCCAAGGGAGATCTCTGAGCCTACGTGACATGTAGATGACACTGGTGTCACTGCACACAAGCCTGTGGCTGTGCTCGTGTCTGTTCCCACGTGTGCTACCTCTGAACCCGCGCCTCGCGGGCTCCCCAGCCCCGTCTGGGCGATCCCCCTGCAGCGGGGTCTGGTGGAGGGCTGCTGGCACAGCCTGTGGGGCCCAGGGCAGCAGCATCCCCTGATGTCCCTTCCCCAGCGCTGAGTGAGAGGCCAGGGATGGGAAGTGGAATAATTGATTCTGATTGGAGTGAAATTAAAATTTAGCACCTGGGTAGCAGCGGTGATTTATGGCTCTGTAAGTGAACTATAGGTTTTAATAATGTTTTTCAGCTCCTACAAAGATGGAAGGAATGAACCAAATACTATTACTTTAAAAAAGAGAGGGAGCTTTGCATGGAGGTGCTGGCTCCAAAAGGCAAAGTTCATCTGAATTTCTTTGTCTTATCATCTCAGGAAACAAGAGAGGTTTAAATGTACTTTTTGTGCATGCGAATGACCCTCCTCATTTTAGTCATGAGAATCTAAGTTCAGTTTTTCATATTACCATTTTTTTAACTTGTCCAGTACACCAGCAGGCAAAAAGTACCTAGAGAAGGTATTTAAAGTCATCCAGAATATAAATTTTTAGTCTGTCAAATTAAACTCTTTGTATCAGAATCCCTGGACTTCCCTGGACGTCAAATATTTTTTTATATTATGATTGATGACCTGAGTCATAAAAAAAATTCTGCCCTACTATGACCACACTTAAGAAGAGGTAGTCAGGTAATTTTCTGGTTAATATTTTCTTTAGGTCTACGTACCACTTGTTTATTTAGAGATAATTTGATTGAACAGGCAAAGATCATGTGAGAAGGGTTTTGTTAGTATTGTGCTTCTAGATCAATCATAGTTTGATTACTGGAAGTCCATCCTATTATCAAATATACTTCTCATCAAATATTAATTAGACATGTGGACAATACTATGGAACTTCATCACCTTGTCACAATGTTTGTCAACCACATGTCATTTTCTTTTTGCATTTTAAAATAGATTTTTGGTTTATTGAATTAAAAGGTTGGAGCTGTCTTTAAAATAAATTTTAAAATAGTTTTTCTAGTACCAAGACATTGAAAACAGACCCAAAATTCTGCATTTCACAGTCAAAAGCTGGAGAAATAGAAACCATGAATCCAGTTCTGGAGCTAGGCTTGATGGGTTTGTGGGAGAGAGGAAACTAAGACTGTAGAAAACAATGGAAAGAGAAAAGAAAATTATGAGGCAAGCTTGACAAAGTGGATTTCTTAATTAGTTAAATTAGCTGTGGGATCAGAAACTGGAGCTGCCCATGGCCTGCAGTCAATAGGGGGGTTCTCTCACCTTTCTCAGTCTCTGATGCCAACACCAGGTATAACAGAGAAAAACATTTTGATATAAGATTCAAAAATCCTGTCTTAGCCAGGATGAGGTGGCCTTAACCATGGTAATTCCTAAACCAATTTGATTTCCAGATTCTCCATGATGTCAGGGAATTCCAAGGAGCAAAGTGGTTGGTTTGGAACAGATGAACTGGAAGGAAAGGAGATAAAAGCAAAGGAGCAGAAAAAGAGTGAAGATCAGGAGGAAAGAGTTATGAGAAACTTCTGTATTAGAACGTAAGAGAGATGATAATTTATTTTGTTCCTGGCACGATGAAACTGCTTAGAGGAAGGAGTTATTAGCTCCCCTTGATCATTAAACCAAATGGAGAATTTGGAATGCAGACAGCAGGGAAAACAGAGGTTTTGAGGAAGAAGATGACTTACTCTTTTATTAGAGCTATGTGCGCCCGACGTAATTGCCATCTCAGTTCTGGAATAGCGAGTTATGGCTTTTCAGCAGCAAGGAATGTAAAAGGGGTGGCTGGCCCTAGCAGGGGTGGGGTGTAGGTTGGTGCAGCAGAAGCAGCAGCTGAGGTTGTGTTTGCTGTGGAGCATCAGGGGAGGATGTCGTGCAGACTGACACCAACAGCGTGGCACTTTCACAGGGCAGGTCTGACACTGCTGTGGCACAGGGCAGGTCTGACACTGCTGTGGCACAGGGCAGGTCTGACACTGCTGTGGCACAGGGCAGGTCTGACACTGCTGTGGCACAGGGCAGGTCTGACACTGCTCTGGCACTCACCACTAGAATTGTTTGGGGTCTGGTTGCTCGCTGGGAAAGGCAGAAGGAAAACTTGTCACTGTTTTGGGAAATGTTGAGGACAGATTGCTTTGACATTCAGTAAATCAGGATAAAACCCTGTAGCCATCATCAGCTTCCTGTTTTGCCTGTTGTTTCTTTGCAAAATGATAGAAAACATTCATCTGAGACACATGTCTAGGCATTAATCAGGCCAAACCCATCAATTCAACAGTGATGCTCTTATTTTATCCAGACTGTACTCTGTAGCAAGAAGCCACATTATTTCTGCATAAATTCTTCTCCCTTTTCCTGTATATTTTTGCCTTTCCGCCTCCTGGCTGGTATTTGTTGAAGATATCTGTGCACAAAAAGCCTTTTTCTCTTGTGCCCTTCCTGCCCACGTATTACAATTGAGCCCAAGTAACACGACAAGCGGTTGCTGTAGAAGTTACTGAGATATAAACAGAGACACACAGCCTTTGTTATCTAGACATGAAGGAGGAAATGGAGAGTGGGGAGGGGAGGGGAGATTTTTTTTATTAACTTGCAGTTAGAATGGATTTGAGCTGCAACATCAGTGGGAAGGTATATATTTACCTTTTAAGTGCCTGGCTGGGTTCTGTGCGCTCACACGAGCTCCCTTTTACCGTGTGCAATTCCTCTCGCAGGCTCCAGAACCCCCCTCCTCAATGGACTCTTGCAAGGCAGCAGAGCTAGGCCATCTTAGCAGGGAAAATTACAAATTACTAATTTAAGTGCTTCTTAGAATCATTCCCTTTTTGTTTTGTATAATTTCCACACTTATAAAATCAAACTCTCAGTTAAATGTTTATACAGTAATTCAGCCGGCTTAAGCCATCTGCTAGCGTGGCATCTGCAGAGCTGTTTTGTTGCATCCTCTGTATTGTTTCCTTCACACATCTTTGCAGCCTGGTATTTTGGTTGCAAAAGGGTCATTTTATTTTTCAACACAAAAGAAGCGCTGTTTATATCTCTGGATCTAATTGTCAGCTTTATTTCCAAACTCTACCTCAAATCAAGTTCTTATGCCTCTAAAAACCTTATTCTGATTGACATTTACTTTTCAAAACCTATATTCAGTCTTATCTTGCTCTTTTATTATACCTGCCTCTCTATCAGTATTTGAAAAAATCCTTATCATTTGTGAAGAGTATAGGTGGGCTTGGAGCATTAGTATTCATACTTGCATGTTAACAACTGTTATAACATGTACCAGAGGGAAAATATTATTTCTTGTAAATGCTCAATAATTACAGTCTTTATTGCATCAAAACCTGTGTTTTGACAGATAGTGGAAAGCTTTCAAAGTTTGTGTGGGATGGATGACAGATAGCTGCAGGTGGAAAATATTTTTTTTAGGTATTGGGTTTTCAATCCCTGATACTGTAAATATTCTTCCAAAATAACATTAACCTTCCACACAGGGTTGGTAGTGTTCAATGATAATACATGTATTAGCAAAAGAAACCTGGGAAATAATTCTTAATGATTCCATCTAATTAATCTATGGTTGGGACATTAACGTCTCTTTTCATTAAGTTGGGAAGTATGAAAGACTAGAAAATTACTGCTGTGCTGGATTTAGTGCTTTAGGTATAATTTGAATGGATGTGCTAAATTCTTGGTCGTAACTTGCACTAACACCTAGTCTAAGACAAATTAAAAGGGGAGCTTATCTGCTATTGCACTTTCCAAGAACACTTTGGATGCTTTTAAGCCATTTGCAGCGTATGCCTTTGTGAAGGGATTTTTTTTTTTTTAATATATACATCCTGTGAGACATTCTCCAGTTCGTGTGATATCTTGGGTTTTGTGAGCACTGACACACAAAATGAGGCTGGATGGTAATGTTTTCTGTTTTGCTTTTCTTTTGGTGTATTTTTTTAAGTGTGCTGTCTTACTGGATAAACATTTGCATTTGCAATGAGGTTGTACCAACCAGTAGCCCACTACAAATGAGGTCATGAGAAGTCTGAGGAAATTCATCTGAGCTTGCAATTCTTTTGTTTGGGATGTAGATGTTCTGATCAAGTTTGTGCTTTAGTCAACTGGACCTAACACCATGATTTGTGCTGAAAGCTTAACTCATGCGTTTTAAGAGTTTAATGGGGACAGTAGTGATGCTGCCTCCTCCTTTGGACACATTCTGGGGTTTGTGTGAAATGCCTGAGCCTCTGGAGTTTCAAGTGCCTCTTGAGTGTCAAGATACCTCAATAACCTAATGGGATTTTAGGTTTTCAACGAGTTTGAGAGTTATCCAGTTGTGTTTATTCCATCTTGAGCACTACGTGTGCAGTGCTTGGTCTGTTGAAGTCAATGACAAGGCTCCCACTGACTTTAATGGGATCAGAATTGCCAACCCAGAGAGAAAAGGCAGCGGGATGTAAGATTTCTGTCAACTGCCTTTAATATTGCATCCAAATTGAGAAGGCCACTTCTCTTACTTCGAGGTTGTGGGGATGCTAAAGTGTACTTGACAGATGTCTTGCCAAGGGTTCAAGCTGATTGCTGAGAAGTGGCTCTCAGCAGCCTCTCGCAGACTGATAGTGAATGCAAGTTGGGCTTGAGCATCACTCCATTCAGAGTGATTAAACAAGGCAGAGACAAACTATCTGACATCAAGTGCTGCCACGTTTTATTAGCCCCTTGCATCACACAGAAGGCCAGAAGGCACCAGCCAGATATGTGGGCAGATATAAGATGTTCAGATTCCAGCTATGCTTAACTGATAATACTCCTGAAAAACAAATTAAGTGTGTCTGGCTGCTGCAAGTGTTCAAATCTGACCTTTTATCCTTTTTTTCAATGATTAGATGGACCAGCCATAGCTACAGAACCCAGCACCATTTCAGATCACCAGTAACTTTCTGAGGAAGAATTTTTTTCCAAGAAAAAGTCCAAGGAGCTGAGACATAGGGTTTGATTTTGCACCTGAACCGTTTGTTTCACAGATGGGACTCCCTATGGAATGCCATTCCTTGAGAAGTCAGCAGGGGTCACTTAAGTTCATTGTTTTGCAGCAAATTCACTTTTGGACTTGTCAGAAAGTAAGCACTAAATATCCTTTAGGTGTTTATCATTTATGCCACTGAGTTATTTTCCCTTCTGTAATCCAACCGTGCTGAAAAAAGTGCTCAAAAGTATGTAAGGAGAGTTAGATAGCACAGTAGGCAGAACATCTATTTCACAGGTTGCCAACTGAAAAAGATTGTGCCACTTAAGAGCACATTGCACTTTAATAGAAATTTATTGTCAAAAGAGGATCCTCCTAGCAGGATGTGGCATTGTGGCAAAACAGGGGATTCAGATCTTGTTAGACACCATCATTTTTATTTGTATGTAGCAAATGGAAAATACTGACTGGCACCAATGGGAAAGGATCTTCTTTGTGTTTCCTGGAAAGCCAGGCATATTCTCCTTCCTCCTGCTGGAGAAAGAAGGAGAGGTGTGTGTCCCATCAAAAGAAAGCATTTCTCTCTTTGACTGACAGCACACGTGCACACTCACACTGTGGAGGTTCCTGACCTCCAGCTTCCCATTCCCAGGCTCAGGGAATTGTCCCTGTTTCCTCCTACCATTGATGTGCTCAGCCCCTCCTCTGCCCTGGCTTCTGGATGGAGCATCTTAGGTCTTCCATCAGCCAAGTTTTGGCTGCATTTTCAGAGAGGGATATATATTGAAATATTGAGAAAGCCAAATTTCCAATCTTGGTTGCTTTTTAATGAGATCATTTAAAAGAAAGGCTTCTGAAATCCACATGACCTCCAGCAGAAATCCTGGATTTTTCTATAAATTTGGTTTGTATTTCAAAATTTTTCATGCAGGACAAACAATTTATTGAAGTTGAATTCCCCAGTTTTCAAGACGGGCTCATCAGAGTCCACCTTGAACATCAAGCAGAGGAGTAGCTCAAAAAACCCTCTTTCACCTTTGTGGTGAGCAGGATGTTTCCTTGTTTATGAGAACATCAAGCAGTTGTCAAGAAAAAGGAGGACACAAAAAAGCTGGGATGGGAAGAGCCCCAAAATTTTTGAAGCATTGAGTGTCACATGTGGTCTTGGAGCCAGAGCTCCTTTAATCCTGAGTTAGTGCCAGCTAAAACTGCCTGGTTTATAAATATCACACAGAAATCAGAATTGCTTGGTACATGGTCCAGAAGACCTCTGCATCCATCTGTTTTGTACCCAGAGCAGTTTGGAGTTGTGTTAACTACCCACACAACTCGATCAGGACACGCTGTGTTCTTGGGGAGCCTTGGCATTGCAGGTTCCTGCTCTTCTCTCTGTGCCAGAACACGGAGCAGCAGGGCTCTCTGAGCTCCCATTCCTCAGCCTCCTCCTCCTCCTTGCACTGCAGTTTTTGTGGCTGGATTGAGTGAGAGCTACAACAAAAGGAAGCTAATGGTTCTCCCAAATTAGACTGTCTCTTGCCAGGGGAGTTTAAGAGGTGCGTGGCTTAGTATAGCAGCTTTGGCACCGTCAGTACTGCAGCAGAGAAGGCTGTCCAAGAAGCCTGGCTGGGGCTGGAAGGAGGTGCTGCAGACAAATGAAGAGGACACCATAAAGCCTCTAATCCTCCCAGAGATAAAGCACTGAGGGAGCTAATCAGGGACACATAAATTATCAGCATAGCAGATGTAAGGAAGAGCATTGCAGAGAGAGCAAAACAGAGTTCAGCAGAACATGGGTCTGACCAGATGTGCAAACACACACCTAAGCTGATAGAAATAGGAACAAGGAATATGCAGCCTTCAGCAAAATTTGGGATGAACCAGTAATGTCGTTCCTGACCTCACCTCTTTTGTGGAACTTAGACCTGACTTTCTTCACTCTCTTTGTTCTCCTGTTGATTAACTTGGGTATGAATGTTATCTTTTTACATTTCTTTTTTTCTTTGCTGCTTGGTTTGTTGCAGTTTATTCATTGTCTGATTGTCCTAAAAGAGCAAAGGGAATCCAACACAGCAACTGAAAGCACAGAGATGCAAAGGTGCTTCGTAGTCTGACAAGGTCAAGAAGTATCAATAGCTCAATGCACAAAACTCTGCTACTAGATGGGAATATGATGTGTGTGTGAGGATCTCCATGAGCAACATCAAACAATTGCATGAAAAGTGGCTGTAGGTGCTCAGATACTTTATTAGTGTCCATTTGAGATTTTTAACAAGCAATTTGTAATATAAGAATGTAAATACACACATGCAATTTTAATTTCAGCACTGGAGAAAGATAACCTGCTGCTGGGCAATAGCAGTTCCTACATGTGTAGAACTGCTGTTGGACATGTACTGATTTCCTAAGAATAGTCAAAGTGGTCATTCAACCTACATTTAGCATGCTGGGATTTAAAATGCAAAGCAGCAACATACTTCATGCAAATGTCAACTCTGCCTATGTTCTAGGGTGCATGTCCAGAGGAGGAAACAATAAGTTTATTCTTCTCCCCAATTAGACTTTTGTGAAAGGCTCAGTTATGTCTCCAACTATCACATTGAACAGGCACTAAAGCAGCACATTAATGTGCCTTTTAATGCTTCTTAGGAGTAGATCAAAAGAAATGTCAGGTGCACTTTGCATTCCTCCCGTGATGTGTCTGAGGCTGTTAGTGCATCACCTCTCCAAGGGCCGTTGTTCCCAGCCTGCCGTGCTCTGCTGGGACACTGCCCTCCAAAAATGCTCAGGGATTTACCTCCATCCCACTGCACCTCCTGTCCTGGCTCCACAGCTGGAGGAAGCCACTAGGGTCCTGCTGCTGTCACCAAAAGCAGGGTTTGCCTTTGCTTTTCTGTGGGAGAGAGTTGTTGAAATCAGTCCTGGAGAAAGCATCTTAAAACTCAAGATGCCGGAAAATGGAACTTAATTAATGGGAGCCAACTTGCAAACCTCCACGTCAAACTGTTATTATTTTGCTTGCTTGCTTGAGGGAATATGTCAGAGTGGTGTTTACCTTTTCTTAGTACAAGCCTGGCTGTTCTACCCATCATTTACTTTTACATGATTAGCAGGTGAACTTGTAGCTCTGTCACTCTAAACACAGGGTGCTTAAAATGTGCAAGAGACAACTTTCCTTAACCAGGACAGCATTGTCACTGCACTGGCCCTGGCTCCCTTGGCTCCACCACAGAGTGGTGACTGATGTTGTCAGCACGTGGCTCTTGTTGGAGTCTGGGGCTGATAGTGGCCAGAAGATTGCAGAGTGCATTTGGCATGTGAGACACAGCCAGGATATCGTGGGCACCCTCTGCTACACCAGACACTGAGAATAGAGCTGGGCCTCTGAGGTTTGCAGAGCTGAGTACAGCTTTAAAATGGAGGATAAGCAGAAAAGAAAATGCACCCAGTGTCAGCTATAGGGGTGAGACTGCAAAGCAGGAGACAAGGAAAGTATGTGAGGAGCAAGAAAACAGGAACGCTGCAGTGTGCAGGATGACATGATGGGACAAGAAGCTGGAATTAATGCAGAAGTGGGGTGGCAGTAGAAGGGTTCAAGTTTTGTAACGAAGTTCATTTCTATATGTTTTCCTCTTTCAAATGAATGCTTTGAATAAATAGTACTTTCATTTCCCGTGAGGCAGAGGTGAATAATAAGTACCTCATCTGGGGACGCCGATCTCCCCAACATCAGTCATCTGCTTGCAGCCTTGCACTCCAGCAGTGCTTTGGCTGAGCAAATTAGCCTGAAGTGTTGTGCCCTTGGCTGGCAAATCCTTTCAACCCGGTTGAACGGACAAAATGAATACCCAGATTGTTCCTACGTCTGTTATTCTCTCGTGTTTATCTGGCTGAGCTGTCAGTCAGGCCATTATAACCGTGGTGCACACTCAAATGACTTGTCCACTCACAAAAGCAGAGTCTGTTGATGATAAGCTAAACAAAACTGGAGAGCGACTGTTGACAGAGTTGGGGATCTTGCGAATGTCTCAGGTAAAAGCAGAAATGCAATTTGGGAAGGCGCAGGCTGAGCTTTTCTTAGGCGTGTGTAGTTTTTAGGCGCTCGCTGGGATTTGAACGGGCTTTTGAAATGAACTGGGTTCCTCTCTACTTAAAACAAATTAGGCGGCACGAAGAAGATTTCTGAAACTTGAATGTAAGGGTGTATTGCAGTTCCAAGAATTAATTAGCCTGAAAAGACAGAATTGACTCAAGCAGGCTTTGCCAGGGCAGAGCTGCCCCAGCCATGTGCCGGGAGGAGGGACAAACACCCACAGTGCATCGGGTGGGCTGCACAGGGCTGCAGCCAGAGGGATCTGCTGGGCTTTAATCGCCCTCTTTCTGCTTTGCAGGACCTCAGGGTTTGAACGTGGCAATTACTTGCTTCTTCCAAGGCAGGGAGGATGTTTGCATGATGGGATCAGTTGGATTCATAGAAAGAGCTGCGTTTCTTAATTGTCCACCAATTGTCCAAAGCAGTGATTGACACAAGTGGAGTGTTGTATGATTTGTTTTCTGAGTTTTTCCATGAGGAGACTGAGTTAGAAGTAGGACTCTGAGCCACTCCTGAAACTCATTTGATCTTATGATATTAAATAATGCCTTTCTGCCGAATGTGACTATAGCCAAAGCCACCTTGGTCCTTTAGTCTGATGTTTGTGGCAAAAATTAGGAAGTTAAAGTTTTCAGATTGCGAGTGTGAACAGTCTCAGGTGTTTGAGCAGTGCTGAGCTGTGTAACAGAAAGTGTCTCCTCCATCTCCTTCCCAGACAGGGAAACCCAGAATCTTACTTTCTGTAGTGGAGAGAAAAGACAGGACTGAGTAAGACTGCAATGGTTTAAATCCTCACAAGTGTCATGAAGAGGCAGAGGAAAACTTAAGCAAAGAAGGTCCTATGCCTTGCTGAGAGTGTGTTAAGATGCACAGTTAGGGAGGGGGATGCTGCTGAGAGCGTGGCACAGCAGGGCAACAACTCTTTTATCAGCAGCTGGTGCCTTCAAAATCCCAAGCCCAGTAGCCTTGTTGGTGGTGATGATAACTGTAACGGATGGAACAGCTATTTTTCATCAAATGCTTGTTAGTCAATTTATTAGACTCCTAATATACTAATGCACTCATTTGGCAGGCATCTCAGCAGACGAGGCTCGCAGTGGAGTGTACTCACTCAAAGTCACGGTAACTCGCAGGTTGCTGATTTCTCATCAGCACTCAGAAGATAATTTGCAAATGTGCCATTTATCATTATGTGCTTTGTAGAAGCAGATCTCGTGAATGGGATAAACAGATATGAGAGTCTAATAATGAACATTTCCTTCCCCAACAGCACTGCCAGCTTCTGGAGTATTATGTTTTATATACCTTGCAGATGCTGCACCTCTGTGTGCCCTGGAGCTTGCCTGTGCTAGTGAAATAGCTGGGCACATAGTTTTTAAAGGATGGCTGCTAATGCACTCATCCACCTCTCTGCTCAACAGAGTTGAACCAGGTTAGGCATTGTCTTCTGGAAGACGTAAGATTTCTATTTGTTGCAGTTTAAAAGCAATGGGCATGGACGGACTTCACCATGAAAAGCCTCTACTTACCTCCCAGCTTTGCTTTTCTCACTGGAAACACGACCATCTGTGAAAGCCACTGTTAAAGCCAGCAGAAGGATTGTTCAGAGGCAGGATGGTGTGGATTATATGGCCGAGGTTGCTGAAGGAGCACTTTTTTCCACCCCAAAGACAAGAGGCTTTATGGATGCTCTGACCTGCGCTGCTGCTCAGCAGTGTGTTTGAGTCCGCATCGCTGGCTGCTTTTTATTTGCTTGTTCACTTTTTACTGGGAAGAAGTCGAAAGTAACAGAAGCCCAGTGATGGGTCTGCAAATGTGATTCCCATCTGCCTTTGTGACATTCAGGGTGGAAGCCCTGCATACAAATCATTGCTAGTTATTTTTGCTTCTGCAGATGCGATTTTATTAAATGAAAGGTGTAACAAGAAGCCCAGCATAGGCAGGAGCCCTTTTGCCAAATGGCTCTGTGTATTTAGCTGTGTGACTGCTCTCCAGCAGAGCTGGGAAACCATGCAAAGATATTGATAATTGATTCCGTTTTATATAAGTTAAAAACTAGCTTTTCCCTCCTAGTGTGAAGGTAATGGGTTTTGTCTGTAGAAAGATAATAATTCTATGAACCATTTCTACGCCCTCTACTATAGAATAGTACAGCTTGCACTTGAACGTAATGCCCGTGTCAGCTCAGCTTTTTAAACATTCATCTTAAAAGAGTCTTCAAGGACTGGAAAGAGATCTTCCCCAGACGCCAAGCTAAGTTTGAGGAACTTAAAAAGTCATGAGGATGCTGTCAATTAATGTGTTTATTCTCATACGCCTGCTCTGGAAAAAAACATCTTCAGACATGAAAGCTGTTTTCTTTCAATTAAAAAGTTGTCATTGCATTTAGTTTTCATAGATAATGGAGAGGGGATTTTTTTTTTCTCCCCTCTACTGTACTGGGGGATAAATGCATCTTTTTTTACTTTTTACCTTTTTCCTCAGAGTAATCTTCATTTACTGCATGAACAAAATAAAGAAGGAAGAAGAGAGCTAAATTGAAATCTTGTCTCCAAATCTGTATGCAGGAGGTGATGTGATTTAGAAGCTTTAGGTAATTTCTTTTTTGTTCACACTCCTTCAGTTGAAAGGCTTCCACAAACAGTGTTACAGCACAGAAGGGAGGAGATGGAGGAATTTATCAAGCTATTTATCAAATTATTTTCACAGTCTGTCAAAGTCATAAGCATGCTGGAAAAGAAGCATAAAGAGCGTGTTGAAACAGAGGAGCCACGTCTGAGTGAGCAGCAGGACTGCAGCACAGCCAGAGACATGGGGACTGCTCTTGGCTGGGGCTGCTTCTGCCCTCAAACCCAGCCCTGGCACTTGTGGTGTTAAACCCAGACTTGGAGGATTATGGAGTGAGAAAATGGAATGGAAAACATCAAAACTGGCCCAGTGGAACGTGTCCCTGCCCATGGCAGGGCGTTGGAACTAGAGGATCTTTAAGGTCCCTTCCAAAACAAACCACTCTGCAGTTCTGTGACTCTGTGATCATTAAGCAGAGGGAGAGGTCAGACAGAAGAAGGGATAGACATCCCCTCTCTGAGTCTCTGGATCTAAATGGTGCCCATCCTGGGGCAGGGAGTGATTCATATCCTGAGACGGGACCCCACACTTTGCAGAAAACAGCCTTGGAATGTGGTGGGTCCTGGGAGACAGCACTGGCAAAGCAGAGGGAAAAATAAACAAAAAACAAACTGAGAGTGAAGGAACCAGTCTAGTAAGAAATCTTTAATTTCTAATGAGCTTTAAAGGATTTGAGAGAGTTGATTTTTTTTTAACAAACCAGTTCAAGTACATGCCTTCAGATTATAAAAGTACCTGAAATTGCCTAGAATATCAGCATGCATAGCTTGTTAATATTTACATATATTTACATGGGAAAACAAGAGAAAGATCTACAGTTATTTACAGTCTACATAGGAGAAGAGAAAGGCAGCATAATTGTATTTCCTAAAATACAGTAGTTGAATAGTCAGCACATGCATATTAAGATATATTTGCATGATAGAACGCAAATGTTTTAAGACGTACCTTTTAAACTCCCTGTGCTAAGGTATAGCATAATAAAGGTAATTTTTTTTTTTGTGTTTTGTTTCTAGTCTATTTGCATCAAGTGCTTTAAAATGTTCACTAACACAGCGGCGGCATTATTTACCCTGGCAATTAAAGCAACAGTACACACGATAATTTCCTACTAACTAGCAACAAGCTGCTGGTGAATGAAATATCTATTGTTTCTCATTACCCATCGACCAACATACAGGGATCTCTCCTTGTAAAGGCAGTGCCTAAGCTATCACCATTAATTATAGAAGTAATATAAATGAGACTCTACAGTATGTACTAAATGAAATATTAACAAGACCAGTGTCTTTGAGCCTGAAAGATGCACTAACAGGGCACACTTTACAGCAGGCTAGCTATGAAAATCACACATACATAATACAGGAGTGCCTGGCTTACAGCTCTAAGCATAGACTTTAGAGGCCTGTTTGCTAGATCTGTATTATTGCAAAATACATTCCCTTAATTAGTTTCTGGAAGACAGAGTTGGTAGTTACTTTCTTACCATGATACTTCCCCATCATAACACCCTGTGGTTTCTCAATGCATTGTTATTGAACTGTGTGTGTCTGTGTGTGTATGTGCTTGTGTATCAACAGATGAAAAGCAGTCTTTATCTTTAAAACCTAAACAAACAGCTCGTCAAATATCTGTCCCAAAAGGTCACTTCCTCAAAAAGCATTGTGTTGTGTGACTTTTTTTTTTTCACTCATATCTGAAATAAAGTCTAAAAAATTATCTGTGCAATGAAGGAAGAAGCCAGATGTCAGCATTGTGATGATATTCTTTCAATAATGCATATGAAAAAGTCTAAATTTGGACTAGTAGTAGTATTAAAAAGCTATATAAATATATACAGCATATACAGTACTGTATGTATACACACATTTATATAAAGTATATATATAATTAAAGTACAGCAAAACCATAAAACATTTCAATTCAGCATAAGTTAATAACAGAAGTAATTTCAATGAACTCTCATCTGTGTATGCCCAAACACCAGCCAGACCAGTTCGAATGATTTAGTTGCAGCAGTGTATCTAATCTCTCTTTTTTGGCAGGATATGTTTCGTGTCAACAGCCTGTTTGCTCAACTCTTTAAATGGCCCTTGCCCAGAAGAATCCACCTTTTGCTGGCAGGTTGTGTGTCTCAGGAGGATTTCCAGTCCTCCACAGCATTTCCAGTTTGACTGTGGCCAACGAGTTGTGGTGGAATTTGTGTTTGTGATCGTGTTTGTATAAATGTGCATCACAGCAGGTGAGCTGCCAGGGCTGTTCAGGTGTGAGCAGCTCCCAGCAGAGCTGGGATGCCCAGGGTCTGTCCCTGATGTGCTCTTTGATTCTCACTCCGCTGGCCAGTGCTTGGCACACAGGGCAGAGGGCAAGCAATGGACTGCAGCAGCATTTCTTCAACCTGATCTCACCCTTACCCTGTTACTCTCTGAAAAGAAAATTGATAATTTTCCTCAGGGATTTTTCCCAGATCTAGAAATGAGGAGAAGAATGCTGCACTGCTCCACCGCTCCATACCAGCCTGTGAGAAGAAAAGATCAGAGGCTTTTGCATGCAGTGTTCAAAGCTGCCATTTCAGGGGAGCAATGATGTCTTAAAAGTGTAAATCAGGTGTGAACGGGGATTCAGTGGGCAGCAGAAGGAATTGCAGCACTGATGTGCCTGGAAATGTGCTGTTG
The DNA here is from genome assembly GCF_963513975.1 of Fringilla coelebs. Lineage (NCBI taxonomy): Eukaryota > Metazoa > Chordata > Aves > Passeriformes > Fringillidae > Fringilla > Fringilla coelebs. The sequence continues at coordinate 5,658,566 of NC_140040.1, read as the reverse complement.
ATAAAGAGGCCTGTGAGAAGTGCTGCTGCTCCTGCCCTGAAATGCTGGTAGAGCAAGGTAAAGCCACAGGCTTCAATAGAGCTTTTAGAGCTTAAGGTGGCTCTCTGTCAGCCTTGAAACATTTTTCAGAAGCTGATTTTGGAATTCAATAAGATTCTGGAAAAGAAATATGGTGCTGCCTGTGGGAACCACCTCCCTTCCAGGTGCTGTGGCAAAAGCATTTAAGTTGCACAGTCTGGTGTTGTCTTAACCATTGTGTGGTTTTAGCTGAGATATCCCTGAGGGGCTGGCAGACACAATACCAGACCGATGGGAAATATGTGCCCTTCTGAAAGACAGCTGTGGAGCACGTGGGATATCTTGAGGCAGCTCAGATGTCTCAAGATCCATGTTAGGAACTGAATCCCACCCCTGGTATGCCATGATGGCTCTGCCTAGCATATGCAAAGGGTGGGAGGGATGAATGCATGGATTTCAGGGACTGTTTCCCTCTAAAGCAACCATTTTCTAATAACTCACTGTTGTTTTGGCTAGTAAGAGTTTTAGCAAGTGAGCTGGGCAAGAAAAAGTGGATGAGAGAGGGAAGACACTGGAACAGGACCCAGAATAGCAGACAGCTTCACAGGTTAAAGAATTAAGTTTATACAATAGAGAAAAATAGGCATGATTTTAAAAGATAATTACATTTTTGTCAGCTACTTTGCCAACCTTGTTCTACATCTTCTACACTTTTTAACAATGGTTTATAATATAACACTTTATACTTACACAGTGCTTTTCCAAATTAAGTGTGAAAGCACTCCATAAATCTGAATGACTCCTCACAACACCCCTGTGAGGTGGGTAAATAAGAGTAATCTCCCCATTTTATAGCTGGGAAAAGTGAGGTACATGGAGTTGAAGTGACTTGTCCAAGCTCACTAGGGAAGGAAAAGTCAAAAAGAGGAAAAGAGCCCAGTTCTCCTGACTTGATGTCCTGTATTGCATTTTTTTTTCTCCTGTGGAATGATTGCAGAAAATCTGTTTGATACCAGATGTTGGAGGTTGGAAGTTTTCAAGTGCTATCGTTGCTGTAATTGAGAACATACTGGGGGTTGCATAACACAAACAACATGGTGCATTATCAAAATACATTTATTACAATGGACACGATTTCTTTTGCAAAGTTAAAACCCAGAATGTAAGTTAAATATAGCTGCATATACTGAATAGTTGAAATAATCACTAGGTCTTAATGCCTCAGCAGTTGAAAACAAATCCTCTTTCGTGAACTACTGCAGTTTCCTTACTCAAAGAACATAGCACACTTATCTCCTATAATGTATGTAAAGAATACTGTAAATGTGTAAGGGTCTTAATGACACTAAGAAAAGTTACAGCTTGAAACCAACTATGCTTGGCAAGTAGAGAAGCTGATGGAGTTTTGAGTCTTTATACTTGGGAATTAGTTGAAAAAGGAATACATCAGAAGGAAAAAAAAGCAGACCTTATAGATTTGGGTTTATTCATTGTATTATCTTCTAAGAGGTGCTTTGCTGGTTTAATTGTGGTGATGGGGGAAGGGGAGGTGGTTGAGAACCTCTGGTTTAGATGTGGTTCTGTGAGAGCTTTGAAAACACTGTAGGTACAGTGTCAGTTCAGGTCACGTTTTTCTGCTGGCACTCGGGGTGGAAATAGGACCTGAAGTTAACTGAGCCCAGTTTGGAGTTTAGATCATATTTGGCAGCTCCAAAGTTTTATTTTTTGAGCTGCAGATATGATTTCAGTTTCACGCTCTCCCAAAATAGCAAAGGAAGGTCTCAATTTCATATTTCCTTGCTGAAAAAGCAATCAAGGAATCCTGTTTTCTTACAGGACATTAATACATAGATATTCTGAGCATTATTCGTAAGGTAACTGTGCATCTGGGATTCTCTGAGTTAGAGGACAGCAGAAGGACCTGAACAGTTCTCCTGTCATCTCACAGGCAAGACTAAAACTTCCTCACTGCATTGTTGGAAAAGTGACTGTTCCTCTCAGCTCTGAGTTGTCCCAGTAGGAAAAGAAGCCTGGCATTGGGAAGTGGCTCCCTCAGCTACAGCTGGCCTCAGACAAGGATGATATCACCAAACAGCTCTTAGGATTGCTCCAAAAATCTCAGATACTGAGGAATCCTGGGTGAGGACATGAGGATTTTGGATGTGCTAGTGTTTTTCAGAAGAGGTCATTGTGCTCCATGTTGTTCACAAGGACTTGGGCTTGATAGGAAAAAGGAAAAAGTGTGGTTTGAAAAAGCTCTGCACCACAATCCCAGCTTGGTTGTAGCAATGCCAGAAGGAGACAAATCCATTCTGAGGGCAGCATTCCCACCCTGAGCATCAGCCTCAGGGTCACAACCAGCAGTGGAGCAGATCCTCAGCTACTGCCCCAGCCTGTGGAGCCTCTGAGAAGGCAGCAAACCTGTGCTAATTCCCACCAGGAGGAGGTGAGGCTCGAGGAATGTAAAACTGCAGCTGTCACTTTAGGGTTTGGTTTGGATAATATGGTTGTGGAAACAGATTCTGGATCATTTGGTTTGTAATTCCAAGGAGATTTTCTATTTTACATCAAATCAGGAAAATGGCCACTGCTGAAGCCAGCTGGTGAGGAGCTTTTCCCTCTAAGAGAATGAACTCTTCAGGGTGTTTATCAGAGGCACAGAGAAGGTATGGGACACCCCATTGGTTTTATATCTGGAAATGTTGATACTGCCTTGGTTGCTAGGTTAGGTCAGTAGCTGGACTTGGTGATTCTCTCCAACCTTAATGACTCTCTGATTCTGCCTGACACTGCTGTGTAATGAGTTATTGGGCTGTAAATGGCATGGTCACAGTGCTTTTGTGTGGGTCTGATATTTTACTGTTAGGGGTGTGTTGGCTTTGTCTCATAGTCCTGATATGAATAACAGGAACCGCCTGAAGAGTTTTAAGGGTTTGCCTTTTTATTTCACTTGAGCTGCTTGCTTTGAATCTGGTCCTTGTCACAAATACTCTCCTCTCATGTCATTTTGAATTCACCTCTTTCCACTGGCCATCTTTTCAAATGCTCTGTGCTGAACTTAACCTCAGGCTACCAAGATAACTGGCCTTTATCCTTAATTTTTCATAAGAAAATAAACCCCTCCTTCCCAAAAAAGCTGATCCCATCTCCCTGGCAGACAATGTTGAGTGCTGTGTGCTCTTTACAGAGTTAAGAGTGGGTCCTATTCATTCATAGTTGATAAATATACAGATAAGTTATGGCTTTGTTTCTATTATTTATGTGCTTGGAATGTAAACTTGCTTCAGAACAAAAGTCTAATTTTAGAAAATAAACATGCATTTGAAGGTAGACAAATCTAAAAACTAAACATTAACAGTGTCATATGTTTTCTTATCAGGAACATAAATGGTATCTCAGACTACTAACAGATGCATTACATATATTAATGAGGGTTTTACCATGTTCTGTATCTCAAGGACCCCTTTTCTTTTACTGTTAAGTTATTCAATATTAATTTGCATTCAGTGCCATCAGTTAAAAATTGACTGCTTGCAGTTATGAAATAAATGCCTATGAACTAGTAGCTACTTAGTATTTTCAATTCGACAAAGGATTTTAGAAGGATGGATAATTTAGATCTTTGAGCCTCAACTATAAATAAACAGCAACTGCTGGATAAATCCCACCCTGCTGCAGAGGAAGATTGTATTACAAAACTGACAAATGATTTGCGGAAGAGAATGATGAACCCTTATTACTGAGACACTCTTCAACTTAATCCAAAACAAGATTCCCGGGTAATTTTACGTGCACTGGAAAGATTGATAGCGTGGTGCTTGCCCAGCAGCTTTCACATGTGTGACTGGATCGGAAATGGCACTGAGGCATGATTAAAGATTCAGTTGGGCTTCTCACAAATTCTTTATCCTGTGTATTCATTATTGCAACCCGCTGCCTTTGTTGCAGGTTAAAGAAGGCTGACCCCAGCTCTGGTGATTAGCACCCTGTACGACTGATGGGCCTATGGAAAAAAATGTTTAGGTTGCCCGACGCTTTTAGCATTGTTTATCAGCTGAAATTGTTGGGGGGGAGGGGGCCTTAATCACAATGGATCAGGGAGAGTCTGTGACAACTGACAAGCTCATTGTTTAAGACATTTTTTAACGAAGTTGTTAACATTAATTCTTTTATATAGTACTCTAATCTTCTTCAAATTATGTTCTGACATGGCACAAACCGCTTGGCATTGAAAGTCATTCAACAGTGATTAAAGTGCTCTTTTTATTGGTTTAAGAATGTTTCATCTTGTATCAGCAGTATGGAATTGTTTACTAATTAGATTCCCTAACATCCTCTGCTGTTGTATGCTGATGATATGTGAACAGGAAAGCTGATGAGCAAAAAATTAAAACTTGTTACTAGGCTGTCATAAGGCCCAGCATATAAAGATGTCATTCAAAGGACTGTGTTCATAAGGGATAAACAATATTTGCTGAGAAACAGAGCAGTTTCTGGCTAGCAGTGCAGGCAGTTTGCACTTATCTGCAGCTCTGGCTCTTCGCAGAGGTTTGTGGAATCGTAGATGCAAAGGAGGGATTTATGCCTTGGGGACCTTCCCATTCAGCATGGCATACATGAAGCTTCTACACCTCCCACTTTGGGCAGGAGGTTGGGCTGGAGACCTCTTGATACTCCTGCCAACCCAAATGGGATTTGATTCCTGTGACTCTGATGCTCACTCCTCTCAGTCCTTGGACAAGTCACTTAGGCAGATCCTCAAGTGTCTGAAAGCAACCAGCTCACAAAGGGAATTAGATACTTAAGTGGCTCTGAGAATCTGGAATTTACCTTCTGTTACATAGTTTTGCTGTCTAAAGCATCCTCCTAGGCTTGATGAGTTCATGTTTGTCCATAATCGTGAGATACTAAAGCTTTACCCCCTGTCAACGAAGGGATAAATATGACTGCCTTTCTCTTAAGTAATAAGAAAGGTACTTTTCTTTCAATGATAGAACCATTGAATTTTCTTCTTCCAAAACAGCCAACATGATTGAAACATTTAGAAAGAAGTAAGGATACACACAGCCAAAAAGCAAATGGCACGTTGCTTACATCCAGTTCTCAGCAAAACACTGGAGGCATCGCAAGATAAAGTGCTTTGGGCTTCCAGCCTCATAATCTTTTATCACTTAAAGTAAATATCCTATGCTCACACAGGGAAAGCTATTCTCTTCTTCTGGAGTCTAGCTTGTGTCAATGCTCAAGGTATAAAGCACTGCTTTTGTGCTCTGGGGTGTTTTTCTGCCTGCCGAGAATTTTGTTTAAACATCGTCAAATTTGACTCGTTTGAAAAGATAAATTATTGTTTGGGTTGGATTTTAAACTGGCTCTGAGAAACTTCCATTTTATGAATTAGCTGAGGTCTATTAGAGATAGCCTGAGTTTAGCTTGGCTGGATGGATGCTTTTCAGCAATAGCTTGAGGGCTCTCACTCTGCCTTGAGCAATTCAGTTTAATTTTACCTTTCTAATGAAAGTCCAGTTGAATTGCTTGCAAAAAACTAATAATACTCTTTAGGGGCTTTGAGACATTCTAAACAGCTGAATACAGTGATCATACCTGTACTGTGGAGCTTTGTAGGATAGTTGAAATGAGCATAGAAATTTTATTGTTCTCTATTAATATTATTTTTAGTAGAACTCTCTTCCATTTCTGCTACCACCTTTAAGATATCTTCTCTTTTTTTAAAAAAGATACTGGCTTAATAAGAGGATTACTATGTACTATACTAACTTTAAAAATATTTTAGTCTGTTGATAAATATATGCCTTTCAAAAAACTTAATACAGACAGTTTTGGTTTACCTTGTGATGGGAGATCATTTCTAAGTTGTGGAGTCATCATTATCAGTTTAATCCCATCTGCCGAGGAAAATGCATGTCTTGCAAACAAATATGCACTTCTTTGTTGCTACAAAGTTGAGATGCCTCAAATAAGGAGAACTGGAGCTTTTTAAACTGCTTCCTGTCCTTGAAGGATGAGAATGTAAAGTAGAGGTCTTCTGCAGGTTGACCCCCCCCAGCAGCACCCTGAGTTTCCCTGGCTGTGACAATGAAAGGCCAAAAAACAAAGGAGTGGAGGAAAATCACAAGAGATTGAAGCCTATTCTCTTATCCCATTAAATTATCTTAATGTGGCAACAACTAATTTCTCTTCATTTACTTTTTCAATTGCACTTGGCAGCCTCTTTATTCTGATTCCTATCAGCTCATAATTTGTAACCACAGAAAGGACTAAGATGTACATAAATAATCATAAGATGCCAGATAAACTCTATCGGTTTTAAATTAGTGTTGTGTTTTGCTAATGCGCTCTCACCTATTATTTTTAATTATAGTTTACTAAGCAAAATAGCTTCTTGCCCTCTCCCCAGCTGTTCTGGCACTGTGCTTTTAGTCTGTGCCAGGGAATAGCCCATCACCCATGCCAGGGTGCTTACCCCAACCCTGTGGCCTCCATCTGTAGGTTTTTGTTGGGACAATTCATAGAAACCCATTCTTCCTCTTTGAACATAAAAAAAAAAAAAAAAAAGAAAGAAAGGTAAGGGAAAGGAAAAATATAGAAAGCAAAAAAAATTTTAAAAATCCTTTCTGATCCACAAAAGCCTCTAATCTATCCACTCCATTTCTTAAAACATTTTAAGACATGAGAAATGTTGTTCCAGAACGAAACTTCTCTGGAAAGCCTTGTGTCTCTGCAGAAACAGCCCTGTCTGTGCCTGCAGCAGCCAAATGCTCTCATGCAGCAGCAGTGACAACTGCCTTGGACTGTTGATCCAAGATCCACGGGCAGGTTTGGCACCAATCCCGACTGCACTTTACATGATAGGTCTTAATTGGAGTGCCCAGGTTAATTTTGCACAAGAGGTTTAAAAAACCCAAACAAACCAAATCCATCTATCAGGCTGCGGGTCAGGGTGCCTGGGCATATGGTCAATGATTTCTGTGATGCAAAGGGAAGTTTTGAGGTGCTGCTTTTCAACCTGGCTCAGCTGTTCTGGTGTCGAACACCACCTGGGCAGCCCCTGCCACCAATCCAGGTGTTCACCGAAAAGGGGCAAAACACCTGAGCTTGGGGCTGTGGCTCAGGGTTCTCTTTTTCTTCTGCTCTTAGAGGGAAGGAAAAGAAAGAAGTCCTCATTGAAGTGGTTTGTAAAGAAGTGCCTTCAGCAGGGCTGCAGCCTTGTCACCGGGCAGGTCACCGTGCCAGCCACGCTGCTCACACGAGACGCAGCTCCAAAGGGCTGTGCTTGAAATCACAACGATAATAACAAACTATAAAACATCTATGCATTGTTCTGCTTATTTTCTCCCTCTTAATTTAATTTTTTTTGTTGTTGTTGTTATTATTGCAGCAACAAGGAGCTGCCACGACGGTGTACTGCGCCACGGCGGCGGAGCTGGAGGGGCTGGGCGGGATGTACTTCAACAACTGCTGCCGCTGCCTGCCCTCGCAGCAGGCACAGGACCACGGCACCGCCGCTGCCCTCTGGGAGCTGAGCCACAGGCTGATCCAAGAACGAGCTGGCAGCCAGGCCAAATAGCAGGGAGCTCCTGGAAGGATCAAAACACACGAGTGTGTGCACGCTCGGAAACTGCCAGCACTGGAACCTGTCCAATCTTATCATCTAGAGGGTTTCCATGTACCTCAGATACAGATTAACCGGTGTTAAATGAAATAATAGCAGTCACAACATAGTGAAAAATGTTAAGTACTAATGGGAGGTGGGGAATACTGTGGGTTAAAGGGACAATGCAGCTTCCTGGGGCTTAGTTAGTCTCGGTTCTCTTTCTTTTGATTATAGCCTGTTCAAAGTGTAACCCAAGGAGGCATCCTCTGTCTTATTTTAGAAAAGCAATTCTGCAGATAATTTCGGTTGTTTTGATTAATGGGTAGGTATGTAGCCCAATATGGGATTTCCTCCTTATTTTGATAATTACTGTCTGTTAGGCTTTAGGTATTGATTGGGAGATGGTAGTTGTGTTGAATCTTTTTCCCTACAGGGATTTTATTGGGTGTGGCAAATCAAAAGATTATTGAAGAAAGAAATCTTTCCAACCCTTGACTGTTGGCTGCAAGTACATCTGCGCTGTCTAGAAAAAGAAGGTGCAGGAAGACATCTGAACAGTAATGGTAAAGTCACAGCTAATTAAATATTTCTGGTTTGGTTTTTTTTTCTTAAAAGATTACAATAAAAGATATGTTGTAAACCATTCCCTAAGTATTTCGAGTTAGCACAGATGATGATGTCTCCTTAAGAACACACAAAGTGTAATCAGGGGTTTAAATGGTATTTCCATCAATTTCTCGGTTCACAGTTTTAAGGAGTTTTATTTCCTTGAAAGTTCACAGTTTCTCAGTTCTCCTGATACTGTATCCCATTCCAAATCTGTCTTTTCTTTCCATTTAAATTCAATAAAACAACATGCTTGCTTGAGTATTGTCACCTGAAGAGAAAGTTTGTCTCATTTCGGCAAATGTCTTAGTTCCATTTTTTTTTTTAGAAAACAAAACTTGAGGAAAAATAAAGAGCTTCTTGTTGATGCCAAGAAAATGTTGGGGTTTTTTTTCTTGTTTCCTTCTGAGTTCATTTTTGTATTTTGTGCTTTGTAGCTGTCTTCATGCCAGAAGGTTGTTCTAAGCCATCCTCAGTCCAGCATCACATTTTCTGTAGACAGAATATAAACAAATAAATAGAAGGACACATTGTTAATAGAAGTTTATTTGATGCCCTTTTTATTTCTGCTTTATTGCTAACAATCTGCCTTCCATGATTTTTCTTTTCTGCAACCATAGTACATTGGATTAATTGTTGAACAGACTTAAAGTCAAGGCTTCTACCCCAGTGCAGCCTCAGCTGCTCCTTCCTTGTCTGCTTCCTTACCTGATGCCAGTCTTTCCTAAAGCAGCTGTAAAGAGTTTATGGCCTTTTTTTATCCCTGCTGTGCCACCTCTGTAGCAACAGCTTCAGGACACAACAAATCCTGCCCACTCATCCTCCTCGACTCTCTGCAGCCCCTTCCCCAAGGGCAGCACAGCCTTTGAAACATTTGGTGGAATAAAGAAATAAAAGGGGGTATTCCAGAAAGAACAACACCACTTTTCAGCCTTTTGCAGAGTTTAAAAAAAAAAGTCCTTCTGGTCTCCTAGAAGTTTTTACACAGACCAGATGCTGGTGTAGTGCAGTGTCTGAAAATTCATGGCCTGGGTTGCAGGCTTTGCAAAATTCCTTGTATTGTCTGGAGTTTAACTGGGGAGAAAAAGTGATTAACTCCTGTCACCTGTGCAACAGCCCTCACACACACATTATTTTTCCCTTTCACAGGCAGACAGAATTACTGTGGTATGACACAGGCAGTGTGGGCCTGCAGAGCTTTGCACTGGAGCTTGGCATTGCTGGGTTCAGAAGAGGCACTAATTAAGTGATGCTGGGAGCTCTGCACTCCCCTGAAGGCCTGGCCCTTCTGCTCCATTTAGGCAAACATTAATAACCCATAATGAACCCCCTGTCATTCCTTATTGCTGAAATATTGTTCTCTTCTATGAGAATTCAGTACTTAGGGATATTGCCTGCCTTCCTTCAAAGAATGTCTGTGTGCTTTTCCTCTGCATCCCTCTCTCTATTTTAGTGTTGCAAGGTAAGAGCACTTTTAATGTTAGCATACTTTTCGTTTTGCACTAGAATGAGGTAAGCTGACCCCTAACTCCACTGGGTTGTTTGGGTTCCTCTGGTTTGTATTTCTGGTTATTATTTATTGACACCAATGTATTGTCCTGTCTAGAATTTCACTGTCATAATTTTCTCCAATGCAGACAAAATTACTTGCTCCCTGTTTCTTTCTTTTACTTTTTATTATTTCACTCGGTCATTCTCCTTTTCTCTTTTTTCTTCTTCTTTTTTTTCGCTCTCCATTTTCCTTCTTCCACTCTCTTTTCTCCTCTTTGTCTCTCACTCTCCTGTGTTGAGATAGCCAGTATAAAAAAAGGCTTTTTCCAAATGAAAAAAAACCAAAAAAAAAAACCCACCAAGTTGTAGAGCCCTCGCTTCTATTAGAAACACTTGTGAAAATAATTTTTCTTGCAATCTCAGTTTGGTTTCAGCACAGGAGGGATGTGCAGGGAACATTAAAAAAGGAAAAGCAATTGAAAAGAAACAGACTCCAACCCCTCCATTTTAATATCCTAGATGTGCCTCAGTCATTGGCTTTCAAATATATTTTGGTGTAAAATTTGGCACATTTACAGCCGGTCAGATTTATTTATTTGACTGGCTTACATTTTTCCAGTTGATTTACCTGAGGCAATGTCTGTGTGAATTACTCCACAATGCATTGACTCCAGTGTTCATTAAAGGTAGTTAAGGGATCCTGTGTCTAATATTAAAGCAAACCCCATTAACCTTAACTAGTATCATATCAGCAAAACAAAAAGAACTGAATAAAGCAAAATAGATCGGGTATTTATAGTTCTTGGAAAAGATCCAGCAAATTCACATCAAGCTCCTAATAGTCCTAATAAGTACTTGCTAGTTATCCCGGTGAAGAAGGAGGAGGCTGGCTCAGGGCTGTGTCTGATGCAGGCTCCGGCCCCGCGGGGCTTTGGGAAGGAGAGATGCTGGCAGGCGAAGCCGGAGCATTTCCCACCCGCTCCCTGCAGGGCGTGGTCCGACCCTTTCCCCCTGCTTCCCTTCCAAAGTCAACGTTTCCCATTTTAATGGTGATTTTTGTGATCCTATATTGGTGTCCTGTGTCCTTAAAGTCCATGCAGGTGAGTGAGCAAACTCCCCTGCTGGGATTGAAGAGCCAGAAGCTTTTAGGGAATGGAGGTGCCTTTACACTCAGTGTCAGCTTCCACTGCTGCCCATTGTTCTTGCCAAATCTTGACTTCTTTTATTTTTCCTTCCTGCCTTTTTTTTTTTTTTTTTTTTTTTTGACATCTGGGAGACAAATCCCAGATATTCTCAGACCAGGTAGGGCTTTTTATTGGAGAAGTCTTTCCAGCAACCCTGCAATAATTTGACTTATATCAAGGTTGAATAACTCCTTGTCAGGTGTTAAGCTCATGACCTTTCAAGCCAAACACACTTATACTAACCAGTTTACCATTGGAATGATCAATATCTTGTAAGTGAGAAAGTCTAGACAGATCTTATTTTGTCCTTTGGTATCACTTGTGGCTTTGGAATTGATTATTATATGTGGCTGGGGAAAAATTGCCTATACATTTCATGCTCAGTATTTATCTTGACAAGGTTCTCTAGGATTATATTTTCATAATCTGAATGGCAGTGGAACAGCTGCTCAGACTGTGCAAGCCCTTCTTATCGGGCTGAATTTAAGCTACGGTAATTACTCTTTCTCCTTATGTATTTCTTTTTGAAACAAGCGTGTACTATACATTAAAATGTATGGTTGGGGTGGCAGGGGGCATGCTGAGAAGCTTGGAAAATGCTGCTAAAATGTATTTCCTTCCACACAGTAGCTGATGTGGGTTTGTATTTTATCCTAACTATAAGCCCATGTCTGAGCGCGAGTGGGCTCTGAAGCAGGGTCCCAGCCTACGGAGAGAAAATGTTGTTTTATTAACAACACTGTGAGCGAGAATGCGCGGGTGTGAGTAGTGTGCGAGTGTGGGAGCGAGTGTGAGTATTGTGCACGAGCGTGCCGGAGTGTGCCCGGGTGTGCCGGAGTCTGCCCGAGTCAGCCCAGGTGTGCATGAGTGTGCCCAGGTGTGCATGAGTGTGCCCAGGTGTGCCCAAGTGCGCACAAGCGTGCACGGGTGTTAGTAGTGTGCAAGAGTCTGCACGAGTGTGAGTAGTGTGTGAGAGCAGGCAGGAGTGTGAGTAGTGTGAGAGCAGACAGGACTGTGAGTAGTGTGAGAGAGCAGGCACGAGTGTGAGTAGTGTGTGAGCAGGCACGAGTGTGAGTAGTGTCTGAGAGCAGGCACGAGTGCGAGTAGTGTGAGAGAGCAGGCACGAGTGCGAGTAGTGTGAGAGAGCAGGCACAAGTGTAAGTAGTGTGTGAGAGCAGGCAGGAGTGTGAGTAGTGTGCGAGCAGGCACGACTGTGAGTGGTGTGTGAGAGTCTGCACAAGTATGAGTAGTGTGAGAGAGCAGGCAGGCGTGTGAGTAGTGTGAGAGAGCAGGCACGAGTGTGAGTAGTGTGCGAGTAGGCACGAGTGTGAGTAGTGTGCGAGCAGGCACGACTGTGAGTAGTGTGTGAAAGTCTGCACAAGTGTGAGTAGTGTGCGAGTAGGCACGAGTGTGAGTAGTGTGCAAGCAGGCACGAGTGTGAGTGGTGTGTGAGAGTCTGCACAAGTGTGAGCAGTGTGAGAGCAGGCACGAGTGTGAGTAGTGTGAGAGAGCAGGCACCAGAGTGAGTAGTGTGCGAGAGTCTGCACGAGTGTGAGTAGTGTGTATGAGTGTGCCCAGGTGTGCATGAGTGTGCCCGAGTGTGCCCGAGTGTGACTGGGTGTGCATAAGTGTGAACGAGTGTGCATGAGTGTGCCCGGGTGTGCATAAGTGTGAACGAGTGTGCATGAGTGTGCCCGGGTGTGAACGAGTGTGCCCGGGTGTGAACGAGTGTGCGTGAGTGTGCATGAGTGTGAACGAGTGTGCATGAGTGTGCACGGGTGTGAATGAGTGTGAACAAGTGTGCATGAGTGTGCCCGGGTGTGAACGAGTGTGCATGAGTGTGAACGAGTGTGCGTGAGTGTGAACGAGTGTGCATGGGTGTGCGTGAGTGTGAACGAGTGTGCGTGAGTGTGCACAGGTGTGAACGAGTGTGCATGAGTGTGCACGGGTGTGAACGAGTGTGCGTGAGTGTGAACGAGTGTGCACGGGTGTGCACGAGTGTGCGTGAGTGTGAACGAGTGTGCATGAGTGTGCACGGGTGTGCATGAGTGTGCACGGGTGTGAACGAGTGTGCATGAGTGTGCACGGGTGTGCGTGAGTGTGCACGGGTGTGAACGAGTGTGCCTGAGTGTGCACGGGTGTGCGTGAGTGTGCACGGGTGTGCGTGAGTGTGCACGGGTGTGACCGAGTGTGCATGAGTGTGCACGGGTGTGCGTGAGTGTGAACGAGTGTGCATGAGTGTGAACGAGTGTGCACGAGTGTGAACGAGTGTGCGTGAGTGTGCAGGAGTGTGAACGAGTGTGCATGAGTGTGAACAAGTGTGCATGAGTGTGCACGGGTGTGCATGAGTGTACACGGGTGTGCGTGAGTGTGCACGGGTGTGAACGAGTGTGCGTGAGTGTGAACGAGTGTGCATGAGTGTGAACAAGTGTGCACGGGTGTGAACGAGTGTGCGTGAGTGTGCACAGGTGTGAACGAGTGTGCGTGAGTGTGCATGAGTGTGCATGAGTGTGAACGAGCGTGCGTGAGTGTGAACGAGTGTGCATGAGTGTGCACAGGTGTGAACGAGTGTGCGTGAGTGTGCACGGGTGTGAACGGGTGTGCGTGAGTGTGAACGAGTGTGCGTGAGTGTACACAGGTGTGAACGAGTGTGCATGAGTGTGAACGAGTGTGCGTGAGTGTGCACAGGTGTGAACGAGTGTGCACGGGTGTGAACGAGTGTGCGTGAGTGTGCACAGGTGTGAACGAGTGTGCATGAGTGTGAACGAGTGTGCATGAGTGTGCACGGGTGTGAACGAGTGTGCATGGGTGTGAACGAGTGTGCCCGGGTGTGAGTAGTGTGCGAGAGTCTGCACGAGTGTGAGTAGTGTGTGAGCCGGCACGAGTGTGAGTAGTGTGCGAGAGTCTGCACAAGTGTGAGTAGTGTGAGAGAGCAGGCACGAGTGTAAGTAGTGTGTGAGCCGGTACAAGTGTGAGTAGTGTGCGAGAGTAGGCACAAGTGTGAGTAGTGTGTGAGCCGGCACGAGTGTGAGTTGTGTGAGAGCCGGCACAAGTGTGAGTAGTGTGCAAGCAGGCTCAAGTGTGACTAGTGTGTTAGAGCAGGCACGAGTGTGAGTAGTGTGTGAGAGCAGGCACGAGTATGAGTAGTGTGAGAGCAGGCAGGAGTGTGAGTAGTGTGAGAGAACAGGCACAAGTGTGAGTAGTGTGAGAGCAGGCAGGAGTGTGAGTAGTGTGTGAGAGCAGGCACGAGTGTGAGTAGTGTGAGAGCAGGCACAAGTGTGAGTAGTGTCTGAGAGCAGGCACAATGTGAGTAGTGTCTGAGAGCAGGCACAAGTGTGAGTAGTGTGAGAGCAGGCAGGAGTGTGAGTAGTGTGCAAGCAGGCATGAGTGTGAGTAGTGTGAGAGCAGGCATGAGTGTGAGTAGTGTGCAAGCAGGCACGAGTGTGAGTAGTGTGAGAGCAGGCACGAGTGTGAGTAGTGTGTGAGAATAGGCAGGAGTGTGAGTAGTATGAGAGTAGGCACAAGTGTGAGTAGTGTGAGAGCAGGCAGGAGTGTGAGTAGTGTGCAAGCCGGCACGAGTGTGAGTAGTGTGTGAGAGCAGGCACGAGTGGGAGTAGTCTAAGAGTAGGCACAAGTGTGAGTAGTGTGCAAGCAGGCATGAGTGTGAGTAGTGTGAGAGCAGGCAGGCGTGTGAGTAGTGTGAGAGCAGGCAGGCGTGTGAGTAGTGTGAGAGCAGGCACAAGTGTGAGTAGTGTGAGAGCAGGCAGGAGTGTGAGTAGTGTGAGAGCAGGCAGGCGTGTGAGTAGTGTGAGAGCAGGCACAAGTGTGAGTAGTGTGAGAGCAGGCAGGAGTGTGAGTAGTGTGCAATCAGGCAGTCGTGTGAGCAGAGCCAGTCTCAGTGCCCAGACTCCCTGAGACCGGAGGCGGTTCAGGAGAGCTGCCGTAGCCGGTGGGAATCCCCGGTCAATGCCGCACTGACTGACGCCTTCAGCTGGGCCCTTTGCCAACAGAGTCCGGGGTGAAACCCCTGCCCAGGGCTCAGCTGAGCCATCCCAGCGCCACAGGGACCTGCACAGGCTGCTGCCAGCCTTGGGAGCCGCCTGATGCCCTGAAGTACAGCAGACTGACGGGTGGCTATTTCCTGGTGCTCTTCACTGTGGGATGGAGGGAATGGGAAGATAGGTATCATGGAGAGAAAGAATGTGCTGCTTTTCTCTTGAGTTTGGTTTTTTTTGGTTTTTTTTTACCCTACTCTGCTAACTGTTTTATTTACTAGATGCCTTTTCTGGGCTGTGCTTTTTCTTCTCTCCCCCACCCCTGTTGCGTTTGCAGAGTACTTTCCAAGGGGTGTTTTGTGAATTAGCTTCATGCTTTAAAAGAGAAGATTGCTCTGGCAGAGAACAGCATAGTTGTAAAAGTGTCAAGGTGTTATGAATGTCCTGATGATAGAGCCCAGTTGTTATCTGCTGGGTAGTGAGGGAGGATAGCTAATGATGTGCAGCATGTAAACCGTTTGTTGCTCTAATCCATCTGTGTGGAGAGGAGTGAAAAAGAGGGGCGAAATCCTGGGAAAATTACTTGGACAGCTGGAGATAAAGTGTGTACTGATGGAGTCATCCAGAGGTAGCTGTCAACATGAGCTGTGTTTGCATATAATCCAAGCGATGCACAATGATTCCTTTTGGTACCGTGTTTTTTATGGGGGTTCATGTGTCTCTGCACAGACCTTAATTACTATCCAGTATCTCTTACCAACTGGGCTCCAGTTTTAAGTGAGGAATGTGATTTTAATCAATTCGTGGCTGGGTAGTGGAGAGAAGTACTACAAACAGACCAAAGCAAGACATATGGATCCCTTTGGAGGACCTGAATTAAATGAGAAGCAGTCATTTTATTAATTCTGCTGTGTTTTATAGACCTTTTATATGGAACATTACCCATACAACTTCACTAGCTAATTAAAAAGGGCTCTTATCAATTTGCTGGGCAGTTGCTTATGCAGGGGGGGAAAAAATAAAAAAGAGAAGAAGAAATAATATTTTTTTTTTGAGTCCCAGAAAATCATTAACCTTAAGGGGGTGCAGAACAGATCACCAAATGCCTGGTGAGACTATTTGGACTGCTTATCCTCACTCTTCTGAAAGAACTGTTGTAAAAATTGAACATTACACAACGCATTGAGACTGATCTGCACGGTGCCTGTTGTTCATTTGGAAACCTTACACAGGTCTGGTGCAGTGCCTGCAGATATGTGAGCACAGGCTAAATTAGGGGCTTTGTACACTGGATTTCTATGATCCCTCCTGGCAAAGAAGGCACCTTTAGCAGCAGCAGTTTGAGCAGCTTTGTAATGTTCTCAGCCAGCACTGAGGAGCGTGTGTGATGCTGGCGGGCGTGGAACATGTAAGCTTTTTGCAAAGGGAGGGGAAAGAGAAGCAAGTGCAAGGGAGCCAACCTGGTCCTGACTGATCATCACATCAGCATGGAACTGATGGCTTTAAAATGGACTTTTCCTTCTGCAGGCAGCCTGAGAGGAAGGGCAGGACACACCGGGGAAGGTTATGGAAATGGGGAGTGCCTCTGTGAGCACAGCCCTCTGTGCTGCTGCCTGCGTGGGATGGCACGAGGCTGAAGCCGTCCCAGCACCTGAAAAGCAGCTTCACAAAAATACAATCAGTAGGGACAGAGACAAGAAAAGTCTTCTAAACCCCTTGCACCTCCACAAACCCTTACTTTACGTGGCGTATTGGATTTTACAAGCACGGGTCTGCTGGGAGCTGTCTGCCGAGCGCACAGTTAGCAGTGATTGAACACCAGCGTTTTTAGCATTTTGACTTAAATCCAGTGTAAACTTGTAAGTGAACTGCTGGCCCGGGCTGGGTCTCTGGTGGACAGCAGTCAGCCATGCATCACAGACCGTGCAGCCACCGAGTGCCCGGACGGTGGCTGCGGGTCACAGCTCAAAGGAAGCCCTGAAATTTCGCTTCAATGGATCCCCGAATTACCTCTCATCCCAAGGAAAGCTTTATTTCTCTCCCTCTCTTTTCTCCCAGCATTGAGCCGGCATGGCTGGAGAAGAGAGGAGAAAGGGAGCCAGTACTGAGACCATCTCAAATGTACCTGGACTACAAACAAACCAGTATCTCCCTTCCAGCAAAGCTGTTCCTTTAATCTTTATGAGCAGGAGAAATTCATGCATTACAGAGGCACAAAACTGAGAAGGGAAAGGCGGGTGGGAATAGTTGCATTAGAATTAAGCCCTGTTTTTAATATGACACCTGTCAGACTTATTGTTAAAAATATGGAGAAAGGCTCCCTTCAGAAATAATAACATTGCAGCAAGGTTAGTTACACACAGTGAGTCCTGTCAACAGCCGCAATTAGAAGTTGTTTACCGCCGAGCGGAGCGGCTCGGCAGCTCCGGGGCTGCGCGGACCCTCGGCGCCGCTCCAGCCCCAGCCCCAGCCCCAGCCCGGGGCTCTGGGATAATCCTCGCTGCCAGCCCAGCCCGCGGCCGGGATGGGGGATCCTTCCCCGCGATCGCGCTGCTTTCCTAATGACACTATCACCCAGCCGGGGATTAAGCGCCGCTCTCAGCCAGCGCTCGGTGTCACCGCGTTTAGGCTGCCGAGCAATTAAAGGGTCAATTTAAGGCGGGTTGGAGGTTGGGGTGAAGGGCAGGGGACCGGGGATGTGTGGCAAGGAGAGCCCCTGATAAACAAGAGCTGTCAGAGAGCCCTGCCCTGCAGGGGCGACTCCTTCTCTCGGCCGCTATTAAAAGCCATTCCTTGCCGTCGCAATTGAGCCACCCGGAGAAATCCCCTCCTCGCCCGCTGCCAGCTGCGGGGCACCAGCACCGCCACTCAACCCAGACCGCAGAATTAATTCCATTTATGCCCTCAGCCAGATTTCAAAGTGAGGCTCTGGAGACACAGGAGAAATTAATTTATTAAAAAGCAATAGCTTAATAATGCACATGATGATAGAATAAATGAATCTGTTCAATATCTTATAAAACAGTTGGCAATCACATAATAGAGCATTCATTGTCAATTTAGTAGCTTGTCTCATTATACTCTGCAAATAGTAGTAAAATGGTGTATTATTCATGAACCAACATGCTTTAATTACTTTTAGTGCACATTTATTTTTTCAAATGTAATATGAGTTAGATTCAGCCATAACTGTAACTCAGCTGATGAATCTTGAAGCAGTAACACAAATTGGAAGAGAAATTTTATGAGCACAGGAATCAGTTTCTGGGAAGTTTGTAGCATTTCTATATGCTATGAAAGCAGTCCTAAAATTCCAGCCTCAGATGTTGCCCCAAATTTGGATTGTAGCTGTTAATACTTCAGTAAATACAAATTATTAATTGATAATGCAATCAGACATCATTTCAAATTTCATCATTTGATAGGGTTGTTGGTTTTTTGGGGATTTTTTTTTTTTTTGCTTCCATAAAGCCAACCCCTGTATCTAATACAGTTTATTTGTTGGCTTTACATACAGAAATTGTCTTGTTAACACTCCCTCCTTTCTTGGCTTCTCACACACACTTTTCACCAGCTTAATTTGCTATGAAGGTCTCATACACATGCAGCCAAGGTCAGTGAAAGTCCACTGCTCATTTCAATTAAAATGTTTGCAAGGATTTATACATAATAAACTGATCTTGCCTATAATAATGGGTTTCCTTAAGTCAGTCTTGCTGCTACTAAGTATAATGTTGCAGCACTCTGTTGATTTCTATGTACATAGAAAAAAGAGCACAGTAAAATAAGATGACTTGAAAATGCAATTAAAGTGTAAATCTTTTCACCCATTAACATTTAGGGTCCATTAGATTGCTTTGTCTTTTACAATATTAAATGCTAAAATGTTTTGCTTTTATTCTGTAACAGTATATTCTAGTTCTATTTATAATACAAATGTAATTTAGCTCCCAATAAATCTTGGCTTTAATTGGTTATTAAGTATGTGCTACTCTGTCATAAATTTAATCCACAGAATTTCTTTTTTCCCCCCTATTCACCTCTCTGGCTTTCTATCTGGGGTTTGGAGCAGGGTTTGGGGACATCATGGACATTTGGCCCATGTGAGCATCTCCCCCAGGAAGGTGGGTTGGGGTCCTTGCCCTCGCTCTGAGCCCTTCCAGAGGTGCTGTGGGGCACAGAGGTGCTCGGGTGCTCCAGGCTGGAGGCTGAGCTCACACAGGGGCTTCATGAGCCTCTGCCCAAAGGGAAATGCTCTGGGAAACTCTGCTCTCTCCTCAGGGACTCCAGGTGCACGTGGCTGGCTCTGGTGTGGGGTCTGACTCTCCCAGGCAAGAGATGGAGCTGAGGCCAGGGCTGGAGCTTTGGCCCTGATGAAGGTTGTAGAGGGGGTGAATCAGGGCTGAATTTCACTCTTTTGCCCTTTTTTTATCTTCTGCCTTGAAAGGTGTCCAAACTATGGCTGCACAATTATGACTCTTTTCCTCAGGCCTCAGTAAGCACAATTTAGACTAGTTTTTATTGGTCACTGAGGATGAGTTTCTAAGGTTTTTTAGATTCGAGAACTGGGGTAATAGCATTGTGAGGGCATGGCCCAGTTTCCTTTGTAATCCTGATTTCAGTTCCCACTAGTAACCTGAAGCCATGACTGTTTAATCCTTAATTCCTGCCACAATTAACATCTCATATTCAGGAGTACTTCTCTGTGATTTGGAAGGAAATCTGTCCCCAGCTAGGTCAGCCCTAGCTGGTCTCTTTACTAAGTGGGAAGGGATCCTTTTCAGCTCGAGTCAAACACAGTAACACCTCATTTAATGGTGCAATAGAGCAGAGAATCTGTTCACTGGATGCAGTAGGAATCAACATCCTTGCAATTAGAGCTAGTGAGGAATGCAGGCACACAAACTCATAAGCTACTAATGAACTATTTGAGCAATTCTACAGGTATTTATATAAGGCTGAGACAGCATCCTCCACTGAAGAGCTCCCCCCGCCTCCCCCGTATTCCCAAGGAAGCTTTAACTGAAGTGAAATTTCTTTGTGTAAATACAGGCAATGCAGAGAGTCCCACGTGCTCTGCCATTGCCTCTGCACTCCTGGCTTTGGTTTGAGCTGGTGAACAAACAGGGCTGCTCTTTGCTACGTGTCAGTGCCCACAAAGGTCACTCTGCTTCCACTCACCAACATTTTCACACTCCTGAATGCATCATCACAATGTGGCATATGAACCAGAGGTCAGCTTTTTTACATCCCTTTTCCAGCACCTTCCCTTCCAGCACCTTTCCTTCCTGGTTCACACTTGTCCTGGCTTTCCCACCTTCATTAGCACAAGGAAAGGCTGAATTCTGTCCATTCCCCCGTTGGATAATCTCAAAGAGCACCTCAGAGGAGTATGTCATCCCTTTCCATGGGTCACAGCAGGCAGTTTCCAGGGCAAACCCCTCTTCACCCAGAGCCAAAGCACACCAGGCAGTGTCCATGGGTGGCTGAGGTACAGCAGGAATCCCTAAGGCAGCATTTCCCCTGGCCCTTGTCCAGGTCAGCTGAGCAAGAGGTGAGGACAAAGCTGTGGGTTACACCACCCCTCCCCTGACCTGGTGCCCAGATATTCTTGGCAGCAACCCTCTATGAACTATTGCCTTCCTCTCATCTGTGCCTGCCCTGTAGGAGGCTGGCAAGCCTCACCAAAAGTCAAAACAAAGCTGGTGACCTGTTTGTTGGAGTACAAAGAGAGCTGAAGAGCCCAACAACAGCTAAAAATGCCGGTGCTCACACTCCAGCCCTGAAGAGCCATTGGCAGGCACCAACCACGCTCGTCCCAGAGCTCCTGCCCCTCTGGAATGAGGGACAGGGAGAGCTCAGCAGGCCTTAGGACATTATATAAGTCACTACAAGAGCTTATTATTTCACTGTGCAAATTGCATATGGAGCACTTGAAATGGGCAGACTCTAACAAACAGGAAAAATAACTACAGCAATTTGTCTTCAAAATAAATCAGGGAGTAAAAAAACCATCCATGATGATCAATTGTACTGCACTTCAAACTTTTACTGGCAAGTTGGTCAGTCAGTCAGATAAATATTTGTTTTATGTCCATGAACAAGTAGAAACTACAAAAAAATTATAAGAAATCATTTTTTTTCTAGAGCACGAGCCAGTCTTTGCCTCGCTGGTCTTATTGGCTTAGTAATCCATGTATTTACTGCACTTAGAATGAAATATAACAGTTCCATCTGAATAAACTGATTACTTTTAATTTCCTTATTTTTATATGTCTCCTGGTTTTTGAAACCTTTCTAATTTTTATATCAGTCCCCTGATGTAGTCAAATATTTTCTCAATGACAAATCAGTTGTTCACATGGATGCCTTTGCTCCTGAATGTGATGTTAATGGCATCTTTAGCACAGATCTATGTTCCCAGACACAGTCCATGAAAATGTGGCCATACATGTGCATATATATGTTGACATATAGCTCTGTATCTCACACATATATAAAATGCAGACAGAAACTCCTATACAACACCAACCATTTGAAAAATAAATTTTCTGGGTTTGTTGATTGCCCTAAGTTAAGAATTAATGACTTTATCTTTCTAGATTTTAGAAATATAAATTCCTCTGTAAAAGACAGTAGGTGAAAAAAACAGGCAAAAATCTCCATAATATTAGAAACTGCCACTGTTGCTTTAAAATGTTGACTTCAAGAACTTACAAGAATATCTTCCAGCCCTCCTTAAAATTAGTTCTTGGCTGCTGTTAACATTTGATATACTTTCCCTGATGACCCTGGACGCGTCTGGAGGTCAGTGCTCCAGAGTTCCTGGCTATCTTTATTGTCCCTAACTTGCTTTCTCTCCAAGACTCTTCCTCCTTGCCAAGAAAAATATTTCTAGTGGTTGTATCTTCAGCAGCTCTCTATCGATGCGTAACAGATGGATTTTCTGCTGAAAAGCAGGACCAAGGGCTTTTGCTGCCTGGCCACGGGCTGGGTGTGTGCTGAAGCTAGGAAAAAAAGGGCTGCAGACAATAGGAGAGCATCTTAAAACTGTTCATGACAAAGGTTTGCAAGGTGATTTAATAGAAGAACCATGCAGGTAAACATTTACACTTGAAAAACCTCTCACCCTGGGATGCTGAGAGTGTTTGGTTAGGTGAATTTTTTGTTTGAGTTTTGCAGGCACTGCTGAGCCTCTTCCTCACCATTTCCCACCAGCAGCACGTCCTAAGCTCCAACAGAGCTTCTCTCACACTTGCTTGCTCTTGAAATTCCACTCCTTGACACCTATGGCTGCAATCTCATTCAACTTGGCCCCTAAAGGCCACGGTGCCATCTCTTCTCCCAGGGGAGGGGACACTGTTTAACAGGGCAGGCCCCAGGACACGCCACTGACCACCAGCTGCTTCCTTCCCTCCTCCTGTCCCTGCCTCCAGAGCTGCCACTTACCTCTAAACCCCAGCATATGCCATCAATGACCCTCTCATATTCATTGATCTTCCTGAGCACATCAACCTGTCTCTCTAAATCTGCACTCTGATTTTTCAAGTAATAGAAAGAATCCCTCTGGATAACCACATAATCATCTCCTTTTGGCTCCTGGTCAGGCTGCCTCACTCTTTCTTGCTCTCTCTCTCTCTTTTTCTGAATGAGGAAGGTGATAAAAATGCTGCCTTCCCATTTCAGTCTTCTGCAAGGCTTCCTGGGTGCCCCACCAGACTCTCTGCTTCCAGCTCTTTGAAGATGAATGAATAATATTCCTCTGTGTTTCTATTATCTGCAAACTACCAATTAAACAGAACCAGCAGCCAGAGATAAAAGTAGAGCCTTGGCAAAATCCTCAGCAAAAAGGACACAAAAAGCTCAGGATATTTTCACATGTGCAACTACTGGAAAGTTTGAGATGCAGAGTGGGAGGCAGGGGGCAATGCCAGGTATCACCATCCCTGTCAGGGCTCAGACACCCATGGAATAACTCTGTAATTGCTGTGGGACTACAAGCTAATTATTATATAATTATATCATTATATGTAGCTATTTATATGAGGGGAAGAGATCAAATTTAGTACATTACCATAAATTCACAAATCAGGAGCTTCATTTTAGAATCTTTGACTGCGTGGCCTTTCATCTTTGAACTGTTTGGTAACTTCAAGCATCATTACCCCAGAATGTGTCAGAATGTGCAATTAGTGTGAGCACAATTGCAAACAGTCTGATACTTGTATTGTGTTTAATACAACAGGCCTGTAAATTAGTATGCTCTGAATAATAATGAAATCTAGGTTTAATTATTGATCTTTAAAGAATGATTTTAATATCCTGATACTGATGCAGCTAAATATCAAGCTAAATATAACATGAAACTGTACAGCTGTTAGGCTAAAACAGGATATTATCCATCCATCTTTGCTTTTTCCATTGCACCTATCAGAGTGGCATATAAGTGATATGATTCATTTATTTTATTTGGAGTTATGTAATAATAAAAAGACTCCTGCACAAAGCTCAGTAATCCCTGCCATGCCCTTAATGGAGCAGTGTGGTTCAGCCACATTGCTCCAATCCTTGCTGCAGGAATTCAGCCAAGCAGCCACCTCCCAGGCTGCCTTCCCACCCCTTGGCTGAGCAGGGAGCAGCCCCAGAGCCCTCTCCAAACCAGACACCTTTTTCAGCAGGGCTGGGAGATGCTCAAGAGTGGGATATTTCTGCCCCAGAGCAGTTCCCACCCTTGGAGGGGCTGCTGGCAGCCACCTCTCCTTGCCCAGCAGCAGGGCAAGGGCTGGGCACTGCAGCTCAACACAGCCAAGGGCTCATGGATGATCCAGATTTCAGAGGAGTGGGGTGCAGGACTGCAAACCATCTGCTGACACTGCAGAGCAAAGTGCTTCAGCCTGTGCTTAACCACGGGCTTGTGAGGGTCGGCTCTGACTGGGGTTATTCATGTGCTGAGCAGGTGGGAAGATGCTTCTCCAGGTTACTGTATTCATCATGGTCTTACACTGAATTTGGTGGATAAGTGGATGCCTTCATTTTTATCCCTTTGATATAAAATTATCATTAACTCCTTTTTTCTCTTTTTTTTTTTTTTTTGCCTTTGGTATTTTGCTGTTTGTCACAGCCAGCAAGGTAACTGTGCAGAGAACTTCTTATTCTCAAGTGAAATGAAATGGAAATAGCATCTGTCTACAAAACTAAGTTTAGAAACCACCCATATCTTTTTGGGCTCAGACAACGGGTATTTCCAAAGCCATGCCTTCTAAAACTGTTTGAGTGTAAAAAGAAGAAAAAAAATAATAATACCTGGATGTGAGCTATCATCCATCAATCAGGAAACTCTCTCAGACTCAGATGCCTGAGCCAAAATGAACTTCAGATGGAAATGGAGAGGAGACAGGCTATGTTGCCTGATTTGCTTGGGTTACTTCATTATTAATCTCTTTGCTTCCATTTATTTTAATGATCATAGCCAAGAAAATTTCATTTATGAAGACCACTTTTCTTTTTTTAAGGGCTATTTTACGTGTGGTTGGCTGTGCTCTATTTTGTCACGAGTGCCAGGAGCGGGGCTGCTTTCCTTACAACTGCTCCACTTGTCTCTAAAATGTGTTGGTGCCTTGCCCTGCAGAGAGGGCTGCACCTTGGCCCCACAGTGTTTGCATTCAGGAGCCCAGGGCAGGGTCCCTGATCACACACCCCTCTCCCAGGGGGGCTTCTCTCTAGCAGACAGTGAAAAACGCTGAGATGGAGAAGGGAAAAGTTAAAAACCAGAGTCTATCAGAAGAGATGCTAATGGGTCTGGCCTGCATGTCTGGGATAGAGGATGAGACAGACTTTCTCCAAACTTGCTTTGTTTCTGCTCTCTCTGCTCCTCCAGCATAGCCACCACCTTCTCCTGCTCTCCTGTCCTGTCCCCCCCCCCCCAAAACAAAACCCAGGCAGCCAAGTGGGTTTTCCTAAATGAGATACACCTAATTAGTAGCTAGTTGTATACTTGCTGATCACACAGTTTTTCAGCTCTTTGTTTATAACCCAGCATATGCATCCACAGAGCATTTTTACAAGTAAATGTACACATTTCATTAAAAGTACTGTCTTTGCTGCTTCCATAGCTTTGTTCTATAAAAGAGTCTTGTAGGAGAGTTGTTTATTCCCTCAGCCCAAAGGAAAAGAAAAAAATCACTTCCATTATGATATTAATGCAATTCCAACTAATTAATGAATGAATTTCCAGAGCTATATTGATAAATCAAACCTGGTGATGAAGTCCTTATCCCTGCCAGCTCACCTGGGTCCTGTGGTTCTCACTTTGCAGTCACACAAGCTGACTGCCCACAGAAAGGCGAGGTAAATTCTGCTTAGAGTCACACCATAATTCACTAGCATGACCAGGATTAGATCCCTGGGGTTTTTTGTCCCAGTCTCTTAGTTCAAATGCCAGAAATACTCCACTACAGCAGCAATATTTTGAGGTCTTGCAGGGCTCTGATGCATGCAGATATCTCTGTCCAACTGCAGCTCTGTGTGTCTTCAGAGTCTGCAGAAATGGGAATACATAAACATTGCTAATGCCTCTCTGAGAGGTGGGGGGTACTTGCACATTGTTATACCTGCCCTCAAATTTGGTAGCTCAAGTTGAGTAGTTTAGAATCTTTTCTTTCTCTAACCTGGCAGATCCTACTACTTTCCACAACTGTAAAATCTGTTCAATCCCTTAAGGATGACTGCTGAAGCACCATCTCACAAATCCACACCACGTCCAGAAAGAAAGACCAGACACGTGCAGGGTGCAATGCAATGGCTGTGGTCTGAATAAAGGTGCTTTAAAGGAGACAGGTGACAGTCCCCACACTGCCACTGTGATGGCTGGAGGCACCAAACCTCTTCTTGTGAGCTCTCATTCACCAAAAAGCCTCTTCACATGAATAGAGCAGGCTATGCTTCCCCCCATGACCTTGTACTCAGGGTGCTCTGCAACCAGAGCAAAAGAAAGGGGGAAATGTTGTCAACTCAGTGCAAACTCTTGCAGGGAGAAACAGGACAGGAGAGGTAGTCCCACAGCAATGGATCACTGCAGGGGAAAGGAGAGGGCCAACATATGGGTGAAACAGCTAAAGGTGAAGAATAAATGCAATTTATCACATGCTTCAGCCATTAGTTTTTCAGCTGATCGTGTGGCTGTGACACCTATGTGTCTGCATGTCTGCATGGATAAAGGAGGTGCTGAAGGTTTGGCCAAATTCTGAATTATAAAAAAAAAATCAGGACTCGGTAATGTTTCAATTATGGTAGATATAAACAGTTTGCTAAATGATTTAGTTACTTTACAGACCGGTATTTTTTTCTTCTTTTGTACTACTTAATACCTCCACTCCTTTTTTTTTTTTAATTTTTTTTTTTGTTTTGTTTTGTTTTGTTTTTGTTTTCCTGGGTGCATTATGGGTTTGGCAAAGCCTTGCAACAGCCTGCCTAGCACACCTCACATACACTGCACAGAGTCTTACAACACAAGATTTACAAGCTCCCAGAAAGGGAGAGGCTCATTTAAGAACAGGCCATTGCACACAAACATCAGGAAAAGCTGGTGGAAGAGGAGAAATAGATTGTTTTAAGTATTGCTAAGCACCATCCGTGATTATGAAGGAAGTGCCTACAAGCCGGCAGCTGAAATTGCAGCTCCACCATTTGGT
Organism: Fringilla coelebs; assembly: GCF_963513975.1. Taxonomy (NCBI): domain Eukaryota; kingdom Metazoa; phylum Chordata; class Aves; order Passeriformes; family Fringillidae; genus Fringilla; species Fringilla coelebs. The sequence goes on along the minus strand of NC_140040.1, from coordinate 5,631,970 downwards.
GCTCGGTTTTGTGGATTTTAACTGAGCGTTAACAATCATTGTGTAATTGAACACCTCATTCAGTTCATTAGCTGATGGCTGTGCAGCACTGTCAATGTGCAAAGTGCAAGGCAGGTGCTAAGTATTGTAATTATTTGTTTTCTCAGCGTTTAAACCCTTTTGAATTCTGACCGCTGAAGATGGAAGCAGTTTGCCTTGCATGGGGATGTCGAGCACAGACGTGCCCACAAGAGGAGGACCAGACTGTCATTCCTCACTTGCTGGCCAATGTGGTCGGGGCTCTTTGCCCTCCTCTAAGATAAAGTACTGCAACTCTTGCCTGGTACTGCTTTTCCACATCTCCTCCTCACGGTTTTCTAGTTGGAAATCCCAGTTAACAGCTCTGATTTTGCACTCCCCAGCCCACAGCTGTGTCCCCTGTGGTAGGAGCTCTTGTTTATTGCAGCATCACCTTCCTGACCTCTCCCACTGAGTGCCTTGCAGGCTGAGACCTCAAGGAAGCTCAGAGCAGGAGGAGAAGTCAAGGTGGGCCAACTGGTGGGAGGATGCTGGGTACAAGAGAAAAGTTTATCCAAGCTGGGCTGGAGCCCCTGAGCAGCTGAGCAGCTCATTGAACACAGAGAAAGTCACGTTTCCCTCCTGGAAATGCCACTGCTGCTCTTGTCCTGTCATTCATTCCCCACTTACAGCTGCAAGTGCAATGGGAAGGTGTGAAATCTCTGCCCTGCTCTTCTCCAGATCTGCTTGGTACAGATCAGACCTTCAAAGGCTTCAGCTGTAGGGAGCTGATGTTTGAGTCACTTTTGAGGCCCTGATTGTCAAAGCTGGAAACTCCTCTCTGTGCTCAGCCAGCACCTCAGAACACCTCAGATCAGTGCCAGGTCAGCCTGGTGCTGATGGTTTTACCCAACAACCACTCCCCTTCCTTTGCAGGGAGCATCCAAAATATGCAGATCTTGGAGTTTTCCCCTATGTCTTTTTTAAACTTAGACACTGACCCACTGAGTGCTAAATAGCTAGATTCAAAACCAAGCTTAAAAAATGATAATGAGTTTACTGATTATCAGGTATGAAAATAAGGTCAGCCAAAAACATATCAGTACTTTAATAAAGCTTCACTGAGCGAGGTGGAATGACTATTAATGACTCCTGGTTTTACTAAACTTCCCTTCTGTGGCCTGTTACTTCAAGGTAGGGACTGTCCCCGTTTGTCACTCCTCCCCTTATGCAAATTGCCTGAGCAAGACAAGCTCTTGTTCACCTAAAAGCTCTGCAGGATGGAGGGAAGGCAATATGTATGTTCCTAGTGCCTATGGACAGACCTGCTTCTTATTTTAGGCAAATTATTATCAGTCAGTAGTGTGTCTTTGGTTTTGTACCTTCTGCACACTGGTTTATTTGCATATACAATGTCTTGCTCCTCGTGCTTTTTTGTATTTTTGCCCAGGCTGCAACTAGCATTGTCCAACTGATATTTGGGCAAGCAAATTTAAGAAACTACAAGAGTTCATCCAGTCTGGCTCTGGTTTTCTGCCTGGCCATGTGCAAGTCCCTGGGAGGATGTGGAAGGAGGAGGGACAAGGAACAGTGCTTTTCCTCCAAAGGATGGGCATCACAAACACTGCATCTAACATCCTGAATTTATTTCACCTATTCGTTTTTGAACTTCTGTATATTTTTGACTCATGACTGGTAATTTTTTTTTTTTACAAGAACTCAACATATACATCAGGAATAAACCAAATGAGTATGAGGGTTTTGTTTTGTTTTGCTTTCAGTTCCTCTCCTAATAACTCTGTAGATCTAGTGGAAGACCTGGCAGCTCTTGGTTTTCCTCTAAGCTTAGAGGCAAGGGCAGGATAAAAGGAAATGGATTGAAACTGAAAGAGAGCAGGTTTAGATGAGATATTAAGAAAAAACTCTTTGCTGTGAGGGTGGGGAGGCCCTGGCACAGGTTGTCCAGGGAAGCTGTGGCTGTCACATCCCTGGAAGTGTTCCAGGCCAGGCTGGATGAAGCTGTGAGTAATCTGGCCTAGTGAAAGGTGTATTTATGAAAGTAGCCTATGGTTGAGGGGTTGGAATGAGATGACCTTTAAGGTTCCTTCTAACTCAAACTATTCTGTGGCTCTGTGAAAAGGAGAGCTCCCTGGAGAACCAAGCCCTCTGCCCAGTGTTGCCATTGCACCATCCCTGGCTATTTCTAAGTGTCTGACATTTGTCCTGCCTTCTGCCTTTTGGTGAGAGTGTCCTTCATGACGACACACCAGCAATCTCTCACTTGCCACACTGGCAAAACCCCGTGCCCTCCCTGCAGATGGCAAGGCAGAGCAGCTGGCTCAGACCCCCAACTCAGAGGTCACTGCTTGGGGATTGACTGACCTGTAAAGGTTGGCTCTGTATGGTTTAGGGAAGTGTGCATGCTGTGCCAGATTGACACAGCAGGGCTGTTCTAGGGGTGCTGTGGCATTTTGCAGCTGTTTTCCTGCTCTGTGTGGTCACTCTCAAGAGACAACGCCCCTGGGGAGGGTGGAACCAGCCCAGCCCAGCCCCCTGGCCCTGGGGACACGAGGCAGGAGCCCACCGGGGACACCCTGCCCTTTGCCACCTGCAAAGGTGATGCTGAGCTCTGAGAAACAACAGACATGTCTCAAACTGGGCACCAACAGTAAATGGAAACTTTTGACCTTCACTGCTCTGTGCCTCATTTCCTCATCTCTACAGGCTTCCTCCTCTTGCAGAATGTGAAATATGTTCAGCAGTGACTGTGGAGCCCATGTGTGATGGGGAGAGGGCAGGGCAGGAAAGGAAGCACATCATGGAGGGAGCATTGCAGCATCTGAAACCTTTCTATGTCAGGTCTGTGCCTACTTGTGGAGGGTTAAGGATGAAAACAAATACTGAGTGGCTACGTGTGCCCTGCATGAAATACAGAACCTGTGACTGGTGATGATGCAAACACTGACTGACCCACACAGGAAAGACAATTTACAGCCTGCAAGAAAACAGAGCTGAGGCGTTTAAGCCTTTCAGTTTTCAACACTGATGTTCTTTTGAAATGCTTTCATTTGGGTTTTTATCAGTTCAGATATTCTATCATACATATATCCTCTAGACAGAAGACTTGGCTCTGCAGTTCCTGCCTGCAATCCACAAAGTTTTCACAACCTGTAGCATTTTTATTTTAATGAAAATAAGGCAGAGTGATTGTACATTCCTTACAAGTTACCAAAGGATGGGAGAGCCCATCCTTTGGTAACTTAACCCATGGGAGAGCAGCTTCTTTATTAAAAACCTTCTTGTTTTTATTGTGAGCTTGCTTATCTTCCCTTTGTCAGCTAAACCAAAGGATATTAGATCTCCTGGCAGCTGTAATAGGTGAGCATGCACAGAGTAACCTTTCCAAAGGGTGGGACCGAGCCTATGAAGTGTTAAGTGCCTTCAAGGTCCACTAAAATCAATGGGATTGAAGAATGCCATACCCTTGAAGGGCTGAGCCCCAAGGGATGGCTTCTTCTGGGATACACTGATTCTGAAGACAGGCAAAATAAAATATTTAAAGCAGCCTGACAGGCACAGGCTAAATTCTTTTCCTTTTGTGCTGAAACATAATTTTTTTAATATGCCCTGAGCATGCTGTGAAAGCAATCTTTCTACATGTTTCCTTAGTGGGGAGTGTTTGCTCTCTGTGCTCATCAGTGACAAAATCTGTGACTGATATGGCCCCAAAGCATCAGGAAAGTTTAAGTTCTACAATACAGCATTTTTTAAAATAAGACATAATTGTTTGTGGAAGAAGAGTCTATCAAGTACCTAAGCTGGGAAAGGGTTACTGCAGGGACATACATCAGCACCATGTACTTCACATTCTTAGTCCATTGGTTTCTACAGCAGTTCTTGTTCACAGTAATGTGAGGCAGTTAATATGGGATCTGAACACCACTGGACTGATAAGCCTTCATACTGACTTGCAAAAGTAATTTTCAGTAATCTTTGAGGGAAAAAATTGCATTTAGTGGGGAAAAAAAAGAAAAAAAAAGGCTAAGCCATTCGTGCATCCTATTTTATTGAGTATGCAAGTAATAGACTATGCAGAAATTGAACTTTTGATCCATTAGGCTGTGCACAGGGACAAGCCACTGCTGAGTTACTGTCAGAAAGTTACGCTTCCAAATAGAAAAGTTTCACAGTATTTTTCCAGAATCTTGTTTGAAAATGAGATGCCAAATATTACTGTTAAAATTCAAACTTCCATCAGAAAGGATGGGAACAATGTTCCCAACCCAAGGCTCTGCTTTCATGTATCACACTCCCACTGCTGCAATTAGTCATTCCCAAACCAACATTTTTTTGGTGGCTGCTGTGCAAGGCAGTGGTAAGGTCCTTTCCTGAAGGTTTAATGAACACAACTATCTGTGTCTGTTTTGCTCCAATGATTGCTTCATACTCTGAGCCAGGCCAGGCAAAATAGATAACTTCCAAACCATTTTAATTTTCTTGACACAAAGATGGTTCAATTCCCAACCAGGACTAATCACCATATATTTCCTCTAAATCCCCAGCCATCACGAGTCCAGTACAACCACATATGAGTATTTGTGGCTGTTAATTGCCACAGCCTTTCACCAAAAAAGAGTTTCTCAGATTTGGATGAGGAAGCACCATCAAGAGGGAACCTCACTGGTTCTGTGTGTGTGCTGAAATCAGGGCTTTCAGAGAGCCTCAGCTGCATTTCCCAAGGTGTCACAGGCCCAGAGGGACAAAGTGATGAGGGTAATTACACAGCTCAACACCCAGCTGGCAGGTAGGTACTGCCCAATGCATTCTCCACACCCGAGCTCCATGGACACTTCATGGGGAGAACAAGATCCCTGAGGAAGGAGTCACCAGAAAACATTGAGCAGGGGCCAAAGCTCTCTGTCCTGCACCTCACCTGCCTCCCACCTGCACAGGAGGATCCCCACTCTTCCTCTTCTCCCCACACAGGGTTTGGAACTCATCCCTGAGCCGTGGCTGCAGCCCCAGGGCACTGGGGACCCGTTGTCACTTTTCTGGGCATTTGTGTCTAAACACTTCAGGCTCATCAGCCCAGTAGTGCAACTGTACTAACAGCAATGCCTGAATCTCTTCAAAACCTCCCAAGGGGCAGGAGCTGGGGAGGACAGCAAGGGAAGGAGTGGTCGGCAGCACTGGAAGGGGCTTGGGAAGGAAGGAGGCTGTGCTGGTAAATGCCAGGGCCCAGGGTAGGAGCATCCTGGAGGGGCCATGGCTCTTCACCAGAGAAATACATCCTAAGGCACGGGCCACAGCTGCAGAGATTGCTCCCACTGTAGCAAACACCGACCTGAATGGATCTGAAACACACAGAAAGCCCTGGCTTTGCATATTTGAAATAAGTCATTATTCAGGCTTTCCAGCTCCCAATCTCTCAGAATTCTGCTCAACGAAAAACCTTTGCATTAATCCCCCTCCTCCATCATTATGCAACATTGCTTAGGGTAAGGGAAGTTTCCTTGCTCTTTTCTAAATATAAATTTCTGTGGTTAGAAAATTAGAGAAATGACATGCCCGACCTTCCTAAATGTGAAGAGCTTCTTTGGGGAAGCACAGAAGTCATCTGCTGCAGCAGCCTCTTATCACTTTGTGGTAGGTGATTGCAAAATGCCTCTCTTACCCAGAGTCACACTGGGTTTAAATTGAGCTAGACAAGGGAACCACAAAAAGAGCTTGTGGGCATCTGGGCTGCTAAAAGCATGGGGCCCGGCACTGGAGCTCTGTTAGTTAAAACAGCAATTTGTCATGGAAAAAGGAGTGGAGTAGCCTGCAATGCCAGTGCCATGTGTGGCTTTCTGAGCACGAGGCTTTGTGATGAAGATGAAGAAAACACTCAGTGACCATTTTAAACTCAGCAGCCACTCCCGGTGCAGCAGGAGTTAATGCAGTGTCAGACTTTCCATTAATGCCTCTGTTTTTGCAGGGGCTGTGAAAATATGCTTGAGGCAAAAACTTGTGATTCAGCAGCTCAGCTGAAGAGTTAACTTTTCTTTTTATACGCATCCATTTCCAGAGTAGCGATTTATAATAATATTCATTCAGATCTATATATGGTTCTGCTGTGGTGGTAGAGGGAGCTGAGGAGGGAGCTGTGCAAAGCCTGTGCCAGCTTAGCTGCCTGGCATTTCTGTCAGAGAGAGGCTAGGCAAGAGGTTTGGAGTCTTCTCATGGCTGGTGTAAGGAGAACTAAGCATCCTCAGGGCCAGGGACACTGTTACCTAGGGGAAGAGAGGCCAAACATGGGATTCTTTTCTGTTTAAATGGCAGCCTAAAAAAGGATAAAAACTTTCATGAGGAGTTAAGGCACACTCTCTTTTTGTCCACCTGCCTACATCTAATACCTGCTGTCCTCATACATGTAGGAGAGGGACAAAAAACAGCTAAAAAAATTTCCCCATCAGATTTCTCTCCCGGTTTCCACTGCCTGGTTTTTTTCCTGCCATTGCCATTCCTACCTCTAAGAGGGAACCCTTCAGGCAGAGCCATGCCAAAACTCTCCACAGTAAACCTTTGGAGAGAAATGGGGAGTGTTGAAATGCGAGATCACAGAAAGGACCAGCTCCTGGCCTTGCAATATCCAATTAACAGAAGATCAGTCAGCCCTGCCATCCTGAGTGTAACCCTTTGAGACCCTCAGACCTCAGCTGGGACAGCTGGGCATTGGGCTTGTCCCTCCTCCTGGCACCCCTTGGACTGTGGAGTTACTGCTGGACAAAGTTGTCTCTGATGTCTGGCAAATCCCTGACTCTCTGTACAGCCCATCTGGGCCACAGGTAGCCCAGGACACCTCAAGCAGCTTGGTGCTGCTTAATATAGTTTACTCTCTAAGATCATACTGTTTTTTACAACAGCTCCACTAATTACTGCAGCCAAGTGCCAGCAACCAGACAGATTTACAAGGACACAGTATTTCCATTCCCCTCCCTTGTCCCTGTCTTAGAAGTTGAATCTCATGTCCTTTCCCTAAATAGCACCTTAGCCCATGTTGTCCCACATTATCTGAGGTTATTTTCCCTCAAAATACTTTCCATACAAACTAAAATACAGTTATTTCTACCCATTTTCAGAAAAGGTTTCCTTTCTTCTTTGCTCTTTCAAGAAAATAGGCTCCTAGCAGGTATTTATCATGATAGCTAAATTAGCTGGTACCCATAATACTTGCAGCACAGAAAATCACTTCATCAGCTCTACAATTTGAGCTTCCTGGAGAAGACTTTTAAGAAAGAATGAGAATGAAGCCTAGAATAAACATTTCTTTCCCCTTGTCCCTTCGAGGCACCAAAGTTCAAGGTGTTTTCTCCTTTCCTTGAGCACCTGGAAATCTGTGATGGTGGTTAATTGAGTGCTAAAAGGCCATGCCGCTGCACTTTCGCTAAGATGCTGCATGATTTTTTTTTTCTTCTTCTAATCCTAAACAGCTACCAGGCAAAACAGGACAGAAGCAGCTGTACTTTGGTGATGGGAAAGAGAATTCTGTACTGAAAGAAGCAGTGCTGATAGGAAAGGCAGTGTGATTACAGAGTCAGGCTCCTGTGTGTAACAGCTACAAAATTATTCAGCAAGGGCTGAGGAGCCCTCAAGGGTCATCCTAAAGACCTACCCTGCAAGGTCACCATAAGGAGGTGTGTGTTGACTTCCTTGGGTGAGCATTTCCAGGAGGAGGAGCTGGCAGGTACTTCTGTAGATTTTGCCTTTGGAGGAGAAGACATGCTGCTCTCAGCAGCTGCTCAAACCCACTCTGCAGCCCAAAAATGTCAGGCAGAAAGGCAGCTTGGTGAAACCACACTGATCACCAATACCAGGTCAGGCTCTCCCTGAATGCCCATCCAGGGTGTGAGCCAGTCAGGGAGGGAATGCTCTCAGAAAGGGTGGAGGTGACAACTGCACATGTGCAGCTGCATGGGTGAACATGGCCAACACACAGATGTCTATCCATGGCAAACCTCTCAGGGAAGCCACCAGTGGAAAACTTAAAATCTTAAGTTGTCCCTCTGGTTTAAAGACGAAAATATAAAAGTAGTGAAAACACTCTCTGTGGAAGTCCCTTGCAAAATAGTGTTTGGTTTCCTTGAGAAGATGAATTTACTTGCAGCTTAAAAATATTTCTTAGGATGAAAGGTGTTTCTATTGCTAAGACGCTTTTTGCTGCCCTCTTCCATAAAACCAACATGGATACAAATTCAAATGTTCCCATGCATGCACTGTGCATGGTCAGTTATAAGTCAAGATGGCAGGCATTAGCAAGATAATAATTAATTAATAAATAATTAAAATATTTTCAAAACATTTTCCCTTTTCCAATTTTCAATCTGCTTTTCTTACAAATGAGTCAGTAGTTGGATGCTGTAAAAATGATTTTTTTCCTTCAAGAATCTCTGATTACCTGCTTTGTGTTTTCCCAGCAGGTTGATGTAAGTGGCTCTGGCTCTAGAAGACAGCAAAGCCTTTGATCATCTCAGTTCCTTCATTATTACCTGAGGGAGCCATCAGGAACTTTCTCTCATGTCCAAAAATTATCCAGCCTATCTTCTTGGATTTCTTTATTCAGTGAATTAGTTTTCAGAATTATTCATATTTATTAAGAAGAATCACTGGCACTGCATGGTTAGGTTTCCCCTGAGCTATGTCAGCTCACAACACTGCAAGGTGTTCAAATGTTCATCTCCTGCTGTGTTACACATCAGAGATGAAAGGCCCCTTGCACTTGGAGAGAATCAGGCAACAATCCAAACTGGTGAACTTCAGCTCCTTGGGTGCTGGTCAAGCATGGCCAGATAAGAGATTTGGCTCCTCTATCCCTTCAACTCATCATCAGGAGACCTTACCTACAGGGTGGTATAAAAAATAAGGCAGAGTGACTTTTTACATGGGCAGAGAGTGATAGAATAAGGGGAAATGGCTATAAATTAATAGTGGAAAATTTTAGATTAGATTTTAGGGTGAAATTCTTCCCTGTGAGGGTGGTGAGGCACATGTTGGCTGTGGATGCCCCATTCCTGGAAGTGTGTCTAAGGCCAGCTTGGACAGGCCTTGGAGCAGCCTGGTCTCGTGGATGACATCCCAGCTTGGGGCAGGCACTTGGGACTAGGTGATCTTTAGGGTTCCTTCCATCCCAAGCCTTCCTATCATTCTATACCTCTGTGATTATTGGATGTTGCCCAATAAACAGATGCCCATAAACAGATCCATACTGCCCATAAATGATGGTCAGATATTTCCATGTTCCTATTTCAAGAAAAAAGACACAAAGTGTGAAGTCCTTAGCTTCACTTTAGGGCTTGGAGGCCGTTGAGTTCTTGCCATCCATCTGTGCATTCCCAGACTCTACCCTGCTGCTTTGCACTCACCCACCCCTTCCCACTGCCAGGAGGCAGCTGCTGTGCCACCCTTCAGTGTGGTTCATGTAGCTGCCAAGGCCTGGAGGCTTTCCACCAAACCTTCCTCCCCAAAAATCCATGTTGTCTCACTAGCTCACACCAAAACTGTGCTGCTTCCCAGGTGGGCTGGTTGTAGCAACGCTTGTCTCTACCTGGCCTGGTGCTCTGACATCCACACCTCTTCTCTTGAGTACCTGGGTTCAAAAGTCACTTTCAGCAGGGTGACACAAGAGACCCGTGTTTGTTTCCCAACCCCAACAGACATCCTGTTTGCCCTTGGGTCGTGCAGCCACTCTCAGCTTCCTCCTGTTTACAACAGCATGATACACAATTTGCTCCACTTTCCTGCTGCATTACAACCTCTCTGTCTCTCCTGGATATCCTTCTCTCAATTTACCTCTCTCCTTTGGAACCTGACTTCCATGAACCCAACAAACTGCATGAATTTGGGCTTCCTGAAGCTCCTGAGATATAAATAAATAAAACAAAATAGGACAATGAGTTGGTTTGTGCCTAAGCAAAGGCAGTTTTGCTTCTCAGCAGGTTTGTGTGAGCTGTTTCTGGTTTCAGTTCACATAGGTTATTTCACCTTCTGAGTTTCTCTTTGACATTCAGGTTTCTGCCTTTTTTTTTCCACCTGAAGCCGAAGGAAAAAAAAAAGGCACCAGATTTGATTAAAAGCCACACCAAATTTTTTAGAAGGTAAAAAATTCTTGTAATTCTAGAATGGGAACTTTTTCTAACTTGGCAGTTTCTTGTTTGTCCAATACTCCATATCCTGATGCTGGGCTACTCCTATTAAAAGCAGTTATGCTCAGAGCACAAGGATGTTAGTGCACATACCTGCCTGTCATCAACCATCTTGGCTCATGACTAAAAACAGAACATGAACAAAAATAGAAGCACCAAAATTCATCCTCAAAATGAAACAATTACAGGGGACAGTTCATAACTTCATGCTGAGGTTCCTCTAGGCCTTCCATGGGATAGATTTCATTATTCTGGTGAATAGGGAGCTGGCATCAGTACAGAGAACTACATTCAAGTTTGGCACCACCACTATCTTTGGTGAGGTTTCATTTTATTTTGATTTTGTACCAATGTTTAATGCAGCTTCTATTGCTCTGCTCATAGTTAAGTGTAGGTACAAATTGCAAAGAATAATTAATTGCCCATTAATGAGTTTTTGCAGAGGATTGGACTCTGAATGCTAATCGGCGTCTCAGAGAGAATGCCAAATGATATCCACACTGCCTACCTGCTTCGCCCTGATTTCTGTTTAGCATGCAATTGGAAGAATTTGGCTTTAATGTTAATTAATGCTTTCAATTAGAACTCACAATATATATTAATCGTCGGTCATTTCGATCTCACGATGAACCCATACATAAAACTTGCTGATTCTACAGTGGGCGAGAACAACCAGCACAAACTAAACTTCCTTTTATTTTCCAGCCTAAAATACACCTGTTCCCAGAACTGAGTCTTCTAAACCTTCACATCTACATGGCCACTGCGTTCGTCTGTCGTCTTTTCCGATCAACAGAGCAACAAAACAGCAACCCCAGGCCCCAGCGAGCAGCGCTCCGGAGAGCAGAGGTGTGAAACCGCAGGAGGAAACAGAGACACTCGCGTGGGGAGGAGATGCTGGGGATGTTCCTCCCTCTCCCTTTGGTGCAGTGATGGTGGAGGGACCTGCCCTTGGGTGGACAGGCAGAGCGAGGTGGCAAAGCACGGAACTGAACAAATTTGGGCAAGGCGCCTGGTATAAAAGCTGCTTTTGCCTCTTCTTCCCTGGCTGGGTGAGAGATGCTGCACAGCACCAGAGCCGTCCTGCTGGCAAAGCCCTGCCTACATGACAGGGACCTTGAGCTGAAGAGTCTGTGTTGAGGGCTGAGCCAGGCACAGAAAGGAAACACTCAAACTGGACCAAACCCTTTGGCCACCATCTTATTTTTTCCCAAGGGATGCTCACACTTCTTCAGGCCCTCACTGCTCTCACCCTCGGCCATACCACTGGGACCACCTTTCCTCATCTTTTTCATGGGAGCATTTGCACATCAGAGGCAGCAAGCCAGTCCCCACAACCCAGGTTCTACCCTGCTCCAGCAGCCATGGGAAGGGCAGACCAAGCTGTGGTCTCAGTGCCTCTTTGTCAGGCACTTTGTGCACGTTCCCAGCGCTGCTACCTCGGGCTCTTCTTGCAAATCATCCTCTCACTTGATATGGAGCACTGTTGGCTGGGAACTTTACAAGCTGAGCATCTAGGCCTATCAGTAGAGCATTTTGCCAAATTATTTATTTTGCTTGTGTTTTGTTTGGCTCTCCTCCCCGGTGAGATCAGAGATAAAGCTTATTTACTAGTTGCTGCTTGCCCTGGACAGCTGAGGAGCTGGGCTGGAGTGAAAGCAGCTGTTCCTGGGCAGCGTGCGTGGCTTGTGCTCATTCTCAATTCCCAGTGAGCAGGATCCTTCAGCAGTGATGGAGTAGCTCTGAGTTTCAGTCTATCTGTCACTGCTCGACTGTTTTACTGTGCACACAATGCACTGATGGGCGACATCACTCAACTGCAACAAGTCCAGCTACAAAAGCAAGTAGCAGCAATTTGTAGCCTCAATGCAGCCATTTAATCATTCCCAACACTTCCCTGGTTGCCACTTTGGATAAACTAACTTGAGAATTAAGAACAAATATTTGACTCTCCCCCCCTCCCCATAATTTTACGCAGCCCTGTTTAGACTGTATGGTACTTAACAGGAGACCTTTGCCCTTTAGTTAAAAGCTGTGACCAGGAAATCCCACCTCCTCTTAATGAGCTTTTTTGTTCAGCTTACTGGGAGGGATTTGCACTCCACTCTTGCACTACAAATGCTTTGTCTGCTTGGGTTTTTTATTCAGCTGATGAATAAAAAAAGCAAACTCCAAACTCTCCACGTTTCAGTCTCCATTAAGACAACAAAGAGCTCTAAATGCACGTCCTAGCAACGGCAACAATTTTTTTAAAAGAGTGAGAAGAAAGAATACATGGACATTTAAGCTGTGGTACTTTCCATAGGTATTCCTTAATGCTTTTGTCACAAAAGCTATATACTTTTGACTACCAAAATACGCAGTAAGTAAAAGGACAGACAGTGTTTTGGGAATCAATATTATGCTCTTTCTACTGAGAAACAATCATACCAGCAGCCCAAGCAGTAGCCTTTGTCAAACTTTTCCCTTGCTTATGCCTTTTGACCACATGCTGAGACCTCTCATACTCCAGTGGCCTTGAAAGTGTTTTCCCCTTCTTTTTTTTCTTTCTGTGTGCTTCAGATAGCACTTGGTTTCCTCTAATCTCTTTTTCTTTCCTCCTAATCACTACATACCCTGAATAATGATAGGCTGCAGACACCGGCGTCAAATTATGAAGGGCCAGAAACACGGAGGATTCAGCACAGTCACAACAAGAGATGGGTCTGCAGGAATCTCCAGATATTTGAATGAGATGGAGCCAAACATGTTCCAGTGGGGAGAGCCTCACTTTTCAAAGAGGGAGGCTAAACCCTGTACATTCCTCTCAGCGTACAGGAGTGGGGTGGGAATGATTCTCCAGCCCATTGCACAGCCACGTGCTGGCTGTGCACTGTTGTCTTGTTAGGCTTGTTTAAACGAGCCTGGCAGAATGGACAGGAACACTTGGATATCAGGGAACACATACAAGAGTCTATTAAGCAAAACTCCACTTCAGGAGAGGGATAATGCACCTTTTTGATGCCGGGCCTTATTCGGATAGTCCAGAGGTTGACATCTTAGAGAAATCTGACATTTGGAAAATTCCTCATTGCAGTAGTTCCCAAGCCTTTTGGACTAGTTAGTCAACCCTAACTGCCTGTCATGGGCCATCAAGAATCCATAGTGAATTCCTTCTCATGTGAAAGCCCCAGCAAATCAGTGCCAGTTATGGAATCATGGAATATCCTGAGTTGGAAGGATATGTTCCCACAAGGAACATTGAGTCCAGCTGAGCTGGCAGATCCCTTGGCATCAGTGCTCAGAGTATGTGAGGGTGGGGGATCCAAAGGAAGCCTCACCCAAAGCCAGGGTGTCTGGGATGCAGGCAGCAGGTCGTGGGATCATGCCAGATTGCTTGGAAAAACCTGTGTGGGTGCAGAATGCCAGCACCCCCTGAGATCAGTGCAATGAGGCTTGGTTCATGCTTAAATGTGGTGAGCTAAACTGCAGAAAAGGAAACTGCTTTAGGAAATCATAAGGCAGAAACAAGTTTTTTTGATTCATTATAGGTGCCAGATGTGCCTGTATGGTAAATCTATGCCATTCTGCAGAAGGGCTCGTCTGTATGCTTTAGGTACCAACAGATCTTTTCCCAGATGTGTTCTCCCAAAATTATTTCAGATTCAAAATTAATTTTTCTTGTTGCATTTCCTGCAGTGCCAAGCCAGATCTTCAAATATGAATCTAACATAACTGACCTGACATCAAAATAAGCATATCCAAAGGATTTTAGAATGCTCTACATCAGCATCTTTATATAAGAAAGAAAATCAAGAAATTGTTTCTTCACTATGGCTAGGAAAACCAGGATGAAAACCTACCATTTATTCTAATAAGGGATTTCTGGCTGCAGGTGTTATTTCAGGGTCCTGAACAGTATTTGCTCTGTGTATGTGATCAGAGCTGCTAAAGAAAGAAATCTTCAGGGAGAATGGGTGAGAGAAGGATATAAATATTTCAGTAGTAAAGGTTTCCCCCCAACATGTTTTGCCTTGCTTCTGAACTGGTGGCTGTTTGCAATTGCCAAAACCTTTGAACTTCTTGTGGGGGAAGGAGACCATTCCAGCAGGAGTGCTGGGGGTGTCACGGGCGTGCTTTGCCTGTCCCTGTACTATCAGGTACCTGGAGACTCTCCTTGTCACCCTCAGGCTGCAGAAAATCATTGACCTCAGGCTAAGTAAAAGAGAAAAAAAGAAGGAAATGATGAAGAGGCTCAGTGCTGCACATTGTCAAGTCTAGCCTTTACTCCCTGCAATCAGAGACTGGAGCCAAGCCCCTGGGCTCACACACTGTGCCTTGGGAGACCAGGGATCCAAACCTGCCCCATGCCAGCAGCCCCTCAAGAGCAGCTGGACACTGCTTTGTCTTGAGCATTTGGATTTTAGTTGGTTGGGCTGGACTTCTCCAGTTCAGGCTTCATATCCCAACCATCACTGCAAGGTGAGGACCCACAGTGGTGTCTTCAAACAATGTTAAAAAGCAGCAAGAGAAGCTGCTCCTTTTCTTTGATGGGACGGTGAGAGGACCCTGTGCTGGATTTGGGTGTCTTTTCTGCTACTGGGCAGAAAATAATGTGTCTCTGACTGAAGGAGAATCTAACTTAAAAGAAGAAAGACTTAAAATTCACATTGTAATTGGACCTACATCTTCCCTGCCAAATGCTCCAGGCACCAGGATCAGCTTTATACTGCTCACATTTTACTGTCTTGTGAATCTTTCATACATCTGGACAGTGCTAAATCTTGCTGATAAGGGTTGGATGTTGCTCCCACTTGAAAGCATCCTACAGTTTCCTCAGGGAGTCCTATCACCAGGTGTAGTGTATGCCAGGGGAGGCAATAGCCCCATCCCTCTTTTAAAAAAAAAAATGCAGATTGTCTTTGCATTTCTACCAGGAGCCCAGTCGTGGACAGCTTTTAAATGCCAGCCTCTACTGCTGTATTTTTGTTCTACATTGCTGAAAGATAGACAACATTTGGCAGCTCCCAAGATCACAGCACTTTGCTCATCTGCAGGGCCAAATCACAACTCTCACGAGAAACTGAGGCTCCAAACCTGCCCCAGCTCCAGGATGAGGGGGTTTTCAACAAATTGGACCCCATGTGCATTTTACCATTGTCTTCCCCACCCAACCACCCCCAAGGGGAGAAGCACTTATGTGCCACAGTGGTTTCAGGCCAGATATTCCAGGAATCTGAACAGTAATTAATTTATAAACTCCTGTGGCTGAAGATCAGTTCCAGCACTTACTGGTGGTGGTGTGGAGAAGCATAGGCAGAACAAGGGGTGATCACCCAGAAACTATTCATGGTTTTCTGGCCCAAGATCTGACAGCAACTGAGCACTTTTCCAGATAAGAGATTGAAAGATTGAACTTCACAAGGCCTCGCAGAATGTTTTCGGTACCCCTCAATTAGAAACACTTTCTCCCATACCTACTTCCATAAAATCACCAGCATCCGCATCTCTTGCAGAAAGTTTTGTAATGAAATTTTTTTTTAATATATTTTCAGCTGTAAACAGCAGAAAACCCCCTTCAGGCACTTCACTAGACCTTTTATCCGCACGCAGGAAAAAGAATTGATTGATTTTGAAGTTAAACGTTGGCATCTGCTGTTATTCAAAACCAGGACCTTGGATACACTCATCCGCCATGCTTTCAGCTCAGCCACCAGTGTGCTGCAAATGAAGACAAGCTGTTGTCAAATGAGAAATGCAAAATAGTCAATCTGTTTGTCTGTTTAATGTAACTGGGAACATAAGCTGCTAAAAATGCTACCATTCTGCACTGTCAGATGGGAGACACTCTCCAACAAACGAAAGCCTAATGACCCATTTTACTCAGGCGCTCTGGAGTTCCTCCTAATGGTATTTTCCATATGCACTTCAACATGCTTTTAACTGAAACTGCAAATGGTACTATTTTCTATCTAACACAAGCGTGTAATCTGTGTAGCATTTTTTTTTTTTTTTCCTCTGGCACCATGAAGGAATGCTGATGTTCAAGGCGTCTTGAAACAGTGAGCATATTGCTCAAGCATCTGATGCTCATCTTCTCTTTACACCTGTCATTGTACTGTATTAAAGGAAAAAAATCAAGTCATTAACCATGATAGATATGTTTTTAATAAGAAAGTGTTGCGCCTCACCAGGCAGATAAATAGCAAGTCTTAAGATATCTTCAGAGCCCAAGCATACAATTACAGAATAAAGTTAAATATGCTGGGGACTCTTCAAAGACTGCTATAACTTGTAAAGATTAGGTCTCTATCAATTACCCAAGCTACATTCCTTCAAGAATTTTCTAGCGCTAAAATCGCTAATTTGACTTTTCCTCGGAAAGTTCCCTATTCCCCACAGATAATTATGTGTGAAATGTTGCCTAAACAAAACTGTGACTTGGCCAAGGAAACAAGCGTGGTCCATTTTCAAGTCAAAAAACAAATGAAAATAATGCTGCCATTGCCAGAGCAGGGAAGGAAGAAACTCTGGAGATCATGGTTATTTTGTTAAATGTTCTTGAGGTTTGGATAGTAGGAATTTCACGGCTCTGATTTCAAACCCCACAGAATTAGGGGGTTTTTGGCAAAAAGCTGTAGCATTCAGCCTCTCTTCAGAGGCAGGCTAATACCAGGCAGTCAGTGCTTGATTTGCTTTCTCCTGACAAAGCACCACAGTCTGTTGGCATTCTTGCAGGGTGTGCTCCTTTAAGCCATTACAGTCTTAGACCCAGCTTTATCTCCACCCCTGCTGTTATCACATTGATATGTTTGTTGATTATTGACACAAGAAATGCTCAGTCATAAACTGAGAAAGATCCCTGGAAAGCCCTGCTGTGCTGAGCTGAGCAGCAGTGCCACAAGGGTTCCTGCTCCCTCCTGGCTCCCTTGCCCTCAGGGTGCTGCCATCACTGATTAGCAAACCCCCCCAAAAGCACAGAATATCTTCAGGCACTCCCTTTTTCCCCACAGAAAAAAAAAAAAAAAATCCTACTCATCCAGATTCCTCTCCAAGCCCCAAAATAAATATTTTCTTGCTCCCATCACAGCCTGTTTGCAGACGGGGCAAAGCAAAGGGACCAGAGTGTCCCTGGGGAGGTCTGGCCAGGGATGACACTGCAGCTGTGCCCTGACCATCTCAGATGGGCCAGTGCATGGTCAGCACTGGCTTCACAGGCTGGCACCTGACTGGGCTGCATGAAAAATTCAGCACTGCTTCACCTTTTGGGGATGCGTTAGAAAACATAAAAAAGATCATTTCAGCTTAAAATAGTGGGGAGCAGCCATCTGCACTGATGTGTCAATGCTTGGGATTTGTGTGCTCAGGAGAGACAAAGAATAGAGAAGAAGCAGGTGAAAAAGTAAAAGACAGAGGAAAAGAGTATTTAAAGCAAGGGGGCTAATGCAGCAGCCAGTCATCTCCAGGATTTTAGGGAAATTTAATATGATCTTGGAATTATCCACTCAGTAACCAAGTGGATATTAGTACATCCAAAGAACCAGGTTTGCTTCGTTGTAATAAGTCTGGTACCTAAGAGAGATATTCAGGCTAAGAGGGGAAAAAAATCCATTCCCCTTTGCTTGCTGTATGCCTCCCCCCTGCATAAAGAACTCCCCCAGACCTAACATAAAACCAAACCCGGGCCTTTCCATCACAGATCAAAAGTCAGGCAAGTAGTGTTGCATTGCAGCTGCCTGAATTATACTTGGCCTCTGAATAATAAATAGGGAATTTCTTGAACCACAGGCTCATTAACGAGCACTAATTCAGAACTGATGGCACAATGTTCAGTAATTTAAGCAATGTAGACAATGAAGGTTCTCAACTCTGGTACAAAGAGTGACCTACAGAATCTTGTGGAATGAGTAATTACAGCTAATATCCATTTCAGCTTCTATTAGAACATCCAATAAAACAAGGTCGTGACAACAGGCAAGGATCACATCCCAGCCAGCATGGCAGTGGGGAGAGAGGGAGTCACCCTGGAGCAGGTGGATGTTCCCATTAGCTGGGCTCCACAATGGATGAGGCTGCTGACAGCTCCCGGAGGACGCGGGCGCCGCCGCTGCCGAGGCAGCTCAGGGAATTCGGGGATGGCTTTCAAGAGCACAGAGGTTAGCTTGGGATGGGGTTTGGTTTTGCCCAGAACTAACAAAGCCTTGAAGGACAGACCGTGAGCTACTGGCTTTTTTTTTTTTTCCTTTTTTTTCTTTTAATTTTTTTCCCCCACCAGCCTCTCAAATAGTTTGGTATTAACATATAGAGGGAATGATATCTACTAGGATAGAAAATAGTACCATTTGCAGTTTGGTATTAATACAGAGGGAGTGATTTAATAAGTGAGGGTAGACCCTCAACAAGTTGCAACAGAGGAAAAAGTTGATGGCAATGGGCACCTGTAGTGGGAAAACCAGCTGAGTGAGCAGCAGCAGAGCAGAATGAGCTGCCTGGGGAGTTTTCTACTTTGTTCAGATGAGCCTTATTAATTCCTAAGAGAGGATGGAGAACATGGTCAAGTGAGGATATAATGAAATTATCTGCTTTTTTGGTACCATAAGTGGGAAGGTTGCTAGTTGTTGAAAACAGTTTCTGACAATACTTCCAGGACTTGGCACTTTTTTTAAAAACTAATGGTCAAATTATTTCCAGACCCTCAAATGAGCCTTGAAATGCAGGAATTTTTTCAGTGATGCTATTTGGCTTTTCAAACAAACAATCAGACAATACAGTGTGTTCAAAGTGACTCCCTCCCAAAAAATCCATAGGCTGGAAATTTTTTCTACAACCAACTGTGTAATGCTGAGAAACCTGGGGGAGGGCTGCAACCAAAATTAATTGCCTGACAAATACAGTTCTCAACAAATATTTTGATGGACTCAAAGAATCAACTCTGCTGGCTAAATCTTTGACCCTCACAGAGTTCACTGTGTAGCAGTGTGGACATGCTGAGAGCTCTGCTGTGAGGGGAGTGTGCCCTCAACTCTGGAAAAGAGTCTGGTCAGAAAAGCTGGACCAGAAACAGCAGGCTTGGTTTCTGTTGGTCAAAAGGGCTGCAAACAGACACAAAACCATCAACAGAGCTCTAAACTGCAGTCATGGCCCTTGAAGGTCTGAGACAGCAATTTAGGCATGGCTGTGATCAGCTTTGGGTACTTGTCCCTTCCCTTTCCTTCAAGTTTAATGTGTCCTGCTCTGAGGGTTTGGGGCTACAGAGAAGCCCCATGGAAGAGGCCAGGACGTGGTGTGGGCTGATGGGTGAGAGGCAGGACTTTGCTCAGCCCCTACAGGTGACAAAACGAGAGAAAAGGGAGTATTTTCCCCAAAGAATTAAGAGTCATGAATCCCTTCAGTGGATGAAAGAAAGCACTTTTTCTTTCATGAAACCAGAACAGAGACACTTCCATTGTCTTACACCATACCTAGGATGGTTTGCTAACAGTGCTCCTCTGGCAGAAGCAGGGTTTGGGCAAAGGGCTTGAATTCCCTCGAGGACTGTTAAATGTTGGGTCTGAGCAGCTTAAAATGCACTTTGGTCCTTTAGTCCCTGTGAGGGCTGACCACAAGCACTTCTTGCACTCCATAAGCCCCAGCTACAAAATCCACTTAAAGAATGAACTCCCACATACCTACTATGCCCCATGTGGCCCAGACAACAGTTTTCATCTAAACACCATCTCATCCCCAGCTGTGAAACAGTTGCCCCCACTGCCTGGTGGGTACAGCAAGGGAACAACCCTGGAACTGCCTGGAAAAACCCTTCTGTCAGACATTTTCCTTCATGTGAGAATCCTGCCTCCTGAAAAGCTGCTGGAGGACATGAGCAAATGATTGGACTTTTGCAGGAGGAGTAAAACACTTTTAACACGTCTGGAAGCAGGAGGAGCAGAGGAGCCAGGGCAGGACCGGGCCCAAGGTGGAGGCAGCAGCCCCCAGCTGTCACACTGTGCCATCCTGCTGCTGCTCCTGTGTTGAATTCTGTTGACTTTAGTAATATTAATTGAAGTAGGCTTCCCAGGATTGGTCCCAGGGTTGCTGTAGCATCAAATGAATGCCAAAAATTCAGATTACCTGCAGCTATATTAATTTCCATACTGGCTCGAGGAATTTTTCCTGCATCACTTGAGAAAAGAACCTTTAAAAGCTAAAAGCTGTGCTGCCTTTTTTTTTTTTTTTTTTTGTATACTATCTAGTGAGGACTTCTGCTTTCTATTAAAATGTGCTGATAGATATTTCTTTTCTGTTTAACTTTAAGGGACCTTGGTGAATACTTTAAGGTTTGCAGCTCATATGATTGTTTAGTAAGTAAACCTTTTCTCCTCCAGATTTTGGTAAAATACTACAAATAAAATATTTTATTTGGATCCATACCTCATTTCAAAGTGTTGCTTATAATACCTGACAGGAGCTGAACTTTAGTTAGTTACTTCTCCTTTTTTTCCTTCTTTTTGGAGGAAAACAAGCAGTCAAACATAGCTTCTGACACATTAAGCATGACTACTGGGAAATTAAAACAAATGCTGGTACAATTCACCGGGGAAAAAGAACTTAAAGTTTGTTTATAAATTCGTTCCCAGCTCCAAATGCATGTCATAAATTAATAGGTCATCAACATATTGTATTTAGCTGGCAGCAAATAATTTTCTATGAAGAAATGAGACAGAATATAGCCAGAGTAGCAAATTGGCTGGAAGCAAAGCCTTTTGAGTGCTTTGTAAAATCCGTAACAGACAGCTTGAAGCTCCAGCAAAATGGAAAATATTTCTTGTCTCCATACTCAGTCCAAGGACTTAGAAAACTGACTAATAATGCAAATAGCCTGAGGTCAATAGCCTGGTGCCACAGCTGGAACTCACACCCGGCTTCCAGGA
The DNA here is from genome assembly GCF_963513975.1 of Fringilla coelebs. NCBI lineage: Eukaryota > Metazoa > Chordata > Aves > Passeriformes > Fringillidae > Fringilla > Fringilla coelebs. The sequence goes on along the minus strand of NC_140040.1, from coordinate 5,610,903 downwards.
GATCCATCACGCCTGCATCCGGACTGGGAACGGCAGGATATGCCTGGGATGCTCCAAACCCCATCAGTCTCACACTCACACCAGGAAAATGAGCTCCAAATCATGACCTCATTGTGGCACTTGGGTTGGCTTCTGCCAGCCCAGTGCTGATGGGACCAGTCCCTGTGTTAACAGGTCAGGCTCTCTGCAGACCCAAGGTGTCTCACAGCTTGGACACTCAGGGCTCAGCTGGGTGGGAAGTGGGTCAGGCCCCTGCAGCCTTGGCACAAAGTCCAGCTCTCGTGTTTTCAGAGAGATTTTCTCCAAGATTCAGGTAACTAATCACCTCCATTTAAATACAAAGGGGAATGTCAATATCACCCTCTGTAAATGTCCCTAAACAGTGAAAACTCAGAGCAAAGAAACCTTTGGTGAAAATCAAGACCTGGTGTTAGAATTAAATGCGTTTCTCTGGTTTCTGGTCTAGAATTGCATTTTTCAGCCTGTAAGATGCAAGTCCCCTGGAGGTGGTGTGACCAGCACGAGGCACAGAGCAGCCTCCATCCCGGGATCTTCTTCCCAAGGTGATGTTGGAATGGATTAATGAGGAATCAAAGCAAGGCAGGGCCTAGTGAGCCGTTGGCTGGGCTCTGAAGACAAAAAGCCTCAGCCTCCAAGCAACAGCTTCTTGTCTGCTGCCCTTGAAGGAGGACAGGAGGAGAGAACAGCTCCAAGGCCAGGCAGGTGGAGGGGGGATCAACAGACCCCCTTGCTCTGAGCTTCACTATCAGCCTTTCATTTCCCACAATAAAACTCCAACCTTTAATATCTATCTCTCCCTATATGCACTCATGCCTTAAAATTCTCGCCGAGATGGGACGAGGCAATATTATCTTTGAGGAAAGGCAGATCCTAACTTAGTCTCCCAAAAGAAAAATTACTGACTTGAGCAATTCCTGGTAGTTATCCAAATAGCCTTGTCAAATTATTTAAATACCGCATTGTGATATTATTGAAGTTGGTACCAAGTTACTCTTGGCAGAAACAAGTGTTCACTGGCAGGTGCTGAGTAGATGAGCTGTTACTGCTCCAGCTCTCTGTGTCAGCAGCATGGCTGGCTGCTGCCAGGGATTTTAACCAGGGAGCTCAGCAAAATGCCCTCCAAATGGGTTATTTTTCCCTCAGGGGGCTCTGGAGTGGTTTGCTTTCACCTCTCAGAACCTGGTTGCTTATCTGCTGCCACAATGGAGCTGTGGAGGGGTTTTTGGGGGGTGGGTGGGAGGGAAGTTGTATCACTGCACTCAGCACAAAACCCACACACTCCAGAACAGCCCTCTCCTCTGTCTTAAAAAAAAAAATAAAAATTCAGTATGTAAATCTCCAGGGAAGAAAATGGAATTTAGGAATTTACCTGATCTGTATTAAAAGGCAGGGGAAAAAAAGACTTAGGTTTATGCATTTTTCATTATTCAGGACCCACTCTACCTATCTATGCTCAGTGTTTTGTCTCTGCTGTAATTTCAGTTGGGAAGTTGTTTAAAATGCAAGAGTCTGGAATTGATTTGCTTATGGTGTTTCAGAAAAAATGGTTCACAGCTAAGGAGACAAACTCTGTCTGTCCAGCCACAGTGTGAGAAGGGACAGGAGGAGGAGGGAGTACAGCAATAGCAGAAGCTTGTCAGGTTCCTGCCTTGGACTTTGAAATCCATCTCCACCCAGGCAGATCCCACATTTCCTGCATGGTGTGGGGGTATCCACCTTTCCCACCCCAGGGCAGCAATCCCACAGAGCTTCTCTGTCTCCCCATTCCCACAGAAAGTGGAGGGAGTTGTGGAAATCCAGGGGTCACACACTGAACTCCCGTTCCCACAGCATTCACAAGCAAAACCCAAAAAATGTTGTAACAAGCTCCTCATGCAGCAAAGAGGGTGAGAGGCCCTGAGCACAACCTGTGCTGCCCCAGGGTGTGGAGGGGCAAGGCTGGCTCTGAGAGCCCAGCCAGGTCACTTTGAGGACCTGTTAATCATCTAGCCCCCACATGCTTTAGGAAAACCTTCACCCCTCAAATGTTTTTTCAAAGGTTTTGTCCAGTTTGGCTGAAAGTTGGGGCAAGTGAACTTTTTTCATGACTTCCCCTGAAAAGCTGCACCATCCTGTGAGAGCCCTCAGCTCCAGAACACCTCCTGCTCTTCAGCCAACATTTGCTGAATGCTCAGTCCCATTGCTCTTGCTATATCTTCACATACCACATTGACAAGCTCAACACCATCCAAAAATTTTTGAGTTAAAATTTGTATTACCAAGACAAGAAAAAGGAAGCAAACAGAAGATAATTTTTTCTGGGGATATTGCTTTCTTTGGAGAAATCTCTGCAGAACAAAGCCATGCTCAAGGAAAAAATTAGTAAACAGATGAAATGAAATGAAATGACAGCGTTGTCATTTGCAGTTAAAGGGGGATGACAAGATTGCCACTTTTCTTCTGTCCACCTTTACCCTTAGGGTATTTAAAAATAAATACCTAAAAAGTGTTGCTGTGCAATTCATTTCACTTTAGGTTCCTGGAAAACTGCTATAGCACAAATTCTCTGCTGAAACAAGTGGCTACAATTCCATTGACTTTTACATTTTCTAGCCAAAAATTTTCCTCTCCATTTCTATCCAGGGATGCCTGCTAGGTTACAGGAGGTAGAAGATCTGTTCATGTTGGAGCCATGCACCAAACCCCAGTTCCAGGGCTTCATCTTGTCATGCAAATTGATTATTTCCACCCTTCAAAGTCTGCAAGTCTGAAATCCATATTATGTGTTTAAGTGCAATTCTACTGAAAGGGTCCAAATCTCTCTGCCAGAAAATCTTTTTCTTTCTCCAGAACCTCATAGAGAACATGCCTAGATTGTGCTTTAGTGAGGTAAATACAGAGACAGACTTAAATTAATATGTCTGGGAATAAATTATTTCTAGAGTGTCTTGAGCCAGCATCACATGAATAGATTACCATGAAGCACTATGGGAAGCAAAAATTCATCTGAAAATCATTGTTTAAAACAGGAAAAAAACCCACAAAAGCTGAGGATAACTATCCAGCTTCTTATTGTCAGTGGTGGCAAGTGCTTTGCAATCTTTAAAGAACCTCAGAAGCTTTATGGCCCACTGTCTTCAGAAAATCCTGGTTTATTTTATTTGACAAGTAGAACTGACAAGTCACAGCACCTCAGCAACCAGAAAACACCCCCTAGCAGGCTGCTGGGGCCAGAAATATCCCTAACAATTCCCCATGGTGAGGATAACAGGAGGTACCCCACACCTACTTCCAGCACTGGGAATGGAAAGTCATGTTGTAGTTCAGTTTTCAATGGCCAAACCCAGTTTTCCCAGCTTGGGTCTTCCCCCAGGGCTTGGGCAGAGCCCAGGGGCTGTGAACAGTGAGTTCACAGGGTGAAACTGCACCAGCTGTACCCTTCTCCATCTTTCATGGCCTTTGATGGGAAACAGCAGGATGGGTGCCACCCACACTTCTCTTTCAAATGTGTGCCAAGCTCCACTAAACCAGCTCAGATATTTTAACCATGGTCAAGAGACCTTTCAGATTGTGTAATGGGGGGAAATAAAACACCTTGGTTTCACTTCTGCCACTCCAATACCATTTATATTTAAGAAACGATTACATTATTTTTGTCACTAAATAAAACACACAATTTTTTTCTGATTCAACATAATAAACTAAAGAGCTAAATGCATCATGGTGAGAGAAATGATAATTCTGTGCTGAGCAGAGGAGAAAGGCACTCTCTCAGCCTATCCTGTACCTTACATTTTCCTACTCAAAAGCACCAAACTGAGCCTACACAGGGATCTCATATTGTACATCAGCCCAGAGGTTTTGTACTTATTCTGTGCTGTCATATTGTTATACATCTGTACAAGTCTATTTAAACTGTAGAATAGAAATGAATAAATTATGCTTAGGTTTGCACCTTTACCATACTTACTTGTGGTCAGTTATGTGGTCAGTGTGGTTGGTGTGGTCAGTGTGGTTGGTGTGGTCAGTGTTGTCAGTGGGGTCAGTGGGGTCAGTGGGGTTAGTGTGGTTAGTGTGGTTGGTGTGGTCAGTGTGGTTGGTGTGGTCAGTGTTGTCAGTGGGGTTGGTGTGGTCAGTGGGGCTAGAGGGGTCAGCGTGGTTGGTGTGGTCAGTGTGGTTGGTTTGGTTGTTGTGGTCAGCATGGTCAGTGGGGTCAGCATGCTTGGTGTGGTTTTTGAGGTCAGTGTGGTCAGTGGGGTCAGTAGGGTTGGTGTGGTTGGTGTGGTCATCATGGTCAGTGGGGTCAATGTGGTTGCTGTGGTCAGTATGGGGCTGCCCTCAGAGTGGTCAGAGCCATCTGGGGCAGCCTGGGAGCAGCACTGGTGGCCCTGCTGGTGGCCCTGCAGCAGTGGTCAGTGGCTCTGCTGGTGGCCCTGCAGCAGTGGTCAGTGTACGGCAGAGCAGGGGCAGGCACAGGCACTGCCCAGCCTGGGGACACCCCGCTCCTGGTGGGTGACCCTATCAAGGGCCAGCCCTGCTGTCCGGAGGCAGAGCATCAGAGGGCCATCTGCAGCCAGCGGGGATGGATCCCGCTGCTCTCCCCCTGGCTGTGACTGCAGCACGGGCACCGGAGCGCAGCCCCAGGACGGCCCCGCTGCAGCAGCACGGGCACGCAGCCTCCCTCGGCTGGTCTCATTCTGTCATCCCGAATCTGACCTCTCCCAGCAGCCACAGCTGACAAAACCAAACCTGACTGAGGCACCTGTGTGCAGAGCTCAGTTTGACACCTCAATTCCTCTGAGATGCAGAACTCAGGTATTTGGAAATGAGCCTAGGAAAATCAGCTGCTTTCTGCTAAGTGCCTACCAGGCACTAAGGAGATACTTTCCTTGTATCTAAGGAAAAGATACAAAATTCATGTTGAAAACAAGTTAGAAGAAAAAAAACAAAACAAAAAAAATCAATCTAAACCAAAACTGAGACCTTTCTTACACAGTGCACTTAGTCAGGAGGTCACTTCACAAGCCTGCAGACAAGGTCCAGAATGCATCTAGACCTGCAAAAGCCACTTAGTCTATCAAATTCCTTCGGTGCTTTTGGAAAGTCATCTGTGCATCCACCTGCATTAAATACTCTGACACTTGGAGAAATCTGTCCAAAGGCTCTGCTGCTGCTGCACTTGTTGTAACAGTCAGTGGTGCTTTTCATATATTCAAACAAAACCCTAATATTTTCTATACAGTCCAGTACTACGTTTGTCTGGAAATTATTCAAGATTATTCTAGGGAAGATATGATGCCATGTGTTGCAGTATTAAATGGCTGTGCTTTGTCAAATAAAATGTTTTCATACACTACTCCTACAGGGTTTCAGCTAATTTTCCCCACTCAGCAAAAATAAATTCCAAAATCCATGATAACATCTCATACAGGTCTCCCACAGACCTCATACAACTTCAGTCTGAAGCATTCTTCCCACTAGAATTTCCTATTTTATTGCTATTCCTATTTAAGGACAAAGGACTTGTTTTAATATTACATAAAGAACCAAGGAACTGCTCAGTTATGGCAACAAGAAATTAGAAGGAGGTACATATTTCCAAAAAGATAATAGCTGACTATCAAACCAGTCCCAGAAATTAGTTGTGAAATGAAGTGGAATATGTGAATGGTTATGAAAAACAACTAAATTAATTTACATGGGTAAAATAAATGGTACATGAGAGACAACTGCCACAGCAGAGTTATTCTCCTTATTCAGAATAAATGGGATTGGATATGCACATGCATGTGTGCATCTATGGGTATTTCTGTGAGAGAGATTTATTAAAATGTTTAATGGTATTGCCATGGTTGTATCGAGTCACACTCCCTGGTTTGCAGGCCTAATCCTGCTCACGTTAAAGGCAGTGGAAATAGGAACTGTTGACTAATTACCCCCCTGTAAGGCCCCAGAATATCCACCTTGAATTCTAACAAATTACTAGAACCTCAGGGAAAGAAACAATGCTAATTAAGATGAACTTTAGGTGTAGGACCTAATTAATATGATCTTTACGTGAAACTTGTTCCAAATGAAGCAACTTTAAAAGTTATACCAATAAATGCCTTGGGCTCTATAGCACTAAATAAGTCAAAAAATAAACAAACATGTTCCTTAAAATCAGTGAGTCACAAATCAAGATATTAGCATGGGTGTAATGTGACTGCAAGACTTTTCTTCAGCAAAGATTTTGATTTGTTTTAGCTCTGAACACCAGTGTGGGTGAAATGATAAATGCAGGGCTGCTTTCTGTTTCTGACTGGAAACACACAGACATGCTGGGGGGAAGAAAACGTACAGCAAGAATACACGAGTGACTCTGTTTGGGGAGAAATATTGATTTCAAGATCTTGTCAAAAATGATGTGTCAGTCTATTAAAACAAGAACTTAAAACTATGTCTCTAGGAAACTTAGAAGGTTTTTTTTTTTTTTCCTGTTCCAGGGAAAGCTCTTGGATGCCCAAGCAGGAGAAATTTGGGCAGCAAGTCAATTAAAGAAGGCATAAAGGTCCCTGTATTGGTAGAGATCCTGCCTGTGCACCCGTGTGGACACATCTGTTTGCCCCAGGTACATCAGGGCAGGGTACACAGCCATATTTTGGAAACTTCCAACTCAGAACATTCTATGATTCCACAGGAATTCTTTTCCTCACATAACTGGACAAACCCTCATTTCTTACAGTCCTGCAACATTGCACATCTGGGGCTAAAAGCTGAACCTGGTGTGAGGATCAGAGCTGAGCTCTGGACATCTCCTAGAGCACCCACAGGCCAGATGGACTCAATTCCCTGGCTGGAATTCCAGAGGGACCCAATTCCCTGGCTGGAATCCAGAATCAAGGGGTGACTCCTGATCCCATCAAAACCCCTGGCAAGAGTTCTGCTGCTTCTGGTAGGGTCACACTCTGCTCTTTGCTCCAGCAGAGCTTTTGGGAGATCCCTCCATACATGAAATACATTTTCTTTTCTGAATGAAACTAAGTTGAGAGAGTACTGACTTGTTCAAATTGAAACAAAGACAGCAGCAGTGAAAAAAAACTAGCTATGGAAAAACAAAATAACAAGTTATAATTACTCTGTTCAGAGCAGATATAATAAAATATTAGATTCAAAATGTGAACATACATTATTGTCTTGACTTTGTCTGCTGCACTAGAATTCCTCACATGCTGACCTCTTGCCCTCCTCCTACTCCTATTTTTCTCTCTCACCACTCCATGAGAAAAAAAGGGGTAGAGGAGAAAGAGAATGAGAGAGAAGAAAAATGGAGGGGGAAGAGAAAGCATGAGAATTAAGTAAAGACAGTGGATGAAAGAGAAAGAATGAAAAAAAGACTGAAAGAGGAACAGAACAAAAGCCAACAAGTGAACAGGGGAAAGAAAAAAACATGAGGGAAATAAATGCACTGCCAGTTGTTTTTTTAGGGCTTGTGAAAGTTATGGGGCCCTACATGAAGAAGGCATTACATTTTTTGATCTGCAGCCAGGTTCTTAATGAAATAGGAGGGCAGGAGGGAGGCTAATGTGATTCAGCATCTAAAAGCAAGCAGTTGCATCAATAATCTTTAGCACTGGCACTTGTGCTAAGACAAAACATAACAGAGCTTAGAAGACAAGTTGTCAGTGTGATTTGGGGGCCTTTCAGTTATTCAATACAACTCCATTAGATTTTGGAAGCATAAACAGGTAGCAGGGTTTTGTGCTGGTAATACTCTTAAACCAGTATGTAATTAAAAGTGAGCTCTGTGGAGAATAATTCCACTACATATGACTAGAGGTGACCTCTCTCTTATCAGTCTCCAGTGAACACCAGTGTTTGCTTTAGCTTTACCCATGTTCTAACAAACACAACCACGAAGCAACAGCCTGAAGAAGCGAGCAGGGCACACTTGAGCTGGGCTGTCTGCTCTGTGCCAAGCTCCCACCTCTCTGCTAGGGCAGCTTTAGGAGAGGAGCGCACTCACTTCCCCTGCTGCCCAAATTCTGCCTCACTTCCCTGCAGAAGTTATTTATTTTAATTAAAAATTTTTATGCAGAAGTTTTTTTACTTTTATTTAATGTACAAGACTTTGCAGTAAACTAGGTTAAAGGAGAGCTTTTCTTCCTCCCTTCAGCTAAATATACACAAAACTGAGACTGACCTTTAAGGCTAACCTTTGCAAATCTGCCAGTGCAAGGAATTTGGGTAGGATGAAATTCCCACCAATGAAGATGTCTCACTTCAAGTCAGTCTATGCATGACTTGATTCCTCCTTAAACCCCTCACACAGAGCTCAAGCTCACTGGAGTTGCTCACAGGGCCTTGTGAGGGTCTCCTGCAGAAGAGAAGCTCACTTTGAGTGATGTAGGACACTGAAAGAAGAGGTCATAGCCTCCAAGAAGGTGATCAAGAGTACAAACTGTTACACCCACCAGCCATATAATCTTGGTTTGCAAAAATCTTTCACATTAGATACTGAGGTTAAACACCTGTGATTGCTGGGAACAATGGGTTTTCCAACAAGAGCATCCAATAAACCTCATCTGCTCTTACAGGAGCATCTTCTCACTGCAGAAAATCTATGGTATGAAGAGAACTTGGCCCATAAACTCCAGAATTGGAGAGGGAAAATTATCCACAGGGCAAAGGTTATGCTCCTCAAACAGCTCAGCAAATCCAGGGTCATTCTTGAACAAGTTGAGCAGCAAAGTTATTCAGATGGAAGGTGCCAAAAGAGGAACAAATGCTGGAGTCACAGCACTGTGAATCTTGGCTTCTCTCTTAACCACATGAGTCAGGGCAGGCCCTTGGAATTGAGCTCCTCCACTCATCTGTGGCCAGCACTGCCCACAGGCCACCTCTCAAACACACAGCTGAACTCTGAAAGGTTTAACTTTGCTTTTATTTACCTCTTCTCTTCAGATCTCAGGACATTTACTTGCTTATGGTGTAAACCACATATATCTAAAAGTGACTCTAAGACAATAATTAATTTTGCTTAACTCATGCAGAATTATCTGGGAAAGGGAATGTTGAGAACCACCAGCAAAAGCTGATTTTGCAACACTATTTATTTTCCCCATTTGTCTTAAATCCAGCCTTTTGTTCACTGTTCTCCATCTATATTGATATCAACATAATAAGCAGATTCTAAATTAAAGGGGAAAAAATCAGCTAGTGAGACAGTGGAAGGCAATGTGAATTAGTTCACAATGCAAGCAGGCAAACCCCTTCACTTCTACCCCTTACATTTATTTATGACTTTCTCTATTTCTTGCCATTAATGTAGCTTGAATTGTCTCCTGGTCTCCTAACACAGAACTACTGTCTGCCTTCTCCATTAATCTTCATAAATTTCAAGTACTACAATGGCCTGGCCTCCACCCTCCAGGGCAGGGGCAATTTAAGAGGGCAAATGTTTTGGGGAGTCAGTTTGAATGCCTGACCCATGTTCTACTGCACCGTGGTGGAGCCCAGGGTGAGAGGGCAGGAGGTCTTTTAACCCTCCTTGCTGATTTGCCTTTTCATATTTTGCTATTTTTTATAAGTGCTTTTAAGTTCTCAGGGATGTCTTAACAATTCTTGCTGTGCAAGGGGAAAGGATGCAAGGATTCATTCACAATATTTGGATATATTTGGATAGGGAATGCTGCCACCATTGGATATTGTCTGTGTCTATTTGATGCAATGCACCTGCAGCTCAATCTCTCTTCAATTCCCTGGACAGGGGTGTGAGGAGAACACTGCAAAACCTTTCAGAGATCTTCAAACTTTGCAATCTGAGGCTTTTATCTTATTTTTAAAAAAATTAAAAGAAAGAAAAAAAAAGAAAGAAAGAAAAAAGGCACAGCTTGCAGCTTGGTACTACTGCAAACAATTATACAGCAATTAATAACAATTTACAAGGCAGCACAGCAAGTGCTAATAGGTATAAGGAGCAGGGTAAACAAGGATGGAAATCACCACCTATTGAGCAAAAACTTCCATAGTGCAGTGCTGAATGTCCCCAGACAAAGTCTTTTTTTATATTTTATCTGGAAAAATATTCTTCTTCCATATACAAAAACCGTATCATTTGAGGTGTATGGTCCAAGACCTAAACAGAAAATAACCAAACTCTGTCCCCATGTTTATTGAGTCTGGAGTTGTGGGTCTCTTCCCTGGGCATTGGGTAAAGTTTCCTTCTGGACCACTTTCTTCTATTTGAGTGATGACACTCAGAATAAGGAAAACAAAGAGAACTGAGTTTAAGCTTGTGGAAAGCTGACTGTCTCTGGAGGGAGCCAAAGTGGTAATAAAAACTGTTCTAATGATTTGATCAGCAAAACGAACTAAAAGCAAAGTTTGGAATTAATGAGGGCTCTAGATCAAAACTGCGGATGATTTTCCTCTCATTAGTGGTTTTTATCATCAGATGTTAGCATTGTTTGAATGAAATTCATTCAAAGACCTCAAATAAAAGCAGTATTTGGTAAAAGAAACTGTGATTTGGGTCTATTAACAAACAGAACATCTTGCTAAATAATTCCTTTATGCACTATTCAGTAATGATGTAAAGCTGGTGCCTTTCTGCTGCCTCAGTGAAACAGCCTTCAGAAAGATCATTAAACCGGCTTTTTGTGAGAGGAGCTAAAGAGAGCGAGTGAAGCGTCTGTTATAAGTTTATATTTGTATTCAACTCAATTAGGCCCTGGGACACAGATGAAAGCGCGGCGCAGCTCCCTCCCGGGCCCTTTCCAAGAGGCAGCTTTCTAAAGAACTGCTCTGGAGGCTGCTGCGGCCGGAGCCGCGCCTTTCCGAGAAGCGCTGCTGCTGCATCCCCGCGGCCGGGATGCGGCCGAGGCGCGCCGGGATCCCCGCAGCCGCTGCCGCCGGGGGTGGAACTTCGGTACAAACGGAGCCACCGCCAACAACAACGATCCCTCCTCCTCGTCTCCCCTTTCCACAGCTCGGGAATCATCCTCCCGGCTTTGTTTTTCCGCGGTCGTTGCCGGGTGGCTGCGGAGGGACGGATGCGCTGTCCCGGGGCCGCTGCCTGCAGGGCACGGCCGGAGCTCTGTCCCTGCTGCCCTCCTGCATTCCCGGGAGCTGCAGCTGGCAGAGCGACTGGTCCTATGCCTGCTTCCAGGGTTGCGTGGCCGGGAGGGCTTCTCTCTCCGGATGGAGCTGGGGAAGGTAGCAGCGGGCTGTGGAGCAGCCCAGGCTCACACGGGCATCGCTGGCACTGCATCCCTGGCACTGCATCCCTGGCATTGCAGAGCCTTCCCAAGGGGCTCCATCCCCAGCAACTCCAACCACCTGCCTCTCATTCCAGCCCCATAGTTGGCACCACCAGAAGATTTTTTTTTTTTTTTTGCTAAAAAAATCCAGAAATGCCTGGCTAGCTTCATGCTGGAAACCCCCTTGATCCAGTTCAAGTGGACCAGCCTCTTCCAAGAGAAACATGTTCTGTCAGAAACGCTTCACCTGCTCACTAAGTACATTCACTACACAGAGCCTTTTTACAATGTGCTAATTTATTTTTAGAAACGGTTTTATATTGCAGAGTACCCTGAGTGCCTTTGGCAACTTCAGGTACTTCAGAAATAAATGTATTATTATTCCTCTTTAGAGATTTAAACTGTATGTTAAGTGGTTAAAAGTAGCCATTACATGCTTGGTGGCTTTTTCTTTTATTGGTTTTCCCAGTGGCAATTTTAATACTGAATTTGATTATTTTTTATTAATTTTATTATTTATTTATATTAAAGCACTTTGACCCTTAATTTAGGAAGAACCAGTCCCAAAAAGAGGATCTGGGTGCCTGGCTGGCAAATGAAGTGCCTAAGGCCAAAGCTGTGAGCTCCTGAGCTCTCGAGGCACCAAAACCATTTTCTGATCTAACTCTTTCTAGTCCCCTCCAGTTCTGCTCTTTCTCCTTCCTGGAAGACCGAGCACTTTAGCAGAAGCAGGACCTCCCATTGCCTGGATTTCGAGGAGCTTAATCTGACTGTCATTTTTCAAATGGCACTTGATATACCCACCAGATCACAAACAAACAACTCTTTCCTTCTCTTCAGAGAAGAGCTCTGCGGTTGAAGGTTTCTCTGGTATGTAGGCAGGCCAGATTGCAGGCCTGCTCTGGAGGAAAGCAGCCTGTATCTCAAGGAGGCAACTTTTACACCACATCCTGGACGAGTCCACCACACATGGGCCTTGCTAGGTGGCTTCTCTGTGCAGAAGAATTCATCATTCACTACCCAAAATCAAAGCCCCTGGAAACAACTCTTCCTGCAGACCAGTGGCTGAAGAGGAAAAACCAAGGAATAGGCTATAGGATCAAATATCTTTACTTTCCAGGGAAAGACACAAAACACTTTCTTGTCAACACTGGGAGTAAAGAGCATCCCTGAAACTCTCAGTAAGGCACCTGCACCTTAGAGACATCAAGGGGTGAAAACCTTCTCTATTTTCATTATCTTCTTCTAGGTGAAACTCCAGCTATCTGCTCATGGTGCCTTCAAGCAGCTCCTCTTCTGCATGCACGTGGGCTCAGATCTCCTCTGCTCCCTGCCCTTTTGTGCTAAGGCAACCCAAATTCAGATTTTCAGTTTCCATCCCAGTAGCCAGCCATTCAAAATGTGTATCTCACAATATGTAGCTTTGTGGACCAAAGAAGTTTTCATCAAGTTTGAAAGGCAGTCTGGAAAAGTCTTCTGTCTGGAAAGGACTGAGCAAACTTTCTGAACTCAAGCATCTGGAACTGAATTTTGCAGCTTCTGAGTCTGTCCAGTCACTCAAGCCCAATAACAAAACAAAGGTTATATGGCAACTTAGAACGTGCTCTGCTGGGATTGCTGGGATGGTTCAGGAGAGATTTCTTCATGTGTCTTCAGAGGAGTGACTGACTCAGATCGTGAAGAGTCACCATCATGCTAGCTCTGCATGCCACAAAGCAATCCCTTCTCAAAGGCCAAGATCCAACTGCTGTTACTCAACCTGTTCTTCAGTTTTAGAAGTTACCACCCACTAACCTTCCCCATGAAAGCAGCAGTCAGTGTGCATGGGGAAGAGCCAGCTGGTTGGATCTGATGGGCTGCTGCACAGATATCACTCTGTGTCACTCACTGTTCATCCCATCTACCAAATTACCAAGGAGAATTCCAGCCAAGAGCAGCACTTAGTGGGCTGCTGCTGCCAGGAGGTCAGGGAGCCACAGACAGAGACTGTGCAAAGCTGGAAGTTTCTTCTGAGCCTCTTTGAAGAGTTTGGAGTTGTTTTGTGAGAGATGTGTTTCTTACCTGCTCGCCTACTTCACCCTGATTTCAGTACATGTAGGTAAAAGGCTGCCTGCAAGTGTATGCCTGAACTGATTCTTATTCATTAAAGAAATTTAGGCAGGGGTCTAAAATTAGATAAGATTTAAAATTCCACTACAAGATATATACACAGGCTTTTATCTGCAGTCAGTTTTGAGTGCAAATAAAGCTGAGGAGCAAACCCTATTATATTTATCATTATATAATTATAAGTAAACTGTTATAATTGCACTAGTATAATTAAAGGTTAAATGACAAGTTTCACAGAAGAAAAACAGTCAGAAACAGAAGAAACCTTCTCAAAACCATGGTCAGCATGGTCAGCTGCTGACAAAGACCCAGCACTGACAGGAGGGGCAACGAGCAATCAGATCCACCAAACAGGGAGCAGGGAACAAAAAGGTCTCAAGATTGGTCTCATCAGTGCTTATAAAAATCAGCAGTAGTCTCTCCACTGGTTTTGACAGGTGCTGGCTGGGATGCTAAATGTAAAGTCCCTGGCACTCTGTTAAGACAAAAACTTCATTCCATTCAAAGCTTTATTAGCATCAAAATTTCATAAAGACTAGAGAACTGGATCTGAAAAGTTTAATTTGTTGAAAATCTGGCAGCCTGTATAGAAATTCTAGGCACCTGGCTTGAGCATTGCTCATTTTTCTCCAGTTTCATCCACGGTGCCATTATTTATTTAGTTCTGCAAGTTTTGAGAGGAATGCTGCAATGTGAAACATATCACTTGCAGAGAGCCACAGTTTTGGCAGCCCTAACAAAACTAATGCCAACTCAATGCAAATCTCTTTCTGCTTGTTTGCATGTATTATAACAGCAAGAAATACTTTTTCTTAGCTGCATTTCTTTCTCATATTTGTTCAGATAAGTCAATTATTTGTAAAGTGACTGTCAATATTGTGTGCTCAAAGTGGTACCAGCAATGTTGAGTTGTCCAGCAGGAATTATCTGCTTGATTTTTTGTGTCGTTACACATATACCCTCCATTGGTTTTTATGTCTTCTTTGAATTCTGAAAAACCTTCTTTAAAATATTGACTTGTATTAAAAAGCAAAGAGAGCACCATTGCATGGCTTTAACAACTTGAAGACGTCAGATGCATTTTTGAAGCTGCCCTGCACTCAAGAAAAGAGGACTGGGGTACTCCTGCAGCAGAAGGATTCTCACAGCCCTGCAAGCTGTCAAATCTTTGAAAGAATCCAGGTTCTCCAGCAGGTTTCTACATCTGGTGTGGCCTTGTTTTGATTAACCCCCAGCTCAGCTAAATAGCAATGTCCCACGGAGCCCTGGTTGGATGTACTCAGCGTGGGGCTCTGGCCGTGCCCTGCAGGGGAGCCGTGGCCGGAGCCAGCTGGGCAGGTGGACACGCCGAGCTTTAAGCTTTACAAACAGCTGAATTTCAGAGAGGAAAGTGAAAATGCAAACTCATGCCTGAAAGCTCAGGAAGGCACCAGGGACTGACTGCCAGATCCAGCCATCTGAGGACTGGAAGGCATTCAGTTATTATGGCTTGGGGTCGCCCTACAGCTACATCTGGTGATAAATGTGTGCCCTCTAATACCCACAGGTTCCTATGGTCTAGATAAAACCAGAACGTTGACATGCTCTTGACTACTCTGTACAACAGCATCAATGTTATTAAACACCATGTCTTATCCTATAAACAGTAGGGATTAATTTATTCTATGTCCCCTGAGTGTTTATTAAATTTATCTAACTCCAAAGCACAGCCACTTATCACAAATCACCCCAGCCATGCAACATATTCCAGCTCTTCACCCCACATTCATTTTCTTGAACATCCCTACAAACCAAGGATTGGCAGCATGCAGCTGATGTACATGAAAGGTAAGCAGTAAAAATTTGCAAACCAAGATCAAGAGCAGGTGCCAGTCCCTGAGAATGTATTCCCTAAGCAAACACCTTTGGGGTTTAAATTTCTGATTTATCGAATCAGTGAGAATGTAGATGTTTTGGGAAGGTGGCTCCCCTTTGGAGGACATTACCTTTTCACCTCCACCATAAGCTGATGGATGAATGCCAGCATATGAACAGAATATTGAAATCAGAACAGTAATCTCAGGCTCACTGATCACAAGCACTTTTGTGTGTTTTTCTGCAGGTTTTCAATTTACCTCAAGACACAAACAAACCTACAGGCAACTCTGGTAATGAGGGTTTGAGGTTCTGCACTTGACTCAGTTAGTGACTCACAGAGCAGCCCTGCACATCAGCTTACACCTCTCCAAACTGTGCTAAAGCAGACAGGGCTATTTTGAGGGCTATTACAAAAGTTAATTTATATTTCTAAGGTTAAAACAAACATTTATGCAATTTTCTTGGTTTCACTGATGCATCATACACTTGGACATTGTGTAAAATCAATTTTAAAAAGAGGTTTCTCACCTTTTCTCTCTTCACATCTATTTTAAAAAATCAAGCAACATTGCTGCTTTAAATTTAAACAGAAAGAAAAAATTGTCTATTTTTTTCTCCTCTAAATATGACCCTGGTTAATTCCCAGCTGAAATAGTTTGCCCAAAATCCCCTGTGAAGTCTGATCCTGTGCCACTAAAGCAAACGGGAACACTGCCACCCACTCCAGCACCAGCAAGAGATCACCTTGTGTTTCTGCAGGGGATCTGAGGAGCATCACACCCTGCAAATCACAAGTAAAAGGGATTTATTGCCCAGATTCCTGTGACTAGGACCAAAGCTGGCTGGTCCCTGAGGAGAGGGCTGGAAGAGAGACCCGGCAGGGACCCGAACAAGGGGAAGGTGCAGGTGGGAAAAACGCCTGGCAGCTGCGCTGTGCCTCTGCTGGGAAAGGGGGAGGGCAGTCAAGGGGACCGTGCTTTGTCTCCCTGCTCCACTGCTGTTATCTGGGAGTGCAAGCTGCTCACTGGAAGCCAGCAGTGCTGGATTTCCCCTCTCCTGGGGAGCCACCATCCTTCCCCATGCTCCCACCCAGCTCAAGTCCTGCTCCCTGTGCTTCCCTGCGAGTCCATGTCTCACCCAGCACCACAACCTGCCCTCCTGCAGTGGTGTTACATCCCAGGGGAGATCTCTGTCCCCCTGCAAAAATGCAGAGTCCCTCCACATGAAGGGCTGCAGAGCTGCACACAAGCCCAGACACCAGCGCCAAACGCTGTCAGAAAGAGAATTACTTTTGATTAATGGGAAAGGAAAGTTAATTGTCATTCGGTATAAATGTCAGAGTGGAAACTCAGCAAAGATAAAACATCACTTTCCAACAAAAAGGAAGGGATGATTTCCATGGTGCAGCCTAAGCCTAGCGCTTAATGCGGATGAAAAAAATACTATTCAGATCAGCTCCTTGGGAGATCAGGATATTTTAGCTTTTACTATCTCAGGGACTTGCTGTGTAACTCCCTGATGCACAAAGCTCACGGAGTTGTTCACATTTCTCTGGGCTGGATCCGCAGCTGGTGTAAATCACTGCGACTGCTCTGACTTTGGTGGCATCCTGCCAACTTACTCCAGTGAAGGATTTGGTGCAGAAATGTTTCCCAGTGTATAAACTTCTGGTTATGATAGACAGTTTCTGGGATCCAGCAGGGACTGGTGATCTGAAAAGGGGGTTATGGGAATTGGCAAGATATGAAATGGTGTGGGAGAGCTGCAAATATTTAATTTCCTGTGAAATAATTCTCTGGTGGCTATATATATATATATACAAACATGCACACACATACATGCACACGTGTATGAGTGCATGTGTGCTGTTCAGCAAGTTACAGTCTAAAATGAACAGATTTCTTATCTCCCACGGACCTCTCCTGGCAACAATGGTCTGCCCAGGAGTGTCGGCAGGAACTCTGCTCCCTTTGCCCCGGTACCACACCTTCCAGCCCAAACTGACTCCTGAGATGGTTTCCAGCTCCCTGGCTGCAAAGCCAGTTATGTGTTTAAGGAGGAAATATGCCGGGGAGGAGCTGGACCACTTCAATGCCTGCAGAGAGATTCCAGACTTGTGCACCTGCCTCTCCCCATGCCCGCAGCCAAATTTAAATGCTACGGCCTCTCCGTGCAGAAAGGGGCACAAGTTGGGGCCACGGCTGTTCCCGGGCTGTAAAAATAGAGACAGATGCTTGCCTGAGAAGAGGAAGAATGTGAGGCTTCTTTGAAAGCTGAGTGTGAGCAAGTCCTGACACCTCCCGGCTCTTCACCTCGCTGGAAAAAGTTCCTGCGCTTTTGGCACGTGCGTGGGGACACACACGGCAACAAAAGCAGCCGGGAGAGCTACAGAGAGATGCTTCTAGCAGGGCTCAAAGAGCAGGGAGGGGGGGAAAGCCCGCAGTCAGCGCTGTTTGTTTGCAGACCAGCTTGATTAAAAATCCCCAAACCAACCATCCAAAACAAACCCCACCCGCAACTCCTCTCCGGCATCAAGCGGGAGCGAGAGGAAATCCTCGTTCTGCGCTTGTTGTGCTCTTGCCCCTCGGCCCGGCAGGGTGGAAATCTGTCTTGCTGCCTGCTTGCCTGTTTTCCACCCAGGTGGACAAACACACAGACGGGGGTGGGGGGTGAATGCAATTTGCTGTTTCAGAGAAAAGCGAGGTCCAGAAACAGAGTGAAAGTGCTGATCCCAGGGCAGAGGGAGCCCTGCCTCCCCTCCAGCCCCGGGCAGTGCCCCCTTCACACCCCTCCCCTCGCAGCTTCCATGGAGAAATGAAGGAAAATACGGTATTTTTATATTGTCCTTTCAAGGAGATCTCTGTTTGCATAGTTGGATCCCCCTTCCTCCACACAGCACTAACATTAGTGTGACCTTTTCCTGCTAATTGGAAAATCTTACGGAAATAAAGCCTGTCAGAAAATGAGAAGTGTCTCCCCTTTAGGCTGGCCAAACGACCTCAGAGGGGGAAAAGAAGTTCTGAATTTCTGCTCCTTCTGCACACACTGCAAAATCTTTATTACTTCGGAGAGCCTTGAAACCCAGTAATGCCCCTCCAGTGCAAAGAGAAGTAAATAAATTTCTTCTTATGACCACTTTGGAGAAACACACAACCAGATTTACTCAGCAGGGATAGATACTGGACAAGATAATGAAGAGAGAATAAGAATATGATAGGGGTTTACAGCCTCTTCTGTCTCTTTAAAGTGTTTTAATCCTTCAGAAACAGGATATCGGGTCCATTTCCTTAAAGATACAGTATCCCTTCTGGGACAAGTAATGTTATAAAAACCTAAGATGTAACATCTATCTCACAATATTGATTGGCACTTTAGTGTGATAAAAGGGGTTGAACCTGAAGGGGAAAAAAAAAGAAAAGAAAAGAAAAAATGGTGAACTGGGATTACTCTTAGAAGAATTGGAAAAAAAAAAAAAGTCCCTATAACACCAGGTCAAACTTTCAAAATATTTTTTTAACATGGAATTGAACCAAATGCCATTTCAATGATTGTCTAGGCAATTCTCTTGATTTTTAAAGCATACAGACCCATGTTTGTAGCTTTATGACCAGCTGGTGCTCCAGCCCCAGCTCCGGCACAAAGCCCTGTGAATCCTTTCTGCGCTCCAGCAGAGGGGAAAAAAAAAAAAAAAAAGAAAGGAGAAATTTCAAATAAAGAGATGCACTTTTGTTATTAACAGCAAACAAAGGAAACAATTTCAAATGACTCTCTGGTTCATTTATCAAATGCCCTTTTTAGAAGCATCACCTGTTTTTCGGAAGAGCTTTGAATGAAAACATTGAAACAACTGTCATCATATGGATACATCTACAGTCATTCCTGAATTACTCAAAGTTAAAATAACAGAGACACAAAGACTGCTAACAATTACTCATTTGAGTAGCTCTTACTCATAGGAATAGTCTCATTGAAGCCTGTAGATCTGTTTCCATGCACTGTTGGGCTAAGCTTGTATCGTACGGTGAACCAGAAAAGCCTGAAGCGGACACAGAAAAGCCTCTCACCACTCACATCCAGCAGAGGAAGGTAAAGCATTGACACATTTCACCTCTGCCTCTGACAGCACAGACCTGGTTCACCTTCAGACACGTCCCAGCCCACAGCTTTCTCACAACCTGCTCTCCCAAAAGTCGGGTCTCGGGCTGAGCCTGTCAGAGCCAGCCCTACCTGCATGGGACAAGCACACAGAGATGCTACACCTGAGGGGAGGAGCGTGGCTGCAGGACAAGACATGGTGCCTGTAAAATCACAAGCCTGTCCTAATCAGGGATTTATTTTCCTCCAAAATTTTGAGAACCTTTGGAGCAGGCACAAGCTGCTGTGAAGATTTTCCAGCTCAGGAGGCAGCATCCTCTTTGCCTGCCTTGCTCCAAGATCTCCACCTTTTCCCTGGCTGTGCAGCCTGTACTCCAGGGTGACCCAAGGACTCAGCACCACTGGGAGAGGTGTGACTTAGAGCAGGAGCCCCAGTTAGGAGTTATACAATAATTCAGGGTGGTTTTGGTGTCACCCAGATCTGTTGGAAATTTAAATCCTGGCCTGTAACTTCTTAAAGTCAACACTTTTCCCTTAAGTGGATAAAGTGACAGGCTCTTCCAAGACCACATGCTCCATCTCAATGCCATTTTCAGACTGGATTTCAATATAGAGCTCAAAATACTCCCTCCAGTCATTGCTGTGGTCCTTTCAAAGGAGCAGGGTGACACCAGCCAGAACATCCCACCCATTAAGGCATGCTCTGAGTACAAATTTAACACTAACTGTAGAATTATCCTGTTGCATCTTGGGGATGTGTTTTTGTTGGGACCAGGAAAAATGTCCTGAAGTTCCTTAGTGCAGAAAGAAACAATCTGGCCATCACTGGAGCTGCTGGCTCCAACCAAAGGGTGCTCAGCAGAGATGGGACTCTGTGTGAACTGCAGAGATCACAACACCTGCACAAGTTGGATGTAAAAAGTGCACACAAGTTTCTGCCAACAAAATAAATTCTCCTTCTCTCTTGCCACTGTCCTTGGCCAACTCACTTTATCCTAGAACTTCTCATGCAAGATCATAAAGCAGAGATATCCAGCTCCCAGCCCAACCTCCAGTTGTGTGAGCAGCACCATCCCCATTTGTCAGGGGCACGTGGACAACCTGCCCACGTGAACTAGGTATTTGCCCAGAGGGTCTCAACTTTAGTGAAATCTTTATGGGGCTTGAATTATTCAAGCCCTGACCTTTAGCAAATCTCTCAGTCAATGATAGTTAATGTCCTTTACAGTCATTGACCCCAGGTCAGGGACCAAGGGGGTGCTTCATCAATGGAGACACACAGGTTCAAAACCAAGAGAGGTTTTGTGGTGTATTTTTAAGCACCCTGGAAGGTGATGGCTGCCCACACACAGAAGGGTCACCGGTGCCACAAGATAAAACAGCACGAGCAGGAGGATTCCAGCTGCCATCTGTGGGATCCAGACAGAATTTGGGCTCCTCTGAACATCGAGTTCTGCATTTGGGATCTGTCTGGAGCAGGAGCTGTGGTTCAGTACAGCAGGGATGAAAGTCACCCCCAGCATCTCCAAGGGCCTTTGCAGGGAAGGGGGGCAGAGTCTGGGGCAGGCAGCTCTGCCAATGCCTTCAAGAGACCAACAGGGGCTGGTGTGTCATACAAGCTCAGCAAACACATTTTGTAGGCAATTGCTGTGTACATGTGCAAAAATTTTTTGAGTGACTTTCACCTCTCAAAACAAGGTTGATTGTCTCTAAGCTGAAGTTGGATTGGCAATAAAAGATTTCTGCCCCCTCCTTCACTCTTGATAAGATTATGTTTTACAAATTTATTTCAACATCATTTAGAAAGTTTTATAACAAGCCTGTCCTGGATAGATGGGCTTTCAGATGCGTGTTCTTGATATACTTTTCTGATTATTTCACATTATCCATTAATGGTAAGGTTGTCTCCATTGCCATAAACAGCAAAACTTCTGGTTCAAACCTTCCTACAAGCTCAAAACTTTTAATCTTGGACTTGAAATGGATTCATGGGACTAGGTGAAAAGCCAGTTTGGGGGAGCTTCCTGCTTTCTTCAAATTGTAAAAATGTCAGTGGGAGTCATGAGGTTAGACTTATTGGGCAGGCTTCTGCCCTGATTCTAGCTAGGGGAATTATACATAATGAATTAACCACATGACTAATTTTACCTCATTTTCTGTTCTTCAAGTGTCTGCAAGCAAATTAAAATACTGAAATTATTCATTACCTAGAAGTACTTGCAGTGAGAGGGATTTATTTCACCTTACTTTAGTCACCTAAAAGCTGGGTGTTTACCTAAACTGCTTTCCCAGGTTTTCTTACAGTCAGGGCAGCAAGAAGACAACTCACCCAATCCCAAAGGTAGATTTTGAAATTAAGTGGGTTGATTCATCTTTGCTGTAGAGACAGCCGAGGTGAGTAGCTTGAATGGGACACTTGATTTTTCCATGGCCAAAATTAGTTGAAATTAATCCTAACCCACACCATTGATCACAATGTAAGTGCAGAGGTAAGCTTTTCCACAAAAGTTTGCTTGAATGTTCCAGAGCAAGCAGTTTTTCACAGACCAGGCAGATCCTGCTTTAGAAAGTGCCTGAACACCTAGCAGACACTGGAAACATTAACAGTTAAGGACCTAAATACCTTAAAAGATGGGCCCACATGTCTTATTGAATGCTTCTGTTCCCTGAATGGATGAGTTCAATTCACTGAATCAGGCTTTGGGGACAGATCATCACCACTGGTGACTGCTCTTGTGTTTCACTTCCTCTGTCAAACTCCTCAGGTTAAGCATTGGCAGAAAATGAATGGGAAAGGGGTATGATGGATACAGCTGTAATGGCACAAA
The DNA here is from genome assembly GCF_963513975.1 of Fringilla coelebs. Taxonomy (NCBI): domain Eukaryota; kingdom Metazoa; phylum Chordata; class Aves; order Passeriformes; family Fringillidae; genus Fringilla; species Fringilla coelebs. The sequence goes on along the minus strand of NC_140040.1, from coordinate 5,588,774 downwards.
TTTGTTTCTCAGCAGAGAAGGAAAAGCCAAGTTTTGTAACAATTGAAATGTTGAGTTAGAGTTCTGCATTTGGCTGAGCTTTCAGGAGTGAGGAACAATCTCTGCATCAAACGGGTACCTGCAAGGGACTACTCTGTAATTCTGAAAAACCAGAAAATTACACTGCCCAATTCAGGAGCCAACTGAACTTCCATCACAGCACTCACAGGTCCATAAAAGAGGCTGCAACCACCATAGTTCCCCTGGAGAACCTGCCCTGTGCATTCGTGGCAGGGGAGCCTTGGGGTCACACTGACCACCTGTGGGAGAGGCATTTCCTCACCTTTAGGGGTGACACTTTCAAACCACATCCCAATTTTTAACTGTAACAGCGTGTGAGGCTCTGCCTGCTCACAGGAGTTCATGGCCAAGGCACACTCTGGCCTCAAACACAGGAGGGCAGCTCCTGAGAGTGAATTTGGAGATAAGAACCCTGCAGAGCTTAACATCGTTCAGAAAAGTGGGGAAAGGCTGTAACAATAAGGTTGGAGACACATTTTTAATCCCAGCTCTGCTGCTGCTCTGCCAGTATCATCAGCAGAGGCTGATTTACCTCTCCACCATGGCTCTACAAGCCCCAAATACAGGCTAGGTCAGGCTTTTCCCAACCCAACAGATCTCCTTCTTGTACCAAAGCTTTGGGAAAAGCAGAGCAAGGATCCATCCCTCCCAGCGACATTCTGCAGCTCCTCTGACCAGCTTCATAGGGGGTGGCTGAGTCAGTCAGACACGATGCCGTTTTATAGATTCTACTAATATTTTGTTAAGACCCCGTGAGCTGAGCAAACAGAATCCCCTCTCGGAGTCCGGGGCTTTTCCGGCGGGGAAAGTCCCGCGGCTGCCGCAGCCCGGCGGGACCCGCTTGGAGCCGGGACAGGGAAGCGCAGCAGCGCCTGTTTGACACCACATGAGGGAATGTGAATTGTCAATTTGTTGACAGTGTCATGTTGCCGCTACCAGCCTTCCCTGCGCTTTTTGGAAGGAGCTCAAGTCAGTCTATTTCCCAGGCTGGGCTTCCTCACGTTACAGCTCCGCACGGCCAGAAAAGAGACGCAACCAGAGCAGAGTTTGCTTTTCAGCAGAGCTGTTACTTTTAAAAATACTGTCACTGTTATTAAGGCTGGGAAGACTGAGGGAAACTGAAGCCAGGAGTGAGTATCCCTCAGACCCTGCTGTTCCCTCTTCCCACAGCACCACTAAGCTCAGGTGAAGTCAAAGAGTTCTTCATCTTTTGATAATTTTCAACCTGCCCCTGGAATGCTGCGAATGTCCAAGCAGGGTCAGGAATCACAAAGGTGTGAGGCTGGCATCATTTCCCCTCCCACATGATGAATTCCACTCAGGCTGGGAGTATTCACTCGACCATCCCTGTGAGCTACAGCACCCACCTGGCTGGCAGAGCTGCAGTTTGGATTCAAAGCACCTCTGTCTGTACTCACAACTGCACACAAATACACATGGATGTACTTGCACTTCTGGGGTAAAATTGAGTCCAGACACGGAGCTGACAAACAGATTTATGTGCTATGCACAAACACCCACCCTCCCCCTGTGATTCCTCCAAGCTGAGGGCTCTTGTCTGGAACAGCTCCAAAAGCCACTTTGGGAGAGGGAAATCAGGGCTGCGAGGTGGGCAGTGGTGGCAGGAGCCTGGGTCTCCCTCCTGCCTGGTAATACATACTAAAAGAAAAGGTGTTTGCAGAGAGAAAATTTCTGGGGGACAACACAGTCAAGATAATCTCATTCTGCTTTCTGAACTCCAAGACTGATTAAAAAAGATTAAACCATTTAGCAATGGGAACATATTTTTAGCTCTTCCCTGTCAGAAGCACCAGGCACAGTGCAGCTCATGCAGCCCAAACTGGTTGCCCTGGGCTTGCTGCTGGTACAAATTTCCAGCCTGCTAAGGATATCCCCAGCTCCTGGACAGATGCTGGAGCATGTTTCAGGCCTCTGTTACACACACAAACTGCCTGCATTTGCTGTTCTGCTCAGGGACTGGGCACTGGAGCCCTTCCACAATCAGCACCTCCAGCTACAACGGGTTTTATAGCCTGTTAAATTACTGTTTTCAGCTCTCCACAGACTGCCAATACAGAATGCATTCTAGATCTCAAATAAAAAGCAGAAAATATACAATATAATTAAATTCTAAAATGCTGAGAAGTCCTTGGCTTCTATATGTGTTGGCTTTCTCATTGCTTTTGCTGTGAGAGCAGAAGGAAGAGAACCACTCCACAAAACTACTATTTCTCCTGTGCATAACAAGCTGCCATTTCAGGACCAATATTGCTAACATTCCTTCTGCTGAGTCCCACTAATTTCTCAGTGGCATTGTCAATATAATGGGACTTGCACTTACTGGAAGAGAAATTACTGTCCTTGCTTGGAAACACAAGCTCTACTTGATTATATTCCCATCTCTTTTTTTAATCTTTAAATCAAATAGAATAAAAATCTGAGAAATCAAAGCAATCAAAAATGAGGTGACTGTTGTTACCTACAAAAGCCAAAGCCCTTCAGCCACCACCAGAGACAGCTTCTGGATTGATGCACGCGCAGGTCAGAAGTGACAACAGCAGATGGATGGCGTGGCACTGTCACAGAGTGAGTGCCCAGCTTTCTGTGGAGTTACAAGGTGTCTCTAAAGCCTCTGCATTTGTTAAGGAATGAAATGGCAAACGTGCTGCTGATGGGAATTGCCCCAGTGCCTCCTGCTCACCACCCTGGGAATGCAGTGAACAGAGTTCACTTAAAACCCCTCCTAAGCCAGAGTCCCCTTTCCACAGACATGCATCAAGCTGATGGGGCACATTTGTAAGAAACTGCTTTACACCTTGAAGACTAAAGGAATAAATCTCTTTAATAAGCTCTTAGATTTTCCTAGTGATGCAGATTGAAGTAATATTATAGAAATGTGTAGAGTTGTCAGTAATTTTACAGGAACGAATAGAAAATGCCAGGAGGACTCATTTGTGAAATGGGAACATTTTGTGTGATTTTTTTTTTTTTTGGTGTCAAAAGATAGTTGCAAGGACAAAGAAGCTGCATTTCTATCACACCAATCTGTGCAATAATTGCAGACTTCCCAGGATTTCCTTTAGCATAACCCTGCAGGCTGCTCTTTGCATCTCATACATGCATGGGATGTCACAGTGATGGAATTAGCGCTGGAGCAATCAGCTAATAGAACTACACTTGCAAAGCTTTGGTTTTTGTGAGGAAAAATCCTCAAAATGCAGACTGCCCCCCCACCCCAAAAAGTCACTTTAAACTTGGAAAACCAGGAGAGAACATCATTAAATAAATAAATTGAATGCTTACACCAAAGGTACTGCAACTATATCTGCGACAAAATTTCCCATTTATTGGTAGCAAAAAATCCTGGGCTGTTTATCATGTCAGTGTGACTGCAAATAAAACAGATATCACTGTTGTCTCTTTTTAAGAGCAGTGTTTTTTGGAGATGCAGTAACAGCAGGAGTGCCTGGCTTGACTAATGCTGTGGGTATCTGCCCCTGGGGAGTGCAGATGCCAGGAAATAGCTTTGGAGGGTTGTGACTAGTAATGATCACACTGGATATTTTAGGCATATTAGTGGGCACTGCTCAGTGTAATTCTGGATTAACTCTTTTACTTACCATTAGTATAAATTAGAGCATCAATGGAATTTATGCCCCTGCGTTAAATAAAATGACACTCAGCCTAATGTGGGCTGGAAATTTGTCTGATAATAAATACAAACAGACCTGTTAGATGGCCTGAGTGCAGTACAGGAAACTGTTCCTGCAAGCAGCACATCTCACAGGCTCAGAGGGAGCAACTGAAGCACTGCTGACAGCTCTGTGTTCCTTTTTCTTATGTAAAACTAACCTGGAAACGTGACCTGTCTTCTTCAAATGGAACATTTGGTGGGAAATCAAAGCAGAATTTAGCCCTCAGACCTCTCTGGTTCTTATGGTGTAATATACATAGAGGCAACATCCCCTGAAATAAATCAAAGTACTTTTGCCCATAGTGAATTTTTGGAAGTATTTCAAAAGTCTGACTAACTTCAGCTCTTTTGTCAATTCTACATAAACAATAACAGCTTCCATAGCATTCAAAATCAAGTTTCTCAGCTGAATTCTTTTACAGGAAGGAAAAATTTCATCAGAGACCTGTTCCAGTACCCACTGTCAGGCAGAGGAGTCAACTCTTGAAAGTCTTGCTCCTTGCCCTGATTCTCTCTTGCTGGACTTTACCATCACTCAGATTTGTCTGACATTGGGCAGAGAGTTCGAAAGCCATCAGGGAAGAAGAGATCTGGTGGAGAGCACAGCCACCTGAGCCTCATTTCGTTAGGAAAGCAGGTTAAAAATGTGCTGATGGAGGCTGGGACAAAAGTAGGCAGAGTGTCAGGATCTGTAGTATCTCAATTTTGATATGCAGTAGGTGTCTGTCCAGGGTAGTTTGTACAAACGATCACTGTTCCACTCCATTAAGTCCTCATTAGAGCAGCATACTGCACCTTAAAAGTATCTTAACCTTAAATTATCAGTATCCAAGCAAAAGAAAGAAAAAATAGCACACCAGTACCCAGTCAGAAAGATCCAGCACGTGTCAATTAAGCCAACAGCCAGCATGTTTTAAACCACAGCTTCTCAGAAGAGCATCAATGTGTACCAGGATGCTGGAGCTTTAATAATTCACCATTTCCTTATTGAGGTCTGATGATGCTAAAATAAGGTGTTGAAGCTTGATTAGTAGTAGGAACATAGCAGCTTAACCTCTAACATTTAGCCTTCTCCTCTGGATCGAATTACTGATCTTTATCTTGTTGAGCTGTGCTAGCAGTTGGCTTGGGAACATTACACCTTTCTAAAAGCTGTCAATCTTTGTCAGTGTCTTTGCACAATGGATTGGAAGAGCTATTTTTAAAGGACTATGTCACCTTTTCGTAGGGATGGGGTTTTTATAGTATATCAAGGTTTTTTTTAATATACATTGCCACATGCTCAATATCACCTATAGGCCTGGCTGAGAATAACTCGCATTAATTTTATTGTGATTTCTAGTGAATGGGTGTGAAGAGATGCAGAGTCATCAGAGGGAGGGAGAAGAAATTGCAGCTTAAATTATTCATTAAGGTGCTGATTTTTTTGCTTTAATTTTAATTATTTTTTTTGTCAAAGGGTCTGTTCATTTTTTTCATGTACAATGTATTTCTTCAACTCTAGATTCAGATATATTTCCCCAGCACTGTATCATTAGCACAGTCTTATTTTAATGCACTGTTTTACCTAAGAGTATTAACAAAGTAGTGCAAATATAAAACAGGAAAAAAATCATGAAGATTTGCTTAAGTTTTCTATAGAAATACTGGAAGACCTCATTATTAGAGAAACACCTTTGCAAAGGATGTAAATATTCGTCTCTTGCAGTTACAAAACTGATTTTTGCGAGGATGAAAACAGCTTCACAAGGAGGGCTTTTCCAGCACATGCAGAAATCCATCTATAGACTTCTGGCTAGACATGAAAGAGCACCAGCTTGTCCTTTAAAATCAGTTTGCAATGAACAATAGGAGCACTTGTACAACACACATCAGCTCCTCCAAAAACACCCTCCTCCAGCCCAAGGGTGTGGAGCAGACCCTGTTTGTGCCCTCTGCTCACAGGGATGGGGCTGTAGATGGGGTCAATCACACAGCAGCTATTGCTGCTCTTTCCCTCTGCTCTCTGTGGTATCTCAATCTACACAGAAAGTTCCTCTGGGGTACAATCCACTGGCATTTCTCCTATTAAATTTGTTTGTCTTACACTCTTAAGCCTTTTACAGAGTGGCAAACAAGACTTTTAGGTGTTTGCCTGTGGCTGCAGCGACACTGGAGAAGGACAAACTGCTTTCAAATCAACTTAGGAGCACAAGAGCTACTTCACCCCTACTCAGACATGAAACCAGCCATAATATAATTCAAAAAGCTGTAATTTAATCTGTTAAAAATGGGGGATTTTTCTCCAAGTAAAGCATTCTTACTCCCTGTTTACGTCATACAGAATTTGGTGAAGAAAGTTCATTTGAAAATATGTATTCATTCCCATCTGTTTCTGCTGCTCCTGTTAATATATATGCTTGCCATGAAAAGTACTTTAAAACTCAATAAACCATCATACTAAAACAGGATAAAATGTTTTTATAGTAACAATATCTCTCACTACTATGGGACCTTTCATGCTGAAGTACCCTAAAGCTCTTTATAAATGTAGCAAACTGATATTCACATGCTCCATCTACAGAGATCATTTCACCCACACTGAATGCTGGGGACATGCAATAGCTTTTTTCACAGCTGGCAGCACCTTAAGGTAGCTGCCAAAACAAATCACAGGTTACACAGGTACAAAATAAGAGTGTTTCAGTTCCTGGAAAACATTCACTTTTCTATTGAATAAAGATGCTCATTCTTTTAAGCAGTTTATAACGCTCAAATTATATAATTGCAATAATTTGGCTCCACATAAATTCTTGAACTACATCTTTTTATTCCAAAAATAGACAACACTTGCTGTTCTGAATAAACATCAATGTGCTGGCATGGAAAAGGGCACCAAGGGAAGTGGATGAGATCCTGGTGTGCCTCATATGCAGTCAGATACCCAAACTGTGGTGTCTCCAGGACTGCCTACACCCTACAAATGTGCTGTGACACCTTTTTGCTGTGGTAAACAAGCAGTGAAGACCTATCAGAGCTGCTGAAGCCAAAATTAAGTTGTTTTGTTTTAATGCTGTGCCCCTGCTGAGCCTCCCATCTCCCTCCCAAGTGCTCCCTGCACAGACCTGCCTGCACTGCTCAGTCTGCTCCCCCTCCTGTCAAGGCTTCTCCTCATTAATGGTTTTTCATGTGTGCTCTTTGCCAGGGACACAGCCTTAACAAACCCCAAATGAATGGGGACATGGTGCTGGAAGCACAGCAGGGCTGTCCAAGAGGGGACACTCACACCCACGACCCCCACACTCCTCCCTGCTGCCAGAGACCCTCTGCACCTTCCCCTCCTTTACTCCAAGTCAGAGCACACAGAGAGGCAAACAGCCTGCAGGGTGGTGGGGCACTTGGTCCCAGCCCTGCAAAGCACAGAGTGGAGCCTCAATCAGAGCTCCATTTTCCCAAAGTGTCATCCTAGCAGGAGCACTGGTGGTAAACAACTTTGTGGTGCCTCACTGTGAAAATGAAGGTCACAATGGCCCTCTGCTTAATCTGTGGTGTGATGATCTGGTTCAACAGCTGATCAAATGCTATGGGAACGGGGCTTCAAAGCTTTTCATAGCTGCCTTTGTGTGTTTGAGGGTTTATCTCGTGTTGTGTTGCTTTTCAGTGCAATGCTGATAAGGGAGGAATACATTTTTGAACTGGATTTCTTCCCAAGGGATACGAGCAGGCAGAAACTGTCCCACATTTGGACTATTTCCTTGTGCAAGGATGAGGGGCACGTTCACAGGAGTGTCAAGCAGCCAAAGTTCTCTCAGCTCAGAAACCACAAAAGCACCCTCATAAAATTCACAGTTCTCTTTCCCTGAGAACCTGAATGTCAGGACTTCTCTTGAGCTTTTGGCTGTAATAGGAAAAGGGAATAAGGTTCCTCAAAGAAGACCAGAAATCACAGCATAAACTGGAATCCAGCTATGTGACTCCCAGTCACCCATCATTATTCCTCAGAGATTAACAATCTCTAATGGCATGGACAATAAATAAAAAAAGAAGCGTTGCATGGCGTACCTGCCTACCAAGGGATGTCTCCAATTCATCTAAAACAGTTCATCATCTGTTTGTTCTGTTTCTCTCCCGTTCCAGTTGTGCAGGGAGCAGCCCTGGCTGAGGTACCTGGGCACCACCAGCTGCATGCAGTGTTTACAACAGCCCTGACCTGGTGTGCCCTGTGAAATCCCAAAGAGAAACATGACCACTGCAACTGTGCAGCAGAGGTGGCTCATTCTCATTTAATGATGTGGCTTCTTTTAAATATAGAAGTATCAATGGAGACAAAAAAGGGTCCCAGAGAAAGAATTTCTGCTTGCTTTGTTGTTCTCATGAAAGACAGTGCTGTGATATCATGGCATTGACTGCCAAGACAACTCCTGGATTGACTAGTAAATATGTATTTTAGTGGAGCTCAGCAGAACAATATCCCCTGCAATGTAAGTCATCCCATTAGGAAGACAGAGGTACTCGAGAATGTTATATCATCTTTATTCCTCCTGGAAGGGCTTCACTACCATTACTATAAAAAAAAGTGCTTCAGAGATTGTAAATACATTTAAGTAACTCTGACAAAACAATAGGATCTGACTAAAATGTGGGGTGTTTATCTCATCTGTCAGTCTGATATGGGATAAAAGCCACAGCAGCTATGACAGGCTCAAAAGCACCTCTCCCTGATAATTTTTTCCCTCTGCTACAATGGTTTTTCTACTTACAGGGTATGCTGCACCATCCAAACAATATTTGTGCTTCTTTTTAAAAAAGGAAAAGTTAATTACAGCAACTGATTCTGCCTCTCCCATTAATTCAGTATTGCTGAACAGAAATGGTCAGAGTATGAGCCAGGCCCCATATCGCCCTCCCTCAAAAAAACAAACAAAAAAAAATTACAATACTGTGAGATATTTTTAAATTAAATAATAATAAAATAAAAAAACATTCAAAAAACCCCCACCAAATTACGTGAAAACCAATTGACTGACCAACACCAAAAAAAATAGTTGTCTTTTTATTTGTCTGTTTCTAAGCTTCACTGTGCCACCAGGTTTTATCCTAAAATGTTTCTCCCAAAAACCCAGGCAACTTTAGTTCTTTTGTGAATGAGTCTCAGGTTTAGACACTGGATAGAGGAAAAGCAAAATTCACAGGAAATAGGTTCCAAATGAACTGAGGATGACTGAACTTTCCTGGCCTATGTTCTGGTCAGGCTCGCTGGCCATCATAAAACCATGACTGAGCTGAAGGTGGTCAGAGGAGCATGAGCTGCTGGCTGTTGATTCCCTGCAGGGTACACACCAAATCAACAATTAATATTCTCAATATTATGAAAAGCATATGTTTTTACAGGCACTGGGAGCAGAGGTACACATGCAAATCCATGTTTTTTACCTCACCTTCGTTTCAGGACTTAAGTGAGTTTAGCTATGATGTTTCATTAAGAGAATATCAATAAAAATTTAAATCAATTTAATCCCAGTTAAATATAAAGCTTTCTCACCACAGTGAGAGGCAAATGGTTTCTCCTTGCTCTGATCCCTTCACCTGCCATGAAGTGCAGGTTATCTTTAGGATGGAGTGCACACTGATAGCACAAATGCATTCAAGGACTGGTGTAAAGGACTGGTATAAATAGTTGAGGCGTCTCAAGAAACTAATACAAAAATGGAAAGGAAGGTACTCAAACTTTGCCTTTATTTTAAGAACCTGTTTTGGTGGGATCTCATTCCACACAGAATTCATGCAGAACCCAGGTCCAAGTGAAATAATCAGAGCATTCCCATTCAGGTCTTTAAGCTTTGCTGAGTCCATGTTTGTGCTATTAATACCATGGCATTGACAACAATATAAGGGTTTCATTAGTGGTGACCTGTTACCAGAACAATCCCAGTTTTCTCCCTTAAGTGGGACAGGGTCAGAGAGCTCCTCAGGGCAGCTGGATGAGCTCTCCTTGTCATCCACAGCGTTACCTGCACTGTTATCTACCAGATGGGATTAAACAAGCAGGCCTCAACATCTGTCCATGCCACCAGCATCTGTGGCATTTCTAATGGTCAGGACACTCCTTTTTTCTCACCTCCTCTGGGTAGTAAATATTTAAATATTTGGCGAGTATTTTAATACATATAGCAGAAAAAGCACTCCTGTTTTTCTCTTAGGGAACTAAGTGCAGTCACACCTTCCTTTTTGTATGTCCAATCCAAGCTTATAGATTTAAATCCACCTTATAAAACACTGGAAAGATATTATTTTAAATCCCTTGAACATTATTAACAGCCAGTTAGTTAATTTATCTATATGGGAATGTCTAAGGATTCATCAGGAGTAATACATCCCACATTTCTGATTAGTGGAAAGGAGAAATACTGTACCAATCACCCAGTTAATTCACTGAGGTGCTTTATTATAGTGCAGATATTTGGTATCGAGATGTCATATTCCCATAATGAACACAATAAAGGATGAATGACTGGGAAAGCTTTCAGCTCACAATACCTATAAAACCTAAGTGTTCACAAGGTGTTATATACAGATTAATTTATAGATTCTTATTAACAGCCTGCATGCTCTCCTTCTCGTGGCTACAGCTTCTCAGCTGTGGAAGATCGTTTTGGCCATATGACATCTGAGAGAAGTGGGGTGAGTCGGTCCCAAATGGGAGCCCAGCGTGGGGCAGGCTCATGAACATGAACCAGAGAGACTCTGCAGGTGTGGATTTCACAAAACAAAGCAATAGAAACCTGCCAGCTTTTGTCACTGCTTGGGATCTAGAGTTAACATATCCTTGAGGGCCACAGACACACCCCTACAGTCCAGCTGCTTTTGGTTTAGTGCAGCTACCAGAGGGCAAAAGCAAAGCCTGGGCTCGGAGCTAAAAAAGAAAATTGTGGTCTCAATCCTAATATTTCTTTTTAGGGATGAAAAAATGAGTAATTTTATTCTGGCCATCACATTAATCCAACCTACAATCTAAACAAATAACTGACAAAGATTTTTTGGTAATAATAGATGCTAAAACATGAGTCCAAACAAAGGGAACATACCTACAGAACAACTGCTCTGGAGTGCAATGTGTATCACTAACCATTACACGTGTCTGTTCTGAGACCAGAACTACAAAAGGCTGAATTTTCTTAAAAGCATGTTAAAATATTAATAGATATCTGAAACAGTTTTATTGCACGGGCTGTCAGTCTTATGAACGATTACATCACACGGGGAAGGAGGGCAGGAGAAACCACCCAGGCACTGGTGGCCTGAGCAGCACCATGAAAACCCAATGGCAGACAGTGAGACTGAACATTAGAGCTGGCAGCCAGACTTGAGTGGGAGTGAAGGGGCTTTACTGGGAGTGCTGGCAATAAATTTGATGACATCAAGCATGTTAAATTATCTAAGTGTAAGGAGGACGTAGGTGCAGTCCTACACATTTGCAGACTCCAAACAACAGCACAGTGGAGTCACAGCAGGGGCAAAGAGATCTGTTATCCATTTTTTTTGGTCATAAGTGTCATGAAATTGCTTTATCCCTTATAAAGACAGGCCACACTGAAGTTAGCTCAGAAGTCAGTCTCTTTCTCGAAATTACCCTTCTTCCCCTGCTCACCCTCATGTTGTTTTTGTGTGGTTACTTGTGAGTGCTAAAGCTGCTTTCATTAATTTTTAACTTGAATCAGTAAAGCCTCAAAGTATCTATTTGGGGGAGAGGAGATGCAACATATTACAGTTAGGAGGAGTAAAATGCAATCGTGGGTTTGATCCTTTGCCCATGTGTTCCATTCAAAGGTTAGTCAATGACAAGAGGGCAGGGAATATAGGCACATTTTGGGTGTACTTGGGCAAATCTAACTACAGACTTGATCCCAAGTCCACTCACATATATTAATTAAGTTCTGATTAAATATAAAAAACTCTTTGAATTGAACATTTTTACTCTTCCATTTAAGAGAGAGCCAACCTTTCAGACTGCACACATCTTGCAGAGACCATCAAAGAAATTTCAATCCGTTTTGAAACAGTTCTGCAAACTGAGTTGGAAAAGCTGCTGGCATGGCTATGGATTCACACTCCACCTGAAAAATATTCTGGAAAAATATCTGAGTTGAAGCTGGAGTCCTGAGGTACCTTGCAGTCTCAGCCAGCCCTTGTGACTAGGACAGAGAACCAAATTTAAGCACTGTTCAAAGGGAGATATCCTATTATGCCCTAATTTTCTGCATTGCAGAGACGTGGTAAAGCAAATGGATCTGCCACTTCACCTTGGTTTTGCAGAGGATTGTCCGCATGCAAATGGCAGTGCCAGAGGAACAGCAGTAACCTTCCCCTGGCACCGCTCCCCAAAATCCTCTCAGCCAAAAATGTCTCACCCAAATGAGCCAAGTTTAGACAGCAGTGTTCTAAAGCAGAGAAAACTAGTCCTGCATTGTTCATGCACTGCTTCTTTCTTCTGTTAGGTGAAGCCTGAGTAGGTACAAGAACAAATAACCTGTGCAGGCTTTCCTGCACTCACCTGCTTTGAGCTTGAAGACAGTGGTAAAACAAATTCGGGAGCAAAGCACAGAGCTCAGAGGTATGAGAAGTCCCGATTTTGAAAGCATATGGCAAGGTAGCAGGGAACTCTCACACTGCCCCTGCCTAAGGAAAGGTTTGGGATTATGAATATCCAGCTGTAAGAATACCTTTAACAGGAACTCATGCTGGATGAGACACCAGTTGTAAGATATACAGCATCCATTCCACTCCTTCCTGAATTTGTAACCACACCAGCTTACTGCTGTACAGACTGAAAAAGGCTGAGGAACCTGCCCAGGGCAGAGCTGAGATGCTCTGGTGGTGAACACCATGCCAGGACTGATGCTCTCCCAATGGAGGCACTGATGTACTGACCCCTTCTAATTTTTAGGGGCATGGTGATGGATAACTCAAGAGCACAAGTGAAGAGTCTGCCTCAAGCTGCAGTATTTGTGTAATTTCCCTTGTGTTCCTCTCCCTAGCATGAATAGTTCTCAACTTACTTTTTAAAATAATTATTATTATTGTGTGAAAACACTTCATCTCAGCAATTGCATTGTAGCTGTTATTTTATTATGTTTGTAGAATAATAATAATAATAATAAAACCAGTTTTAGTATTCCCTGGTGACACTAACCAATTCCAGCACCATGTGTGCTAAAAGGAGTCACTTGCTGTGGCTGTTTCCAAGTTTAATAGGGGAGAGCTGCTCTGTGACTTTGTGTTGGATGGGCTGGACACTGAAGTTGTCAGCAGTTAAACCTCTGGCTATGGGACACACTGGAAAATGGGGAGGCTCCTAAAACATTCCACAGGCAGTCTGCAGCTTATTCCCAGGACTGACCAAGTCAACATTTCGAAAGGATTGCCCAGGAGAGAGCAGGGACAGCAACGTCCCAGCCTGGTTGGGAGGGGAGAGTGAGACAGGGACCCCACACTCAAGCGCCAAGCCAGGCACTTGATGACCCATCCAAGAGACTCCAAGACACTCTGTGAGCAAAGAGCATGGACAAAAATATCTGTATTTTCTCCAAGTGTGAAATGAAAATTCATTTTTAACATTAAATAGTTTGGAAAATGAAAAAATACCCTAAAAATATCAATCTGTTCATTGCTGTCTTCATTGACGAGCCTGCAGCTGGCAAGGAGAAATCTGTGTACCTTCATGCTACAAGCAGGTTATGGATGAGCCACGTGATTTCCTATTTTATCCATCCTTATTGGGCTCATGTTTCCTGTAAAGGGTTTTGACTAATTGTGGTTTTGACAAGAATGGCATCATGTGCTGCTTTGTGAACGAACAAGCTCAGGTCAGTAAGCCAGACGGTCAGTCTGGAAAACAAATCCATATTCCTAATCCTTCAGGCTGATATAAAGCAGAGATAAGTGTGTTTGTGATGTGGAGGCTACCCTGAGTAAATATCATTTGAGAGAAAAGAACTGCCTCAAGAACTCTTGAGATAGAAAAACTGGAAACAAGATGTCCTAGTAACAAGGGTTTTTAAGAACTGGATCATCTGATTTTTTTTTTTTCTTCTTCTTTTATACTCTCAGACTTGACTGCAACTATCTCACCTCTCAATTTATGCTCAGATTTATGGCCCTTGAGTTGCAAGAAGGATTTTTTTCTTTATTTACTCTTCTGACCATTTCTCCACAGAAAGCTGGAACTGAATAAGTTTCTAGCACGAACCACAAAAAAAAAATTGATTATCTGATGCTTTTCTTGCCCAGCCTGTGAAAAGCCTCCAACCAAAGCAGAAGAACCTCCTGCCTTAGAAGAAATATCTTTCCAATTCAGCTTGTTATTCAACCACAAAGTGGATAAGCTGTGTTTGAGCTTGGAAACACCTGAGCCTGAACTAAGCTTAGGAAGTTGCAAAGAGCTTGCAGCTCACTAGTCTAACTCATTTTTGGCTCAGACATTTTCCAGTTAAGGCATCAAATACCATATGACAACATATAATCTATCTTTCAGGCATCTTCAGCAGCAGCACTCGCTCGTTCCTCTGCTTCCTCTGGTCATTTTAGACCTTAAGTACATCTTTCATCAAAGCACTTAATGGCAGAGAGATTTTCCAATAACTCACAACATGCAAACTCAAGACTCTTGTTCCAACAACTGCAGGCAGTTACAGCAGCCCTGTGATCATTCTGCAGCTATTAAACTTTAGTTCTGATTAGCAGCAGAGGTATTTTGTCTCTGTTTTTATTTCCTTCATTTTCCCCTCAGAATAAAACATACATCCTCTTCAGCCACTCAGCTTCATTATTAATATTGATCAGCTATAGGAAAGATTTGTTTTATTTATTTATTTAAGTGCAGCTGGCCCTTCTTGCTCCCACCCACCCATCTGGGGTGTAGGGAAAGCTCTCCACAGCAGGGCTTTCAAACCTGCATCAGCATCCTGCTCCTGAGCAACCTGGTACCCCCAGAACACATCACACCATGAGCAAGAGCCCCAGAAAATCTGTACTGTTGTTTTCATGAGAAAAAAACCCTTTTATATGACAAGAATGCTAAGGAATTATGCAAGAGGAAAACTAGAAGTCCACAGTGAGCTGTTTTGCAGCCAGCTTTGGTAAATTTGCTGTTCATAGTTACAGCAGTTCTGCCACCTTAATGCTTCCTCATAACAAGCCAAACAGACCTAGAGAAAAGTCCACCAAATCCAGAGTCAGCAAAGCAGATTTCCTGAGGGATCCATCTCTGCAACTAACCGAGCTCCCTAACCAACACAAAGGGTGGGGAGGACCCCAATTTCAGCAGGGCTTTGGAGATAGCCACAGGCACTGACTGCCCCCAGGATGGAGCACCTGCCTGCTGCTCTGGGCAGGGAAGTGCAAACCTCAAGGAGAATCAGTTAAAGTATCTGAGAAAAAAAGAATAAAATGAATTGCACAGATCACATCCACAGCACACAGACAAGGTGTTACAGGCCTATTTGTACATGACTTGGGGGTGCACAGTCATAAAAACCTTTGTAGGACTTTGCCCTCTCTGACAGTTCAGAAAAACCCTGCAGGGGATCAGTCTCTGCCCTTGGGATCTGCAACACTCATTTTAGAAACACAGATTCAGCTTGGATGCCTAAAAAACCCAGCTCTGGCTTTGCAGTGGGCCAGGTGCTGCTCAGCCCCTCCTGCCTGTGCCACCCATCTCACCACTGCAGTCACAGTGTCACTTGTCATCAGGCAGTTTCTCTAGAGGATCAGTGATGTAAACCCCCAACTTTCCCTTTATTTGGACAGTTTGAGTCCAAGAACTGCAGACACTCAGTGTTTGTTTCTAGGTAACTCAAGTTTAATTACTAAATGAGTCTTCAGCCTGCAGATTTGGTTCTCGTGCAGAACACCACCTCCTACAGCTGTTTTAACCTTTTTTGTGAGGCAGCAACTAACTGCAGATGTATAATTTATTAATAAGTGCTTTTCTTACCAGGGAGAGCTAATCCAGGTAATCAAGGCTCTCCCAGGGAAGAGCTCAACCAGAGGCACTTCCAAGCACAAGCCCCATTTATGTAAAGTATCACACAATATTATTTTATACTTCCAGTTTTGGGAGGCTGTGTATGCTTTCCCATTAGACTAACAAATTACAGCAATTGTGGTCAGCAATGTGGAGGTTTCTCTGCAGAGCATTTGCCCCCTGGGAGGAAGGAAATCAGAGGGGTGTTAAAGCAATATTGTGCCTTCCACTCTGTGCATGGAGTGACCTGATAATGGTTAGCTAAGGCAAGCTGTAAAAGTGCCATTATTGCCACCACTGGATCTTACTGTGTCTCAGTAACCCTCCTGCAAAGGGACAGAAAAAAAGAAAATCAGAAGAGCAAAAAGGAATTAAGTGAGTGGATAGAGGCTATTTAACAACCTGAACTTAGTGTTCCTATGGATGTTTTTGGAAATACATTGCTTTGACATTAAACTCAGGTGCTGTTGAATCCATTCCGGAGGAAACATTTCCCCAGGCCTTCCCCACTGAGGTCCCAAGCAGATCCCAACCCCTCTGAAGAGGCTGTAGGGCCTCTTTCACTTTGATTTTTGGCTGGATTACAGTGTAAGAGACAAAACAGCATCAAGGAGCTACTCTTGATTTTCCCAGGAATCACTAATAGCAAGCAGCCAGAAGCAGAAGAGAAATCCTGTTCTGACAAGACTGCTGGCTCCCTTTTCCAGATTCATGGCTCAGGTTGGACAGCTTAGCTGTTAGCTGAACAACACCACCCAAAAAATGTTGTGTTGGTCCTAAGGTTCAGTTTGGGGCCCCTTGTTTTGCAATACCTGCAGGCTTTTAGACCTTCCTGTCACAAAATAGAAAAGCTTGGGATTTTCTACTGGACAGCACAGAGATAAATGCACGTGATACACAATATTTGCTAAATGTTACGTATTTACACAGCCTACACACACATATTGTACATGAACACAGTACTGGTTGTAGCAGGTACCTGAGTGTCTCAAAGGCAGCAGCTGGAGAGCATTTGTCTAAAGACTAAACAGGTTCAATTCCAAAGTGCTGCAGGTCTCAGGTGCATGCAGATGTGTGGTTTCTCTTCTGCTGGATCTCATTGCAAAGGCAGTGTTACAGAACAGGTGTGAATCAATAATGTTATTGAATTGCCTCAAGTGTTAGAAAATGAGAGCATTCAGAATGACAGAAGTAAACGGGACATTTTCATTACACGCCTCACTACGTGCTCCCTTGTTGGGCTATAAATTAAACTTTGTAAACTTTTGTGTTGGGATTTGGGGTTTTTTTAAGTACACTGAATATGTAAAAAAACTGCCTGCAGCATTGAACCATTGCAGTCTCACATGTAAATGAGAGAACATGTTTTGAACATGTAAATTATCCAGCTATAATCCATATCTATCAGAGCTGTTCCAGGATTTTACATGAAATATGCATTATGAGTTTTTGTGAACACTTGCCCTTTAAAACATATCAAAGCATCGTTTAACCACAGAAAGTTTCTTTTGAACAAAAAAATGTACTAAAATATACTTAACAGACTACACCAAAATATACTGGCATATACTCCATAACATATGCACAACACAGGCAAACACATTCAACATGTCACAAACACACAGAAAATGTCTTGCACACTGAATATTCCATGTCAAAAATGTTGACAGGACAAGCTTACTCACAATAATAACTAACTTATAATGAAATGCACGAAGGAGAGGCTGGCTTTGGATAATGTGAGTAACTTTAGGAGTCTAATAAACCAGGAGAGGTCAGAAGCTACAAACTTTGTTAGTCTGGGTGCTGTAGGCACTGAGTGCAACCTCACCTGGACCTCACTGCCTGCAGCCAAGACAGGTAAAGGAAAACATCTTCCATGGTATTCCCTGAGTGCCTGGTCCCAGGAATTCAAACAGCAATCCCAGTCTAACCCAAGGTACCTGAGATGCAGCCAGGAGCTAAACACAGCTTTGCTGAACCCAGTTTAGCAGTGACTGAGCTACACTCAGGCTCAGGTTCTGCTGCTGCTTTTGAAGTCCTTGCACAGACATCAGAAGATCATGACTTTACCCATCACCTACAGGTGAATGCCAGCTCTAAAAAAGCAAAACTAGGCTCTTCTTTCATTTCAGTGCCACCCAGCAGATACACTGGCTGGGCAGGAGGGGTTCCCTCAGCCTGCTGACAGCAGAAGTGCTTTGCAATCCCAGCTCCTGCTTCATGAAATTTGCATTATATCCACATTTATTATTTGGCCCCATTTTGACATCTCTGAAATTCTGAAACTAAAAATTGCTTTTTATTGCCCAGTGCTCACAGGACAATGTGAAATGCCATTCCTTACCTTACAGCCTTTTTAACAATATCTGCTTGATCGGTTCTTTTTTTTTTTTTTAATCTGAACATAATGAAAAGCAATATTTTAAAGAATGTGTCCAAACAGTGTGGAAAAACTGTCAAAGTCACAATATTTTAATGGACTGGGAATCTGAATGTCTGTACTTGAAAGCCTGGTTTATTTTGACAATATTGCTTTTTCTCCATACTTACCTCTGACCTCCAGTATTACTCTCAGTGGATTATTTTTTCACTGAGGGAGATGCTTAAGCATGGACCAGAGTAGATAAGTGATATGGTCAAATCGCTGCTGGCAAACCCTGGAATTACTGACCACTTTAATAGCTCCTGCTGACCTTCAGATGAAACTTCACCTTTGGTTATTAACATGCCTCTCCACTTTTATGATTTTTTGGGAACATAATTTGTCACAGTTTTTATCTGCACAGAGCAAGCGTTAGGCTTTTAAAAATGTGAGTTATCTTTTTACAACTGCTAACAATTACACATCACAGAACAGTCCAGCCCAAAAACCAATTATGAAAAGACCTGCATGGGAAATGTGTTCACTCCTGAAGTTTGAATTACAGATTTCTGAACTAAAACCATGCACGCAGGAGCTGGAAACAAGAAACAGAACTTTGAAAGGGCTTGTAAGATCAGCGAGATGTGATAAGGGGGTAGAAATTAATTGCCCTTGTTTTGTGCTAAAATCTGATAAAGGGCTGGCAGCGCTGCTCAGAGCAGTGAGGGATGGCTGAGTTTGGGCATCTCGCGTCCCAAACGGGGTTGGTGGTGCTGCTGGTGGCCAGCTCTGCCTGCAGAGCAGCATCCTGCCCTGCCAGCCCTGGCAGCGCGGCCCCGGCCCCAGCCCAGCCCCGCAGCTCCCGGGAGCGCTTCCCGCGGCCACCGGAGGGCTTGGCGCCGGCCCCGGTGATTCAGAGCGATGACATTTTGCGAGCAGATTGTACAAGTACGAGCAGCAAACCTGAGCCGGGGAAACGCTGCCAAAAGGCTTTCAGATGATCAGAGCAATATGCCAGTCACTTAGAGGTCGATTGACCAATTAACAATTAGATTTGGAGAGCAGGCATGTCATTTCAGATCATTATTTGCCAAAAGATCAACTATGTGGAAAGTTTTAATTTAAAAGCAGTCTTTCTTTTTCTTTTTTTTTTTTTTCTTTTTAAAATACACGCTGGGTTTTCTAACCCCAGCTTCATGCAGCGAGGTGCTGGCAGTAGGTGACAGCCCTGGGGACCGATTGCAACTGGCAGAGTGACAAAAGCACCTCGGCAAAGCCTCCAGGAAACCAACCCGGGCTTCCAGTTTCATTTGAACACCACTCGTGCTGAGCTAAAGGCACGAGAGCAAAATAAGAGCAGAGAAAGGTTTTGCAAAGGGGTTGGGGGTGAAGGCTTACAAAGGGAAAACTCATCTGCAGTTGGTGATGAGAGGCACCTCAGAGCAGGGTGTCTTTTCTAGGGCTGCAAGGTTCAAAGCAGATGGTGGGAATTTCCAACCTGCTCCATGTCTAATTATAACCAATTGAAAAAGAACTAAAATATCTCGACTCAGGCCCTGGAGACCTGCACTTGCTCAGTCTCCTGCAGCAGTACTGTTGGGCTGAACTCCCAAGCTGGGCTTCTCTAGGCAGGAAAAGCCATCTCACCTGTCCTGCTGGACAGATGGAGAAGGATGGGACTGGCACCAGCTCAAGGTACCTTCACAACAAACCCTGGCTGCAGAGCTGCCTGAGCCTTTCCCAAGGGCTTGGGTAACTCTGTGCCTTCATTTAGGGTAAAAAACCCAGTGCTCCATTCACTGAAAAAAAAAAAACTTACAATAAAAACAGGTTTAGTAGAACTAGAGGTATTGCTATGATGATAAATTTGCCCAGAGTTACTTTATTTGGGGCCAGGGGGTACTCTGGGAGAAAAGTGCTCTTAGGGTTCAAGGCCGTACAAATTAGGGGGAACATGGGATTGGAAAGATATCTGGTCCCATCTGCAGGGGGAAGGACTGTTTCTTTGCTTGGAAATGTTATTTTATGGTGTGCATATGTATTGCAAAGGTATCTTAAGGGATGCTGTGGTGAAACAGCAAACAAATGGTGCTACATGCAGTAACTCATACTTTGTATTTTTCCAAAACTGTACTGATTCAGAGCTTTATCAATTTCAGGAGAAACAGAGGGAAAAGGGCATATGAAATAAATACTCACAAAAGCAGCTCATGTTCGAAACTGAAATTTGTGAGTAACATCCTTTGAAAATCTCTGATGATGTTATAACATTCTTGGAACAGTGAGACAACACAAGCTGAACTCTGAAAAATCCGAGCTGTTTTTGGGATGTCTGTTCTTCCCCCAGCAAGGATAGAAATCTGGACCCTCCAGAGCACCAGGACATCTCACTGTCCTACATAAAGTGAAGGACTCCAAAGATGCAGATCTCAGGCTGGCAAGGCAAGGCATTTCCCAAGGAAGATTTGCTCATGGCCTCACATCACTCTCTGTAGCACACCCAGGCCACAGTGAACCAGATAACAGAACTCTTACCAACAATCTGGCCTGGCACACAGAATAAATATTACCTTTTTTACAGTCCAGAAAAAGAATCACTAGAAAAACCTCCGTGGGAAGTTACTGAACCTAATGGAAACAGCAATTTGCTTGAGAATATTTTAATTGTCCTGTCTACCCAAAAACTCCCTGACTTCAGCCTGAACTTTGCTTCTGCCAGATGATTAGGAACAGCCCTTCTGTGAAACAATTATATAACATGTGTAGAGAGAATAATTTCTAGGAATTATATTAAATCATAATAAATCACAACAGGTTGTGACAGGCCATGCTTGTAAGTGCCTGAACACAACTCACCCTGGACGTTTCTGTCTCACCCGTGAGGTCTCACTAAGCCATGCCGAGGCAGCAACCTCCACCTCACTTCTCCAGGAGGTAAAATGTCAGCACTAAATAGAATATTTGAGGCTGATGCACGTGCTGCAGCCTTTGCCAGCAGTGTGTGCTGGCACAAGCATGGCCAGGGCAGGCCAGGAGGCCAGGAAATGTCACTGTGCTCGAGTAGGTGGCACTCTTCATTTGAGTCAACACTGAAACCCATGTGCTCTCAACACTTCTGAAGGCGTCGTTGTGTGGATACAGAGCTGACATCCTGACCACTTCCAATCCTGAAAGGTTTCAGGTGGGAGGCTTTTCTCTTGCTCTCTTCAAATATACAGCTGCTTTACTTAAGTGTTAACTTCTGATCTGGAGGGCAGCACTTTCTCCATGGTCCTTCCTGCCACGATGTTGGATGCACAAGGTGCAGTTGGTGTTTGTGCACTGGTGTGGATTCTCTGTCCTGCCACATTGTCTTTCCCTGGACAGATTTGCACTCAGGTATGAAGGACCATGACCCCTGATTCCCTTCCAGAACCTTAAATACTTATTACAGACATTTTTATTGCCTTCAGGGTAGGTGCTGCCCCCTAACCCAAGCCAAGGGGCCTGATGTTTATATGAACAATTTCTGATATGCTGGGAAGCACTTTTATTAACCAGGGTAGCCTCAAGTTTTCAGTGACTCACAAAACCCTCCAAGAACTTCTCCTAGGACAAGATTTTGGCAAGGGCCCCAGGCAGTCCCTGCCACCAAGCCTTAGCAGCCTCCCACAAACATTCAGGAGTTTCAGTGCCCAGTGTCCTCTGCATCACTTCTGTCAGACATCTGAAGCACACCCTTGGTCTCTTTTGCAGAATGGCAATGGGACAAGACAGGAAACGAGACAGAGGAACAGAACGGAGGCGTTGAGAGAAAATGATTGAAAAAATACAGACAGATTAAATTTCATTCCCCTTAGCAGGCAAGAGAAGCTAGAAAGTGAGGATTACTTAACCAATACATTTCTGTCTAACTGCTGATGTCTCTCCAAGTCATTCTGAACTGGAAAGCTTGAGAAGCTGTGCTGCTCATCTTCACTTTTGAAACACTTGACACTTCTCTGAGGTACCCTTGGCTTTTGAGAGAAAAAAAAAATAAACTTAGAGAACTGAACTGCCTGGTTCTGCCATACCTAGAGAGGTACAAAAATGACGTTACTCTGACATCAAGAGCATAACCAGAAACTTCTCAGCAAGCTCTGAGGAGCAGAGATGGCCCCTGAGCCCACATCCCAGCCAGTCTGGGCTGAAAACAGCCTCCCGTGCTGGAGCAGGGGGCTCTGCCCAGTGACAGGCAGCAGCACCCACCCAGGATCTGATCTCCTTTGCAGCTCCATAAATCAATGGGAGCCTCATCCACTTCAATGGAAGCCCTCTGGATTTACGCCAGAGCAACTGAAATTAGAAGCTTGCCCTAAGTGGGCGGGAGCTCATTATAAGACTAAATAAGGAGTGAGTCATTTTCAGAATTTTAAACTGAAAGGAGCCGCATTTGGCTGACCTCCTTTTTTTTCCACACTGACGGCTTATTAGATTACAGCAGATAAGAACTGGGCTTTCCTGTTGGTTTTTCATGGCAACGTGTCTGTGTCACTGACAAAGGTGGAAACGCTGGTTCAAAAAGGGAAAAAAAAATCCATGTTTAAACAGCACAGTGTTTTTAACTGGGAGTCAATTTTGATATCTGAGGAGACAAACACTGGCTCAACTTACTTGTAAGTATTCCCTTTTCATCCAGAATATATCAAGGGCCAAGTGACCTGAGAAGAACTGAGCATGAAGAGACAGGAAATCTCTTAGTGGATTGAGAGAAGCTGGTTGCTGATTGGAGGAATGATTGCCAGTCTTGATGATCAAGTCTGATAACAATTTCTTGTTGGTACCACTGTTAGGAAGATACTTGATTAAGAATAAAATTTAAAACAAAGATGAGAACAGGAGAACTACTCCCCCTGCCCAGTTCCAAAGCCCCATTCTGAGCCTATTCTGGTGTCCCAGGTCTTAAATCCTTCCATCTTCATCTTGCAACCCTTTCAAGAAGACTTTTTAGGCTTCTGCTGCCCAGGTATTCTAAAAAGAGGACTCTCACTGATGAGATTAAGCCTGAGTGTGAGATAGCACCCTAAATCACTTTTGGCCTTGCATCACTCAGTAAAGCAGACAGCAAAATTTCCACGCAGAAAATATTCCTGGGGTAACAATTCTGAGGCTGCCTGATTTGAGATTCCAGATCTGCTAAACCTTGTAATCTCTGTTTGAATACTCAGTCACCCAAAACATTAAAAAGCATTCAAAACAGTGGTGAATGGAACAGGTAATTACAGCTGTACCACAAACAAAAACACCAGAGGCACATGAACGAAGAGGGAAAGGACAGAAAATTTCATCAGAAGGAGGAGACAACAGGGACTATAAAGATTTTTGGACCCTCTGAATCCTCCAGTACATTTTTATCCTAAGTGTGAAGATCAGCCATGATAGAGAAAGCTGTTGGATGGGATTGCTCTGTGTCAGGGGCCCATTTCCTGCAGTGCTGATTGACATAACCTGATATTGGCTCTGAGCTGACCACAACCAGCAGCAACCTGGGGAGGCACCGAGGACAACGGGGCTGCTCTCATTCACTCCCACAACCACAATGCTCACCACTCATTATCTCTGGCAAAGGCCATCTTCTCACAGATCAAAGATTGTCCTCTAGACCTGAAAGCCTAGTTCCAGTCATTTAGCTTGAAATTTAGGAGGCGATTTCATGATGACCTAGAAGGACCCACTTGGGGTGACATTACTGATACTCAAGAAAGAAAAGGAGAAAACACCCTGTGAGGCCAAACGCATGTAGATTAGAAGGAAATGAAGTTTTTTAACATGATGGGACTGGAAACCTGCCTGGAATGTCTTCTCTGCTTAACCAGAGGGCTGAGGCCACCAGACTTTACTCGGTGGCCCCTGCAAGGGCAGCCCAAGGGTCACCAGGCCTTGGTGCTGTCCGTGGGGAAGCTGCTCCCCTGAGTGTGCAGGAGAGCTCCACAGCCCACCTGACTGCCTGCAGAAGCACCACAGGTGCCAAGAGCAAATCCCAGGACAAGAGCATTTTGTCAGCCAGCAGGAATTCCCCTAACAGCATGTTCAGCTTTCTCACGGAAAGTTTGGGGTGTACCTTTGTAGGACATTCCAGTCATTTCCTAAAACACCCAAAGGTGGGTGGTTTAGGAATCTCCTCCTGGTTTCTATATTTAACTGGTGGTGCAAGTGTTGCCCAAATCCCAACTCTGGGGAAGAGGGAGCAGTGTGTAGGTGGGGAGAGCCATTCCTTGGAGATCTGGATTCCTTACAGCTCCAGTGAGCCTGGGGCTTTTGGGGTGCACAGCACATATGAGGAAGAATGATTTCATTTTGAATCCCCAGCCCTCCATGGGTGTGCTCACCTCTGCAGGGCCACGGGGCTGCTCCAGAGTGATTCTTGGGTTTGTCCAAGTGATCACCAGATTTTGCCAGGGTATCAGGCATCATCACAGTGGATCTTGACCCTCTGCTCCTTTTCCAGTCTGCTTTTTACTAATTATGTAACACAGATCTATAGGCAACATTTTCTTCCTCCTGCCTCCTCTGCCAAAGGGTTTTGGGGGCTACCATTTTCTTGCAGGTTATAACTCCACAATTTTCTTTCTCTTTTTCTAAATAGGAAATTGCTTTTGAGAACCGGCAGCCAACATACTCCATGTGTCCTTTCGCTGTAGCACCTAAAGCTCCTCATTCCTCTTGATCTTGACAACTGATTCAACCCCCCCATTTTTTACAGCAGCCTACTCCAGGCACAGCAGAGCTCCTGCCCTGGCAGGGGCAGAGTGCTGGGAGCCCGGGGTGCTGCCCACCAGCCACCTCCATCCAGGGACGCTCTGCTCCTTCCCAAGCCAGGTGCTCCTGCCCCAGGAACCTGCACAACTCGCCTGGCTGCCAGAGGAGCAGCTTGAGACAAACTTTCTACCTCATGGCATCGCTGCTTTTGATTGGGGTTGGTTTTGTGAGTGAGCTTTGCTGCTGACTAATAGCCCCGGGCAATTGGCAGGGGAAATGAGACCTCATTGAATGGCAAGGTATGGTGAACCAAAATGACAGGATTATACTAGCAGTTCATTAAAGCAGATGGGAGAGATTAGAATGCTTGTTACTATGATAAAGCAAAATTGCATGTGTATGAAACATGCCTAGACAGAAGTTTTAAAAAAATTTACATCACAAAACGCTACCTTTTTAATTGAAAAAAAAAAATTCTCTGCTGGTAGACATGATTTTGCCAAAGAAGGGGATTTTGGTATGAATACACTTGGAAAATATGATAAATGATAAAAGATACTTTTCTTTCAGTTTATACTTATTCTCCATGGGAAAAAAAAAAGCCCTGGATGGGACAAGCAAACTGGTTCTGCTCTGCCCTATTTTTTGATAACCTATGCCTTCTTTCAAAGACAAGCAGCATAAGAGAAGTTCCACCATAAGTGGACTGAAACATGAAGAAAAAAAATCTGTATAATATTCTGAAATGTCCCATTGCTTTTGCTCACAGGAAAAATGTGTCAAACATGGCAAACACAACCATTCCCAATAGACAGATATCCAGTGACCAATTCTTGGGTCTGAAATCCCAGCCAAAGGTTCTGACCTTTCCTTGTTGTGATACAATGCTGGCTCAATTTTTCTGGAGTTTAAGCGGCTTTAAAAATTGGCTCAAATCTGTATCTGATCTTTGTCTTGTGAACTGTCCTTCTTGTAGCATGAGGTAAACTGTAAGGCACAACCATGCTTTGGGGAACTTCGAACAGAGACTTGATTTCAGATCTGAACTTTGTCATTCAGGCCTATCTCTTCCCTTTCTTCTCTCCCTTTGTGCTAGCAACATGCTCTGACTTTGTAGATCAATGCAGAAGGCTGTAAATGATGCATGAAATGAAAAATCCCTGTCCAGCCAGCGCACAGAGAGAATACAGACAGTGCTATACTGTCATTGCTGTGGTATTTGCTGCAATATTCACAGCTAGAAAAGCCCTCTAAGTCCCAGAACAATGCTGGACTATTTTAAAGTCTCAAGCTCTTTTTGGAGAGAGGGGAAAGAGGAAAGGAAAAATTAACTCCCCCTTACACCCACCTTCTTTCTTCCTTTGTTTCTGAGTTTTCACAAGAGCAAACTCTGCCCTGCCATATGAATCTTTCATTATTCCTCAGCCCCCAAAAAATTCCTTCCTGTTCTCAAATGGGGGTGGCAGCAGATGAGGAAAAGATGAAAATAAAGAGATTATATCAAATAAACAAACGCTCTGATTGAGCCAGCTCAGAATGAATCATCAGCTGTGCTGTACTGAGGCTGGGGCTTGTCCCTCTCCAGCAAAACCCCTGAGCTCAGGCAGGGACCAGGGACCACCAGCCAACCTTGCCCTGAGCACCATTGTTACAGCTGGACTCTGTGATCTGAAAAGGTCTTTTCCAGCCTAAATCATTCTGGTTCTGTGAGGAGGATGACCATGCTCAGAGGTGCTTGAGCTCTCCCTGAGCGTGCTGGGCCCATTCCTTGCACCTCTAATGTCCTGTGCTGGCACTGGGGATGATGACTGCTTGGCAGCACTATTCTTCATATGGAACATTAAGCTGAGGTCTTGCACACTCCTGAACATTAAATATCCCATGATGGTCATGAAGAAGAGCTACGGGTTTTATTAACCTCAGTGTCCTGGACACATTGCACTAGGAAAGTCATCATTAACCTACCTTAAGAATACAGGCAGGGGCCCTCTTTGCAAACTAATGCTCCAAGAGCTACAGCCCTATGAAATACCTTTAATAATTTAAAGCAACTACCAAATGTTGCTATAAAGGATATAACCTCACCTCGACAAAGAAAATCTGTAAAGATTTTGACACAGTAAAGTGCTCAGCAGTCCAAATCTCCATTCTTTTGCTAGTCAATGCTCAACCATTGCATCCCAATACTGATTCTTCCCTTCTCTCACACCCTCTGCCAAAAGCTGGTTCATCTGGGCTTTCAGCTATTTTTGAGATCTACCTTTCATTGCTAACTGGGATAAAAACCATTAACAACACTTCAGCACATGTTGAGAACTCTTCTGAGAAAGCTTAGGACCAAATCAGATGATCCCCCACAAGATAAATAAATATAATTCTTTTAAAAGGTCACACAAGGGTTTGTTTGGTTTTTGGGGTTTTTTTATAAAAAGAACAAGGAGGAATTAGGTTTACTTGCTTGTGCAATATTAAATACAACCTGATTTAATCCAGCAACAAATAATACTTGAGTGATAACAGATTTCACTTGACAGATGTTAGAGGCACTGTTACATTGGTTGATGTATTTCTAATTTGTGCCTCTAACACCCAACTCCAATTTGCTGTCAGTGCACAGGGGAAATACAATTACAGGAGGAAGTGAAAGGAGGGAGAAAATAAGAGGCTGGTGCAGTACCAGGACTCTTGATACCTCTGCTCTGCTTGTTTTCTCTGTGAACCAGCTTCTGCAAAGAAAAGTTTCAAAGAACAACCACTTAGATGAGTGCTGATTGCCTTGCCTGAGCTGTGGTCAGGAGGCACCTGCAGCACAGAGTGTTGGCCCCCCACCAACTTCTGCAGGCATGCACCCTCCAATTTCCCTACTCCTTCTCTCTTTATTGAAATAAACTGTATTAAAAAGTTGGTTTTGGCACTGAAGTCAGCAACTGTGACTGAACAGAGAAGGCAGCAGAGCTGGTGAGAAAGGAGGTTCCTTTGCAGAGGTTCCCACTGAAGCACATCACACTTCCCAGGGCCATATTTTGGTTTTTGCTTGCCCTGCAGCAGACAGTGGGGTCTAACATTCAGAGGTCACACTCAGGTACCAGCTGGTCAAGGAGGCACCTCTTATGCCTGTGCTCCAAACTGCAGCCCCAGCCCAGGAACATCAGGGCTTCAACTTCACATCCCATTGGCATCAGCAGGAGCCAGACACCAAGAGAACACACTTGGTTTCAGTCAATCTTAAAATTTGCACTTCCAGGGGCACACCAAAGCAGAATTTGCCTTTTCCACTTTTGCAAAGTGCAAAGGGGAGATTTGTATATTTACCAAGACCAGGAAATCTTTCCACTTTCCTGCATTAATTTACTGTTGCCCAGACTGGAAGGGGGAATCTCTGATCTCTTACAGCAGCAAAGTATCCTCTGAACTCAGGCATGCAGGAGGGAGACCCAGGCTGGCAGATGGGCTCTGGACCCTTGGACAGGTCATTTCACTCCCTCACCAGCAAAGCCAGGTGAAGCAGCAAGGGGATGAGCAAAAACCTGAGAGCAAAAGCAATTGCATCCCTGGGTAAGTATGCAGGCAGCAGGAAGAGGAGAGCACAACCTGCAAACCCCATTCTCCATCCCCGTCTCTCCCCACACCTCTGAGGGCTTCCTGCAGCTCGCAGGGGGGCTGAGGAGGAGGGAGGGTCCCTCTGCAGGCACCGGGGGAAGGTGGTTGTGGTTCCAGCCCTGCGTGCAGGCAGGGACAACATCCCCTCTGTGATAAAGCTCCAGCGTTTCAGGCTGGAAGCGTGAGCACTTTGAAATGGTAAATCACAGAGTGCCTCTGTTCAATCCTTACCCCACCGAGAATTACTGTAAAGTGTCGGCTGCATTTACATTCTTTTTTTTTTTTTTTTTGTGGACAGAGTCACAAAGGGAAGAGAATGACAATAAAAGCAGAGATACATCATAGGGGGAAAGCAATCCCAGCCTCGACCACTAAATGCAAATGCAGAGCAAAGCTAACTTCACTTGGGTTTTTCTTGCTGCTGCTGGAACAGTTCAGTTCCATTCATGAACAGAGATCTAAAACCTGGCAGGATTATTAGACAATAAGACTCCTTCCTGTGTCTCCTTTAATTTGCCTTGATAGATATGCAAAGCAGGGGAGGAAAAACCTGACCAGGTCTCTCTTACTGACAGAAGACAATCTCCAGACCATAACCTACTTGCCTTTCTTTTAGGCTGCCTGGGAGAAAATCACTTGTGCTGGGCTTGGAGGTGGGAGGAGGGATGCTGGGTGGGGGAGATGGATGAGACTCAGCAGTACTTGGAGGTCTCCTCACAGCCTGCCAGCCTGTTGTCCTGTTGCAGCTGATGCAGAGGAGAAGTTAACAAATGATAGTGCTTTTTAATTAGTGCATGGGGAATTCTCACCATGCAATAGACGTGTCAGTGTAACTCTAAGGTATTAAAGAAAAGAAAAAAGGGAAAAGTAACAGCACCAGCCCCAGCCCTCCCAAGATACAGCTTCAACTCCAGGCAATGTAAACAGCAGGAGAAGTTTTTCAACTGATTTTTTGTTTCTGGAGCTGTTGTTCACATCTGGTGAAGCTGTCCCTGGGCTACTGCCATATGTAAGGACACAAGGTTTTATGACTTATTGTCTGTAAGATTTATGGAGATGATCTATGATCAGCAATTTTTCATATTCCTATATCCCAAGCAAACACACAGAGGGCCATTCCCTGCAGAATAGGAAACTGACACTGTCTCAGCACAGCGAGGCCACCAGCACAGATACCAAGCTCAGGGGCTGTGGTAGCAGCAGGCATGGGCCAAGGCATACAGGGAAATTCATGGCTTCCTTTCCCTTCCCAAGACAAACAAGGAGCAAGAAGAGAAGCAGGAAATTAAAGCATTAAGATGAGCTACTCCAGCTCTTTTGTGATACATTAATGAAACTGTATTATCTGTATTTATGAAGTTAAATTCCAGAGCATCCACAGCATTTCTCCAGGAAACACATAAGCCTTGATGCTAACGAAAAGCCCAACAACCCCAGGTGGCTTCTGCACATTTCCAGGGGAATCCTTGCAGGCTGGGGGGAGCAGAACTCACCAGCCCATGGCTCTGGAGAGAGCCCTGCCCGAGCCTTTGTGCATTTCAAAGGAAGGAAATGCCTTATCACAACGTTTTGCTGATAAGCTGCCACGGCTTTCAGTGTCACAAGCCTTCACCTTTCACTTACATCGGGACCACCACGAATAAGGAGATTTAGTGAAAACAAGAAACAAGAGGAAGTAAAAATCTGCCAAGAGTTTTGGCTGGGTTGCAGCCCTGGATGTTGTCTTTGACAGGTGTTACTGAAGGACAAGGCCTTGTCACCATTAGCAGGACATCACAGGAAGGAAATAATCGTGATCGTGCTCAGCACCTCTGTGCTCAGCTTCTCCCCTCCCAGAGGTATTGTCCTCCACACACACTTTGCCTTTGCTGTTGGTAACATTTTACCTTCCAGGGGAAAACCAGTTCAACTTCCATCTGCTCTCCCAGCCACCAAGGTCAGCTCATCCCATCCATCTCCTTGGGACAGGAAGGGGATAGTTAACCAGCATCATAATGATAATAATAATAAATCAGGTTCTTGCAAAGTAAAACATAAGCCTTAAGTCCATCATCTCCAGAGAAGAAGGTACAGAACTGGTGAAGTGCAGAAAGCAACTTTATTCCACCCATCATTAACAAAACATTGAAATAAATTGCCCAGTTGAGCTGTAACTTCCTAGTGTCATTCACAAATCCTTCTGTTCTAAAAGCCACTGAATCCACCACTGAGTTACACCTGATGATAGCCCACCCCTTGACTTAGACACCTGAACAACTATTTCAAAAGATCATGTTACAGAGACTTCTGTTGTGTACAAACAAATCAGCCCAATTGACAGACATAATCAATTCTTTGCTATCCGAACAGATTTGTTCCTTTTCCTAAAAAAAACTAAAATAAATACAGATGACATCATTAAAAAGAATTCTAAAAGGAGGAGACATGTAGAGATACCAAAAGAATGTATTAGTCCAGTAATGTACCTGCAGATTTGGAAAACAGTCTAGCACTGTGTGATCATTTTGACAGAGGCACTTGAAAGAAATCAATAAAATTGATCAGCCAGCTGCACCATCCACAGATGTGGATCAGAGTTCTGGGATGGCTGGCAGTGTTATTTTTACATAAAAGTATGTGAAAAATAGAAATGGCACAAAGGGACACTTGGGAAGCTGGGGTGGAAGGGAGCCTGGGACAAGCAGCAGGATGTGCCAGCCATGGGAGCGTGGCACTGCAGCAAGAAATGGGCAATGAATGGTCACTGGTCCTGCCAGGGAGCTCTTGGTGTGAAAGGCTGTGTCAGCCCTGGCAGTAAAAATCCTGAGCAGAAGTGTTAAACTTGCCAGATTAAGAGGAAACTCAAGGTCTGGGTGCTTTAACAAAGGTAGGAATTGATACTCTGACTCTCAGAGAAGGCTCTTTCAGAAAGTTCTCAACCTAACCTCTGTTGAAACCAGAGTATTTAGCAGATTTAAACTGATGCCCTACCTTTGAGATGAGCTAAGCCAGCCTGTTCCCATTGAGGGTCTTACACACCTTTTTTTAGTATTATATTCTATCTCTAGTGAATCAAAGCAGAGATTGTCCCACCTTTCACACTGAAGATCCTCACTTTTGGACCTTGTGAAATGATGCAGTTTCTGGGTGACTTGTCAATTTGTCTTTAGTCAGACTGCACAAAAAGCAGTATTTTAATAATTAATATTGCTGGTCACCGACATTGCCTCAACTCTGTTTCCTTTTGGGTCTGGAAATCAGATATTTGAATGAAAACAAAGAAACTCAGAGGTACCAATCCTGTCACCTACTACCCAGGACAGTCACAAATGATCCCTCCATTATGTTTGCTTACTCTGTATCATCACAAAGCACTGCAATAACTTCTCTGTTCATGTGCATCTGTTTTCTCCAGTCACTGCATCATGCACTTCATGGGCTCTCTGCTCTTTATCAGCACTGGGGACTCCACATTTACCATCTACAACAGCAACATTTAATGCAGCAATGCCCCTTTCTAATGCTATGAAAGATTGTATCTGAACAGAAAATGCACATTTGAAGCACAGCTCACTTCATTCACTCTGGGTAACTGCCTACTACAATTATCAGGAAATGAAAAATATCTCTTCACAGCCTTCTCTTTTCACGTGTTGAAAAAACATATAAAGATCAGCACAAACACTACAGGGTCATTCATGCACGAGGCAATGGTTTGCTCTGTTTCCATGATATATCACTAAACAGACAAAAGTCTGGGGCTTTACAAATGTAGGAGAGAATTTCTAATAATCACACATTGTGCATACATGTCCACACACCCTTTCAAAGCAAACAGAGTGAACATAAAATCTATAACAGTAATAGTCTATCTTCACTTTGTGGCAGAATTCTGCAAAGTTTGAAGCAGATACTGTTACTAAGTTGCTGTTTAAAGATGTGAAATACAGAAAAATATGAAAAATCATTATCTCTGTTGTGGATTCTTTAGGAATGAAAAAATTATAATTGTGGGAGTCAATGCATTTATAAGTGCTCACAGGGTACTATACAGTGGATATACAGTGACCCACGAAGTGGGAGCACAGATACTGAAAGAGGAGTGTAAAACAGAATCATAAGAGGGGAGCATAAATAACACACAATGTAATAACCAAGGACTCAATTCTAGGGAGTCTATATATAATCCTCATTTCCCTCACTCCCTCTTACAATGGTTTTAACATTGTTTTGACTTCAGCCTTCCTGGATAGACATTTAAACAGGAGAGGCTTCAGGTTTATTAAGTAGAAGTATTGAAATTGGCAAAATATCTGATTTGGTTCACATTACATGCTTTATAATATTGTTAAGCCTAATTAGCATGCTGCAGCACTCGAATAAATGAAGACATAGTTATTATTTCATAGGCTGCTACCCATTAAAACTAATGCTTCCTCTGCTAAAAGGTGCAGACAGCAAAATCCACGATGCTCAGCCTTTCTACCAGAGATATTGTGTGAAACAGCTGGACACCAGACTTACAGCCACCAAATTCCTGGAAAGATCTCCATTTTACACAGGGAATGAGAAAAACATACCGAGCCACTAAGCGAGGTCAGGCTTGAATTTACGCTGCTGTAAATTAAAATAACACCAAGGTGAAGGGAATCCCATCAGCACAAGGCTGGTGCAGGATCCAGCTCAGACTGTGTCACTGGAGTGTCACCCACGTGGGCTGTGCCCTGGAGGCCCCTTGTCACAGCCATAACACCATTTTGCAAAGCTGGTCACGGTACAAAGCAGTTTAGTTGTCTTCATCCTCTTACAGCAAAAGAAGCAGCCAAAAATTGGTTTTACCCAGCAGTCTCTTGGCAGAGAGCACAAAGCAACCTGGCCACCTCAGCAGCTCTGGAGACCTGCCCTGCCACACACAACACCTGCTTTGGGCACACCAGCCCTGCCTTTACAGCCATGCCAGGTCTGCTGCAGTGTGTCACACCACACTGGGAGCCAACAAAGCCTTTTTACCAAGGAAATGCTGGGAAGCCACCTTCCTCTGATTTGCATTTGAGACCTTTCTCTAAAGACTCTGGTAGTGCAGGTTTCACATGTCAGAACATTGGTTTGGTATTCCAGCAGTCTCCTACCTTAGAGGTGTGATTCCTGATGCCATCTGTCCTTCCTGGGCCAGCTGGGCTGGGAAGCTGCTGATCCTGGACCTCCAGGGGAGCCCACAATGTCCTGTGCTGAGCACACCCTGGGCCTCCCCACAGAGATGGAATGGAAACTTCGAGTGCTCTTCATACATTAAAATCCAGAAATATTGCTCTCCTGTTTGCCACTGGGGAGCTACAAAGCTCTCCCAGTCCTTCAAGCTGATGGCACAAAGATATTGAGGCCATTGTGTGCCAAGGCTCAGCTGTCACCCAAACTCAAGAAACCCCTAATCCCTCAAAATCAGGTATATATAGGGACAGCACCCATCAGCCTGAAGGCACCTCCCTACAGGGATCTGATGGAGAAGAGGCAGCACCTGCACCCAACCACTCTGCCCACTCAAACCAGTTCCCTGCCTTAAAGAAACTTTCTTAATTGATGCAAAATGCCATCAGTTTATGCTGGACTTCAGCTGAACACAGCAAACCCCACTCCAATCCACAGTGACTCCAATTTTCTCTATTCACTGTTCTTTTCCGGCCTGCTACAGGAAAAATGTGGCCTTGCCGCAATTGACTTAAATTTAAAACCATTGACATATTATCTAACTCAATAAAAATCTCGCTAAAAAAAGGTGCATTGTACTCATTCTCCTTACACATGGTAGGGAGGAAAATGGGTATGGATTTCTTCTATGGCTTTTAGTTAATTTGCTATCAATGCCCAGCTGCTTTAGAGTAAATACAGGAACAGGGTGTCATATGGGTATCCTGAAGTAAAAGAAGAGAGGTTTCCTATTTCTTTGTTAGCCAGCAAAGATGGTATGCATGTTATCCAAAGATAATACAGGGGAAGAAATCAATTCTCTGTGTTGTTACACATCCTTGCGTGCAAATGTAAACTTGGGGGGAAAGCAAAAAAAAAAAAAGAAGGTCCTATTCTATTATGCTGAGGTCATATGAAATCATTAGTGCAGGCTGATATGAGCATCAGAAAAAAATAAATAAATAATGCTTCTCCATGTGAGGAAAAGTGCATCAGCTAGAAGTTTTGGTGGGTGCAGGGGCAAGGAGTTTTCTCTGTTCACCCCTAGGACGGATGGGTTATTTGGGGATGAAGCACTTTTTGTTCACGGTAGATTTCAGACAAACTTTGGGGTTTGAGCGTTAAATCCGCCGACGCTCCGAGCCGAGCCGGGCTGGAACGGGCGAGCGCTGCGCCGGCGTTCCATGGTAACGCCGAGGCGAGGAATACATCTCTGCCGCCGCAGCCCGGCATCCGGCGGCTGCCTCGCGAAGGAAATTCGGATTATTATATAATGAGTCAACACAAATATCATTATCGCGGCCGCGGTACCTGCTGGCAGCGGCAGCGCTGCGATCCGGCCCGGCGCGGCGGAATTGATGGAGCGGCGCTCGCTCGGCTCCGCCGCCCGCGGGGGTCCCGCGCTGCCGGGCCCTTGGCAGGAGGCATCCTCTCTGAAGAGAGACTCCCTTCCTGACGCAACGAGATTAAACAATTTGCTTTTAATTAGTGCCGCAGTCATTTCCAAGCTAAGCGGTGGAAAGAATAGGAAGCAGGCTGTCTCTTTAAAGTTTAAGTGGATTCAGCGCACACAGCGAATTGAGAGCCTGCTGTTGGAAAAGTTCAGCTTTCTGTCACCGGTACTGTGCTCTCTGCTAATTTTTACAAGAGTTCAAGTCGTATGCACCAGTTAGCAGAGACATTGCAGGGGGGTACAATGAGAATAGAAAGCGTGACCCCTTGCTGCCTCTGTTTATAGTGCCTAAATTACATCCAGACAATGCTCCGCGTCCCCTCCCTGGCGCTGCCAGGGCCCCCTGTGCAAAGCCGTGTGCTGTTCCCCTCTGCTGCCGCCCAGGAAAAGGGGCCATTGGCATTTGTGAGCACCCACCCGGGAACTCCCTGCAAAGGGCTCTGGAGTTAGGAGGGGAAGAAAGGTTTCTGGTGGAGAAACACAAATGCAGTGGAAGAATGTGAAGAGTAAGAGCCCTGAAGGAAATTAGGGATTCCAAAATTGGATACCTCAGTTTCAACCTCCTTTTTGTCCAAGAGCATCCCAGCACAGAGCAGCAGCCAGGGCACTCCCAGCTCCCGACCCCACACTGCAGACTCCTGGCGTGCACTGGTAGGAGGGAAGGAGGAGATGCAGCTTCATCTGCAAACCAGCTAACACATATGAATAATTGAATACAAAATAAAAACCCCTTCCTAGCCAGGAGATGTACTTTTGACCACTGTTTTCCACTCCAAAGAACCTCCCTCCTGATGAACAGCTACCCTTCAGTGTCTAAAGAGACAGCATGATTACCCTGCTCCTTTGTCCGTGTCTCTGCAACATTAGCATTGCGTCTTTCTAAACATGCTCCAGCAAGAGCCCTCTAAACAGAGTGGAAGGAACCGCTCCAAAAACAACAGTCCATCCAAACTCCTGCCCTGCCTGTCCCACTGCCAGCCCCTGTCCTTCCCCCACGTAAAAAAACATTTATACACACAGGAGCCACGGGGCTCTCCATGGGGCTCACATCAGCTTGCCAGAGCCAGGGCTTGTGTGGCCCAAGCATCATGCAAAGAAAATGGGATTTAACTGCACATTTCTCAACAATGACGAGTGTGGGGGGAAGCCCCGTGGCCAGGACTGGTGCTGTCTGGATGATTAGTATCTGGCATTCCTCTACCTTCAGCCACAGCTGGTTTAGATTTGAGCTACTGGTTCATTTAGATTTATGCCGTTGGTTCAATAAACAAACACAGTACATAGTCCATCACGCTAACTGTATAATAAAGCTGCTTACCTACTTCCAAACAAGTAGCTTTTATTCATCTGTGCCTCTTTCCCTCTTTTCTCCCTCAAATCAAACCCAATAAGAGTATTTGCTTTCTTTCCAAAACCAGACACTATCAAAGATCCAATAATGTCTGAAGTCTCTCCAACAGCCCTTCAAGCTGCACATTGCTGGAGAATACTTGCAGAAGTTGTCTGAGAAATTACTGTAAATACTTCACCTTCCCAAAGGAAGCCAGGTTATATTCCTACCCCAGGGCTCCCTGAGGAAAAGCCCCAGATTCCTCCCCCAGCTGCTCGGCTTTTGTGAAGGGCCATCCAAGCTGGAGTTCATGGGGGTTTTCAGGATCACTGGGGCACAACAAGAGGCCAGTTTCTTTCCATTCTCACTTGTTGTAAGGAATAACCATGAGGCTGGGAAACAGTTAACCTGCACACAAACCTTGATTTCAAGACTTGCCGTTGTCTGCCAGCACCATCCACAGAGTCTCCGCTTTCATCCAGAACGAAAAACACCCTGGGATTTTTGCAAAATCCTTTTAAGTTGTTCTAATGGTAGCAGCTCTGGATCTGGTAAACTGCTTTGTTATCAATGCCGTGCAAATTGTTCATCTATTTCTCTCCTACCCTGTTTGCCTCCACTCACTCGCCTCTCTAATAAATTGGTCTGACCGCAAAGGGTGCTTTATGACTCTCGTTTAAAACAGCTTCCTAATGATGCTTGACAACATCTCCTGCCTTTGAAAGAGCCTGGCTATGCTAGGCTCTAATCCCACAAAAGGAGGGATTCTTGTTAACCTGTGCCTCAGTCCTTTCTGTTGAGTCACCACCTTTAATGAAGCACTGAAGAGGAACCAAAACGCAGCTGGGAAATTATGGCTTTACATGATCATCTCTTGCTACAAGAGAATTATTGCCCAAGCCTTAATCCCGTGACTCAGCCCTCTCCTTGGACCCTCTTTAATTGTCAGAACCTGAGGAAATCCGGGCCGAGGTAAATAACACTTCAGCAGCAACAGAATAGATTCACTTTAGGCAATGAATTTTTAATGAGCTGAGACTGCAGAGGGAACAGGGCCGAGATCTGTGCTGCTTATCTGATGGGGAAGGTCAGGGTCTGAACGGAGGGAGGGCATGGATGAGAGAACAGATCTGACAGGGCTCTTCAGCTGAGATTTCAGCTTGTCACAGCCTGGCATACCTTAACATATTAGGACCTTCTCTTCAAAGGAGCAACTCACACATGCCCATGCTAACAGAAACGGCACAGTATTTTCCCCTGGTAAAGGCAACCCAAGGGTTGTGCTCTTGCTTCCTTAGGAAAAAAAAAAAGAGCATACAGAGTAAAAATAAAAAGGAACCAAACCAAGAAAGATCCATGCAGATGGGTCATGCTCTTCACGGAAAATCAGGTAACTCTACAGATAACCTGCAAACAGAAACATGCATAAGACTCTCAGCAGTTCACTGGCATAATCTCATGTATTAATTAGGTCAGCAGACCCTGCTGAAGTCCTCCAACATAACTATCAACATAACCACCATAGCCAGCTGGTTCAATGAATCTCAGCCATGAGAACTTATATTTACTGGGCATTTGGACTTCATACAACTCCCATCCAGCTTGGGTCCACCTCTCCCCACCAACAGCTGGGACATTGCTCAAGAGCAGCACCTGCCCCTGGTGTTGGGACTGACTGATCCCAGGCACTTCCTCTGTTTTAGGAAACTCAAAAAAAAAAGGACTAAAATGTATCCAAATCCAGGACTGGGTTTAACATCCCTGTAACTCAGAGCTCTGAGTTCGGGTGGCTGCTGTCTCAGCCTGACTTGGCAGGGAGGGTGGGGTGCCCAGCTGGGCTCAGCCCACCCAACCTGGCCTCACCTCTGTCCCCTGCAATCCACACACCCCTGGCAAGCACTGTTGGGTGGTCACAGAGCCAAAAGCTGCACTTCTGCCCCAGACTCTCTGCCCAGGAGGGCATGGAGAAGGTAGGCAGGGTAAAGTCAATGCCCCTGGAGTCCACCTCCAAGTACACCTGAAGCTTGGGCAAGGATGGTAACAGCAGAACTTTGAGTTAGAGGTGCTACTGCTAAGCAATCTTGAGTCAGATCAGGACTTCTGAGATTTCCTCAAAGTAATGAATGTTTATAAAGAGCATCTTTCTTGCACCCTTAATTTTTTTTTAGGGTTTGTTAGAAATAAAACCCACCAGGATATTTCTACCCTCACATCCAGTCTTTTTCACTTGCTCGAATTTCTGTTTCTGATGGAAAAAGAAAGTGCATAAACTCTTCGCTGGGGAAAGACTTCTTGTGTGTGTTTGTGTGCAGAAAAAAGATAAATAAAAATTGAGCAGAAAGTACCTGAGCAGTCAAAACCTTTATGAGAAATTACTGAAGTTAAACTGCTAGGGGGAGACTGATCACACTGTCATGCTCAGGAGGAAGAAAAACTGACAGTCATTCCAAAGCATCCCCCCAACTTGTCATCTCCCTGATGTTTTGACCTGTATAAAGTGGGAAAGGGCCTGCTCTCACTCTGGGCTGCTTGCCCTCAGGTGTGTCCACCACATCATGGCCCTGTGACATGTGAACCAGGACACTTAAAGGACATACCAGCAGGAGACAGGATAATTTATGGGGAGCCAGGTCAATGCAAATTTATTGTGAGTAATGGACAATGGAAGGGGGGGGAAAACGCTCCCAGAGGAACAAAGGCAAAAGGGTGCCGGCTCTCTGCTCTCAGACATCCACTGTGCTAATAAAAACCTTGGTGGACAAGGAAAAGCAAATACCAGTTCTGGCAAGCAGATTTACCACAGTGGTGGAACAGGTCAGTGCAGAGGGAAGTGGTTTGATCAGAAAGTCGATGAAATTCTGATGATAATTATGCTCAGCAAGAGGCAAAATAATCTTTTCATTTGCTGGAAGGTTTCAGTCATGCACTTTGACCTTCATCCTAGTGTTTCATTAATAGTTTATATTAACAATTAATGGTTACTTTCATTGGTGTTGTGTGCAACTCACATTAGAGTTAATTTTCAAGTTGGATATAATAAAGTCAAAAGTCTCATGGGCTACTCCTATCATGTGACAGCACATTTATTTCAACCAGGAGACAGGAGATGAAAATCAGGGCAAACACCAGTCTCGGGTGTTTATTACTTGTGTCCAGTCATCCCACAGAGAAGTGAGATGTTGCAGCAGCTTTCCCTGTAAGGCCCTGATGGAAAACTGCCCAGAACAACTGAAGTCCCTTGATCGTAAAGATAATTTGCCTTTGGGATGACTTTCAATGCATGGTTGGTCTGGTTTACTGAAGAATCATAAAAAAGCCTCTCAGCTTCTCTTTGGCAGTTACTTGCAGAGGCCCCATAGCTATGCTAATTTTGGCTTTGACAACACTTGTGGGAATTATTCTAAAGAAAAGCTCGACCTAAGAGTCACAGCTCAGGTTTAGGGTTATAGTCACAGTCCCACTGCTATGGGAAGGACCATAAAGAAATATTACATCCAGGGAACAGCAAGGACCTCAGCACAGGGCTCTTGCTGAGGCAGTCACACAGACATTTATGGAGGGTTGGTTTTAATCACCTGATTTGCTCTGTGTAGTTTGGTTTGGTGTAGGTTGGGGTGCCGGCTCTGAAGGAGATGTTTTCCTTGAGAAACCTGGTCTAGTGGAAGGTGTCTCTGCTTGTGGTAGGGGGCTGGAACTGGGTGATCTTTAGGGTCCTTTCCAACCCAAACCAGCCTATAACTCCATTCAGGGTTATTGCCTACTGCAGACCCATCACCTGCTCTGCAAGAGGGACTGGAGGACAGGCTGGGCTGACGGCTGCACTCAGCCCTGCAGCAGCCCTGATTGCAAAGTCCAGTTGAACTTAGGCCAAAAACTTCCAGATATCCCCAGATATATATATATTTACCTGAGGCACACATCCTATTATAGTTTTAAGGATAGTTTAAATGTTGTCCTTCTCATTCTCCCATAAATTTATACCACTGAAGTATTGTGATTATACTATTTTTAAACTTGACACAAAGAGAAAATTGGGTCCATAATATTTGGCCTGAAAACTCAACTAGCTGTTTGCTTTAGAAGTAGTTGGAAGCAATGCACACTGTTTTGTTGAAAAATACATTTTTTTAAAAATCATGAAATCAAAACTCAATTATAATTGAATATTTTTCATACCACAGTTTGATGATACTAATGTCACTGTGTCAGGAAAATATTAGGCAGCTCACCGTGACAAAGTTTCTGGAGACACTATATTTCTTCCTATTTGAGGGACTTTAGATTTGGCGGTAGTTAAACTGCGAGGAAATAGGTGTTCGTCTCCCTTGAGCCTTCCCCTGCAAATAGCTCAATTAAGGGGCTAATTGAAGTGTAGAAATGTCCCCCCGCAGGGTTGGAAAATGCCTATCTGGCATGGGATTGTCGTCCCTGGGAGTTTCCTTCACCATAGACATCATTTCTGGAGAAGACCAGGACAAAAGCAGGGGAGGCAGCCGGCTGTGCAGAGCATCCCCGGGCATCCCTGCCCCGGGGCCAGCGCGATGCCCGGCCCCGCTGCTGGCACAGCCGAGCTGAGCTGCGCTGCTCCACCTGGCAGTGCCCGCCAGAGGTAATTTTACCGAATAGTGATGAATCAAGTCATCAATCACTGTCACGTCTGGTGGCTGGAGCGTGTGCTCGGAGCCCGGAAAAGCCTGTGCATGCTCAGGATTAGGTTGCAAGTAAACTCAGCAGCGCTAAAATGCTTCCCTAAGTAAGTACTGGCAAAGTCCCTGTTGAAACGTGTCAGAGTCTGTGCACCGACTCGGGCAGAGCTTAAATCAGGCCCTATGACTTAAAGTCTGCTGACACTTTAGTGCACAGTTACTGCCAGCAGAAATACTCCTGGCAGTGAAGTTATCCATGTGCATAAGTATTTGCCGGATCAGGGCATAGCTGCATCATCCTTTGTTCCTTTCATCACGCTTGCGATGCTGAATTAAGCCTTCAGCTTTGTCTTTGTGTTGTACACAAGCCCTGTTGTATAGTTACATCACTGTAATAAATGATGAAAGAGAGGACCTGTACAGCAGAGGGAATATGATGGAAATAATTATAACAATAAAATGTTAATTAGTGCCTTTTCTTGAACAATCTTCTTTCTGATTGCAACATGATTCTGCTGAAGGACTGAAAAAAAGTAAAAAAAAAACAACCCAAGAAACAGAACAGTTTATTAAATCTTAAGGCTGTATGGGCTTGGGAGTTTTTCTTTTTGTGAAAAAGCCTGAAAACCTGGCAAGAAAGCAAAAAAAAAAATCTGTCAAAAATGTAAATAGCATGAAGAAGTTTTTGACCAAGCCTAATCACCACGAAGCAGGGGAAAGAGCATTAGGAGAACAAAGGTGTGGTTTCTTTCTCACACTTGCAGCTCATTCCTACCTCTCTTTGTGCCAACTCTTTCTTTTAAATATATATTAAAAACCCACTTTGCTGCCCAGACACCACTGCCGAGCCCTCTGCTCGACACTGGCCCAAGGGTTTTGGTGAGGGAGGGGACTCCCCTGCTAAGTGCTGGCCACACACCAGGTGTGCCCCTGTCCTCCCTCTCCCCGCCCTAGCCCACTCTGGGGCTGCCAGATGTGCACATCTGGACTGGGTGTGGGGCAGGGCAGATCTCCCTAGGTCCTCTTCCTGTTCTGTCTCTTCCCTTCTCCCCATTTCCTCAGCCTGAAGATTAGGAGACTGCAAAAGAGACTGGAACCTGGACTGCTGAAAACACATAAATGTGTGTGTGTGTAACTACACATTTTAACTACACATTTTTCACACTACAATTGAGTGAATTTGCTTGGGAAAGAAATTTCTGCCAATTCAGGTTTCCCTGAG
Organism: Fringilla coelebs; assembly: GCF_963513975.1. Lineage (NCBI taxonomy): Eukaryota > Metazoa > Chordata > Aves > Passeriformes > Fringillidae > Fringilla > Fringilla coelebs. The sequence continues at coordinate 5,546,523 of NC_140040.1, read as the reverse complement.
CCTTGAACCCATGGAATACCCTTTTCCATGCCCCCGTGCAGCTTCAGAAGCACAGCTCTGCAGAGGGAGAGAAAGCCTGCTCCGATACTGGAGTTGTGACACACAGAGGATCTGAAGTTGTGCATCTGCCTGTACCATTTGCATTTCATCACCTAGTGCTGGAACAAATAAAACCAAATGAGTAATGATCTGAGTCTGTGGCCTCACTGTTGCTGCTTTGCCAGGAATTATCCTGGCTCAGTGGATACAGTCCTGGGCAGACGAGCAGAGTCTGTTTTTGTCTCTGCCACTTACCTGCTGGATGGCCTTAGGCAAGTAATTTAACTCACTGCTTCCCTTCCCGTGCTCCATCCACCACCTCTGACTTTCTTTGTAAGAGTTTTGAGGTGTGTTGTTGGCAAAGGGGATTTTAGTGCTGTTCTGAGAGCAGAATGGCCCAGCTACGGTCCCACAGTACTTAAAGTCCCTCTAAGAAAAGTATTACACATTTCTCAGGTCGGTGGCAGCCTGTATGGGTGACTCTCTGCTGGGGGTGCCTTCCATTTGCAAAGGAAAAAAGGCAAAATCACCAAGATCCTCAGAAGCAAACTGGAGCAACGAGTGCATGTGAGAATAGTGCCATTTGCTCATGAGCAAACAGCAGCGAGAAAGAAATGAAAGTCAATATAAGAGGCAGCAGTGCCTATTCACCCAGCTCTCGTTTACATACACAGCAACTGTACTCAGGAAATGAGTGCAGCACTTGGAAACAGCCATTTCTGCCAGGCAGGGGTGGGTGAGCCTGCTTCTGGTGGAGGCTGATCACTGAGGAAGTCATAAAAGCTATCGGAGGGACAAGAGATGCAGCTGACATGGGTGAGAAGGCAAATATTAAGGGGATGAAAGGGATTATAAAGCAAAGCTGAAAAGATGTAAAAAGCTGATTAGGAAACCAAATATGACAAAGAGAGATGAATGGCCCACAGGGTGAATAAAAACAATAAAATATTTCTTTTAAACAGGTAAAGGAGACAAGATTAACAGGGAGGCCTCCAGACCACTGAGAGGTGGTCAAGAGAGCTTAATAACACAGGGAGAGGGACTGAGAAGCAGAGCTTCCTGTGACAGCCGAGCAGGGAAATGCTGAGAGCATGAATAATCACCAGAGCAAACTCATACGGTGGGGAAGGAGGCAGGGCTGAGTGCAGAGTGTACTTTTAGCCCACAGTGCTTAATGGAACAGCAGGAGACATTAAGTGCCCAGTAACAGGGGGCTTGAGTCATTTTTAGGAGGTAAAAAGTAGTAAAGAGAAATGGATACAAAGCAAAGATTTTTGAGTATCTATGAGAAGAGATAGGTAGAAACCAAGACATATCTGCAATAGATATCAGCCAATACACAGATGCTCATGAAATCTGGTGCACACACACACACAGAAACTCCCTCCCACCAGCTGAAAGTCTGGCCCCAAACCTGCAGAATGTGATTTTTAAATTTTTTTTTTTTAATAAGAGGCAGGATTTTAGAGATGTTAACAGGAATGAGATCACCCAACATCTGGAGAAATATGAACTGATAAAAATGTATCTACCCAGCTCCATAAAGGGTAAATCTTGTCTGACAAATCTGGCAGAATTTGTTTTAGGAGCTAAGGTGGAAAACATGCAGGATCGAAGCAGTGGAGCTAATCCACATAGATTTCAGAAAAGTCATTTAAAAGCAGCCCAGGATGGTAGACTAATACCTAAGGTTAGCAAGTATGGCATAAAAACCATTGTCCTTGAAAGACTAAGGAAATGGTTAGGTGATTAAGGGCAGGTTGTAATGGTAAAACTTTATGGGTCAGAGAGGAGGACGGTGATGTGGTGAAGACAGCTATATTTGAGGTTATTATGATGACACTTCAAGGCATCAGATGGAGACATACTTTTTACTCCACAGAAAAACTATTCTGAGGAAAGTGCTACTCTGGGCAGTTCTAATCCAAAAATCACACTGAAACCAAGACCAGTTCATCTTCTGGGGGGCATTTGCCTTTGTGGAACATCAAATCTTCCCGGGTCAGCAAAGCATTCAGTGCACAGGAATGAAATCAGGCCCAATGAGCCCAATAAATGAGAAAAAAGCACCCCACCCTAGGCCAGGTTAAGGTCAGGTTGTCCAGAGGGATTTATATTACAGCAAAAGGGTTTGCTGTGCTAAAAGATCACAGAACAAGAAAAGAACTTCAGGCAGACCTTGAATGGGACTGTCAACACATCCCTGGGTACTCCTGGATTATATTCCTATTTTCTCTCAGTATACGTGTAGTCGGATCCTGGTTCACAGGGTGATGGTGAGCAAGGTGCAAGAGAGGAGAACTCTCCCTGTGACAGGAGGAAAGCAGAGAAAACCAGGAAGGATAGGATGGGGATGATCCAGAATATGTCACTGAACGAGGGGTAGTGCTTCAGGGGGCACTCAGACAGGTGACCCAGCCCCTTGCTCATGCCACATTTACTAAAAAGTGGAGCATGAGCTACCAGAGTGATGGAAGAAACCCTACTGGAGATTGTGGTGAAGTCCCTCAGTATGTGCCCTATAAACTCTGGACCCTCTGAAAAGGGTTTATAGGGTCCCCTATCAACGCTCCACTTTCTGGAGGGGTGCTGGAGGCTCCTGTAGCTGCACTAGTTCAAATCCCTGCCCTCAGCAGAGCACAGCCCAGGGTCCTGCTGTGCTGCTCTGCCAGGTCCTCACCTCCTGCCACCAGGAAATGCAAAGTCTCAAACCTGGCAATTTAGCACAGTGACATGTTTCCCTGCTTTGCCTGTAATTCCCAGGGTCATACCCCTCCCTCTGCCCCCAAATAAGGTCCCCAGGCCATGGGAACACCCAAAGGTGCTCAGTCCCTCATGAAACACGATCCAGCTCCCCACCCTCCATGAATTTCAGCAACAGTTCAGGGGCTTTAAAAAGTTATTGAGTCCCTGAACATAGGAATAGGATTTTGTCTGCTGCCTACTCAGCAAGTCTGGCATGTCTAAAAGAACTGATTTCTGTGTGAACTTCATACAACTTACATGCGTCCTTTGAACCAGCAAAATCGAGTTGGGAATGCCACCAAAAGCCTGACACAAAGAGTTCACCCACTTTAGGCAACTCTTGCCTGCTGTGTCCTCTCCAGGCACAGGCGAAATGAGACATTGCCTGCAGCATGAGTGCTGAGGGGACCAGTACAAGCCTGGCCCCACCAGTCCATTTGCCCAGGGGGCTCACTGGGGCCACCACACCCCACCTGGGGGAATCCTCCTGCCCCCAGCCCCATGGCAAGGCACTGCCATCACAACTCCTTAGGGGACAAGCACAGCCATGTCCCCACCCAAGGGGTTTGGTTGTGCTCTCTGGGCACTTTGCACTGCAAGAGCCACCCGTGGGTGACTGCAGACCTCGACGTGGGGTCAGGGGTGTCCCTGCAGGGGGGAGTGGGGAGGTGTTTGGGGATCTCTGCTCCCAGTGTCCCCTCACAGCGCAGCTGTTTGCGCTGCAGATAGGAATCGCAGATTGATTAATTGATTAATCACACCTGCTAATTACATTGAACAAATAGGCAAAATTAATATTTGATGTAGGTCTCTAAAGAGACTGTATGGATCAATTTTCCACAGATAAGGCAGGAAAGCTCCTGCAGATAATACACAAAGCCTCCTGACTACAGACGACTCTGTCACACTGAGACGATGGAGTGATGCCATCCCACCCAGAGCTGCTCCTTTCTTGCACCTGATTATTCAGAGCCCTGACTGGAACATCATACATGAGCTGTGTTTGCTAAGGCATGCACACATGCACATGTTCAAAGCTGGTTTCAGTGCCACTTGGCTGCTGTTCTTCGGGGAACTGAACATCAAAAACGCATCAAGATAATAAAAATAACAGATCAGCCACATTTAATACATAAATCATTATTATAAGCACCGTTCTGCAACTCGAGCTGACTTCAAGTCAAGCTTCCATTAATATGTAGCAAAAATATTGGTATTTTTCAGAGGGCTGTAAAAATCCCCTTGCAGAACTCCTGTGACTGTGCGCCCAAAGCCAGGGCAGCCTCACGCAGCAGGACAGCCACGGGCTGAAGCAGCACTTTCATCCTGTTTATGACCTTAAAAGGGGAAACTGCTCTCTTTTTGTTATTCAGCCCTTTGCAAAAAGAGGCAAAGTTCAGCCCTCATTCACGTGCGTGCTGACCACAGGCACAGCAGCTCAACTGGAAGCAGAACTCACATTTCCTGAGATGTGGGGGTCTTTTAGATGAAGGCAAGTTTGTTCCAGTGACCTTGTGAGGGCTGCTCCGGAACCCCTGTGACACTCCCTGGGATCTGTCCACCCCCAGAGCCACCTCCCACACTGGTGCTTCCTCAGGTTCTGGATTCCTTGGGGTGAAAGTTGCTACATAAATATACATTACTGTTATATACTTGTCACTGGGTTTCTGCAGTGATTTGATTGCTTTGAAAATGGATTTTAAAATGGATTTGTTATTGTGACAGTGCATTTCTTTTGTCTTGGTTTAATGTCCATTATCTAGTATAAATAACAGACTTTCTGCAAATCTAATTCCAGGTTTTTCCTTCCTATACCTTTACTAATCTAGAAAATCTGCTTGTATTAAGAAACTGCATCAGAAAGGAGTTAAAGTAGCATATCCTCATAAAGCTGCAATAGACATGAAATGTAATGAGAAATCCTACTACAAACAGACAGTGTTTTCAGTCTTGACTCTTTATTTATTAAACCTACTTTAGGAAAGTCAGGCAATCTACAAACATTTTGGGACCTGATGTGTTGTAGCTTTATAAAGTAATCTTTGGAGAACAAAGAACACCTTGTGTTTTTGTAGCAAATATTTCCTGATCTTAAAAGAGGGGGTGCTTGATGCATAAAAAACCCAAACTGCCATTATTTTCAGGACAGATAACAGCACTGGGGGAGCCTGGTACCAGACCAGGCAGATACAGATACAGCAGATACATGGAAGAAGAGTGAGATTGGGTGGTGGCTTAACCAGATTTTGGCTTAGGCAGAGATTTCCCAGGACCTTTTAAAAACTGGACCTTACCCTCTGGAAGGTGAAATCAATGAATTTAAGGTCCTGGGACTGAAGTGCCCCAATTTCAAGACTCTTTAGCTCCCCAGAATGCCTCTGAGACAGGCAGTGCCACTGGTGCTGTGCACTAACACAGCCCTGAGCTCAGGCTCATAAAAGGATGGAGGTGCCCACTGTGGGAACAGGGTGGAATAAAGGTGCCTGACTTCAAAATTGAAATCCAGAAAACTTCAGTTCAGCTGCCAGCAACTGTGAATCACCTACTGTCCAGACACATTTCCCATTTCCTCTGAGTGTCCTGGGTGCCTCAGTCCGGCTGCATTAGAGATCAGCAGCTCAGTGCCAGGAGCAAAGGGCTCCGCAGGGAGTGGGGCTGCTGACTCAGTCCTGCCTCCAAACTGGGACCAGTTTTACCTGACCAGACCCTGCTGAGAAGGCCGAGCTCCCTTCTGTAGAACATTTCCTTTGGTGCAGGATTTTTGGGTTGTACTGTGTGCTCTGACCTGCCCTGGGTGGGACAGGAGTCCCCAGATCTGTCCAGAGCTCTGCTCATGCCCCTCACCGATGGACAGATCAGAACCTGTGACACTAAAATATCTCATGCTGCTTTTTTTCAGGGGAAGTTTAAAGGTGGTTTCTCACCTCATGAATCAATTCACAAACTGTTATTATCACCTGAATCACTACTGTGCCCCAGGGTAAAATGCCCCTTGGTCCCCTTCTCAGAGCAGATATGGACAAACCCACTGGGAGAAACCCTCCCTGCTGGCTCTGCCTGCTGGACACAAAGCAGAACAAGCTGAATGAAAGGCCACATTAAGGAAATAAAGTCATGCATAAATTCCCAGGCATCTCACTGAAAATCATCCTCAGGTGGATGTGGCTGACTCTCGGCCACACTCAGCACTTGCAGCTTGGGTTAAGCTAAGCAACTCTGCACCCCTGGCTGCCCAGGCAGAGCAGAAAGGAGCAGGGCTGGTGTCTGCTGCAGCATCAGGGCAGTTTGTGTGCAAGGGTGCAATCACTTTGTCCCAGGAATGCAAACTTCTTGTGGATAGGAAATTCCTGGAATTCATGCTCTTATGATGCAAGGAGGAATGTGCCTCTAAAAATTCTCTTCTCACAGTCACTTTATTTTCATAGCCTGGCAAGGAGTTTCATACACTAATCGGGAAGGGAAGCACAGCACACCTTTAAATGAATATGGATAACATTTTTCTATTACCCTGATGATTATATTTTTCTATTACCCTGATGATTATCACCTAAATTGGCTTATAAAATGTTTAACACTTTATCCTGGCAGTGTTTTAGCACTGGAGAACCTTTTCCAGCAGGGCCAAGTGAAGGATGACCTGGCAGCAAAGCAGTTGGTACCAGAGAACGGTGGGTCACAGTGGAGCTGCTGGATGACACCAATCCCGGACCTCATCCCAGGGCTTGTGTGCAAGCTGAAGAATTTGACAGCAGGCGTAGAGCTTTATCAGAAGGTGGCTCACAGCTGGTGCTTGTTCCTGACCCCATTGTATGACGTGTCCCCTTGTGGGACCCCATCAGCTGCCCATAACAACGGGTCCAAAGGCAGATGCCACATCTTCGTACCAAGGTAAGTGAAAAGGACACCACAGCTGCTCAGCTGCACAGAGTCATGGCACATGGGACAGGGGTACTTTATTTATCATCAGGGCATCCTTTGCCAGTCAGCTTCTATAAACCTTACAGTGACACAAGATTCTTACTGGCAGGCAAAATATTTAGGTGTGTACACAGTTCTCGGGGGAATAATGTGATTTCTTGTTCTTTTTACCGGCATTGTTTAACCAGGTCTGACAAACGTGCTTCTGAGAGAATGGAGTGCAGCTGGGTCGAGCAGAAGTGCTCGCCTGAGCAGGCACCTGCATCAAGCACTGGCTGGGTGTACATCCCTGCCTGCAGATGCTGCTGCCTCCCAGGATTTCCTACAAAGTGTCTAAAAATCACCAATCTGTGTTAGGGTTAAATGACATTTTGCCCATCTGAGGTTTCTCTCTGTAACTGGCACAGAGAGCAAGAGAGAGAAAACCTGAATAATTGAAAGGGGAGGATGGAGCAAAATTTTTTTTTTTAAGAAAAGATCAGTTCTCAGTTGGCAAGAGGAAATCCTACCAACAATATAGGGAGATAATACTGAGCTGCTATTATACCACTGCATCCCTCTGAGGAAAAAGTTATCTCTCAATGGATCTGAAAGGATGTTTTAAGTGAATCAGTAAATGAACTAGTCTGGGGACGTGAAAAAATATGTGTGTTTTCCAGTCTCTGAATATAAACAAACAAAGCATAAATATTCAGAAATTACTCCAGTTAGTCCTCTCAAGAACTCTTTGAGCAATGAGATAAATAATGCGGATGTTTGCAGTTCAGAGCAGATGATCTCTTTGGGGGAAAAGGCAGGAGAGGAAGGAGCTGTACTCCTCCTGTCCCAATCTTTGGTGATTTACTCACCCATCACAGCAGCCCGGCACAGAGCGGTGTCCACACCACATAAAGCTCAGTGCTAACATACGACACACATAATGGACCTGCTTGGAAGTCTTCACTTGAGGATTTATGAAGAACAATCTAATTATTCAACTCAGTGCTGCTCACTACCATTATTGCTCCTCTTTAAAGCCTCCATGGAACAGGCCGTTTGTCTCAGGGGACAGACCTTGTCATAGCGGTTTTCATTGATAGAAATACACTCCTCAGTTTTGATAGCGACCCAGCTAATCCTGGAGAGACTTGGTAAACATATCTCACACTTGATAGGCCCGAGGAATTAGGCCTTGACAGCCCCGATTTTCCAGGAACAGAAAAATGGGGTTGCTTTACCAATAAACTCTAATTAAAGAGGAGCAAAGACCGACCCAAAGCCTCTGTTTGCTGCAACAGCACAAGGGCTCTGTGGCTTCCTCCTGCCTGTAATTGCTTCAGCATCCCGAAGGAGGGAGGGGGGTTGTCAGCATCCCCCCCATCAAACAGAGGTTGTTCTGTTATTTATAACCCTGGGATATGTAACAGACGAGAGGAGTCACCTTGGCTAAGCAAGTCTCTCCTGCAGCCTAACCTTGGGTGAGCAGCAGCAAGAAGAGCAGTGCAGTGGTGCCAGTGTGGCAGGAGGCAAAGGGAGGCACGGCCAGAATTCCCATTCAGCTCCAACCACATGGCAAGGCCTCAGCAGAGTCCCTCATCTTCACTGCAAACAGTTTTCCTTTTTTTTAGATTTTCCTGAATATTTATTGGTTCTATCTGTATGCAGAATAATAGGTAAACATCCTTTGTTCCACCTCTCCTACCAAGAGTTAGTGAAGTTTGCATTTTCCCTGTAAATTATTTAAAAGTTGGGTAACTAACATTTCCTAAAAAGCAACTGGGGACTTTCCAAATTCCTGTCACTGGCTGCTGGTACCCAGTCACACAGTGCCTGCAACCAAAGAGATGCTGCAGGATAAGAGTGTGTGACTCTTATCATCAGACAACCCTAAATGAACAATTTTTCAGCCTTTCACATTACAAACCAAATGCTGTCCTGAGTGCACCTCTCTGTTTTGCACAGGCTGAGCAATGCCAGCACATCCTCCAGGATTTAAGGCTGTGATATTCAGGGGGGCCTCAGGGAACAACTGATCAGGTTTTTAAAGGTTTTTAAAGGTATTTAGATACCAAACTCCCATTGATTTTGAGACTGGCTACATGTGTGGAAATCTTGCTATTGCTTTGCTGTTTTATCTTTCTTTGCTCAAGGCAGTGCTAAGAATGATAGATGTGCCATAATTAAAAATATACATGAAAAGCTCAACCCACATATATCTGGTCTTCTTTATTTCTCTTCCACCTAGGAAGTCCAGACCTCTTGCCTCAGTGTCAAAATTGGACCATTTCTTTTCCTTGGATAAATTAGCTATTTTTTTCCAACATTCACATCACTTTTTGTGGCTCCTGATCTGAACCTAATCCCTAAGTTTTTGTCTTTTGAGTATGGGACTTGAATCCCACTCTACTGGGGCTTTCCCTGCAGCTTCATTTTTGCTTTTATCTCTCCCAGTTTTTGAAGGCTAAATGAGCAAAACCTGCTCAGAGCCCAGCACCAGCCTTGGCAGGTAGCTCAGACGTGCCTGAATGGTTTCCACAACAGTGAAGGGCACTCAGCTCCTCAAAACTTTATTTTTAAGGCCACAATCACAAAAGCAAGGACTTTCTGGCAACTCCTGAACATAAAGGCTAAAACCATGGGCTTTTCCTGCAGATAAGATAGATGCTTGCAAAGGGTTTTGACCTACTTTTCTTTACCCATAATGCAGATCCCAAATGTTTTGGCTACTCATGGTCAGCATTCAAATGCTAAATGTTGCTGTATGCTCCCACACACATGCTGTGGCCAGAGACAGAGCAGGAAAATCGTGGTATAAAAGTAATAATCTGGATTCTAATTGTTGACTGGCGCATGAATATTTGAATTGAAGAAGGTCCTTTCTCATGCTGAATATGGTAAAAAGGGTACAGGAGGGTTAGAAACCTCTGAGGGTTAGAAAGAGTCAGTTTGAACAGAAACTTGTAGCCAAGGCAGTGTCCCTGAGGAATGGTTTATAAGGGTGAAATGGGCCTGATTTTGCCCTGCTATCAGAGTGGCACCAGCATGTGCTTCAGTAATTTTTTATGTGCATCATTCTTGCGGGAGGCTGGGGGCTGGGTTTCCGTGCTTCTGTGGTTTTAGTTATTTCTGGAAAACGTGTGATGAGATCCACAAGCAGCCACCTGTAAGGCCATTTCCGTGCTGGAGCTGATACCCAAAAGTACTGAGTACCTGGGGAACAGTCAGGGAAGGGAGCAGAAAAACAGTGATTGTTATAATACAACACACTTGCGATGACATTTGTTGATTATCTAAAGATTAGGCATCAAGTCCAACTCCACTTGCAGTCAACAAGAAGAACAAACTGCCTCAAAAGGGTAAATCAGCCACCCAAAGATGGAGGGATCCTGGATGATTTGGGTGCAGGAGATTGCTGATTTCTGAACAGGTCTCAATCAGGGTGCCCAAGCTATGCCAGAAGCCACCCTGATCCTACTCATGCATAAATTACTGGAAACTCACGCAGTTGCTGGAATAACGTGACTTGACTGTAAACATTGCAAGCAGAAATTGGTGATTTCTTTTTAAACACACTGCATGGAAACAAGATGAATGCAAGCCAAAAACCCATGTGGCTCTGTGATAGATCACACTGTATCACAGCTAGGAAGAAAAGGTTCATTCCTGGCTTCAGCATGGATGCTTGCTGCTGAAGGTAGTAAAAGTCCAGCTAAAGTTATTTTACTAGCTTGTAAGTAACAGCCCTCCCAGATTATAAATTACTTTCCTAGAGGAATTTACTGTTCAGGGTAAGATGAACAACTCTAAAAAGTAGCCTGATGATGCTGTCCAAATGAATTTCATTGCAGGATGAGGATTCTGGGATTTATGGTGTGGTTTTGTTCTGTACTCCCACGTTCTTGACAGGTTAAATCAGCAATGTAGCCAACTGGCCAGACCCTGCTCCAGCCTGGTGAGCAAGGTGATGTAGTGAACTATAACGGGAATTCTAGACCCCAAACACTCAATGGTTGAACATGGCAAAAGCTTGGGCTGCTCTTTAGGACACCATTTTCTCAGGGCTCATCATGTTTTTGGATTGTGAAACAGCTTAGCTGGAACCAGCAGAGACATGAGCTGGCAGAGCTTGGACCTGGGAGAGGGAGAGAGCAGCCCCAGCTCCTTCAAACAAAACTCTTGCATGGAACCCCCTTCTTTTAATGAGCAGAGCACAGCAAACCCCAAACAGCCAGGAGTGCCCATTCAAGGAAGGAAGGAAGGAAGGAAGGAAGGATCAGTAATCAAGGTGAACCAGCTTACAGCAGTCTTGCCTATGAAAGCCAGCCTTGAAGAACATGCTATACCAGGGACTGAGCATAAAAATGTTGATCTACTACAAAATTCACTGATTTAACAGTAGATTATTTCCCTCCCTTCCAAGGAACAATTTCCCCTTTTTCCTTTGCCTTCCCCACACACCTGCACACACAGAGTGACACTGACATTCTCCTGCCCTTCAACCACCCCCACCCCAAGCACGGGTGAGTACCCTGGGCACTCTGCCCTTTGCCCCAGAGTGGTGGGGTCTGGTGGAGTTAACAGCAGAGGGCAAAACAAACCCACTGCACACAGCAGATTTCAGTGGAAGAAACTCTTGCACTGAAGATTATTTAGATAGTGAGACACAAATATGTGAAGCCTTCCCTTGGGGGGGAAAAAAAAATTAGCTTCATTGCGTCCTTCAGCCTGCCTAAATCTTTTGGCACATTTCTGAATATTGCTGTGCTAATGAGGTAAGGAGCAGCCAACATCCAAATAAATTCCAGCAAGAAGTTCCAGTTTACTTTAAAGTCATTGACTCTCTTAGGAGGAGGTCAAGGCAAAGTTATTTGGTCGTGGTTTTTCTTTTGCTTCCTGTTTTAAGTTACCAAGTTCTTGTACTGTCAAAAAAACTGCTGACTTCTACCCCTCAGGTGTCTGGGCTAAAGTGGAAAATGAGCTGCTCTTTCTTCCCCCTCCTCCTCTCTCTCTCTCTCTCTGTCTTCCTCCCTCTGTATGTTCCTTTGGGGTTGTCTGAGGGACAGGTACACAGCAAACAGCCCGCAGAACATCCTTAAGGGACAGGACATATAGATTTTATAGATTTTAAAGTACAGGTGGGAAAGAAATTGGCCCTTTTAAGTCTCCTCTGAATACAACAAGAATACAAGCACCCCAAACAACACAGAGGCAGCTCTGGAGATGAACCTGGAGACCAGAGATGGACACTGGAGCCTTCAGTCCTTAGCCAGATGGGATTTCTCACTGTCCAAGTTTTGATAGTGTTAATATCTGACAAATTACTTTGACTTGTTGTGACTACAGCCATACCTGAGACTCAGATGAAACTTGGGTTCACGTTTTTACAAATTTGAAAATGTGGATTTTTTTTTCTTGAGTCATAAGTTTTCAAACAACTGCCTAAGACTCACAGAAAAGTCAGTGCAGAATAACTCCCCTGAATAAGCTAAAGCCTCTCCTGACCTCACTACTAAAGTATTTGAGGCACTAAATGAAACAAGGCATAAGAGAAAAAAAAAAAAGGTTCTGTGGACATGCTACAGCATCTCTTTATCTTCACAGCCTGAAGAGGGTGGAGCACAATTAGCTCATCTGTGAGAAATTTGGGCAGGCAAGAAGCTTCAATCAATATTACATTCAGCTCCAGACCAGGATCCTGCTGTCCCATGCGTGGCAGCTTAGAAAGCACCAGCTGAGCAGGGAGCTCATTGCTGCAGGGGGCTGTGGTGGCCAGAGAAATGAGTGGGACCCAGAAGGGATAAGGACACTTGGAGAATGGATGCCAGTAGATGCCCTGGTGGTGATCAGCTTCAAATCCCCCAGTGCAACCTCAGCACTGACGACTTCCTGAACAAGGAGCAGGTAGCAAAGGAACTGTCACACCTGCAGTGCCCTGTTCTTCTTTCTCCTATATTGAACATCACAGGGAAAACATTCAGAGCCACATAGATTTTGCACAAGGCCAAGTTTTAGCTGCCTGCAAGTCTTCTGTCTCTCCAAGAAATGACACTGCTCCTCACCCTCTGCTAGAATGGGGTGAAGCTTCCAGCCTTGGTGTAGGTTCATGGCAGTCCTCAGGATGCATACTCACCCAAAATGGGTTTTTTGAGGAATGGAAGCAGAAAGAGATATTCCCAGGCAGCTGGATGTGAGAGTATTTCAATATCCGCTCATCCAAGCTTTAATCTCTAAATTGCAAAAACATTAACATTATTGATTGATCAGACATCAATCCAACAGGAAATTTAATTAAATTAAAATGTGTCACTGAGCAGTCCTCACACTGTCACGTATAAATCTTTGGAAATAAGTAGACAAAGACAGAAGCGATTGATACCATGTTCCCAGTTCAATTTATCCCCCACCATTTTTAATTTTCCCACTGATCCCAAGTGTGCTCACAGACTCACAGGGGGACAGCCTCATCTGCAGGTGTCCATCTGATGCACTCCAGATCCAGGGCCCTCCATGCCCACTGCATGTGGGTTCTTACAGGATGAGCTAGGATTGTGTTGTCAACTGGATGAGCTAGGATTGAATAGGCTCAAACCAGAGCTAGGATGAGCTAGGATTGAATAGGCTCAGACCAGATGGCTCTGGGAAACAACCCAAGGAAGTGGGTTATTTCAAGGAACTGGGGCTCCCCTTAAATCAGCACTGCTCCTTCTTGTAGCAGTTGTATTGTAAGTGCACTAGTAGGCACAGTAACTTGGTATTAATCAGACCAAATAATTTGGTGAACAATTTGTACATGAAGAAATGGGCAATGGTCATTTGGAATGGATGTATCATCAGAAATAAAATTGTTTATGGTCTGTGTGGTCAACTGGATGAGCAAGGAGTGAATAGGCTCAAACCAGATAGTTCTGGGGAAACAACCTTATTTCAAGGCACGGTTATGGGGCTCCCCTTAACTCATCCTTGCTCCTCCTCGTAGCAGATTTGTCCCCATATGCAGGATGGTCCCAGAAAAAGGCTGAGAGGTCCCTTACATTAAATCATTTATCCCTGGGCTGACCATTTTGCTGCATCCAGCAGTGCCAGAGTCCCCAGCAGAGCACAGACGTGTGTGTATTAGCAAGGTGCTGAAATGGATGATTAAGAAACAACTCTGTACCACAACTTCTTTGGAGTACTATAAATCATTACAGCTGACTGAATAACACAAAAAGAGATTAAGAAATATTTTCTCCAATTCATTTCTGAACAGCAGTGGGTTTGGTTTGCTGTCACTTATGACAGGATGATATTTACTGTAATTTATTATTACCATTGCTGCTATTCCAGCAGCCACTGGCTATTCATGAGAAAGTTTGAGAAGCTGGGAGCTGGGAAGTTCATATAGTTTTTCTTTTTTTGCTTAAGTGTTTTTTCTACCTGACAGGGTGTTGTTTTTTCCCCAACATCTGTTATTCTCTTTCCCAAGTGCCAGTGTCCTGAGGGGAAACCAAGGGGCCGCACGTGACTGCGCTCACGCACTGGGGGACAGGGAAGAGCAGAAGGGAAGGAGTCAGCAAATGGTGCTGGGTGAGATGTCTCTTCTTTCAGTGGAGTATGGGGAAGGAAGGAAGGGAAATGCAAATCAGTATTTACAGACATAAAAATCCAGCACTAAGCATTTTGCAGAAAGAAGACAAACAAACATTTGGTTACCCAAGTGAGTGGTACCCACCACGCTCACCATGGGGTGTACAGACTCCTGTAGACTCTCTGCCTCTCTGTGCGTCCAGCACAAGCTGCATGTGAGTGCTGCTGCCTTCAGAAACCACTTGAATTATTTCAGGGTTTACTTCCTCTAATCTTACCAAATCCAAACTCCAATTCCATTTCTTGAGAGCCGTCCTCAAAACAAATACTGAGGTAATACCAATTGGCTTGTGACTAGATGTGAAAATAGAGCTGTCTCAGCATGGAGTCCCACAGACAGGGCACAGATTTTCGCTGTCTCCACCTCCCACTTGCAGCACAAGTACAATTTTCATGCCTCTGTCAGAAGTGCCAACCTGGGGAAGTTGCAATGAGCTAGCAAGGAGAGGAGCGATGAATTAACTTGACAACAGGAATTGCTGCTGATAAATCATTTAAGAATTTGATCGTTAAAGGTTTGCTTCTCTGTGGTCTGTGATAGGGGTGGCAGTTTTTGGGGTCTCCAGCTGCACGTGGTGTGTGTTTCAGCTCAGATGCGCAAGTGTTTTCCAAAGGAAAATCCCCACTGCACAGAACAGACAAAGTGAGCTCAGCTGCATGGGGAAATGGATCTGGAACTGCATTTAGAGGCAGTGATTTATATATAAATTATAAAGTGTGTCAATTCCGGACACCCATTTATATGGAGTTTGTCAGACCCAGCTCTGGAACGTGTATTGCCTGCAGAAACCCTCCGGAAAACCTAAGAGGCTGCTTTACACCCTGGCGTGTGAAAGGCCCCAAACCAGGATTTAATGGATTAGTAAGACTGAAAAGGACCATCACAGTCATCTGGTTTTGCTTCCTATGTAACACAGCTGAAGAACTTCACCCACTCATTTCAGCATCAAAGCCATAACTTCTGCTGAAGCTATTGCAGAGCTTTAGAAAGACACTCACTCTTGATTTAGAGACTGAAAGCAATGCTCAATCCACAGCATTCCTAAGCCAAATGTTCCAGCCATTAACTGCTCTTGCTATTAAAAAGGCACACTTTCTGGGCAATTTTATCTAGCACCAGCTTCATACAGTCAGATCCTGCTCCATCCTACCTCACTGTATTAAAGAGCAGGTTATGGTCAGGTTTAAGATGTGTGGACTGTTCTATGAATAAACACTGCATATTTTCTCAGACAATCCTACCTGAGAGGATTTATGAATGCACAAATAATTGACAATATCATTTGCAAGAGAATAACCAGAAAAATTCCCTCTCTTCTGATAAAAACTGCACACTTTTGTGTGTATATCTGTGTTTTATTTTGCTTTTAATCTGATGACTCTGAGATGATATGGACAAAGAGATACAGGTAAATATGTGTCACACAGATCTCTCCCCCAGAACATTAGTAGAGGCATAATTCTGTGCATCAAAGCACAGTCTGTGTCACATCCAGCACAGACACTGAACAATGTCCCTTTAGAAAGGGCAGAGGGTGAGAGTAGCTTTATGACACTATTGATTTATTCTGTGCCTGCAGTTAAAAACTATACCCAGACAGACAATAAAAATAACTGCTCTAACCATATAACAGCTTCCTGCTACTAAAATGGATTTTACACTTAAAGGCATGGAGGGCTTTTCTTTTTTTCCTTAAGTCTCAATTATGACTTTTTCTGAATAAATGGAAATGAGAAATTGTCAGAACTGGTTTAATTCGCATGTTGTGATTTTCTTTCTGCTTGCCTCTGTGTTTAAAAAGGCCAGGATTATTTTCCCATTGCAAAGTTGTGTTGTAAGTGCACTAGTAGGCACAGTAACCTGGTATTAATCAGACCAGATAATTTGGTGCACAACTTCTACAGGAATAAATGGGCAATGGTAACTTGGAATGGATGTATCATCAGAAATAAAATTGATTATGGTCTGTGTGGTCAACAGGATGAGCTAGGATTGAGGTTGTGACCTTAGATTTGAATGATAAAATAATATCTAGAGCAGCAAAATCATCTCCTAGAAAACCTGTTTTCATCCCAAGGACTCCATAGCTTTGTACACTGAGATTTGGGCAAACTACAAGTGTTTTGCTACGCAACACTGGTGTCTTAAGCAGGTTCCTAACAGGCTTCTTTTGTAATTAGCCAGTTTCCATGATAATAGGGAAGGAATCTTAAAAATGGAAGCCCTGGACTGTGTGGACATGAATGGATCAATGAAATGTTTTAAGACCATATAAGCCTCCCCTGAGGTCTTTATCAAGATCCCTGAAGCTGCTGAAAGAAATGAAGATGGCAGGACAATGGGTCTGTGAGGTGGCACCAGAGGCAGCTGCACAGGTCCTGTCTCTCTGTTGGGACAGTTTTGGCTAGAAATGAAATTATTCAGACCAGGGGAACTATTGATCTGAAACTTGGGCTTTTTTAAAGATTTTTGTCAGCAGCGCCAGTTCTCTGCTCCAGTTTATCAGTTCACAAAGCAGAACCTATAGGCACAAAATACAGGCAGTGAGGTGACACAAATGAAAGCCCAGAACAGAAGGGAAAATCCCAAACTGTATGAAAGACAGTGTGAGACAGGATGAGGTGGTCAGGTAGAGCAAGGGGAGATGTGCACCACAGCCTGTTTCTCTGCAGAATGGAGATGAGCAGCCTGGGTACATGAAGTCAGACAATATAAGGAAGAAAGAATTGGGCTGGAAAAAAAATGCTCAGGGAAAAAGAA
The DNA here is from genome assembly GCF_963513975.1 of Fringilla coelebs. NCBI lineage: Eukaryota > Metazoa > Chordata > Aves > Passeriformes > Fringillidae > Fringilla > Fringilla coelebs. The sequence continues at coordinate 5,529,455 of NC_140040.1, read as the reverse complement.
AAGGAGGAGGAATCTGCTATTCAAGTGTCATTCCCTTTCCAAAGGTTTTATGATTTGGGAGATACTGCCTGAATGACACATAATGTGAGACATTGTAATGTGATCTCCTGTCCCTAGAGATGCTCTCAGAAATTAGATTATTACATGAGCATGGCTTTTATAGAAGTGAGCAAACATTGTAATAAATGAACTCAAAGAGTGAGAAAATCAAGATTAGACTCTTCACATTTGGCTGGGGGATTTTTTCCACTTACTTATGCTCTGTGATAAAGCTTAGATACATTAATTAACTTGCTTTAAATTTGACTTATTGAATATGTTTGGAAGATACATTTTTGTTTCAATCTTTAAAACATACAAATAGGAATGTTTACACAGAAAATGACCCTGTGGAAATTGTATACTTCTACTCTAAAGAGAGAAGACTTTTTTCAGCTTTGTTTTCACATGTCCTTTTGGTGGCTCTGGTATTGGAAACTTCATTTCTTGAGTTGGGAGTCATTGTCTGCTGAAACCCTCATGGGACATGACACTGAAAACAAGAGTGTGATTACTCTGATTTTCAGATAATGGTCAACAGAGAATATCTAAGATGGGAGTTAAAATTTTTCTTTCAACTACAGGTCCATTGCTAATCTTCATTGGATCTTCAACTCCTCTGGACAAGCCAGGATCTGGCCCTTAAATGCTTACACACAGCTGCTCCCTCACCCAGGATTTGTCACACAATTTCAAGAGCACAATTTCCCGATGAATCACTCCTCTCTGTTCCTTACACCTCACTTTTATTTTTATTACTTTTTGGGAGCATGATTGTTTTACAGCCTTTCAATCATCAGCCTCTTCTGAGGGTTCCAAATGTTTAAGCAGTTTCAAACCCACGTGGTTTTAGCACTCAGCTCTCAGAGCTGTTTTTCCACACGTTTCTGTGGGACCTCTGTGCAAAGACATCACGGATGGCTCCCAAATCCCACCTGCATGGATGGCTGCTCTCCAGCTCCCTCCACACCTGCATGGCTCAAGAGCAGCTCAGACAGGACTTTAAGCAGGGGTTCATGGCCCATTGAAGAAGGTTGCACCACAGCTTGTCAACCTGTGGTGAAATCTTCACCCTCTGGCTGGGATGCTTAACTGGGAGAAGAATTTCTCTCTGAAAGTCCCAACAGCTCTGTGATGTTGGAAAAAATCTTTATGGGGGAGTGATCCCTTCTGGTGCTTTTCAAAGCCTGCTCTTCAGAGTAGCAGATATATTTATATTGGAGGTGGGTTGCTAAGTACAGCAACTACTCCACAGGAGCCAGGCACAACAAACCAGCTCCTCAGGTCTGATGCTGAGCTTGAGCACAGCTCCACGAGTGTGGATGGCTCCACAGCTCAATAAGTGTGACAAAACATGAATCCTAAGTAGGGAATTATTTAAGGTAGCTGTGGCATCTGAGGGTTTGTGCAGTGAAGATGCTCTGGAGGAGCTGGTCTCTCCCAGAAGTAATGAATAGACTGATGAGTTTTATCAGGGAAGGGAACCATTCTTGATGTCTGCTGGTACAGGTCAGAACACTGGGTATGTCTTTGGTGACACAATAGATAATGAGTCATGGAATAATGAGTCATGACCTAATCAAAGGGGAAAAGGCCATCTCTTACCTGGGGTGGCCCCATATTGTAGATTTACTACACTTATGCAATGTGAGCACTCCAAAAACTTGTGTCAGGACCAAATCCTAGAACTTGTCTGGTTCTGGGATTTTATGCTACATTTAGGAGCTTGTTTCAGCACAGCTTTCTGAGGGATGAAGCAAATGCATTCTGCCTCATCCATTCCCCCTAAAACAGCAGTGAAAGAGAAGCAGATATGTTCCATCTTCCTGCACTTCCAGCTGAAATTTTCATTTGGGAAAGAAACAGACTGAACAGAAAAAATAGGAGATAAAGCTGAGAGATCTGAGTGGCTGTGACTGTTTGTAACTTAGTGAGCTGGTCTTTGAGAAGTACTCTGTCCACTAGCTGGATGCCAATTGCCAAGAGATGCTATCAGTTGATTAAAACACAGCCTGCCAGCTTCCTGCTTGATAAAACTAAGTACAATCTGATTGGGAATTCTCAAATCCATTACAGAATGGCTAGTCCATCACTTAAATCAGCATACACCATTTCCCCATGAATCATCAACATACTTTGGTAATATATTTGCAGCAGCTAAACCCTGACAAAAACACTGACAGCGTCAAACAGTTTGTCAAAAAGGTCCCAGAGCTCCGGATCCTGGGGGTGGGAAATGGGTTTCCTGTTGTTCCCTGCTCAGCTGGGTGAAGGTCATTTCCTCTCCTCTCTCACGCAGAAGAAGCTGAACCCTCAACCTTTGAAGGTGTGTCTGTGAGCTCCCAGAAACAGCAGGCAGCCCATGCAAGGAGCCCTCTCCTGCAAGGCCATGCTGACAAGGGTCACTCCCCAAAGAGGAGGGCTGTTGCCACATTTGTTTCCTGGCAGGTAAATAAATTAATCCCAGGGGAAAAAAAAAACCATCATGAACTATTACAAATTAGTCTTACACTTTATTTCTTCTGCATGCTGTAACACAGAAAAAAAACCCCTAAAATAAAACAAAACCACCAAAAACCCAACCCCAGGGCTGCAGAGCAAGGCCAGCATTCCTGCAGAGGAAGGAAGGGGCATGCTGCCAACCCATTAAAGATAATCCACTAGTGGGTTGGAGTGTTAAAAAAAACCCTCTTTTGTTGGCTTTTTGAGGGTTTTATATCTGCTGAGTTTGAGGTGGGTGCCCAACCCCAGGTACACAACAGTGTTGGGACATCAGCTGCAATGTATCCTTGATCATCCCAATGTGATAGATGGAAGGGTTATTCAAGGAATTTCTGTGGGACCCTTGCTAGCTAAATAACAACACTGAAATACCAGAGGAACAAGTCAGCCCCAGTAAAACCATAAAATCTTCATTCCTTAACAGAAATAAGACCTTAAGAGAGGAACAAACTGATGCAAAATCTGAAGAAAGTGAGTGAATGCAATAAAATTTGGAGGTCATTTATTACTTATCAGGTAAACAGCAGATTATAGTGAAATAATGAAGCCAGAAAGATAAGTCCTAATCATAGGAATTCTCAGATAATGCCTTGATAGGTGCTGTTATCCTCCAACTCCACCACTTCTCATCCATGTCCTTTTGCATTCTCTCTCCATGTCCATCTCTTGATTCTCCTTCCACTTCTTTTTTGTGTTATAATTAAACATTGTAAGATCTACTTGTGAAATGCATGGATAATACAACACTTTCTTGTAAAATGTCAATACATTATCTGGTGTAAAGTCAGTGTAACTCCATCTCTGGTCTCAATACATTTTATTTACAAGAAAATGCATAAGCAGGAGACAAATATCTACTGTTTGCACAGTGTCAAAAACATAAACTATAACATAAGGGGTTGTTTGTGCTCTCCTTTAAACTGCTGGGAGTCAGGGATGTCTCTCCAGAGCTGAGACTGACTTGGAATAGGTGAAGTAAAGCAGAGATTCACAGGCACAGTTTCCTCATTTAAATTAACCCAAAGTGAGAGGACAAAGAGGCTCCCAAAGTTCTGTCCTTGTGGTTCAAATTTGAATATATGTTTTTAAAGCTGGCCAAGCAACTGAAATTAAACCTCATGTAATTAAGTTCCAGTAATTTGAGCAGAAAGTAGTCCTGGGAAAGTTAGCAGGCTGGAAACACTATGGTGAAGAAGATATATTGGATTTTTTTGTGCCATTCCTATCACATCAGAAGTCCATAAAGAGGAAATTCAGGGTAAGTGAAGAGTTTTCAGTATCTGGTGTGCAGACCCCAAAGGTCCAAGGACCAAACCACACAAGCAGCTGGTTGGGTGGTGTGCTCCCACCTGAAGTTTTCAGTGTCTCTTCAAGTTTTCTGTACAGGACCATGACACTGCCCCAAAGCCTCCATCCTCAGGGGTGCTGCTGCCTTCTTCTCAAACTCACGTGGCTTTGCTCTCTGCTTCTTACACCCACCAGCAGTCCTGGCTTACCTCCTTCTGCTGCAGAACTTTTGGCCTCCTCATGGTGCAGATCTATAAGCAGTGTGATCTCGTCTGCATCCAGGCATCACCACTCCGGGTCTTCTGGGAGACTAAGGTTGGAAATTGGAAAAGGGATCACAAAAAGTGATAAAAGTAGAAGTAAAAAAGATCAGCAGCAAGGAAGAACAGCTACAGAAGACTGGGCAGTTACTAAACAAAAAGGAAAATGAGCCAGGAGAAGCCTTGGTGGAAGAAAGAGAAGTAGCGGTTCAAGAGCTGCCAGTCACCAGCAAAAAGGGGGCCACATAAAGCAGATGACCCTCCCTAAAGCAAAAGCCCCACTCCAGGCTGGTATTGGAGCTCTAGGAAGTTTGACATCCCTCCTCTTGCAAGCAGGGTGACAGACACCCTGAAGGACTTTGTGGTGGTATGGCTGCCCCTTGGATCAGAGCAGTGGGTCCCACCAAGCCCTGGCTTGATTTTGGAGAGAACTCCCCACTGGCTCTCCTCTGGAAGGAATATGTGAGCATTGAAGCTGTTCTGCAGCTGGACCAGTGCCCAACAAATGGAGAGAGAAGGAGATTACTGCAAAACCACCCCAAAAGGAGACACAAGTGTAGACAGAGCTGAAGTATAACCCAAGAGAAACAAGGCTACTGTCAGTTGCCTTAAATTCACTCAATACATCTGGGCATAAACTGTTGGGAATATAGAACATAAAAACGTTGAAAAAAGGGGTTTTTTTTGTAACATGCTGTTATTTTTGGTCATATTGTACCTTCGACATTTGCACACACTTCAGCTAACATCAGTGTGATCTGTATTTAACAAACACAGTGTGCCCAATGATGACTGAATTACTCAGGAGGAACTACAATTGATAAGACAATGATTTATGGACCTATTGTTTTCTAGGTTCTTGTAAATAATCCTAATTGGTGTTAATCATCCACCCTCTGCTTTGTGTTATCACCAAGCAAAGTACACTTCCTAAAGAAGCTATTTAGGGCCATAATCCTTCTGAAAGGCAAGACAGCTATTGACTTCCACAGGACCTGCATTGAGGTGCTTAACCAGGGAAAACAACTCTGGAATATGAGCAGAGCACATCACTCTGTCTTTCCATATTTGCACTGAAATTTTCCAACAAACTCCCCATAAGTTCAGCATGTCCCAGTAATCCCTTCCATGTGGGCTTCATGCAGTGGCTCTCCAGCCTTTCTCCCAGCTCAGAAATGAACACAGGAGGTTGATTTGCTGATGTTTCTTTACTGGCAGTGTGCAGCTCCTGCCTGCATCCCCTTGGCATGATCTGGCTGTGTCAAACCTGACAAAGGCTGCTTTGGAAGAGCAGACACCTGCACCAGGACCTGGTGTTTTTCTGTCTCTCGTTTTATTGTTGTGCCTGAAAAAGTGCTTTGATCTTTTGGTACTCCACTGTTTGCCACTGCATGCCCTTGTCACAAGGGAGCTGTGGCACTTGAGACCCTCTTTCCTGCTGGTTTTAGGTGTAAGGTTTGGTGGGCTCAGTTCTAGCATACTTGCTTGACTTTCACAGGTCTGCACTTTAAAAAACACTTAAATAGCGTTCTAGAGGGTGCAGTCACACACTCCTTGCTTATGGAAACTACAAGGAAACCAGACAGCTCTTCAATTTGTGTATCAAAGAGAAGGAGATTTACACATAAAAGGGTGAATTATTTTGATTTGTAGTTTTCAAGCCACTATACATCCTCCAACAGAAGTGCTCCCTTGTCTCTGCTTTCTGATAGTTCATATCAGGTTCAGTGGCCTAGATTTTCAAAAGTGGTAGTTTTGGAGGCCAATATTCCTCAGTGCCAACTCAAGGTGCCTTAAAGAGACCAGATATTGTTAAGATACTTTATATCTTTGGCAAATAGGACCATTTTAGCACCTCTCATACTTGACACCCCAAAGTGACAGTGTGAACAATCCTCAGGGGTGGGTTGGCCTGAAGAATAAAGCTTTCCCCCACCACACCATCCCTTCCACTGACACCAGTCCTCACAGCACCATATCCCCACCACCATTAAAGACTCCTGCAGAGTCAACATCACCAGTCCTTTTTGACATTCTCAACCACCAAACATCCTGAATAACCTGCAAAAAGAGCTCATTTCCTTGTCTATTTCATCTTTTAAGTAGCTATAAGAGAAAAGTCTTCTAAGGCATGAGGCTGGATAGCCAAAATCTAGCTATATGGTATTTGAGGGAGAGGAGGGGAGAAACCCTATCCCATTATCTGCATTATCCTGTTACCCTTGGATGTCTTCCATGTACTTGGAAAAGCAATGCCCCATTCTTGAGGCTTCACATTGCAGCCACTGCCTTTTTGGCAGAAGAAGGGTGGATGTGGCTCCCTTCAAAGTCAATCAATGTCACATCTTTAATCAATCTAGAAGGTCACCACTGCGCTTCCATCAAAAAAAGTTGGGTACAATTCTCGCTGAGTCCTGATTGTTTGTGGGGAACTCAGGTTGCAGTGGGTGTTAGACAAAGTCTTTTCTGGCCCTTACCTCAGCACATCTTCTATTCCTAGGCTCTTTGTAAGAGTTTAAGATCAAATGAGAATTGTACCCAGGACTCTGAGATACAATTGGTGCAGGAGGATGTGCAGTGAAACCTCAAAACACACCAAAGTGACTTAGCTTTGTGTTTCTTTATGACTGTGAACACATCCAGCTTTGCTGTGAGGTTCAGAAAGCTTAGGGAGCTTTTGTGTGAAGGCAGGTCACATTTTGAGCAAGCTTACAATGATTCTGAGTTTCACATTACAATCACCTATGAAATGCTCTTGTTCATCTGGGATGTCTGTGAGTGGTCACAAAAGACAAATCTATTGTGTTTCAGGGAGCTGTGAGTAGGAGGGAGGATCATGGCAAGGCACGTGTCAAAAGCACTCAAACCTGAAGTCAGGACCCCTTACACAAACACACCCATCAATTCAAAACCCTGAATCTATCAAGCCAGAAAATTCATCCCCCAAGCTGGAGTAATTTCATTTCCATCCTGGTACAATTGGAGCAGGATCCAATGCCCAGTAAAGTCAAGGGTAGAATTTCCATTGATTTCTGAGGAGCCTGGATCAGATCCTAGATCACATTGTCACTGCAGCAAAACCCAGCCGTGTTGCAGTGCACCCACCTGCTCTCCAAAGTCTCAGCTCTGGCCCTTCAAATCCATTGCAGGTACAATCTAGGTTATTCCAGCATTTACATGGTGCAAGGCTAAATAAATACTGTTTTATCAAAATCAGCAATACTGCTCCTCGTTAGTAAATTAGGCTAACTAATGCACACCTTTTATTAGGACAATTTCTCCTTAAGTCAAAACCAAGTGTCAAAATCCCTATTCTATCAATCAGTCTGGTGCCCTCCTGTACCAGTTTTGAACTAGGGCTGGCTAAAGACATACAGAAAAAGTGAATGAAGACCTTACGATGTTTATTTTAATGAGGTACTTAGGCTTCTTTTACAATAATTAAACAAAATCTGGCTAGGTAAGGAATCAACAGCTTTTATGTACACAAGAAAGAAAGAAGGGAAGAAGGAAAGCAAAAAGGAAGCAGGCAAGAAGAGAGGAAGGAAGAAAGGAGGAGAGGAAGACCCTCTGTTTCATTTATTAATACTTCATATTGACAAGTCACAAAAACACAAAAACCTTCTGTAACCTTTGCCTGTTCTCAACAAAATCACCTGCCTCCAGACACTGCTGAAATTACTTTCTTAGGCAGTTCTGTAATGTAAATTGTTCTGCACACTAAGAAATTATTTCAAAAATAAGATGCAGAGATTTTTTCCTTGTGTGCAAATCAAACCAGAGAGGAATTTCTGGGAAGAACAAATAATCTTCTGCAGCCAGTACTAGAATAGGTGCCCTAAACAAACCTCCAGAAGGAGCATAATGAGGCAATGATTTATGGTGTGCTATGCAAGTCTCACTGCTGTGAGTGTGTTGTAAGAACCAGAGAAAGGGAGAGGCAGTAATCATGCAGCCTCCTCCTCCTCCTCGTGTGTTTCTGGATATTACCTGCTCAGGATATGAGTGTGAGACAGGGCTGCAGCCTCCCTGAACTGCAGGACTGGCAAATGATCTTTGTGCTGCAACATCTTGTCTTGTACTTACAGCACCATTTCCCACTGCCTAAAAAAAATATTTTAAATCTGCATATGGATATTCTGAAAGTTTGCACAAATATAAATTGTCATTCGTGTTGGACGCGTTATTGCTTGGTGTGTTTCAAAAAGGATTTTCAGGAATGTTGCCATCAGCAGATAGGATCCTGGATATTTCAGATTGAAGGGTAAAACTTCCCTTGGCTGCAAAAGGGTCAGCATTTTACCTGTGAATTAGAGACTAAATACAGACAATGAATTCTGCCCACAGAAATATTTGTAAGAAATGTTGGTCCTGAAGTACTAGAATCAATTAAATGAAGAGCAGAAATATGCAATGTAACCAGCATTGCACCAATCAATACAAATCAACATGAGCCTGACCCTGTATATGTTGTATTTGCAATTAGTTGGGCTTTTTTTACAATTTAAAATTCATTTGGGTTCTTGTACTGACTGACTGCTTGCACTTATGCCCATATTCCTCCAAATTTCTCCTATTTAAAATGCAAAAAAAAAAAAAAGAAAATTCCCCACAACTAAGAATTAGTCTTCAAATGTCTCTGGTAAGTTATTTATTGTAAATAAACATGGAAAAAATTACCTGCAGACTACTCGTGCTCAACTTCCCCCCTGCCTCCCCCCCACCCCAAAAGGCTAAATCAGTGAAATAAATTAATTGTTATGAATTATTCAGCTCTACCTGTGGCAATGAAAAATAGCAAGAGCATTAGGATTCTTCTTTGTGTACTAAGCCTCTAATTTATAGAGAATGCATATTAATAAAACACCGGATATTCATCAATATTCAAGTCACTGGCTGCCTGACTATTTAATCTAAAATTACCAGCCAGCTCAAAACTCTTACTAGTTAATCATGTAATCTAAGCCATTCTGATATTGATGGTTAACATTAATTGCCCAACTGCCATTTATAAAAACCTCTCCTACATCTTCCCTTTGCCTGGCAGAGAACCTTTGACACGTTTAACTTTTCAAACAAGCTGGAGTAGGTCAGCTCATCTAGCCTGTTCTCCAGCCCAAAATGTTTGTTTGCTTCATTCTCATGAAAGGGATATTGCCTACTGTTGTGGTTTTGCTTTTGAACATAAACAGTAAAAACTGTCCTTCATTATAAGAATCTTTGATACGTTTCTATCCTGCTGCAGATGTTCTGCAGGTGGAAAGGATAACCAGCTGGATTTTATTGCCTGCACAGATTGTGTCATCCTTCACAATGGAAAGAAAAGCGTTCAGATCAGGAAGGCCAAAAGAGACTCATCCGCCAGCCACGTACTCTACAAAAAGCCACCAACCACAGACTTCCTCCCCCAAACCTGACTTCACACTCCAAAGGGGATGGCTGGCAAAGAGCAGTGACACCTTCAGACATTGCCAACTTCTGCTGCACGACCTGCTCTGCACAAATCAAGGTGAAACGTAAGAAATGGGGGGAAATTCTCGTGTGATAAAAGTTAGCCAAAGTTTGGAATCTAACCCCCAAACTTTATCATACCAGTAAGAAGTGCTGATGAAGGGGATGGCAGTGACATCTTCCTAAAGCAATGCACCTGAGCCAGTCTTGGTACTTATCACCTGAAATTATTTTTTCTATTCTTCTTTTTTCTTTTTATTAACCTAATCAAATCAAAGTTAAAAAAAAAAACTAAAAAAACAAAAACAGAAAAAAACCCCAAAATCCCACAAACAGAAACCTTTCAGTTATTCTAACCAAAATGTTAGGATCCTGGAAGTTAACTGTAAATCAACAAACCTGCAAAGAATTCAGCAGAGCAGAAACTCCAAACTACAAATATATAGAGTCATGTAAGTGCTACTTATAATAAAAAAAAAAGATTTTTAAAAACAACACTCTTACCCCTTTCAAATTACCCTTGGGTCATTTAAAGAGAAATTTAGGCATCACAGAAAAATTTTGCAAAAAATGGGATTTTTTTTTGAGTAAAGAATAATTTTCTCTGTGATACAGTAGTTCTCTGGATTGAGAGAAATTCCTTGCATTTTATGATTTTGCCCCTCTGGAATCCAGGAACCACCAAGAAGCTAGCCAGTGTATGTTCTCATGGAGTGAGGGCTGCTGAGCAATGCCTGCTCAGATAAGACACATGGTGTTGCTTTGACTGCTCCGGAGCAAAATCACCCTCCTGGCCTCGAGGCTTATGTAAGGGACCCCAGCAGCCACGGCAGCCGTGTCAATAAGAGCTGGAACCTGGACGTGTGCAGAAGGCAAACACCCCGTGCGCAATGGCAGCGCCTCCCAGCCCGTTTCAAAACCCCGGTCAATATTTGCGGAGGACGTTCCGCAGCCCTCGCCTCGCGGGTCCCGGCGGCCGTGAGCTCCCAGCTGCCGAGAGGGAACAGCGTGCTGACAGCCAGGAGGAAATGATGACTGCACGGTGAAACACGGCCTCAGAACAAGCAAGGACTAAATAAACTCTCAGCATACTTCGGTAGTTCTTTGTGGCACAAAAAGTGGCTTGGGCCTTGTCTGAACTGGGCTTTTACCTAAGTTGGAAACCCATGTTTAAATTAAATTTAAAGACCATTCTTCTTAAAAGCACTTCTACAATGCTTTGGCTGGACAGCGTATTTTTCTAACCAATGTTTACATAGTTTGACCCATTTTCACTTCTTTGCTTTAGCTGAAACTATTAATTAAGCTATTTAAAAATTAAATTGAGTATATGCCTGCTTTGGACTGGATCTCAGGCTTCATTTAATTGTTGGTTCTTGTCCTGAGTTTGGTTGTGAGGGTGTGTGAATCTGTCTCCATTTGGAAATGAACACAAAATTACAAATATATTTCATACAGACTATGAGATTGAGTAAAATACTGAAGACATGCCCTGCTTTAATTGTTTTAATTGTTTGGGATATACCCCTATGATATTGAAAAATTACATCTGCAAGAAGCACGGTGACATGAGTCCAGCGTAGCTCACTGTGGAAAACTGTGCAATTTTAAATGGCTGAGCTGGTATTAGAAATATAAACCAGAGTTCAATATTTGTGAGCACAAAACCAGTCACACATCACATTTCTTGTGATTTATATGCCACAATCATGCTGGATTTTCAAGTGGAAAAGATGCCTAGAAATTAATGAAAAGGGTCATCTCTATTTTTCTATTTGCAACTAAAATAATTCAGGGCTTTCTCTCATAGAGGGGCCAATGTGCAAACAGAAGTCTGATTTAGATTTTCCCATTGAATAGCTTTTCTGTACAGAAATCTCATGAAGACACACTGATTCTTTAAACTTCACTGTTGATGCTGAAATTATGCTGTGTGTCAAAATTACATCAAACAACTGCACTTATTTCCACCAGAAAAATTTGATTATTTCACTCTCATTTACATTACATTTTCTCCCCACTATAATGCTGACTTGGTAATTCCCTTAGGTCTGGACACCTCCAAGTAGACTTTTTCAGTAGAAAGAAAGCTTTCATTATACTTCATAATTTTTTTCCTCCTTGATTTGAATGTTATAATTGGGTTGGAGAGATATTTGTTGCTAACTTCATGTTTTGCCAGGCTCCATGAGCAGCATCTTTTAATTTCCCTCTTTTCAATGAACCTTTTGACTTGATAAAAGTGGCTCTAAGGTATTTTTACAAAAGAGGCCAACAGAGCCAGTTCATTTTAAACTCTTCTCTTTAAAGTATCTCATTTCCTTACTATTTCTTAATAGAGGCACTCTCCTGCAATGTCATAAAGAATGCCACAGTTGACTTCAGTGGGACCAGGATCACTCTGTACTGTAATTAGTTCTATATTTCAAAATATTAGAGGTCATTTTCTTCCTTTTTTTAATCTGAGAAAAGAAAACATTTGGAAAAAAAAAAGGCTTTCAAGTGTGACTGTCAGTAGAATACTAAAAATAAGTTGCAGGCATTCCAGTTGCTACAATTTATGTTTCTAATGAAATTTTCCTCTTCTCATTTACTGCAAATTTTTAATGTAAGCTTTTACAGCCATTGATTCAGTATCTTTAATCTTCCACCAATATTAGACAGAAATGGAACTAACTAGGGAAAATCTATCTGGTTATAAAGCACAGTGTCTATAAAGTTGTTCGGCTCATCCAAAACTGCTTTTTTTTTTCCCAGCGGGTCAGATAGGATAAAATTATATTTTGAAATACTGTTAATACTATTCTGAGATTAATACACTGGTAATTAATAATAAGTTTAAAATATTATGATGCCTCTGGAGAAATCAAAGGATTTCAGTGTCAATCACCCTGACTACCAGCACTGGGCAAGATCCCACAGTGCCAAGTTCTGGCTCTTTTAATTGCATTCAGCAGCAATAGCTACTCCCTGAGACTGGGAGCAGGATTCAGCTCCAGCCCAGACCAGGGAGGGAGCACATAATTTCCAACTACTCATTTAGATGGGATCTGTCAGAGTTTGCATGAGCAAAGGCCTGGGAGCCAGTCTCACAGGGAGAAAATAGCTGAGCACCCACACCCCGGGTCACGGCCTCTCCATCCTTCCCTGTGCCGAGGGCTTGCCGCAGGCTCTGCCAGCACCACGCTCCCTGTTTTGCAAAGAGGACTGTGCTGCTTCACTGGGAGCTGTCAGGCTCCATCCCCTGCCCCAAGATCCTCTCCCCAGCCCCATAAACACCCCGGAGCAGACACCCTTTGTCCACACAGTCTATTTATAAAACCCCACTCCCAACATGTTTCGGCTGGTGTAGGTCAGCTCCAATTATGGCAGCCAAGCTGTGTAGCAGGAAGGTGCAGCACCCGAAGAAATGGTTCAGGGCCAGTAACAACTTGACCCCAAGCAGGCCCAGCAGAGCAGCATGTCTGACCATGCCCTTCGAGCAGGGCAAATACATGCTTTTGCCTCATGACCATTGTGTCAGTGCTAAAAATATAAAGCACTGCGACCCTGCAAAGAGCTCGAGTGTGCCTTATGGACAGTCCCTTTAAAATCCACCGGTCTGTGAGGCAGAATGAAATCCCGCACCCACTGAAGCAAATGGAAAAACTCTCCTGCCCTGCAGGGTTCCAGGAGTTGCTTCCCAGGGCAGGAAAGTTAAGAACATGTGCAAGACTTTGGCAGGACAAGAGACTATTTTTGGACACTGCTTATTCTAGGTATTTCTACCGTTCCCATTAACACTGTCCCAGAACACATGGGACTCATTCATGCATTTGCTAGTCTTGAAATGAGAAATGAAGGTTGCCCAAGTTCCCTGATGAGGAACAGCAGCAGAGGTGGGTCTGTCTGCTTGGGGTTTGCTCCCACACATGGAGTCTGGCTGGGAGATGGGTACACCAAGCAGCCCTCAGCAGCAGGGCATGGGGATACAGACTCTGGACACCTCTTCTGCCATAGCTGCCCATGTATTTACCCTTCCCACACCCTCTGCACGGGCAGTAACTGATGAGCCCCATCAAACACCCAACAGTGTCTCTACATCTGCCACGCATGGACAGGCACTTCCACATCCCTATGGGAAAGCAGTTTGTATTCCTGCTCTGCTGCTGAGACCTGACCTGCGTCCCCACTCCACTTCTCATCATGCACATTTTCATGGCTGGGATGCACAGGAAGGTCCTGCCAGGATACAACTGGTTATTTCCCACATTCCCAGGGCTTTATCCAGGAGTACATGCCAGTCTCCAGACAGAAAGGTCCCTGCTGTTTCCAAAAATGGGTTAAAGTGTTCCCTCTGTACTGACCAGTGTGGTCTGGAGCAGTGGGGAGGTGAATACCCCACATGGCCATGGCCATGGCTTGGCACACAAAGCATCCCAGACATGCACAGCCATCCTCACCACCTCCTCTGGGCACAAGGGAAACTTCGGGGCTACATGCACGTGCACGGGCATCTTTTCTCCTCCATCTCATCTATATCTGGCACAGGGAAGGGGTGTGATCTCCTGACAGTGTGAGAAAAAGTCTCTATTTATTCTGTCTGGAAGGGCGTTGTGTGCAGTGAGAGCATCTCAGCTCACGTGTGCGCTCACAGGAGGCATCATTTGGGGTGCTGACAAAGGAGCCCTGGTGCATCTCCCCTGCCATGGGAGTTTACCTGCAGATCACAGCCAGCAGAAGGAGAAATTACTTCAATTCTACCCTGCCCTCTTCCAGCACCCTAATACTGTCCAGAAGAGCCAGTGCTGAGTTTCAGTGGGCTGGAGGTGTGGGCACAGGCTCCCTTCTGCTGACTCGACTGAGCCCCAGGGCCCCTCAGGGCTGGCGGTGACGGGGGCACTTCTGTCAGCACTCTGCGGAAACAAGTTAATTGACATATGCTAACACACTGTTAAACATAACACTGTCGTGTTTAAAAATATACTAGCTGGTTGGATCAAATGCATTTTAAAACATGCCTGCTTTTTTTTTTTTTTTCTGAAAAGGATGAGGTTTTGGTTAACATGTGCTAGTAAAAACATTTTTGAACATGGTTGAGATGCAGGAGATGTAAGAGCAAGAGCAAGTGTCCTTTGGCTGAGTATAGTCTGCAGGGAAAGTTAACTTAAAAAACAGGTTTTCCCTGATAATGTTAATTTGTTTACATTGTCCAGTTCACAGGATTTCAACATGAACATGCAGCAAAATGTCTGTGTGCAGCATAATACCCATGTAATCCAGCTGCAGCATTTGTAAATTCAGCCCTCAGGCACCACCGCAATAAACACCATAATCGTGTAATACGATAATAACAACTCCCCAAAAGCATTACAACTCTTCCTGTCAATACAGGTATCTCTTTAATGACATGCTAAAACTGAAACCAGAATTAAAATCAAGATGTTGTTTTGTGTCTTTAGCTATAGTTGTAATATACATCCAGGGAGAGGACCATTCACAGCGACTGAAAGGAAGCCAGCTTCTGACTCTCTCCACTTTTCTTTCTGTAAATTGCTACTGCTGGAAAACACACAAACCACTCCTCTTTGCATGCTCTTCTGCTGCAGGCTGGTCCTCCAGCACTCTTCAGCCCAAGGATTCTACAAAACTAAAAGCTGCAATAGCTTTTTACTTCCAGTTTGAAGCCAGGATCCTCAGCCACACAATCACTTCCAGTGGAGCTCTTCACACCATCACAGAGCAGTGAGTGTGATTTTGGTTGGTGGATGAAATAGAAAGTGCAAGAGAACACTAAAAGACAAAAGACTTTCCTTCCATGCAAATGTACTGTGGGACAGCAAATGGAAAATGAAATAGCAAAATCTAGGTCAGTGAAAAGCTTATGGTATGAAGAAACAATAAGCAGAATTGCCTCTAAATATAACAAATACTTACTCAGGTTTTTACCAAAAGCATTGAGGGTTCTTTAAACAATAATGCTGGAACCTGATTTGTAAATCTGCATGTTCAAATATCATGATGCAAAATAAAGTAAAGATTCAAAAATGAAACCGTACATCAAATGCCCGGCAATGAAAGTACACAAATATGTGCTGTGATTGTCCATCATCTGTGCCTGAGTCAGTGTAATTGTAGAGCTCTACGAGGGGTTCTCAATCAGGCTTTGGGGATGAAGTGCAAAGCTGAGACCCATCTCTGGGCTGAAATCACAGGGGCTACAGAGAATTTGCATGGATACTTCTCAGAGATGACATTTCTGTTAGAATAAGTGAGGGTGTTTTGAGGTTTACATTGCATTTTATGTGCGGGGTTTAAAGCTCAGGAGAAATTAAGACAAAGATGCCCATGGAGATGAAAGGAACCTGTGGGGCACTTAAAAGCAAACCTGTCATTACAGAGAAGCCCGGGCCAGGGTGTCCCCAGCTCCAAGCACTGCTGCCACACGTAATGGCAACTTCTGTGCTCAGGAATGTCTTGTCCTGGGACTCCAGAGATGGGCATTTCATCAGAGGGCTGGGGCCAAGATGACCCTGGTCATTTGAGCTTGGACTCCATGGTGTGAGAGGTCCTTTTCAACCTAAATGATTCTGGTATTCTGTGTGCTGCAGCCCAATACCTTGGCCCTGTAGATCTGTGAGATGTGGAATGGAAGGAAGGCTGAGGTTGGAGCTTAGAGAAGGTTGAACACATTCTCTCAGCACTACCAGAATTTGTAGCTGCTACCAGAAAGAGAAAGTAGAAAAAAAGAAAGGAAAAAGCTGAGGCTGAGCACTTATTCCAGGCTCCTGCCCTTACCACATTGTGCATGAGAGATCAGAGGGCTGTCCTGCCTCTGCCCTGGGGCAAATCCTGGCCAGAGGATTTGGTGAAAATTTGTAAAGTCCTCTGGTTACGCTATTCTCCAGAGGAGATGATGTTATAAGATTTTTTAAAAGAGTAAGCAAGAAAAAAGCCTGCAAGCTTATGAACTTCCTTGATCTGAAGCTCCACAAATTCTTTCCATGGTTTTGGTACAGCACCTTATGTGCAGGGTGGAAGGGGAAGCTATTGAGTGTTGAATTACAGAGGGGAAAAACATCTCAAATTCCTTACTATTTATACTCACAACTTTCCCAAATCATTATACACAAATCTCCTAGCCTCAGCTGAACTGCTCACAGGTTACACGGCCAAGAAAGAGGTGGAGCCTTAATGGCTCACTCTAAGCCTTTCAGAAACTTGAAATTCCTAAAAAAAAATGAAAGCAGTGGAAGTTACCATGCCAGGCAGAGAAAATTCAACCTCTACAGCGCCTCACAAGAACAGTATTAATATATAAGACAGTAGGAGGTTGCTTTCATAACAGGGAGCATAGGTTGCTTATTTGTGAGAAGTTTTCTGGGACTACCTTCATTGTTAAGCTGAGGCTGACACTGGGTACAGAGAGACAGAAATTTGACAAAAGCATTGAGCGATTGGGGGTATTTGAGAAAAAAATCTATTCTGGTAGTCCAGACACTAGGCTGGGACTTGTTAAGTTGTGAACTTGTTAAATTCCAGCTCCACCAACGGCTTCCTGCACGACGAGAAACCAAGAGCCTATTTCTGCTGGTACAAATTCTCCTTGACTTTCAGAGACACCACAGCCTTCATGTGGCAGCTCCTCACCCATAAAGCTGTTTGAGGATCTGCTTCCCCTCCTGCACATATACTCCATCAAATACCCCTGGGATGTATCAGCAAACCAGGGGGCAGTGAGGGGCTTTAACCTCACGGGATAGGTCCAGGTGCAAGCCCTGAGAGATTCATTTTTGCACAGTTCTTCTCCACCTCCTCACACAAGCCTGCTTTTGGGGTGGCTTATTTGACTTTTTAAAATTCCTTTTTCCACTCCCACAACCAGTGGATGAGGGAGAAGTGGATGGTTTTCAGATTTTAGTTTCCTTGTCATTATTTATGGTGTTTCCTTGTTTTGCCAAAGTTTCATTAATTGTTTTTAGCCTTAACAGTGAATTAAATTAGGAACACCCATTTCTACTTTTGTTTCTGGATATTTTCACTGGCTTTCAAGTTTTAGCAAGTGCTCTTATTTTTGGATTTTCAACATTGAACAGGGCAATAGAGACATTAAAGTAAGAAATATGCTAATTGGACTATATAATAAATGTAGAAGTTATGAGAACTCTCTAATCACATGAGATTTGGAGGCTCCCACCTCTACCCTAATTAAAAATCTCAGTCCTATATGGTTTAGCATGAGGCTCACCAATACTGCTCACAAGTACCAGGTGCAAGAAGGAAGCACCCCACAGGCTCCTTCAGAGGGACAAATGGCATCTTCCATGAGCAATTTTAAGGTCCTCAACTGGAACCATTTTGTAAGAAGGACCCAGGAAACTCCACAAACAGAAACAGAGATGTGCACTCCAGGACTGTATCTGGGTCCTGAGGAGGACACATGAGATCCTCAAGAGGATTGAAAGGAAACACCCCATGGACTGATTCAATAGGGCAGTTTCTGTTCTCATATCTCTCTGAGGGAATTCCTGCAGTGTAATGCACAGGTCCTACAGTCCAAACTCTTCACAGATTATCTACTAACCAAAAAGTCTGCAGCCAAGAAGAGTGCTGATGGCCAGGGAGGTAGCTGCTCTCCCACCTTTTCCATGCAGGAGGGATGGACCTAAGCTCACAGCTTTGCTGCCATGCACAATGGAGCCAGCAGGGTTCAATGAAGTGTGCAGCCATTCAACTCTGTTGTGTTTATCCCCACCCAAGTGCTTTTTAAACACAGATTGTTGAATTACCCTAAAAGCACCTTAGCCAACACGCTCTCAGATTTCCAACTGATAGCCCTTAAAAATAGAGTTTTGCCCCCGTTAAACAAGCAACAATGACATTACTAGAGGTCTGGAGCCTTTTGTGCTGAGCTTCGACCTACAGCAGTATTTCCCTGCTAGAAAAAAACAGGCTGGAGTTGGTGACATAACACCAAATATACAGATGGGACCACACTATAATTAGCAAGGGAATGTCATTCCTGCCATCTTTGCTTCGTTTGTAACTGTGCCTGTAAGCTCTGGGGAATGGTGTGCATTTCACACAGTCTGCACAAGAACGAGGATTGCCAACTGTCCCAGTTCTGGTGGGATACCCTTGGTCCTCTGACCCGAGGCCTGCAGAGATGCCAGCAGTGCAGCTGGGGAGCGCTGCCCCTCGCCAGGCCACTGCCATGAACCTCTGGTCCCAGGGCAGAGGGGAGGGATTTCTCTGCATGGATCAACAACTCAGCTCCCTCTAAAACACCTCTGCTCCCACCCAGAGGAGCACTGCCCATTGCTCCTTGGCAGGCTCCTTCATACAGACCCAAAAACATCCTTCTGCCCATCACCAAGCCAAATGAGCAGCCTGGGCCTAGCCAGAGAGGCCAATAACTCTGTTCCTCTCCACACTCAGCCTGCTCCCAGGAGGGAGAGGATTTATTTAGAGCAAATATGGGGATTTTCACTGGAGCTGTGCTTTTTAGCATCTAACCACTATTTTTAAATCTCTCTATTTGTTCCAGTAAAACACCAAATCTATGTTTAAGGTATTACTGCTTACTTTAAACATTCTCAATAATGTCAAGTCCAGTTGTCTTTTGAACACTTTGTCATCCTCTGCAGGCACTTGGTTGAAAAACTTACTGTTGGCTTTGCTCTGTCTGTGCAATCAGGTTGCAATTTGCTTGGTTTTTCACCAGGCTGCACAAACTGGTGAAACGAGCCAGGGGAGCAAACAAATCCATAACGCGACATGTTGCTTGTCTTATGCACAAAATTCAACTCAGCTTACTCGAGGAGGCCAATTCATCCTACTGAGTCCAAAGGGACCTTGCCTCTGAATGTCTCAAAGCATGTTAGAAACATTAAGTTGTACAGATTTTTAACCTTAGGGATTTTAAACAGAACAGAACCCTGTGATCATCTCATCAGAGTCTTCTTCATGACAAATAATTTCCCTGTGTATTTCTTGCACAAACTCTGAATTTTGAGATAAAGTACAGCACATTTTTCTGGTAAGGACTTTGGCCTTGATGAAAAACTTCAAATGATGCTCAAAGCACCACATCCTTATGTAAGATTTCCTGGTTTTTTTGGTTTTGTTATGAAAAGTCTACCACCACAACTCCTCCCACCGTGCCACCATACTAATTGTAGAGGTGAGTAAACTGAGGCACGGAGGAGTCAGTACTTCCCCAAGGTTACAACAATATCCAAGTGTGGTTTCCCACTGTTATTTTTATCGAGGTTCAGGGTTCCACTGAAAGGGCTGTCTGGTGTGAGCTGCCAGTCCCTGCTGTCACCTTCCCTGTGCCCCCAGCTGTGTTGTGTCTCTGCTCCCTGCACAGCCCCAGGTGAGGGAGGCACCCCAGTGCCCCCAGCACCCACCTGCACCCCCAGAGCCCCTGAGTCCTGCCCCATTTGTGACAGAGGAATGAGGCAGCTTCTGAGCTGGAGCCAGAGTCCAGGAGACTGGAGACCTGGGGTCTGCTCACAGCTCTGCCACTGAATTTTTGCAGATCTGTAGGGAAATCACTTATTTCCCCGGGATTTCCCCATAAATTTGACAGAGTGCCTTGAGATTCCCCAAGGAAAGGCACTGTTCAAGTACAAAGCTTAATTATGATTGTTATAATATAGTCATGCCACTAATTCCCACTAAGAACTGCAAATCGCTCCCATTCCGCTCCTCCATCCCCCATGCCTGTCAGTGCTGGTGGACAATTAATTCCTCAAAAAGGAATATATTAAACACATGTGAAATCTTTTTTATTCACAGGACATCTCTGAGCAGATTGCAGTTCCCTTCAAACATATTTGTGATTTGAATGCGTCAAGTGATGTATTTCCACATTTTTTTTAACAGCTTGACAGAATTTATTCAAAATTCAAGTTGTGACTGGCCAAATAAATCTTGCAACATCCTTCCTATGCCTGTGATCAACCAAATTCTTCTGCCATGTAGAAATTTAAAATTCATTTTCTATAAAGCTTGCATAGTTGTCTTTAGAAATCATATTGAATGAGCTGCTTCCCCCCCTCCCCCCAACCCAGTTAAATTTAGTCATTTTGAAATCCACAGGAAGCAATCTCAAGAGGAGTTTAGAAGGCCGAGGTGAGTTCATTGAAAACCTCAAATGAATTAAAATATATTGAAAATACCTTGCATTTTTGCCTTGCAATAAACACCAACGCTGCCACAAGAAATGCATCAGCCTCTCCCAGCCAAACTGAGCCAAAACTATTATGACTTTTCTTAAGCCAAGGGGTTAATGAAACCCCTGCACTAGGGTTAAAGGATAAATTCAGCTCCAAGGCCATTGCTTGGGGAACATTTGAAGGGCAGTTCAATATCCCACCTACAAAAATCAACCCCTCTGCTGTAACCCCTGCAACCTGAACAAGGAGCTCTGAGATCTATTTGTATAATATTAGACCTGAAAAAAATTACAAGTTGTGATGAAATTAAAGACATCCAAATTTTTAGCCATTCTCTGCTGATAAAGGCTCTATTATTACCATTTACAAAGGGGAAACATAGCCAATTATAAGCTACTTCTGGCACATGCCAGGCCTCAAGTAGAAGATAAGCCAACACAGCAGAGCTTGCAGCTGGAAGCCCAGAAACGTGAAAATGAGCTGACTCATGGAAATATCCTCATATAAAATATCGGTTGGTTATTTTTCTCTGCCTCCTTTCTGTGTGTCTTAGGAATGATATATGAATTGCCTTATTTACTTTGTCCCATAAAACTTACATTTTTTTATTAATGTGCTGCCAGCTCCAAGAGCAGTCGGTGTGGGAGCAGATGGAGGGAGGGAAGCAGGGGGGAGAACTGCTCTTTTGGGGCCACAGCATGGGAAAGGTCCCCTGCAACACTGCAGGTCCAAAAGCACAGTGGCCAGTTTTCACTGAGGGCAAACAAGCTCCTCATTCTGCCCCGATTTCACCAAAATCAGGAGGCTGCCTGCACTGACATTTCACTGGGGAAAATTAGTCTAAAATTATGCTCCTACCCAAAACCAAACTGGGAGCAAGAGTGATTTCCTCTGTTTTTGCCCAGTGCTGCCCATCCCAAAGTCCAGCCCCAGCAGCAAGTCTGATGCCCAGCTCTTCCAGCCCTGCTGTTCCCTAGCAGGCAGGGGATGTCACTGGCCATGGGCTGCCATCAGCAGAGACAATGACTGAACTTACCTGCCTGGCACACCAATGTGGAGCTTTTCCCTGCACTCACCCCAATTTCCATGAGGAAATGTAACCTTTGAGATGTCTGTCCCCTTTCAAGCCCACTTAGAAAGCATTCACACGTTGTTAGGAGAGGCCTGGGTCCAGGTGGGTGGGTGGTGGCGTGCTATATGCCTCATTTCCTTAGGAAATGAGGTTAAACTACCCTGCCCTCCCCCGTTATACTGCACTATTGAATTAAGGATGGTGAATGCTCATTATGAATATAATTAAAAGCAACAGCCTCATCTAACAATCTATTTTTATCCGTTCCTCACCTAGACAAGCAGCAGAAGGAATTAAAATCTGAAGGGAAGAGCCACAGCCGGGTAGAGTTTTGCTCTCACTGGATGTAACTGTGTTGAAACACAATTACAGTAACACGACCTTCGTTAAAAACTACTGTCCAAAAAAGACGTGCTTTGGATGCTTTTTTTCCTGGGAAACCCATGTATAACAACTGCAAGGGCACAGATTGGGAAGATATTTTCATTTTATGAGGGAAGAAGGCATGAGCTTTGCAGCATTTCTTGCACCAGCTGCCGGCCCCCGTGGCGGCAGGGTAGGTAATTAAAAAGGACATCGTGTAACAGATAAATGCAGGATAGTAAGTAGTCATTACTTGATATATAGTATATCATCTATTATTAGAGGCTAATAATTCTCTAACCTATTCATGTTAGTCTTTTGTCCGAGGAGCTGGCTGCTTGGCACACTCTAAATTTCTCAACATAAAATTTACTCGATGTTACAACTCATATCTAATCCCAAATTTCTGTGCATTTCACTGCAGTATATCATGTAGCGAGGTAAAAGCTCAGCACTAAATCCTTTGCAAAAGGAAGAATGAGCCAACAAAACTCCATGTTTTCACTTTCCTGCCAGAAAAAAAAAATGGTACTTTGAATATTTTTCTTGGTTGTAATTTTATTTCCTCCTTTAGAATGCTGCAATTCTAGACATGCTCAGCTGTACTTTACACAGCACTCAATAATGCACTTTTTGCCTGATATTTTTATATTTGTGGAAATAACCTGCATTTTAAATACATTTCTACATACATTTAAATACATTTTTTAAAATGCATTCTAAAGGAAACCAAAGGAAGTGCTATTGTGTTTAATCAGAAGGAGCAAAATCCTCAAGTCATGTAAATCACCATTTCACAATCTGCTCCGCAGTATCCTAATTTGGAAAGTGTATCACAGCAAACCAAGCTGAATTTATAAAGCATTCTTTACACGTTCAAAACATTCATGTAACTTAAGAGTGTCAATCTCCATCAGCTGTCTTAGATCACTCCAAGAAGTAGAAGTAGAATTTATTTATTTGGAACTTCATTTCTTTCCTTCTAAATACACATGCTTACTTTTCTTTTTCATTTTATTTTATTTCACTTTCTTTCATTTTAGTTCCTTTAACTTTTACTTTCCTTTTCTCTCCTTGCTTTTATTTTGGTTTCTTTTGCTTTAGTTTATTTTTATTTTTATTTCTAAAGCCCAGTCTAAAAACTTAACTTAGGCTATAAAAAAAAAAACAAGCCACCCCAAAGTACCCAATTACAGTGTCTCCAGAAGGTTTAGAAGCCAGAACAGCACTGATAAAAAAAGCCACATGGGACGAAGCAATAACGCTGTGCTCGCCCCAGGATCTCTGCTGATGAGCAGCTCTACAAGGACTCCACTGATAAGGGCTCACAGCAAGAAACTCTAGTAGCTGCACCAAAAATGACACCAGATCTCTGCTCCTGTCTTCCAAATTGTTTTCCAGCACAGCTCTCTCCTGGGAGACGGAAAACACTTGCTTCAGGTTATCGAAACCTCACACTTTCCGTTTACCTGGCCCTGCCACCAGCCAAGAGCTGGAGATGCAGCAGGGGGACAAAGTCTGCAAACTGCCGGGAGAGGCTGGAGCAGACCTCGGGAGAGGAGCAATGGGACCCTCCCAGCAGCTTCACATGCAAATCCCCCCTAAAAGCTCTGGATTATGGCTGGACCCCACTCCAGATTATAATGAGAGTTGAGTAGTGGAGTTAGGAACTGAGACAGATGGGGAAAATTCTCCCCTAGGGATTAGGAAGCATGTGGCATTCAAAATGTGCGATATAATTTTTATGTTATTTGCCTTGTTTAGGTATCCTTCATAGAAAAGCAGAATTTTGTCCACCAAAGGCTGCTAAAACCTACGTGCATTTTTGCAGTACTGTGCTGCTCATTTTTTGTCCGTGAGCCACATTGCATCTGTACTCATTTGAATCCCGTTCCCCATAGTTTTGCCTGGAATTGGCACCAGCCTCCCTCTCCTAGAGAGGGATTCTGCATGCTGCACTATAGCTGTTATACTCCACCCCAGAGATTGCTGCAGTTCGGCTTGGCAAGATTTACTTCCAGGCTCCCTGTAAGAGTACAAACATTTGAGGTCCTTTCTGTGTTTTAGAGAGGGAATAAACACCCTTTGTTAGGACTCAGAGCAGAAATACAAAGGTTCCCACGTCGAGAGGTTCTGCCCTGGCTCTTGGAAAGATGCAGGGAAGGTTGAGCACAGGAGAGTGACTGGCTCGGTCAGAGCACACAGCACTGATGCAATTACAAAAGGCTCATATCTAGAAAGGAAAAGTTTGTGCTGATATTAAAGCGATAGCAGAGGAGGAAAGAGCCCTCTCAAGTGTGTTAAAAACACTTGACCCACTTCTATGTAAACTGCCAACCCCTTGCTTTTTCCCTAAGATTAGCAGCCTCCACCCCACCTTGCTTGCAGTCTCCGATGACTTTTAGTAACTTTCTCACTGTTGTGTTTAGGAGATGGGAAATATTTTCCTATGGCTCAAATCTCTGTTAGACCAACTGAATTACAGAAAAAAAAAAAATTACCTCACTTTCTAACAGATGCACGAGTGCACCTTGGGATGAATGTGTTATGGAGTCCAAGCTATTGCCACCTGCCTCCCAATTACATTTGCTGCATTGTCCCTTGTGGTGTGCACCTGTGACATGCTGGCACAGAGCAGGGACGACTGGAGTGTGCAGGCGTGGACCGAGCCACACAGGATTTTGTTTTGCAAAAGTCTCCCAGCAATTAGTGCAGTGCTTTCTTAAAGCATAAGGGATATTCTGCAGCAGCTGACTTTCTTTCCTCCCCTCGATATGGTGAATTAACACAGAGAAATTGTTGTCTTGTAAAGAGGCAAAGCCGTGAAACTGTAATTTAAAAAACTCTACACCTTAGGATACCAAATGTCCAGCTGGCCAGGGAGCAATCTAACAAGGGAAAAGGTCATTTATGGGCTCCCTGCTACCTCTCCTCACATATACACCTAGTCAGCCAATTAACTACCTCTAGAAATAATTCCCATCAAATTTCAATATGATTTTTACAGCTGAAATAATAAAGAAATCCACAAGGCTGTGACTGTTTGCAGCAAGAATGATGAACAAAGGAAGGCTTCCAAGGTTTTAGGCTCATTATATTCGTTTCAGTATAACACACTGAGTTTTTTTTCTTCTTTCCCCTGGTAGTGTTACAGCTCTTTAAGTGGCTGAACAGCATCTGCACCAAGAGGACCACATGATGAGAAGCAGAAGCAAGGAGACATGGTATTATGCATATTGTAAGGGTACACTGAGCAATGCACTTGCAGTGACGTATGTACTGACAGGATTAATTTGACATTGGCAAGTGAAAACTTATTTTGTCATTAAGCTATCATAATTATACCATATCCAGAGCCACTGGATGCCCTAGCTGAGAACTCTACATATGCTGCCTTTGCAGTGAGAGGCTAATACAGAATTTTAACATCCATCTATTTTTGATGGGGTTGGTACAGGAGAACAGATTGGGACACTGATGGTTTGTAAGTACCCCACGACTACCTACGGGTAGTCAAGGTGACAGTGGTACTGGAAAACGGCTGAGGGGCATTTGCAGCCTCTTAATGGGGGTCCTGCTTCCCACAGCCTAAAAAGGCAAGAAGACCTCAACAGACTCTAAATCTTTTTTTCATGCAGCCTGGCTAAACACTGCTTCTGATTCATATGTTTTCAGCAAAGAGGATATTTCCTTGTAAAACAAGGGCACATAGGAAAAATAAAAACATGCAAGCTACATTTGGGAAAAATGAGCTCTAGAAGCCAGAAAAACCATGAAGGACTTTTGCATGTGACTAATATTCAGAAAAATCAGTCTTTTGTCTCTGCCCTCATTATTTATTTGGACAATTAGATATGCTTAAGAATGGAAAACCAGAAAGATATCAGGACAGAAGAGCTGCTGCTCTGTTAAGGATGTGATATTGCAATATTTATTGCTGCTGAGATAGGAAAAAACAATAGAGTATCCAAAAAATTTTTAAAGTTTGCAGGGTTTAAGAACAGCAATTTTAGGTTACCTTGAGATGACAATTTACAAACACAATCAAAATTGTGTAATAAGTTAAGTAAAAAAATTGGTTTCATTCTTAGTTCATAAACTCCCTTGTCAATGACAAAATATGCTATTAGTGACCTCAGTACCACTGTGAAAATATTCCTCAGTTACAATTGAATGTGCTGGGTGTTGGGGTTTTTTCTTCAATGTTGTGTGTTGTTGAGTTAAAAATGACAAAGCCCTGGATTTCTTCGTTCTTGCAATCTATTCTTTTCCCCTGACTTCCTGTTTTCATGAAATTTTAATTAGGCATTTAAAATAAATAGCTATGCAGAGCCTCTATGCCTCTTTGAATGCTTGGGATGGATGTTTTGGGTAAAGTGATAGTCCAGAGACCTTGAGAGCATTTAATCCCATTCTAACTTGGCAAGACAACAGAAAATTAAACCACTGAACTCTTTACTTCTAGCAGCTCTGGAGAGATTTTGGGGGAGGGATGTGAGAGATATTGGTGTGTGGGACAGGACAATGAAATTACAGGTCCATGTCTGTTCTCCCTGCGATGAACACTGGCAGCAATCAGACCAGTTTAGAAGGTCAGTTCTCTGAAAAAAGAAATGTGCAGCCCCTCAGTGCACACCCTGCACCTGGACAGGCAGGAGCCTGCTCAGTGCTCACCATTGCATGGCCTCAGCCTGCAGCAGTGGTACAGCACCCACAACATGACAAAATCTGGGGCAGATTACACCAACACAAAAAATGCCAGGAACCAGGTTAGAGCAGAAAAGATAAGAACCTGGGAGGAGGACAGAGCGAGCCACTGGGAATCTCACTGCTTCATAAGAGTTTGTGGCTGACAGGATAAAAACTCCAGATTTTAGGAAATCATAGGAAAGCTCCTTGAATTTCAGGGTCAATGGTTCGGTTATTAAGGAAGGTGACATGATTTGATATGAGAGTCGATGACCCCAGATCACAGCCTCTCACCAGGGACGAGTCATCTTCACCTGGTCATGGATTCCTGGAGAACTGTGTTTAAATTGGAGGCTTTTAACCACAGTCACATCTCCAGTTGCCTGTGTGTTTCGGAAATGTTTCACTTCTACTGGCATAGGGGTCAAGGTTTTTTGCCTGAACCAGTAGGAAGATAGAAATATTTACTCTGTAGTTGTATACACTGCTCAGTTCTAACAAGGAAGAATCAGTTGCCACCTCCAAAAAAAAGAAGTGACAGCAACTAAATCACAAAGCAAACTTACAACAGCAGCTTAGGAAAATGATGGAGATGGAGCCACTTTAGAGATGTGAATGAAAGTAAGAGGGAGAACATACTCTTGAAATGAATGAAAGTAAGAGGGAGGGGAGACATGCTTGGCAGGGCTCATGAGATGGCACAAGTAATATCTTCTGTTGAGATCAATGAAAAATTCCAGGATTTCATGCCTAATGAGTGCTTCCCAATTTTGGGGGTCCCTTTACCCTGAATTCTGCTTGACTCTTGTTTCACCCCACCTACTCCCCTCCCAGCAGCAGTGTTTTCTGCTCTTGCCATGTCTTTGAACCCTGCTTGCACGTGCAGGAAGCATCATTTACACAGTGGGGTACATCTTGCTTCTGTTCACCACTGTGAGCATGGCAGAAATCTCCTCTGTGGCCAGCTCACCAGCCTCTCTTTGGCATGGCCCCTGACTTTGACATATCAAAAATAGCAATATGAAAATGAAATAGGAAATATTTTCATAGAAAAAATATTCCAAGCAAAGCAAAACAGAGCAACTCTTGGCTCCTTGTCCTTTAACATGCATATTCAATGTGCAGGAAGCTAGGAAGAGCTATTCATGGGGTTGGCTTGTTTTTGTTGGTTTAGGTTTGGGGGCAGGGGGAGCATTTTCAATGCCTGCTGGATCCTTCACAAATTTTAATATGTGGTTTAAACCACAGTGATCCCCTCCCCCCCCCTTTTTTTTTTTTAATGACACAGTGTTTAATTTCTGCAAGGACATTTCACTTTAAAAGGAAGAAAGGGCTGCTCCATAAGAGCTGTGCAGTGCAAAGCTTTTTCTAGTCATTTCCAACAATATATTTTGGAACTGTTCCCAGTAAACAGGCCAGATTAGCTGCCTTTGGTTCACATTTTACATTGTTCCTGAGATAGGGGAGCTCTGAATAGCAGACTCTGTCCATACTGTTTGGTTGCAATAAAGCTAATTCTATTCAGTATACTATAGCAGTATGATAGCACTTGTGTAGGATTTCCCTTCGCTTGCATATTTATAGGGTCTTGTAGAGCTCTGCTGTAGCTCAGTGCCAGCATGAAGAAATCAAGCTGTCAGTAGTTTCTATTTTTGTCCCTACCTATAGTTTCAGTAATGACAAGTGAGTGAGGCAACATATGCATTTCCCATCTACAGGAAAAAATTACTGTCTTCCTTCAGTGTCTTACATCTGTGCTACAACCTATTTTCCTAGGGCTTCAGATTATGTTAGCTGATAGTTAACATGTACAAGCACTGGTCAAGTGCAGTTGATTCACTGCATTAGTTGAACCACAAGAGGAGAAGTTCCAACAATTCAAAATTCCTGGCGCTTTTCCTTTCTGCCCTAAAAAAGAGAAGGAAAAATAAAATCCTTCCTGGGAAATAGCTGTTCTTGTATCACATCCTGACTCCTATCATGCTTTGATCAGCACACACGTTCAAGCAAATGAGGATTCTCCTCTTAAGATTAAGAGAGTTGCTGATTATATTTAATGTCCTCTTCTTGACCTCAGATGGTTAACTCATTGCTGCAGCTTCTGGGGGAATTGTTTCAATGAGAGCAGACAACCCCAAATCCGAGACACGATCAGCAGCATGACGCCACGCTGCTTCATCAGAGCAAATGGAAGGGATCTGGGACCAGGATCCAATGCTAACAAAGAGACAAGGTCTCCCAAAAGCTGCTTAATTATTCAGGCAATGTCTGCATCGTTCACAACCTTCCCCCTTCTTGTAAATACTAATCCTGATTTACCAATGCTCCAACCCCACCAGGGCATGGCCACACATGAATGCTGCCAAATCCAGGCCAAAATTTGGGAAATGCTGCTTGTGTGCCCCAGCAGCTGGAAGACACTGACTCTGAAGGCAGTGCCAGGGACAGCAGGCACGGCTTTGGCTTGACAGCATTGAGGCATTTACAGCCTCTGACATGACTGCATCAGATCTTCAATGACAGCTAATAAAACGGAACTACACCCCACTGCTTTGAAAAGCAGCAACTCAGAACTCCTTCAGAGATTAGACTTATTTAAATAAGAGAAAGACACTGGGCTTAAACAAAAAGCACATAAGGAAAATAGCTTGGCAAGTTTGATAACAAGGAAAGCATTCTTTTTCATATTCTTGCTTCTTCCTCCCAGCTCCATCCTCTCCTTGCCTTCCCCATAGCCTAGAAAATCAGATATTTATCCAGCACTTAGTGCCTGAAGGGGGATGCGCACACCTCAAAGTTCAACATTTATCCATGCTGCTTCTCCACCTAAAGTGTTGTTTTGTTTTTGTTTTTTTTTCTGTACCATTCTGGGGCTTCAACACACCACAAGGAACAGGCAGAATTAAGACAGGAGGGCAGGGAGGCAGGGGACAAAGTAAGAACTGTTGGGCTGGGTTGTAAATAAAAAACAGTCAAAATATGCTAAAAAATACAAGGCAGTGCTATAAATCCCTCTCTCCTGTGTGAGCCAAGCTACTGTGTTACAGAGCTGGAGGGGCTGTGAGACTTCCCGTTACTTTATAGTCCATGACGATCACCCTCTTGCAGTGCCACAGTATAACAAGCAAATGTCCCGACTCCCAGGAAGCCTCTCATAAAAAGAGGCACTACAGCTTCTTACAATACTCCAAATAAGAGAAGCAAAAAGAAAGGATTCTTGGTCGTCCCCTTCTCCCCCTGCCATAAATTTGTACTTATTTTGCTAATTTTGTTTTAATTGTGTGCTGCAGCAGAGGGTGTTGTAAGCTGGGGAGAAGGAGAGGGAGAGGAAGAGAAGGAGGGAGCCTGAAGCCATGGAGCCTTCTTGCTTGTTAATACACAGGCAAAATGATATGCACATATACAGCTCCGAAAGCTACCATGGGGAGGGAAGGAACACAAAGGAGCCATTTATTGCCTGAAAACTGTCTCTGAACAAACCCATTGTGTTAAAGTAATACAAATTCACAACACCTTCCTGCCTCTTTTTCCATCTGGATCTGGGCTAGTTTGGGTAAAGGGCCCTGCCACCCAGCACAAGTCCTGGGGCCTCAGACCCTGGCAGAGCTGGGATTGCTCAGCATCCTTGGAACGTCCCCTCTTAGGGCCAAATGCCATGCTGATAACACAGAGGTGAGAGAGAGGGAGGAAGAAAAGGAGAGAGGGAATAATTTGGCTTGGAGACTCTTAAAAATCCATCAACTCATTTCTGGTCAGGCTTTGGGTTTATGAAGAGAGGCAATTTAAATCCAAGAACCAGAAGAAGGTGTCTTTTGATGTAACATTTTGTTCTTTTTCTGAATACAAAGTTATTCCAGGCAATGCAGCTGGCCTGAAATAGTTACCAGTTACAAAACCAGGACTGCTCCTATCTCCCCTCCTCGTGCAATGCAAAGATCCTCCCGCTGAGCCCCAAAGTAGGGGAAAAGCTATTAATTAAAAATAATTCTCCACATTAAGGCTTGCTGCCTAAAGCTCAGCTAATATTAAGGAAATTCCAGCCGTTCACTCCCTGCTGCTGGAGGCTTTTCTTTCTCTATTTTGTTTTGCTAAGCTCTTTGAGAAGAAGGGGATATGGATATCACCTCGACAGCTCCAGCCCCTTCCATCTCCTCCCTGAAATTCAGGCTCTGTTCTTTCCTTCTTTGGGAAGGACCCAACCCATCAGATTGGAATATCCTGGAAGGGAGAGCAGGTTTACTTTCTTTACACCTTCTTTTTAACCTGAGGTGAGGGAGGGGAATGTCTGCTGACCTTGGTCCCACCCAGGTGTTCAGTGCCAGTCAGAAGAGCTTTCCCAGCTCCCAGCAGGGCTGCCCCTTATCCCCACTCCAGCCCCATGCTCCTTGCTGAGCATCACAGCTCTGCTTCTCAAAATACCTGCCCCAAATTTTCAAGCCTCAACCACATTCTCCTCAGCCATGTTCAGGCACTGCTTTTTCACAAGAAATTGCTCGTGTGCAAATCCAAACCTGCTTCTCTGGCTGGAATCCCACAGATGCACTGTCCCAGACCCTGGGACACAGGACCTGCACGATAACAGCTAATATGGGAAAAGTATCTTTCAGTTCTGCTTCTTGATGGCAATGTATTTAATTTCACTAATGTAAAATATCATGGAAAACTTCCAAAAACACTTTAAAAAACCTTTTACATTTTATCAGGTGTTGTCACAGTGCTTGAGAAATGTAGAAAGAGTACAAAAATGGAAATCTGAAGAAAGAAGAAACTAATCAAACTCCAAAACTATTCTTTTTTGTGCTGGGAAAGGGTCAAAATTCTATGTTTTCCTGTGCCTAAACACTATAGAACTGCAGCAAATAGGCTGATTTTGACAGTGACAATACAACTGCAAAATTCCTGCCATTATCTCAAAGCACATCTTGCACTATTATTTTCTTAACAGTTCTGTACAGCTAAAAACATCCTCTCTATTTCCATTATTTTCTTCTGGATTCATATTTCATGCAGGAATCTTTTC
The DNA here is from genome assembly GCF_963513975.1 of Fringilla coelebs. Lineage (NCBI taxonomy): Eukaryota > Metazoa > Chordata > Aves > Passeriformes > Fringillidae > Fringilla > Fringilla coelebs. Next base: position 5,497,610 of record NC_140040.1, on the reverse strand, counting down.
AAGAAAGGACCCCCAAAAGCATGTTTTATCAAATTCTAACTTTTACCATTTCAAACCCACTAATGCTGAAATTTGATGTACAAGCTGTCAGAACAAAAGCCTCTCTTCAGTGCACACATTTTGAAGCCATTACTTTCATTTTTCAAGCAACAACAACAACAAAAAAGGAATACCTTCAGTATTTTTTTATGATTCCAAATTTCTTTTTGAAGTTCCTTAAGCCTCAAAAAGGTGTAGTTAAAACAATTTCTATGTTTTTGGGCAGTAAGTTTTTAGCACCCATTTTTCAAGTGTGCTTTTCTAAATATTCTTTTCTACTGAGAGAAAGGTTAAGAGACGGTAGTGACAAAGACAGTATATGATGGGGAAAAGTATTTCATACACCACTGTGAATTTACATAGAGCTGTCAAATGTGTTACACCAAAAAGGATTCCACTAGGATAGACAAATAACCTCTTCATTCCTGAGCATTAGTCTTAGGAAGATGTGAATTTAGATCTTGATTCATTAAAGTGTTAAGTCCAAACTTAGGCACATACAGCTGAGTCTGACTCAAATCAGAGAGGCTGGAGATCAAGTTAATTTTGTACTTACATGAGGATTTTCGTCCAAAAAACCCTCAGAGCTAGCAGTGAAAGAACAAATCACCCATCATATCCATGCTTTCTTTCAAAATCATGACTGCACCACAGTGACAACACACATACAGCAAGTCCAGATTAACATATTCCCTTGGGAATTTCTGTAGGACTCTAAGCACAGATTACCTGGAGCTGGCCATGAATTTCTATTCACTGGTGACATGGGATTCATACTGGATAGGCACCTCAGAGAAGGAAAGTTGCTATTTAAACTGTCTCCTAAGCAAAATGTTGCATTTATTTCTTCTGAATTTCAGCAGTGCAGATGATTTAACCCATGATGTTGATCCCTTATGCTACCACTACCCCTTTTGCAGAGAAAATTACTCTCTGTACCACTGCTGCTGTGCAAATCTATTATAAATATTGCTTAAATTCATCAATAGCATTCAAACATTTCTTTCAGCCACTCATGTGAACTGTACTCTAGATTTTCTGAGTTCTCATCCTTCCCTTAAAACTGTTTACCCAGCCTGAGTTCACACACATTCACATTGTCTCAGTGAGTAATTCAGGTCGTTCCATGGGCCACATCGATTCATCAGCAAAACCTTAACGTGGGCTATTTCAAGCCAAAAAATACAGGATGTTTTACTTGAACTGCACAGGCAGCATCTTTCTCAAAATCCCAGCTGAAAGATGCAGTGCTCTCTGTAAGCAGAGGAGTAGCAGTCTTACAGTTCCCTACTCACTTGTCTTTCATGGGAAATTCATCCCAAATATCTGCAAGAGAAATTACTCAATACAATACTACTGCCTGCATCACATTATTTATACTGCAATAAATACAAATCAAACACCACTTTTGATGTAAAAGCTACCAGTTGAGAATTTCACTTCCATATGAGGCTGCTTCCATTTCCTACAGTGATATTAATTTCTAATTTTTCCTCCTGTCTCTGCAATTACTTTTTAAGCTTCTCTATTTCACTTCATAAATCCCACTCATAAGACTGCAAGTCACCCAGATGCCATCTGCTGAAAAACAAAGTGATGGAAAGTCTGAATAATACACTGAGTCAGGGTTATAGATGCTACATTTTGACACATTCAGAGGCATAAAGTTGGGGGGAACAGATTAATAATTACTTTACCTGAAACTAAATCAGTTGTTCATTATGGGCCTGACCACAGGCTGAAGCTGGTTCTATAAATACCTCGGTTTGGTCTGATCTAATACACACACACTGGGTATGCAAATATTCCTGACTCCAACGGCAAGATGCTTTTTCTGATAGTTCTTGCTTTAGCATGTCAATCTGAAGCCTTGATTGCTTTTCTCACACTTCTTTGGATGAAAGGACATAAACAGCTATGAAAACCAGTTCTTTAATATGCTACTCTTCAATTCAATTCAAACATACACTTATTGCAAAAAGAACAACATGAACTGAGAAAAAAAAAAAGCCGGAATGGAGAGCACCATAATGTAATAGCAAATGCAAAGCAATTTTCATTTCTGGATCCTGGAGGATGCATGTACAGAGCAATTTTTCTACTATACAGCAAAAAAGGGATGAGGGGGAGGAGCACATGGGGACAGCTTATGAAGGACTGCTTTTTAACTCAAATACTACATTTTTGCAAGCTTTTAAAAACCACTGCTAATAATTTCTATTTGGTATGATGAAGAGTGTATACATAATATTGCAGAGGACAAAAAGGTCCTAAATCTTTCTGGCTTGGATTCTTTGACCTCGAGAAGTTTAGTTTGAAAACATTTGTTACATGATGAAAAGCTTTGTGAGAATGCTAATGCCATTCTTAAAGGGTTAATGATGCCTAACTGATTGGCACTAAAAACTAGATTTCATTTGGTATAGTGACAGGGAAACTCTGCCACCAGGAGTATACGTTCATGCCCACATTATTATAGGACAATTTAGATCATCTTATTTTAAATTTCATGGCTCTGTAACACAGATGTAAATCAAAGTCAGTGAGGCAAATGATGATTTTTCCATAGTGAGATTTTTATAGTCTTGATCTTGAAAATATGCTTTGAGCCCAAGCTGTCTATCAAAATACTTTGAATTAGCCAAAGGAGTTTGTGTTGTTGCTAGTGAACAATTAGAATCAGAAAACAAAAGCAGAAAGCTTTCAGAACAAGGCATGTGCCATCATTTTTAAAATCTGGGCTGTACTAACTATTACTATTTATAAAAGAGCTGGAAACATGAGGTGTTCAGGTCCAGTTACATGAGAATATTGAAATGGAGACATTTCAAACTGAAATCACCTAGACTATCATATGCTGTTAGTGTGGCTGAAAGCCCTGCAAAAGAATACATGTGCTTATTTTGTGTACATGTATAGAGGCACATGTGTCTGTGTACACATATAATTTGCTATTGAAGGATTTCAGGCGTTTAATTGCATGATTGTTGCACACAGATTCATTCACACCCAAACAATTCCTTACTTTAATAAACACACTGTGCACTTGACATATTGGTTGTCTGCTCTTTTAAACCTGATTTATCCATCACTTCCATTTCCAGATTTGACTTATTGGTCAATTCCTTTCTAACATTTGATGCATTGGTTATTTTCTTTTCAAATTTGATTAAAGCACATCACACAAGTCTTTTCAGATCTGTTTCTAAATGTTACACATATATCTGAAATGTACATTTAAAATCTTAATTCCAAAACTTTCTTGATTAATAATTCATCTCTTCTTATCTTGGGATAGTCTTTCTTATGTGCCAGTATAATCTGAATTAGATGAAACAAGCAATTACACTGGACATAAAATACAGTAAATGTAGCTTTACAATAAATTGCTATCTGTGAAGCTTTAAAGAGAGCCAGGAGATTTAATAAAAAGCATTAACACAAAATAGGGAAATTTTGAATTCTAGCTTCAACATTTTTTTGCTCTAGAGTTACACACTGCAAAGGCAAACAAAAGAGAATTCATGCTGTGCATCTCTAAGTGCCCTGGGAATATCAGAGAGGGAATCTCAATGTAAAAACTTTGTCAGGAAAAAAGACACAGGGCCAAATCTTTGTGCGAAAAAGACAGGGGCAGAGTTCCAGAAAGGGCTCTCTGGTCCGAGTTCAACATCCACTCAAGCCAGAACCAGGTGCAAGATCAAACTTCAAACAGGATGAGAACCTGATGGAGCTACAGACTCCACAGTGAAAGCAATGAGAGGAGGGGGGTGAGCCTCGACTTTCTGGCCAAGCTCCAGTACAGGTAATTAAATTTTACTTAACTAAATTCCCTCTGCACCCTTAACAAGATACATGTTTGTTATCCACTTCCTAATCTGCCCCAAACTGGGGGTAGGGTTGTTTTACAGAGCCAGGCAGCTGCTGGGTTCCACTGGTGTGTGAAGGGAACCATATCCATCCATCTCTTATCTGCCTCACAGGGCTGTTTTGAGGGCTATTTAATAAATATTTGGGAAGATGAAAGACACCCAGGAAGTGCAAAGCACTTTTATTTCACACTCACCTCTAAGCAGATCTCTAGGTAAATTATATGATCAGGGAATTCAAACAGGTACATGAATGGATTTCAGAATTAGCCCCGCAAATGGTCCCATCCTGCCCAGGGTTGAGCAGCTCCCAGGAGGAGTTGAGCACCAACCCTCCCCCTGAACTCCAGAGAAATGAAGAGTGTTCCTCAGGCAGCAGGAGATGCTCACAAAACAGGGCTGCCTTTGAGAGATACCTACTTGTACTTTAAGACACTTCTATGGCTTTGATAAGAGTTCAGAACAACCACCACCAAAGTCAAAAGAAGATTTTTCACTGAGTTTGGTGAAAGTCTGATTTAATCCTGAAAGGAGAAATGGAAGGAGCAGTGTGCAATGGGCAGGGCTGACTCAGAGGTTTTTACCCAGTTTCCTTCTATCTACATGACTAAAAGTAAGAAGAAGGGAAGAGATAGAGAGGAATATGACTTGGAGACGCCGGGGTCAAAGTGAGGATATATGTCCCACCTCTGGCCCTGCCAAATAAAGAAAATAGTAGTAGTAAAACAGGTAGTATGCAGTAAAAACCTGGCAGCTGTTGCTATGATGCTTTGTTGTTACAATATAGGGAGATCTCCTTTCTGACCTTTCACAGGACACTTCATGGCAGGAACTGGGGCTGCTGGCCTTAGGTGGAACACAGAGCTCTGCATTAAGATCAATCTGTGCTGCACTTGGAAATTCATCTCTATCAATCATCCACATAAGGAAGGAAGCTGCCCCTGAATGGCCTGATCCTCTTGGTTTCTCTTGACATCTAAAAACCACCATGACACTTAAAAAAATAAAACCACCGTGACACTTAAAAAAATAAAACCACCATGACACTTAAAAAATTAAAAGGAGTCTCTCCGTTTTAAATGAGCTTCCTTAAAAAGATCTGACCTCAGTACTGCCAAAGCCCTGGTGCAAGAAGCTGCCAAGATGTCCCCACTGGGAGCTGTTCCTGTAGTTGTCCCTGACCCTTCCCACAGCAGGCTCCTTCCCTGTGCTGGCTGCAGATCACCGTGGGTCAGTGCTCCCAGAAAACACTTTTCCTACCAAGCTGCATCTGTGCATTGCCTTTGGATGTACATCTCCTGCATATCATGAGTCCAAGCATGATGATCACAGATCCTTCCAAAGCCCACTGAAACCATGGAAAAGAGGTGTTGAGCAGGTACCCCAGGTCATGACAGCTCAGACCCCAGAAAGCTGCATCTTGGCTGGTTGACTCATCTGCTTCATCCTTTGACTGAGTACAGCATCTCTTTATGTGAAAGAAATAATTTTTTTATGAGAAAGCAGAGAAAGCTATTTAAATTTATACTTTCCCATATTCAGTTATTAAACTGAAAATAGGCAGCAATTACCAAAACATTCTTGGGATGGATTAAATGTTACCATTTCTTTTATCATCCAAAACTCACCAAGTTTTGGGTTTCAGTTCTGGTTGGTTGATTGGTTGGTTGGAGTTTTTTGTGTTTTTAATTATGGTAATTATATTATTCATCCTTTGGACAAAACTGATTTCAGAACTGCTCAATAAATCTATGTGCTCCTGTATGTTAAAATCTAGTGTAGCATAACAGAAGCATGCAAAAAAAATGTTAATTCTTTTCTAGAAAAACTAACAAAGCAGAAGTTGCCTGTTTCCCACAGCCAGGCACCTTGAATTTGGTGAAACCCAATTACTCATTTCGCATAAAGTAGAGCTGCCTATTTCCTGGCCCCATAAAGGTCTGAATGAGGGCAAACCATTCCCACCAAATGTCTTCAACCTGAGGGCTCAGAAGAAGACACCATGAGATAAAGGACATACCTACACCTCAGAAGATGGGGTCCATTACCACATGTGAGTGAGCAGGCAGATGTCAAAGGGTGAGAGCAGTAATGGCCTCTGGATGTTCGCTGACATTTTTTGAAATATCTTGAGCTCTCTAATTTTCATATGAACCCAGTAATGACTTCCTGTCCTCTTCAACCATTCCAAAAGTCAATGCTATGCTGTCCAAGACAAACTACCCTCTCAAGAGGAATTAGGAAAAGACTTATGCCCCAAGTGAATAATAGTCAGCCCCCTCTTACTTTCCCAGCAGAGCTTCCCCTCTCTTTTCCACTCTGCCAGCATTTCCCACACAGCACAAATCCACATGTGAACGTTTCACACAGCAGGGAGCCAGTTCTCACACCAGCAAATGCCAAACCCTCCAGAACCCTTAAAACAGACACGGCACTGTTTGCATCCTGCACTTGTTGAAATGTAAAATGGACCTGATGGCTTGGGTTTCAGCTGCTGGCTTCTCTCTGAGACAACGTTTCAAGACAAAGAGGTTACGTGTGGCTACACCATGGAAGTGGTTTCAGTGAGGTTTTTATACAACCTAGTTCCCACCACAGCTCAGAGAACATCCCTCTGCTCTGGAGGTGTCTGCTGCTGGTGTGGGTGGCTCGGACAAAAGATGGGATCTCATTTGTGCTGACTGTGTTTCCAAGAAGTGGTTTACCACTTACACTACCCTGCAAAGCTTACTGTGCTTCCAGCAGAGAAATGCAGCGTCGGAGCCATCAGCTGTCACCGCTCGCGTGTCACTGGAGCTCTGAACGTGCTGCCACAGGAAACTACAAAATTACCCTTTCCAAAAGTGGACAGAGCTTATAGTGTTCAGCAAACATCGTGTTGAAACAAACAAGCAAACAAAGAAACAAGCAAAAACACCCAAATCCAACCCGTACCACCCACAAAAAATATCCAGAACAATCCCCCCACCATTACAGCCATTGGCTCTCACCGTGCTCACCTATTGCTGCACACAGGGCATCTACATTGAGAGGAAAACAAGGAACAGATGTTGGTTGATTGAAAAACTTGAGCCTTCCATTGTTTTATTGACTTGTCACCACAGAGAAATTTGCTTTAATTTACTTTAAAAGTAAATGACTTAATCTTCATAAAACTGGTGGCAAGTCACAGTTCTTAATGAGGACGTTAAACAAGGATTCTGTTTAACAACCAGAGGCACCAATTCGAAATGCAATGCCTATTTGAACAGACACATCTATCTTCTCTTTTGAAACACCCTGGTTTATTTTCAAGATGTTCAACATACCCAGGGAAAAAAAGAAGCCTTTGAGCCCTTGAAAGCCTATGCAAAAGCTTAAGGCTTTTTTTTCCCCTTTCATGATACTTGATTGTACCAGATTGTACCAAGTAACTTCTTTTTTTTTTCTTTCTGTATTCCTGAATGAAGTAATTCATATCTTAATAGAGACCTTTTGAACTCTACTGGCATCAAGATAATCTACAATGTAACTGAGGAAAAACGTGAAAGAAGGAAAAAATACCAGGAGTTCAGGGGCTGAAAATCATGAAAAGACCTTCAATTTTTTTTTTAATATAAACTAGCAGCTACTGCTAGCCCTACACGCAAGTCTTGATGTTTTTGAGATATTCAATTCATGTCCCCAGACCCAAACTCCAGTATTGCCACTCCAAATCAAACATCACTGATGACTGTCAGTGGGAATGGTGTCAATGGAAAGTGAAAGGTCTCCCAGAGTGGCTGAAGGCTGTAGGAAGGTTCATGATCTTTTCCTGGTCTTTCTTTATGCTACAAAATTCACACAACTCTGCAAGAAATTTTAGCTGCACCTTTTTGGAAGCAATTCGCAGTTTACGACTTAGAGCTCAGGCGACACCTGAGTTTTCTACCAACTAAATAGGCCACATTCTCTGCCTTGGTCCCAGGTTTTGTGCAGAAGACCTGGAGGAAGACAAAGCAATGGTGGACCAAGATGTACAAAAATGCCCAAGTGATCTCTACTTCTGCAAAAGCAGCTGGTGCTGCTCTGAGAGAGAGACTGTGAGACATGGTGGTGGGCAGGAGCCGGGGAGAGGGAAAGACTAGAAAACCCAGAAGATTCCCTGCCACTAACACACCCTGCTATTGCCCTGCACTGGTTCCTTATGGCTGATGGGAAAAGATGGGTCTAAATGGACATCCTTGTACTTGGTAACTTGATCTCTTTCCACATCACACCCTCCAAAGGTTGGGTGTTCTCACAAGAGTGATGCTTACCACAGCATTCTGCTAGAACAGTTGTGAACCACTGCAGCACAGAGGTGCAGAGCTCTTTCACACATGTTCAGGGAGAGAAGGAAGGATAAAGAAAGAAACAAATTATCTCCATGTTTGAAGTGACAGAGTGGAGCATGGGCAGTGGGATGTGCCTGTGTGCCCAAGAGACCTGTCCCAACCCAGCACTTGCCCAGTCTCTGGTTCAGCACAGCCACAGCACCAATTGTGGAGCACCGCTTTCCCTGTGGTTCAAAGAAAATGGCTCTCATTACCACAAGCCCTTCTTCCTGCAGCTCCCTGCAAGTCTCTCATCCAGGCATAGACAAGCCCTCAGCAAACTCCAGTAGCCTGAGAAAAGCTGAGCCCGAGGTGTTAACGGCTGTGACTGTAATGCAGTTAATTTAATTGGGTTGTCCATCCTTGATATTTGCAAAGTCCCTTTTAAATGTTAAAACCTTTTTTAAACAACTGAGTTATTATTTTCTCCTGAACTTCATTTCCATTTTAATGCTGATGTTCACTTTCTTTTGCAAATTGAGTGAAGGTAAAACTCTTCCTATAATATACTGTCCTTTTGAAAAACTTATTTCCTTTTGGTGCAGTTTCAAACAGATAGAGCTGTAATGGCCAAAATAAATTTTATCCCAGAAATACAGAAAGCTAAAAGTTAAGCTTAACTTATAAACCTTTTTTAAGAGAGACAAAATCATGCCAGCCTTATCACCATGACAGTCACAGTTGTTTAGATTTATTAGGCAATGGTAATCAGGCTATACAATAAATTCGCTATAGTAATGCATTAATCACTTTGCAAAGAAAAATGAACCACTGAAAGGAAGACAATACATTTCCCTCTCTCTTCTTTCCCATGGTAAGAACTGGTCCCTAACTCCATTCTTTAAGGAAGGAAGCATATATTTTCTCTTCTGCTGCTACATCTATGACTTGAGCCAATGGCTCAGCAAGGTCACTCTCATTTTGCTTTCTACATAACAGAGTTCTGTGAATACAAGATCTTGTTCTTTCTCAACAAGATCTTCCCTTAGAACCAGAACATACTTACTGTAAAATATTTACTTGATTTGATTGCCACTTTCCCTGATTCTGCATACACTCTCATTGTGTACAGAAAGGTCATACTTTTAGATGTGACAACTTTTTAAGTTGATGAGGTGATCACTGGGGGCATATGGGTGTCCAAAGCAGTTTTATAAGAAAGGGAATGTATACAATGCAAAGCAGAGGTAGAACCTCAAAGAAGAAAGAGATAATTGTATCATAAATGGAAATTCTTATCTTCCCCTCATAAAAGTATATTATGAGTATGAATACACCAACTATCACTCTTAAAAATCTGTCAAATTTTACCTCCAGAAGTGGCACCTGGTCTGTCTTAGTGAGGTGGCAGCGTGTGTACATCCGTTATCACTTTTCAAGGTTTGGTTAAGCCTTCAGTTAGGAAGCCAAAATCGTACAAAACTTAAATCCACCTCCAGGAGATGCTGCCTGGTATTCTGCCATGCAGATTAATCCCACTGCCGAGCAATTTGTGCCAGCACATCTGAGAAGAAAAGTCCCTGGGGAATATTTACTTACAAGTAAATACTTTTGGTTTGCTCCAGCATATCTACCCACCAACCTCCCAGGCAATAAACTGGAAGTCAATGAGAGAAAGAGAATTAGAGGGTTCTGTTTTTGCTCTTTTTTTTTTTCCAAGGAGCAAAGAGAATCTTCACTGAAAAAGCACAAAATATATTTTCCAACTTTTAAAAAAGCAACTTAGAGCCAAGAACAAAGTCCACCCAGATGGCCAAGAAATCCTCTTTGGTTCACCTTCATCTGTGGCATTTTGGGGCAAACTTCCTTCTGTCACAATGGAAAATCTGATCTACCCAAAATGAGCAGTAATACCAGCAGAGGGAAAGGTGGTGTGCAGGTGGCTGTAGCTGCTCAGCTGCTTTTGAAATTCATGAAATCTGTGGGACAGATTATGCATGCAGCACCTTGAACACCCCAAGGTGTAACCTACAACCACAGAGGCGGAATCCTATCTCCCATTCTTACTTTCATATGTAAAATTATAAAATGTTAAAACATGTTTCCTGAAGCCTGTCATTACACTCTGGCTGCACATTGCACTACAATATTCCTGTTACCAGGGTAAATTCATGGGGAGGCTGCAGTTAACACTCCCAGGTAAAGAAATGCTCTGTACCCTCCACCCTGCAAAAGACAGAATATCAGAGTGAGAATTAAATTATTCCTCTTTCAGATGCTGTAAAGCCTCCAGGCAGCATCCTCACAGTCCTTTTCAACACAGGTAAATTGAATTCCAGCAAGTTTACTGTATGCAGACTCTTCAGACAAGATATTAAATAACAATGTCATGACCATAACCTATGAAGAAAGACTAGAAAACGTGGGGCTGTTTAGTCTAGAGAAAAGGACACTGCTGCAAGCCATAACAACAGCCTTCAAATATGCAAAGGGTGAGAGCAAAGAGGAAAGGAATGGGCTGTCCTTGGTGTGGGGACATGAGGGACCTGAGCTGTGGGTTAGACAAGGAGAGATGCTTTTGAGAAGGGATGGTGGTGAAGGTCTGCCAGGGAGACTCCACGGAGGTGTCACACTCTCCATGGAGGGCTTAAACAACAGGTTATGCAAATATCCATCAGGGATAATGTAACCCTGCCTCATGGCAAAAGGATGGATTACATCACCTCCTGAGATTCCTCACAACCCTGTTTCACTTATGATTTTATATGGCTGAGCCCCCAAGGGTAATTTGCCCCACTGCCCAAGCTTTTCCTTTACCTGCTCAGGGCTGGTGTATCAGTTCTTCCCACCAGCCAATTACTTGATTTGGGATGTGCTCATGTAAGTGAAAAGGCTGATGTCTGCAGGGCAGCCAGGCAGCAGCATGTGCTTGCACTGCTCAGCTACATCACCTAATTCTTATGGAAATAAGCAAATGAATGGGAGGGTGGTTGGTGTAGGAATGCAAGAATTTGGGCCAAAGTTCGAGGGCTGCTTTTAGATAAATTGTTCTAAAAATATGCAAATAATTCTAAAATTTTGTGTTAATTTCCCTGCCATCTTCAAAGATACTTGTCCTTCTGCTGTTTGAGGGAAAGTCTGAACAGGGCCTGCTGCTTGGCTGCCCTGCATCCCCTCTCTTGGAAGGGATGGGGTGGGCATGGGACAGGCAGCAGCCCCAGCCTGCATCCAGGTCCTTTCCCTGTATTGCAGGTGTGTAAGGAATCGATGCTAGCTGCATCCCTGCAACTTTGGGAAGAGATGGGACAGCTCCACAGGACCCACAGCGAGGGATGCTGTTGGAAGCAAAGTGATCTGTTCCCCTGACAGCAGCACCCACGGGCATGGCAGGAGGAGCTGGCCCTGGGCAGATCTGCTGAAGGAAAGCCTTGCAAGAAGCAGCTCCCGAATCCATGCGAGGCTGCAGAGCCCCCAGAATGAGGCACGTGGGACACTGAGTGGGGATGTGCTGCAAGGAGCACCGAGGCTCCAGATGTGTGACAGACACACTCTGACGAGCAGAATTTGCTATGGGGAGGAAGGGGAGAATTTTGGGTTTGACTTTTGTCTCCTTGAATTAAATTAAATTTTAAAATGCATAAATCTTAAAAAAAAAAAAAAAGTAAAAACATGAACCTATTGCTCTCCCACTTTAGCCTTCCCAGTTTATTTACTTGCAAACTTTTTTCTGCCATACATGCCGTGACAACCCGTAATCTAAAGCTTTTTTGTGCGTTCTCTTGCCAAATTTGAATTTTTATGTGGCAAATTAAATTAACTCTCTTGATTGAAAACTGAGAAAACTAAAACTATATAATAAATTGCAAGAAATGCTTAAATGGATACTATATCAATAAATAATCCTTGCACTTAATCTGAAAACCATTAGGTAGTTGGAGTGATGACTGATTTAACACTACCCATTTAGTGTACCTGTGATAATGTGTTATTTAAACTCAAGATTTTATATTAAACACAATTCAGACTAAAATATTAATTTGGAAATAATTGTATAACTTTAGGGATTTTTGCTACACTTTTTAAAAATAAAGATTTAATTAAAAATACAAGATGAAATAAATATTTCAGGGCAACCAGCAACAAAATGGGAAAATACCATGTGTTTGGAGTTTTAGTGCCCTCTGAGTGCTGGAATTTATTTGCAGCAAGCAGAAAATAGACAGCAAGCATAAAAATTCAGCAGATTCCCGCTAGTAAAATTATTTATCAAGCTAACAAGGGAGGAACCCTTCTAGTAGCAACAAGCCAGCAAGGAAAAGACGTGCCTTTATATTTTACCTTTGGGTTAGCACACTAGTAAAAATGCCAACTGACAAGCACTTCACATAAACATTTCTTTCTAAATGAGCTGCCTTGTTAGAAAAAAATCTAAGCAAAGGAGCAGTACAGTCAACAGACAGAAAAAACCCCAGGATGAATACTACATTGCTGCATATTACAGGAAAATATAAATAAAGACATAAAAATAATGTTGATGCATAAATGACTTTAATGAATTAACACTTCATTTTGCATTTAAATTAACTACTTGGGCTATAAATCTATCTTAGCTTCAATCATTCCAAGAAAGAATACATGGCAGTTATCTATTATTTACATCTTTCTTACCTCTGGAACTAAACGTATGCAGACAAACTAAAAAAAAAAATAAAATGAAAGAAGTGTGAAATATGTGTGTGTGTATTCATTCACGTGCTGTTGTTAGAGCTGTGCTACTCAGGCCCCACTGCAATATTTATCGTATACTTATTTTACGACTGAAGCCCTGAAGTAGGTTTTACAGTTTAGTTTAATGATACCAAACTTTGATTATAAATTATAAGTGGCTTTATTGCAGCCTGAAGAGGCAAAAAATTTGGAGATACTTGATTGCCTGATCCCAATTAAATTTTAAAGAAATAGTAAAGGGACACACATTGGCTGAATAGCTGAGCTCCAAGGAGGAAATTAGTTCTGCCGGCTGTGCAGCAGGGCCAGACCCTCCCAGGACTTCTTTGCTACAATGAACATTTGACAATTGTCAGCAAGCTTTAAAATAAAACCAAACTAAACAAAAGAAAACAAAACAAAACAAAAAAAGTCAAGGATGGTTCTCAAGCATTATTATTTTCATTGCAGAAAAAAAATAGCTCGTGGGAGGGTAGGGGGCAAGATCATACTCAGCATTTCAGCTGGTTCTGTAACTCAGGAAGTAAAACCTGCCACAATTGTTGACAAAGAGAGAAAAAAATGAAAGTTTTACACTAAATGGTGTAGTCAGATGGAAGCACAGGTTGGAGCAGCATTTCTGACTGATCTCAGGTGGTTTTCTGGACACAGATGTAAGACAGACCCTGTACTCACTCAGGACTCTGTAGGCAAACAAGAAAGATGGGGAAAGGTAGAGGGGGAAAAACCCCAAACTACTGGGAAAAAAAAAAAAAGTGTGTTTAGAGCTCTCACTCCCCTCAAAGCCTGACATTAGTCTCGCCTCTGCAGCAGCTCACAATGCAGAGAGGGAATGCAGAGTCTCCCACTCCCTGCTCCAGTGCCCCAGGCTGCTCCAGCCAACCCGGGCATTGCAGGGGCTGAGGGAAAAAGTCTCCAGCTCCCAAATTCCAGCCCTGGGCCCGATCCTGCATTCTTTGCACACCCAAGTCCTGCAAAAACAATGGGATTTTTGGATGTGTGGAAAATGCTGAAGTGAGCTGGCATTTGTTAGCTGCTGATGGATTACATTAATATGAATATTTGTCTGTAGGGGACAAACACTTTTGAGAAGTGAGCGCAACATTATGAGCAAAACATCAGCAATAATAACAAAAAAGGATAGGGGGAAGCATCATTGATGTAAACCATGAAATAAATAATATATGTCAACTTTTATGTTTCTTGCCTTTGATCTGGGTACAGCTGACATTAAGTCCAGGAACTGATACCTTTTTAGCTGAGAAGACACAAGATGTCAAGTTATATTTTTTAGTGCAAGGCCAACACATGAAAACAAAGCTAAAGGAGTCAAAGAAGTGAGCATAACAAAAAACACAGAGATTATCTCTTGTCATGGGAAAGAAAATGATGGGAGTTTCCACGGAAGCTGAGTGGTTAATATAATGCTGTCTTCACTTTGTCACTCTCTCCTTATTAGAATATAATTTGGGTCCAAGTAATATGGAAAGAGTTTGATCCTGTGCTCAGCAAGGGAGTGCCATGGGTAGTGCTTCTGCAGAATGAGGACTACAAATGTACTGATGAGCTTATTCCTCATTCCCTGCCTGCCTTTTGTTTTAACTCTCTTGTAAAGATGTTTGAAAGTGGAAGCTGTTTGGAAGCACACATAAAAGCATCCATTAAAAGGCATTACACGACAACTCCATTGGATCCTGCCCAAGTGATCCAGAGGCAAGCTGGAGCATCACCACAGATCCCAGAGGGGTTACTCCTGCCTTGGCTTTGGTGGCACCAAGTAAATCTGGTCTTTGTTTTACTTTCTTTCTTGCTTTTTACTAACACCAGCCCTCTGGTATGGGACTAAGCCCAGAGCCTCCCCATCAGCTCCCCCATGCTCCTGAGCATTTGCACCAGGTAATAGGAAGCAGAATTTGGCCCTAGGTGTTTACACTGGAGCTGAAATTGGGTTAGTAGGTTGCTCCTATCCACACTTACAGCTGTTGCTGGCTAAAACCACAGGCAGAAGATTGCAGAATTGCCACCCCTGATTTTCTCCTCTTTAAAACGTGCACCTCTCCCTTCCACTAGAGGATGGAGGAGGATTTTCCAAGGGAAATCGCCCTTCCACTGGGAGACTCAGGATGTGCTGCCATGCACCCCTCTCCTTTACAGCCTGGGCCCGTTAAGATTCCCGGCCTTCACACCCCCTTTCCTAAATTTAGCCTGGGCCTGAATCTTGGTGCCTGCTCCAGGCCGTGCTGCCACAGAAGGGCCAGGGAGCGCGGCTCTGCCGTCAATAACCCGGCACAAAGGCCCTGCACAATGCCGAGCCGAGATTTAATTACCTATCACTGCTAACAAAAGCTCTCTTTATTTTGATTAACTTTGAGGGAACAAGGTTCCCCACCATCAGAGTATGTTTAAGTAATTATGCCGTACAGACTAATATGCCTGAAAACACAAAAAGAGGGGGAATAGGGAGAGGGGAGAGAAGAAAGGGAAGACATGAGCTCAGCCTTACTTCCCAATTTAAACTAGGAATGACCTCAGGGTCAATTTTTCAGAGTATCTCAGATCAATTCAATTCTCACCTCCGCTGCCTACCTGCTAGCAAATGAACTTACTGTGCCTTCCAATAGACAGAAATGACTAAAAGGAAATCGCATTTAGCTGCATCTGAATAACCATGGTTATTAGATGATGCGTGCAGAGGAAAAATTACCATTTCCCTTCTCCTTCTCCTCCTTGTGATTGTCATTCTCACCTCACTGGTGATTAAGATGTAGGATGCTCTCGCAGATTGTTAATTAGGTGTTAATATCTGCAAGGGGCCACAGCAAGCTCCTACACCTGAGGTCATTTCTCAGAAGTCAGGCTGTCTCCGGTGACAATACCTGTAATTCCCATAGCTAGTTTGATTCCCACTCAACAGCTGGAGCTAGTGTTTCTTTCATGTCTGGTTTCATTTCCTATCTGAAATTATATGAGTGCTAATATCTTTATTATCTTTCCCATAGAAGTGCAATGCTAGAGCATGGCACAGCGTGTTGTTCATAGGCTTTCTTTTCTTTTTCTTTTTTTTTTTTCTCACAGCGTTTTCAAAACATTTCAAGCAAAAATCTTTATAGTTAGCAAATTTACAGCTGAGGACTCCATTATGGTTCAGGAGGGGTAGAAGGTAGGAGGGAAACAATAATAATTTGGGGATGGAAGAAAAGAAAAGCTGCACAACTGCTGAATGATAATGGCTCAAACCTTGGGAAAAAAAGGTAATGGCAGGAAGGGGAGGAATTACAAGGACAGTGTGACCTCTGCATGCCTTGCAGGTGCACAGGAGCTATTCTGTACATAGAGGTATTAAAGATATATTGTCTTTAAGAGAGATGGGGCGCATAACTGATTTTGCCTACATTTTGCCACGTTCAAAATCAGGGTAAAGTTATGTGTGATTCAGAAAATGACCTGCTCCCAAAGCACCTGATCTTTGTAATCCTGGCCCAGTGAACTCATAAGGCTGAATTCCCATCCAAGTAGAAATGGTGCGTGGGACCTGGGCAACACCAGTGATTTCTCATCCCAGAGTATGAAGCAAGGTAAATGACAAGTACTTCAATAAACCAGTTTTCATTAAAGGGCTTCAAGGAACATTACAGCTATTTTTTAACTCCCACAAAAGCCTAGAAGGTAAGAATTAATTATCTAGGTTTATAACTGTGTAAACTGAGATATAAAGAGATCAACGGTAACAGACCTTTAGAAGAAACCTCAGATAACAAGTTTAAAGTGCTTCAGTATTTTGCTGAATCTAGAATCAAATAAGTGGGTCAAAGTCTCACAAGTGAGTCAGACTGTGACTCCCAACTCCCGTTTTCTTCACTCTCTAAACATTGTGACTATATGTGGAGCCTGAGAAGTAATTTTATATGTGGGATGTTAAATCAGTACTTTTCCTGTCTCATCAATCTCCTGTATTTTGGTACAGTGCGAATCATTTGGTAAGCGGCACAAATTAGAAAACCCAGGAGAGATGTTAAAAATATTACTTTTTTTTTTTTTTGCACTTAAAATCCTTTATTAGACCTAAACAACAGCAAGAGCTACATCACCAGAAAATATTTTAGAGCTTACTTTAAACACAGGGAAAAGTATTAAATTGACTTGCCTGGGAATTTTAGGGGAGTAAAAGCTGTTACATATGGCATATACTTTCTCTTCACTCATAACGATTTGAGACATTTTCATACTTCAAATTCATAGGAATGAGCTAGAAAGACATTTGAGGCATAGTAAAATCCTGCTTTTTATAAACACTCAAAAACTTATTTTTTACCTATGCAAAATGATCTGTAAATTGTACTAAATATGTTTGGGGGGAGGAAAGGGAGGGGGTGAGGTTACTCTGAATTTTTTAATCAAGAATAACATACTGCATCCCATTTGATAAAAAAAGATTCTCATTTAGGCTTAATACAGCACATCTGCTTGAAAAATACATACAAGGCTCCCATTGACTGCTGTGGGAAGTTTGCCAATAATATTTCATGGAAGTTATCTTGCTATCAGCCTTGGAAAATAAAGACATTTTACAGGGAGTGTTAATTCAACAACGTAAAGTTAAAAATAACTTGCTCATGCACAAAGAAATTTGATTGTTTTTACAGTTCTTAGCTTTAATTTTCAATTTTATCAGATGTACAGTCCAGGAATAAAAACAAGATCTAATTTGCAGTGAAGTTGGGTAGTTTGATATCCCAGTCCATGGCCATGAAAAAAGAAATGATGTCATGAACAGGCAGACTCAACTGCACATCAAAAATACACGTGAATAGTATGAGAATGCAAAAGGTCTTGCACAAAACACAAATCTCTTTTAAAAATGCATGTGCAAATGCAGGAATAGCAGTGAAAAGTAAGTAAATGTGTATTTTCAGAGCGCCATGATTTCCCCTGTGTGAAAAGTCTTAGAGGCAAACTGGAAAAGGAACAGAAAATACATTTCTGTTCTTTACTGCTCCTTATTCTCCCCTTAGTTTAGGTCTCATCCATATGGGGAAATTAGGAAATAAACTATACTGCAGTGCTAGCCATTGCCTGGGTGGACACTCCTACTCCAGAATAAGAGTGGATTTTCCTGGTTAATTTATTTTGAAAGCAGCTTAACTGTACTAGGGAAGGGGAAAATCCACCCTTACTCCCAAATAAGAGCATCCATCCTGGGAATTCACAGCTCAGCTATCTCCGTATAAGTTCAGATTTTGCTTTTTATTACACAACCTCCCCTGTAGATATTCCTTTGTGGTGGAAGTGTGGGCCCCAGGAATTAAAGGGTGATTTTACCAAAGGTTTCAGTGAGGCCAGAAGCCCACCCAGGATTTCTCCTCTCACCTGGGATGTAGGTAGGATGCAATTTAGATCCCAGGGTCCATCATTGCCTCATCCCACCCTTGGAGCTCTAAAAAGGTCCTTCAGACCCTCTTTGAAAACTGAAACATTGTTACACCGAGCAATTTAAAAAAACCCAGATTTTTTTCTTGCCCTTTTTAAGAAAAAATCTGGCTACATTTTTTATGTCAGAAGTAAATTCCACTTTCCAACATCATCATGCTGATCAGGAAATACAGGGATATTTTATTCTTATAGGTTCCATGACATTGGAGGACGAAAAAGCTTTTCTGTACCAAATAAAATACACTGAAGCACAGTGAAACACACCTGGGGTTATGTATGTATTGTAAGCCATGCTAGCTGGTGCTGCTGGGAGCTGGAATAAGACAAAACATAGCCCTTGCAAAGTAACAGTTGCTTTGTAAAACATCACAATGGACCATTAGTGGTATTTTATGAGGTAGCAACTAATTTTGTTGCTGGTATAACAGTATATATCATAAACACAGAATTCATCCTGCAGTGCTTACTCTGAAAGCTGTCAGAAGTGGGAGGACATGGAGTGACACCAGTACTGGCCTCTACCACCCCTGCTGCTGCCTGACCTGCCAGGGACATCATGGTGAGAACCTCTTAACCAGCAACCACCAAATACTCCTGTCACAGTCATTAAATAAATGGCCCTGAAATCCTTAAAGTTTGCCAGAAATAACATAATTCCTTCAAAGGAGCCAAGTTAGTAAGTCAGACCATGGAGACTACTGTCCACTACTATAAATGTACAGTCTTAAATTCCCCCAACCAAGCCACCTCCATGAATATCAAGTGAGCTCTCCTCCAGACAGCGTGGAGGATCGGAGTTTTCATATCTAAGCTTATTATTCCTAATATCACAGAGACACTTCCCTGAATTGTCCTTCTCCTGCCCAAATTCCCCATCTGACCAGATGTCTTTCTCTCTCTTGCTTTCACCTGTCAATCATGTTCACAGCTGAAATTTGATTTCTCTCCCAACAGTAACCTTAGATGAAATATTACCATAGGGGTCAGAACTGCCTGAACCTTGCCGTAAAAGTTTGTTAACTCTTCCAAGACTCAAGAGCTATTTGCTTAAAACTAACAGATTTTGCTGCTCGTTGTTTTGTGGGGTTTTTTGTCTATAATATGTGAAAATACAACCACAAAATACTGAGGGAAGACACAAGGAATTGTCCCAGAGAACAGCAGGCTAAGCAAGTCTTGAGATCTCAAGTGCTGATAAGGGAAAAAGATTTCCTTTTTTATTATATGGATAAAAAGAATAAATATCACTAATTTATATAAATCTAATAGTCACATATATGAATTACAGGAAGTGTGGCAGATTTTCCTATGGGATTATTGAAATTAGAAATGTTTCCCTAGGAGAGAGTTTATGAAACAAGTGCTGCACCTTTGCAATTAAAATACGCACTTCATGTATTTACTTCAGCTGATAGCAACTTGGCTCTATTCTTGCAAAAAAAGCATATTGCACTCTAAGTTTTCACAAAAAAAAAACAAGTGATCTGGCTTCCCTCTCATTTACAGTGGTGAAAAACAGAAAAAAAATTGCAATGCAGGCAAAACCCTATCCAGGGTGCTCCTCAGGGAAGTAAAAAGAGCATCAGGCTTAAAATAAAGGTCCTGTAGTGCTCCTTGAGAAACCTATTCCTACAGCCCATACAGCACCAAAAACTCCTCTCAGTTCCATTTAATGTACAGGCTACAGCACCAGTTACATCCTCCCCATCCTCACTTAAATCTTAAATAATAAATCTGTTACTTAAATTTATTTTCAAAATTAACAAAGAAATCTATTATTTTACCTTATTATTTACATTTCTTTTAAAAGATAAAAAATAAATCTATTATTTAAACAAACTTAATTCCATGAGCTAATAAAATTCAGCTGTTTCTAACAGCACTTAACCGTTGATCAAAGCGTGGCAGGCTGTACAGCAGGCTGTGTTCTTAACTAAAATAGGAGGTTTCATAAAAAAATTCACACAGGAATCTGTCATTGCAACCTTGGTGCTCATTTAACCCACTTAGTATTTTTATAGTCAAGGTCAATAAAAGTCAGATTCCACAGGAAAAAAAAAGAAAGTGCCTGTTTGAATCTAGCAGGGGAAGGGATTGAAAGTTTTAATTCCCACATTTTCATTAGCAGCATATTTTTTAGTCAATGTTGACAGATTGAACGAACATGAATTTCCAGAGGAAAGCAGTGCTGTGAATTAAACTCTATTGTAATTTGTGAGTACTGAAGTCATCTAACACGGACTCATGATTTTCATCAAGATCTGAAGGAGATCTTCAGAAGACCCATCCTTAATCCCCATAGCTGATGTCTGAACACTAGCATTTGAAGAAAAAGAAAGAAAACATTTGCAAAGGATTGTATATGAGGTGTGGGACACTAGAGAGCTGCCTGGCTGACAAAAGTACAAAGCCTCATCACTGCAAGTGGTTCTTGTAGGCACCTGAAATCAGCCTCACCCAAAAGCCCAGGAAACTGCACCACAGCCTGTCACCGGTTCCCCAGGGCTGAGCAAAAAGCACCATCTTAGCAGCAGAAAACAAAGCAGTGAAATTACCACCCCTGCTGAAATATGGCAAATTGCTAATGAAAAGGAAAACATACCTTTTATTTTTGACCTCAGGTAACAGGGATTTTCACATCACCGTTGTAGATGATTCTCTCGGGTACCTAATTTAGTAAATATATTAAAATAAACTATTATTAAAAGGAATATTTAACATCATAAAGCCTGTCTGTTGTGCCACTATGGTACAGAATAGGACCTTTTATATGCAAATCCTAAATTAAATTTAGAAAGTCTCTTGCACTGTTTATTAACTCTGGCTGAGTGAAGAAGAAATGAACACAGTTTGAAGTGAAACATTTCTAGCTCACACATTTTGTATTTCTTCACATTAATAACAGGAGATTCTTACTGACAAATTACCTTAAGAACACATATTTTTTGCCTCACCAGTGAATATCAGTTTCTAATATCTGAAAGTGTGGAGCTTTCTGTATTTCTTTCTTAATGATTGTTATTAGCTGCACTAATGTAATTGGCAAAATAATAATCAATTTTTGTACACAGTCCATTATTTTCAAGACAGTAGTTTAATAACAAAAGCAGAGCTGTCATTTCTTCCTGCAGTTACTCACACCGTACAAATTCATCCTGTCAACACATATTTAAAACCTAATTTAAAAAAAAATCAACATAGAGTGAATCTTTGTACAATAAGTGAGATAAGTCAGTGAGTCAATCCACATTTCTTAAATATGGATATTTTGTTGTGTCCCTTACAATCAGCTTTCTCTCCCTGAGTGTGCATGCACAGACACACGTGTGTATTTCCTATGAAGCGCCTGCAGGAACGCTTGAGCTCCGTGCATTTATTGGAACCGTGCAGCATAATCAGAGCAAGAATAAACCACAAGCCCGATCGACTTGAATAAAAAAACAAAAAGGCAAGACAAACTGTAGGCGCTTTTCCAGCATTTTGATTCCAGATTAGCTCTGCAGCTCTGAAAACAAAAGTGGGCGGCACATTTAGAGCCAGCTGAACGATCCCTGTCCCACATCCCACCCCAAGCTCCCCGCTCAAAAGTACCCATCCCCTCTTTGAAAGGACCCCACAGGCCCCTGAAAAAGATGCTGCCTTCTTGTTTTGCTTTGATTTTTTCTTTCAGGTTTGGAGTTTGTTGTTTTGGTTGGTTTTTTTTTTGAGAAAGGGGACGGTGCTTAGATAAATGCAATACTTGGCACCTGGCCCGGGATCTCTAAAAGCAAATGACTCCTGTGGACCTTTGGTGTAATTTTTCTCAGGACGACCTCTCCTTTCATGCCAATCAGTTAATTCATCCTGTTAGTAATGCAGGGGGCTGAGAGGAACAGGTACTCAAGCCTCACACCTGAGGAGCATCTCGAAACTGATGTGGTCAGCCTGCTTTCAGTCTTTGCTGCGGCCATCCCTGCCCTAAACCCACAACCACTCCCAGCACAGCACACCTGGAACACCAACCCTCTTCCACCAACAAGGTGCATTGCTTCACTTAGCAGCTTTATTTAAATATCAGTTTATTAATAAGGAAAGAGTCAAAGACAGTAAGAGAATGTGAAGGCAACCAGAGACACTAAGCAGATTTATTAATTTAAGAAGCCTGATCACTTTCCTTCATTTTATCTGACAGAGTTGGTGTAAGACAGTTATACTTCAATAAGTTCTCTACACTGTACTGTGCTATTTTAAAAGGATTTCACAATAAAGGAAGCTGAAAGACTGTGCACAGTCTGGAGACCGTATCTGGTGTGACATGAATATAGTATTTTAACCAGATTTAATCTTACAGTATTCCCTCCTCTACAATGACTTTGCAGGAGGAAACCCTACGGAAAGGAAAATCTGTTCATCCCACACCACAGAACACTGAATCGCATTGCAGACTCCGGCAGCTCTTCCTACATATTAAAATGCTTTCATCAGGGAGTTTGAAAGCAGTCGAGTTGGGGAGAAGGGGTAGGAAAGGAAAAAAAATACTAGGTCTTGTTTGTTTCAATTTTGGGATAATTTTTATTGTCACAGCTCTCCGTGCTTGAGGCAGCAGGGTCTGTTTGCAGTGGAGACACCTCAGCTTTGGAAGACAATACCAACACCCTGATCCCATCTCCTTCAGCAGTGATATCCTACTGCCAAGGCCTTGGCAAGAAGTTTTGTTTCAAAACTGGAGAAGCAGGGCTCAGGCTGCAGGAAAGGGAGTCTGCTGCTTTCTTACAGAAGAGGGCTTTAAGCTTAATCATATACACATTCCGAGGCATATCCACACAGACTTGTGAAACTCAGCCTCGGCAAACGCCGTTCCCCACACTTCAGATTCTTTAAAAGCCATGAAATGTAAATCCTGCCTGCTCCCATTCTTGCTCCCTGCAGAGAACTCGAGGCCTGATCCAAAAAGTAATTTTAAAATATCTCTTTGATTGCCGTTGGGTTTAGATTTGTCTCTGTCTGCACACAGGTATGAAGGAAAAAGAAAGGAAGAAAAGGGGGAAAATTCAAGAACTAGGAAAAAAAAAGGAAGAAACAGAAAAAGGAAAGGAAAAATAAGAACGAAAAAGAAAAAGAATGAGAGAGAAAAAGGAAAAAGAAGAAAAGAAAAAGGGAGAGGGAAAAGGAAGAGAGAGAGGGAAAAGAGAGAGGGAGAGAAAGAGGGAAAGGGAAAGGAAAAGGAAAAGGGAAAGGGAAAAAGGGGGAAAGGAAAAGAAAAAGAAAAGGAATGAGAAAAGAAAGAAAAAGAAAAAGAAAAAAAAAGAAAAAGAAAAAGAAAAAGAAAAAGAAAAAGAAAAAGAAAAAGAAAAAGAAAAAGAAAAAGAAAAAGAAAAAGAAAAAGAAAAAGAAAAAGAAAAAGAAAAAGAAAAATTGGACATACTGTGACCAAAGCCGAGGGAAGTGCTCTGTGGACATACCTAGGGCCGGGCCGCCCGTGGGAGCCGCCGGGTGACAACCGGAGCTCCGCTCTGGATGCGTGGCCAGACGGATCCATAGTTCCGCCCAGACTCCCCTTTTGTTGCAGGGATGGGATTTAGAGAGAAACAAACAAGAAACAAACAAACAGCGGATGCGGTTCTCACCTTTCCGCCCCTCCCCGGCAGCGGGGCCTGTCCCCCGCACCTGGCTGAGGCGGGACCCGCGGCTGGGCGGCCGCTGCAGCCCTCGGGACCGGGGCCGGGGGCTGTGCCCGGGGACAGCGACTGGGCCTGGGACAGGGGCTGTGCCCGGGGTCAAAGCTGTGCCGGGGCCGGGGCTGTGCCCGGGGTCAAAGCTGTGCCGGGGACAGGGCCGTGCCCGGGTCAGAGCTGTGCCTGGGCCGGGGGCTCTGCCGGGGACAGAATTGTGCGGGGGACAGGGCTGTGCCCGAGGTCAGGGCTGTGCCGGGGGCCGGGGGCTGTGCCGGGGACAGAGCTGTGCCTGTGCCGGGGGCTGTTCCCGGCTGTGTCCCTAGACGTGGCGGCCTGGCCGGGCCGGGCTCAGGGCACCCCCGAGGGGGCCCGGCCGCCCCCCAAGGGACCCCGGCGGCCGCGGCCCCGGCGCCGTGAGGAACGGGGAGGGGCTGCGTCCCTGCACAGACAGCCCCGGCCCGGGGCGTTCAGGAGCTGCTGGAAGCAGAGAGGTGAAAATCCGTGCCAGAACCCTCCCCAGGGCTGCTGCTTCCCCGGCCGGGCTGGCGGCAGGGAGGCAAAGGCGTGTGGGCTCTGAGCTCTGCCGACACCCCGCTATCCCCACACCCTGCAGCCTTTCGGGGACACCCAGATTTAATGGAAAGCCCAAGGACTGAAGGTCAGGGAGATGCCAAGAGCCTTCGCTGGAACAGGGTGTTGAGACTCAACGCCTCCATCCACAGCCATCGGCATCTCCGCTGTGTCAGGACAAGCTGGGGCAGCATTGCTCAGGACTGTGGGTCTTTATGAATTAACAATTGAGAGCAGCACCCAGGGACACTCCAACCTCTACCCCCGCTGGAAACTTGAGGACACTGCTCAATTTGTTATTTACTGGGGATTTTTTTTTTTTTGCATGGAGGAGAAACACCAGTTCTAGCAAACTTCTGCTCTCGCTTTGATTCCTTCCATGTAAAGTGTTGCATTGAGATGCATTACAAAACAATGACATTTATTAATTAAAAAAAAAAAAGCAGATCATGTCACAAAGTCCACAGGGCTTCAAAACAAGCAAGGAGAGAGGCAGGGCAATTTCTGTCCTCGTCACTCACTGCACCACGATTACAGGCCTGCACACTTCACTGTGTGTCGCAAGTGACACAGTTTTAAAAGCCAGAATTTGGAGGGAAAAAAGTGGGTGCAGCAATAGTGAACAAAAATGATCATTTCCGAGAGTGCTGAAATACAGGCAGTGTGCATCGAGGGCACTGAGATGTTGTCACACTGTGCTGGGTCAACCCGATACAGTGATAGATAGCTCGGGATGGAGCTGCCTGTCTGCCAACTACAGCCTCGCAGATCCCTGGCCTCTTGCTTTTCACTTGATAACTTAAGTCACATCCTGGACTATTTTTGCATTGTGTTGGCTTAGAGCTCACAAATCTGAATGCACTCAGCCCTCAGAGTGACAAATGTTATTCTCAGTCCTCCCCCGCAATTTCAGGCAGTCAAGAATTAGATGCAGCAGTGTACAGTATTTTAATCTATTGATTTGTACCTGCTGTGCCCAAAAAAATTCATTAGAAGAGCCTTAAAATTACGAAGTAAATCAGTGCTCAGCTCCCTCCTGAAAAGACGAGTTCTTTCTTGGCCGCTCACCTCTGCCACGTTCTGGGGTGTGCTACATCATGTTATTCGTACTGAGACCTGCACTTAAAACAGAGATCTGAAACATTTGGTTACAGACTGTGTGAGTGTGCTGTGTGTGTGTTCAAGCAGGATTGGTTTTTGTCGGAGCTGAGCAAACAAAATCTATCCCGCTCTCCATAGCTACCCCCGGAATACCCAAGCCTCATGGCAGCCGCTCACAACACAGCGATTCGGAAAGAGGGAGGGAAAAAAGTGTATTAAAAAAACCTTAATTCCTAACATTGAAGTATGTAGGATTTTTTTTTTCCTGCATGAAATTTTAAATTCAGCCATCTGAACAGGTGTCAGAAACAGTGGGTCCATTTAGCTCCTCTGATGATCGGAGTAATAAATATAGAGGATTTCCTTTCAACACAGCACATGCTGAAATGACACCAATGTAGTTCTGGCATCTGAGCAGATAATTCTGATATATGCATCATTTCCTCCCTAAATCCAGGAAGCAGCTACACTCTCTATCTGATATTAGTATATTATGTCAAATAGAAATTGGTATTAAAATTATGAATGATTCTAGATCAAGAACTTCCTACACACTACTCAGAGGGAGGGGGAGGAAACAGCTGCATAAAAGCTTTCAGAAGGGAAAAGAAAAAAAGAGCTGGGAAAGTTCATTTTTTAAACTAAAAATTTGCTGCCATGTTTCGCGTGGGGGGAGTTTTCAAGTGGCATTTTGATTCAGCGCTGGAGTTTTTGTTTTAAAAGGGTGATGAAGACTTTCTAATAAATAGAAGCTCTCCCCGCTCAGTTTGCAAACGGGCACTTCTCGCTGCATGCCTGGGGAGAAATAATTCAGGAAATAAATATGCACTGGTGTGACTGGGATATTTCCCTGCCTTCTCCCGTCTTTTTTTTTAGGATTCAGTCCAGTATGACATTTTTTCAAGCAGGGAAAATGCTGAAGCAAAACGAAAAAAATACTCTCGGCCTCTGTTCAGCAGAAGCCTGAAGGCAGGGCAGGAGAGGGTTATGTTTTGTTTCAGGGGGTGAAAATAAAAAAAGGTTAGGGGCAAGGTGGGCTGGTATTCACTGAGCCTCAGTGCACACCATTTCCCAGCCAGCAAAGGGCCGCTGTCCACGCACGTATCTCCCAGCATCGGTCACATGAAAGTTCTTTGTAATGTATTTAATAAATGGAAAGGCACTATAGGACTATGGGAAAAATAGGATGTTGTTAGTGATGGGCAGATTAAGACCACACACACCTTTTGACACCCAATTGCCTGGCTTGGGCAGCATTCCACGCGGTTTTTACCTGTGGGAGAACAGTGGGATCCTGCTCCCCTTTGAAATCCCCAGGATTGCACCTCTGAGTTCAATGGGAGCAGGATTGAGGCCAGAGTCAAGCAAGGGGTGATTAATGAATGTAGGTTATTCAGAGCAGAGCGGTTCCAATTAGTCCTCAGCAAGCAGTCCTGCGGCAAAGGTGGGCGCTCCCCTGCAATGACTCATACAGAGAACCCCAATACTCACTTTGCTTTAGTGAATATTAAAATGTGTACCTTATTTTTTTCCCCTTCACTTGGCAAGTTGGCGTGTTTCAGGCTAAAATTCAAGTGCAGCCTAAGGAAGGTTGCCTTTTTGCCTTTTTTAATGTGCAAAGCAACATTGTCATCACAATGCCAAACTGGAAGAAAGCTTTTTTCCCCTCTCAGGTTGGGGGTGTGATGGGAATTTTCTCTTTGTCACCCTATTCTAGGAAGTCTGTTTCTAGGAAGGTTTTCTCTTATCTCTCAAATTGTTCAAATAGGATGTTTGGTTTTTTCTCTCCGTGAAAAAAGATACTTCAGGGAGGCAGAAGTGTTCTCCTCGCTCTTCACTACTCAGTCAGTTCACAGTACTTTTAAAATCCTATTGCCTGCTCCTAACTTTGCTTGCAAGGAAGCCTGAAGTGATAGTAGGGTGTGAGGACAAGGCTGGACCAGAAGTGGTCCTGCTCCAGGCAGCCTGGGGTTCTGTGCTCCCTTGGGGGCTGCAGCACCACTTCAGCGGGGGCTCTGCTGATGACAGGTATTGTCCCTTCCCTTCCTTGCTGTCAGCAAGGGCAGCAGCAAAGCTTCAGAGTCCCTGCAAAAACACCTGGGTGTCGGTAAAGGCTCAGTCAGGGAAGGGAAGGTGGGAGACAGAATAACGAGCAGCCTTGTCTTTATGAGAGGAGATAATTCCCAGCCCGGCCAATCGCAACCAGTTTACCCACAGATTACACATTAACCAGAAAATGGAACTCAAATTAACCAGAATCTGGAGCTTGAACCATTACTCAAACCCTGGTGCAACAGCAGGTCAGATGCCAAAGGGCAGGTTGGTGCCCTGGCACTGGGGAGGGGTGAGACACAGCATTGGCTTCGGAGAGCAAGCCACTGCTGTCACCAACAGAGAGGCTGGTGTCCATCCCTGCCAAAGGGACCTCAGCAGGAGCAGAGTGACCTCCAGCACCAGCCACTGCCCACTGACACAGACTATCGTGGGTGCAAGTGCTGCAGGGGGGCTCGGAGCCACACCTTGACATTGCAGCTCAACCCCTGACAGGGGCTGGACCAGCCAGGCAGAGGGACGGCAACAGGTCCTGTCCCTTCAGGGCCACCAGCACCCAGGAGGGATGACCCTACTGCTGGGAAGAAGTTGCACCAGCAACGAAGGAGAAGAAAAAGGTGTTTGCTTTATGAGCCTAGGTCTGGAGATAAACCCCCCATCCCAGAGAGGCTGGAGCATCCTTCGGAGAGGCCTCTGCCTGTCACAGAAAGGGGACAGATAATCCCATTCAGAGAGCAGGACAGCGCTCTGCCAAGGGACACTGCAGGCTCTCAGGGAAAGGTGGCTTTAAACGAACTGGGTCGAGCATCTGAGGAGCCTTTCAAAGTTCAAACGCCCTTTGACATGGGGAACTGCAGTGAAGAGGGGCTCAGAGACCTGAATGTTTCTAGCACATTAACCTTTGGGGTTGATTGTTTAGAGCAAATAACTCTCAAAAGCTGGAGGAAGTCGTTTGGATTTTTTTTTCTCCGCTCCTCAGCTCTCTCTGGACTTTCTAAGGCCTGTAGCAAAAGAAAAAAACAACAAAACAAAACAAAAAAAACCCAAAACAAAAACAAAAAATCTATAGGGTTAAAAAAAAAAAGAAAAAAGAAGGGTGAAAAAGCAAAGAAAAGAAAAAAGGAGGCAGTATGGACCAAAATGGTAAATATTTCCATCTAGAATTGAGTGGCTCTGTGACAAGCCAAGCCTGATGCAGTGTCATCTCTTACTAGAGACAGGCATGCTTAGCTGGGATCCGATGATAAGAGGATGTGAAGCCTTCTCTTTCACTTCACTCCATCATAAAACAATCAAAATACAGGGCCATATCGTGTCATCAGGTTTTTAAGCAGACCTCCCCTTTGAGATCCTAGAACTTGGTGGGATGATCTGAGTCACTGAAACTGCCCTCACTGCACTACTGAGAAGTCAGAAGCAGCACCTGAAAGCTCACGTTTTTTTCATCTACCTGAAAGAGAACTTGAGTCCTAGCAGGTGACAATTTTCCATTTTACACGAAGCTATCCTTTTCCTTCTCCCCTCCTGAACATTTTTGAGTCCAGCTCGTGGGTGAGCATCGCCCCTTCGGCAGGCAGCACGCTGAAGTACTGCGCTCGCAGTTATGGAACTTTGAACTACAGACTAAGAAACTGAGTACGGAATCAAAAAAATGCAGTTTATTATTGTAGATTATTCTCTCTTTCGATATAACCATAGAGTTGAAAATGAAAGAAAAGCACATAGGAACATCACACGTGGTTAGTTAGTAACTCAAGATATAAAACAATTTTGCACAGCAAAATATGTAAAAGAAAAAGTAACTGACAAGATTTTTTTATATTTATTGTGGTAAGATTTACTTTCCATTTTTTTTTTAAAAGACAGGATATCAGTCCCTGAAAATAAAATTTACTGATTATTGCCTTTAAAACTGTGGAATTTTTGAAGTTACAGAAAATCCAGTTCTGCACCACAATACAACTGTAAAAAAATCTGCATCATTTTAAAACTGTGCAGTAATGCCATCTTTATAACTGCATAAATTGTATTAGCGTTCTAAACAGGTTCGTAATTTTTTTGTTGTTGTTTTTGTATTATATGCTTGCAGGTTATATCTTAGTGCAATTCAGTCCCAAATACTTCAATTTTGAAAAAAAAAAAAAAAAACAACCCATACATTTTTAATGTAAAATACCCCTATAGATATAAACAGGGGTGCCTCCCCCTTTTAATACTTTGGTTTTCAAATACAGTCAGTGGTATAGCAAGGACTACATATACCCAACTTATATTTAAGTTGCAAGCACATGCTGCATAAACTACTTTTTAAAACAGTCCCGTTGCAAATTCTACCCCCCTTTACATCACGACAGTAAACAATTTAGTGCATCAATCTTTAAAAAAAAAATCTACATCTAAACAGACCTAACTCTTTCGAATTTATCTATAACATTCCTTTATCTGTAGCATACATTTTAACTGGGCTAACAGATGACAGAAACTAGAATTAAATTATATACTAGGAACCCAGAGCATTCCACATTTGACAATGACCAAACGCAAAATGAAAAAAAAAAAAATGGGGCAGATCACTTAAAATTAATTTTAGACTGTTTTTAGGCAACAGCATGGTTTCAATGTCCCCCCCAAGTGGGATGTGAATTTTGTTTTTGAACATCTTTCCAAAGTTCTTTCTGTGTTTTTGGTTTTTTTTTTGATTTTTTTTTTAATTTTTTTTGCCACATTAGGTTACCAAAATCCATTCTGGCAGGTTTTTTGAGAGGGAATGCTTCAGTGCATTTAAAAGGAAGTCTGAAGTTCTGAGTAACTCAAAGCAGTTTTAGAGCAGATGCAAACTTTAATGGGAGGAAGAGGAGGAGGAAGATCAAAGGTTGCACTTTTTTGCTTTCAACCCAAAAAAGTGATGAGGCAATAAAACAAAAGGATGAATGCCATGCCATAATAGTCTCCAAAAGTCCATTTCCAAGCAAAAGAAAAAAAAATAATTATACCGTACATGACCAGCATGCAGGGTTTTTTATTAATATAATGTCTCTTTTTCATAGTCTTTTGAAACAGTTATAGTTCATTGTTGCTAAGACAAAATAGCAAGCGTAATGCATGAGATGAGTATGGGATTCTAATGGCAGACTAAAGTCTCACGTTTGGCAGATTAAGGCCAAAACTCACATGAACACACCGAAGGTTGATGCAGGCTTGATTTTGGCAGGTTGATCTAGGCATATCTCTAGTTTTGCACAACAACGCTAAAAACTGATGGAACTCAGCAAGCTGGAGTCTAAAATTTTCACTTTTTTTTTTTTTTTGTATTTTTTGTTTTGTTTAGTTTTTAAATTTTTTTATTTTATTTTTCTTTTTGCAAAGCTCAAATCTCATATGAAGAACTCAGGATGGCAAAAAAAAATCTGACTTTTTGGACACAGCAAGCTCAAAAGAAAAAAAACCTCATGAACTTAAAAATATATATATATATTATGTGGATGGCAGGTTTCAAAGAAGAGCAAGCTTCATATGAAGAACTGAGTTGGTGGCGAGTTGGATCTTTCAAATTAAAAAAAAAAACAAAACACAACAGCAAGCCCCCACAAAAAATAAAAATAATAATAATAATAATAATAATAAACAGAAAGGAAACTCATGTAGAACTTTAGGTTGGCCAACACGGAGCCAGCCCACCTTAAAAAGAAAAAAAAAGAAAAACAAAAACCAACCCAAAAAACAACTTTGTTTTAAAATTGTTTTGAGTTTTTTTTTTTTTTTTTAAAAAAGGTAATAGAAGGTGGCAAGCGGGGTTGTGGCTCTAGCAAAGCCCCCAACAACAACTCACACGGAGAACTTTTAGTTAAGGTGGCAAGGCTGTGGGAACTCACATGAAAAACTCTGGAGAGGAAGGGTTGTCGCTGCTGGATCCGTTTTCTCTGAAGCCATTGCTGACCAGCTTCTCGTACTTTTCCTTGTAGGCGTCCCTCTCCCGGACCAGCCTGGAGATCTCCTGCTTTAGGTGCTCCACTTGCTGCAGCAGCTGGTTCTTCTCCGACTCCAGGACGTGCCGCTGCTGGACCCTCTTGAAGCGGCAGGACTGGGCATAGCCCCTGTTTTTGAGGGTCCTCCTCTTCTGCTTCAGCCGGATCACCTCTTCCTTGCTGACACCCCGCAGCTGCCGGTTCAGCTCCCGCACCGACATGGTCACCAGCTGCTCGTCGGAGAAGCGGTCGTCGAAGTGGAGGCCGCCGCCGCCGCCGCCGCCGCCGCCGTGGTGCGGGTGGTGCAGCCCCCCGGCGCCGCCGCCGCCGCCGCCGCCGCCGCCGCCGGAGCCGGAGCCGGCGGCCGAGGAGGCGGAGGAGGGCGGCGCGCTGCCCGGCGCCGCGGCGTGGGGGTGCCCGCCGCCGCCGCCGCCGCCGCCGCCGTGGTGCGGGTGGTGGTGGTGGTGGTGGTAGTGGGGCGCGCCGCCCTGCGCCGCCGCCGCGGCGATCACCGCCGACACCACGGCGGCCGCCGAGCCCATCTCCTCGGCCGGCACGGAGCCGCCGGCGGCCGCGGCCAGCTGCTGCCCTCTAGCATAGCCATCGAAGGCGCCGGGCAGCGGGTGGTGGCTGCTGTTGATCAGCGCCTCCACCGCGTCCTCGGGGCTGAAGCCCAGCGCCTCCGGGTTGAGCTGCTGCGGGTACCCCGTCATCCAGTAGTAGTCTTCCAGGTGGGTCTTCTGGTCGGAGCCGGAGCCGGGGCTGGGCGCCGAGAAGCTGGGGGACGGGGGCACGGAGCTGCAGGGCGTGCTCATCGGGGTGGAGGAGAGCGATCCCCCGGCGATCAGGCGGCCGCACTGGCTGATAATGCGATCGGTCTCCACCGGCTCCTTTTTCACTTCAAACTTCATCAGATCGAAGTCATTAACATATTCCATGGCCAGGGGACTGGTGGGCAGGTCGGAGCTGCTCATCGCCAGCTCTGATGCCATCCTTTTGCTGCCGAGAGTCCTCCAGAAAGGGTGCGCTCCGGGAGCGAGGGGGCTGCTCTGAGTCGCCACCGGGTGAGCCAGCTTGATTTTTGGCGAGCTCCGCTCCGCTCTCCTGCTCTGCCTCCGATCCGGTCCGCCCCGGCGGCTCCTCTCCCGCTCCGCGTTATCCCTCGCAGAGGCTCCGCTGATGCATCAGAGCGCGGGGCTCTCGCTATTCGCCTTTTGCATAGAGGGTTTTTTTTTTTCCTCCTCTCTCCCTCCCTTCTCTCTCTCTCTCTCCTCTCGCTCTTTCGCAGCTCGCGAGCCGCAGCTGGAAGTGTTAGCTGGTGTTGTTGCGAGTAAATTTGTTGTTGTTGTTGTTTTGTTTTGTTATTTTTAACACTTCATGGTGCTTTTCCTCTGGGCTCTCTCCTGCAAAGTGCAGAGCGAGGAGAGAGGTTCATCGGGGGAGGGAGGAGGGAAAGAGAGCGAAGGCAAAAAAAAAAAAAAATCAAAGTCTGTATCGCAACCAAAATAATAATAATAATAAGAGTTAAAAAAAAAAAAGAGAGAGAGAGAAAAAAAACCAACTCGGCCTCAAAGCTACAGCAAGAAGATGAAAAATATTTAAAGGTTTGATCCGGCAGGAGAGTTTAAAGCATTGCGGAGTTTTATAGCGCCCGTGACGTCAGGCGGGACACGGGCTCGGGGCCGGGCCAATGGGCGCGCGCCGCCCGGCCTCATTAGCATAAGAGTCTAGCGACAGGGAAACTTTGCGGGCTGTCAGTCAGGGCTCAGCTGACTGTCAGCGCCCGCTTAACCCCCTCCTGGCCGCCGGCACCGCGCCCGGGCTCGGCTCGGCTCGGCTCGGCCACCGCCGGCCCGCTCCGCCCGCGCCGCACCGTGCGCGCCCGCGGCGAGCGCCCTGCCCCGGGGCGGAGTGCCCGGGGCTGCCCCGGAGCCCGGCCCGGCACCCGAGAGCGCGGGGGAGCTCCGGGCGGCCGGGACCAGGGAGGGGGAGCGCCGGACGCGGTACTCCGGGGGAGCCGGCAGCGCCCGGGAGGGAGCGGGCAGCGCGGACGCAGCGCGGGGCTCCGCCGTGCCCGGCGCGGTACCTGCGGACGGGCGGGCGGCCCTTCCCCCGTGCCCGCCGCGGGTCATCGCTCCGTACCCCCGCGGCGCCCCGGTCACTTATTGATTATTTTCTTACGGGGACGGGGCATCGATCCCTCCATCCCCCACGCCCGCCCGGAGGTGCGAGAGCCCCGCAAGTTTGCAAACCCCGCGCTCCCCCCGCACCCCCTCCCGCCGCACTCGGCGTGCGGGCCAGGACTAATTAATTTAGTACATTTCGAACTAATTGTATTTACTTTCGCCTCCCCCCCAGCCCCCCTTCCCGTTCGGGAGGGGGCTGGGGCCGGTCCGGGGGCCGAGGATCGGCGGCGGCTGGAGCGGAGCGGCGGAGCGGCTCGGTTCGAACCTCGACAGCGCCATCTCTCGTCCGCAGGTCAGTGCCGAGCGCCGGGACGGGACGGGACAGGACAGGACGGGCCCCCCCGTCGTGTCCCGCCCGCCCCCGCAGCCGCCACGGTCCCGCCCGGCCCCGGCTGCATCCGCTGCGTCCCATCGCGGGCCGGGGAGATCCGCAGCCTCCGGGGCTGCCAGGCTCGATTTTCCAACTGGGCTTTATGGGAATATCGATAGAATTAAAGTTACTTGTAATTCCGTGATAAATGAGATGTCTCTAGTAAGTAAGATTAAGTGCGGTGCTATAAAGTTGTTTATCTGAAAAGTAATTCTCAGAAACCTGACTTCTGACACTTGGTCATATATTAAACCTGCTTCTTGAACATTGTACTTCAAATCCTCCCTTCTCCCCGGGCCCGGTCCCTTCCCCCCCAGAGTTTGCTATTTATAATCCTGCTCAGGGTATCACTCTGTAGGTGCAGGCAAGGCTCTGGGTGATTTTTCACTGACTGTGAAAGTCATCATTTGCAATAGCCAAAGAATCTCTGCTTAGGAAATAGCAGTTGGCGAGTGGATTTACGAATGGATAACATCTTCTGACTATGCCATTATCAGTGTGAGTGCCAGCACTAACATCTGAAAGTCATACAGCATGTACTGTTCCTGGCAGTTGAAAGGGGTAGGGCATACTGCAAATTTAGGAAGATAACTAGATATAGAAATTATCATAGTGGCAATTCTGTAAAGGTAAAAAATGCTGCCAACATTTCTAACAAAAAATACAGTTGTGCACCGTCCCGCAGCACACCCGCACGCACAGAGCCGTGCACATCTGCAGCTTGATCTTGGAGATGGCGATCCATGACAAAGTTAATGCAAGTTAACTGCTCGGGCTGACTTGCCTATTTCTTCACTTTGTTGGAATCAACAAAACTTCAGGCTCACAGCATAAATCCCCCCAGGATAGGCCAATTCCCTGTATTTTTTTTTTCTCCTGAGCAAGATGAATGTGGCACTATATACCCCTTAACATGCTTACCTGTGAGAGGCATAAAACATGTGCTAATATTTTTAAATGAAAAGGTGATTGCATTTCAGAATGTACAGTTGTAGTATTTCCCTAGGCCGTTTGGTAGGTAGCTATAGAAATGTGGCTTCAGTTCCACAAAATAGTTTGTTTGAATGTGAAAATTCAAAGTGCTACATTTGCAAATGAGTAAATTTCCTGAGTAAACTCTGAACTCTAGACAAAGAGTATGAAATTGTGTGAGCTAATGGGGACCATCTCTTAATTGATACCAATGTAAGCAAGTACTGCAAATTAATTGAAGCTCTGACCTTCCAGAGCAGCGAGTAAAATTATTAGTTGTACAATATTGTTCTTGTGTGATTGTTACACAGAACTGCTGCACCAAAATGTCTCTACTGTTCAGTGCAGCAGAGAAAAAAGATTATTAGCAATTTTTGGATAACCTTCAGAAGCAACGTTCTCCTCCCTACAGTATATAATTCTCGATTTAGTAGTATTTTTCTTTATTATTTGGCTATTCACAATGGGTGTCTAAACATTTACAGTCCTCTATTAACAGTGTTTCTTCCATAACAATCACACACTTTCATTTCAATTAGAGCTATTCAGTCTCCAGTTTTTCCACAATTATCGCAGGCCAATTCCCTGAGACTTCTCCCTTTTCCCAGCACTGTTTGTAACAATCCTGCCCCGAGCCAGGCAGAGGGAAAACTCCTCTGTCCCTCTCACAGCTTCTTGCTCCGGTTTGTTTTCAAGCATCTCCGTTCGAGGACGTACCCGTGGAGCCCTGCTCGCTCCCAGTGTGCTGCTGACCTGGTTCATGAGCCTCCAAACTAATGTATATTTATTGTGGGAGAGTTTTCTGACAGACCGTGCGGAGGGACGTGAAACATTAACTCCAGAGCCTCTGGGGTCGGCCTGTGCGGAGCACGCCAGCAGCAGAGGCAGAGCTTGCGCTGCTGGAGCGCGTGTGCCTGTCCCACACAGCACATCCAGCAGGAGCAAACGTGCAGCTTTCGTGTTATATGGACTCACAGAGTCATTTGTTATAACTTGAACACGTATCAAGACCAACACGTTAAGTACAGTTACTGCTCCTTTTGTTTATCTAGTGTTTTATTTTATGGTGTGGAACTAAACAGTGTCCGCTGAATTTAACTATGAAACCAGCCAAACTGATTTCAGAAAGACTTCTGCAGGGTAACAGAGTGATAAGGCATAAACTACTCCTAGGTGCAGGGCTAGATAAATCCTTTTAACAGTCTTCAGATCAGTTAACAGGGTAAGTAAATCACATATCACTGTTAGCAGATTTATGGGAGAGAATTAATAGAATCAGACGAGATAATCTGGTAGGGATAAAATTGCTGAGGAAACAGTCCTGCCTTATATTGAGGGTATGAAACAACAGTCTGATTACTGGGAGTCGTTATGGATTGCTGAATTATGAGCTAAATCATCATAAGAGTAATTCAGTATTTATTAATTCTTTTCTCTTTAAACAACTCACAGATGCAAATAAAAGCCTCTCTCTCTTTGAAGACACATTCTTTATATATTTTTATTGGATGTAATTTACTGTTTGCATTACCTGTATTTACTTCATAATTGAACATTTTGCATTCAAATTTATGTAATGCATTATGCTTGAGAATATATTTCTCCCTTATTAGCATAAATAGTCACTTACCTCATGAATTACTAACAAAGTTTATCTGAAAATATAAGTATATTTTTTATTAAGTGGAACACAAACATATGTACAATAAATTCTGATTTGCCGGTAGTTGTTACAGAAACACAGAACAACCTTGTCTCAGAGAAGAGGGAAAAGAAGGAGCAGCGAAGAAGCAGAACCAATTACTGTGTGTGTATTTGTGACAATAATTTCTTCTGTCCATGTTTTGTTTATTTTTAATAAAGGATGAGTGACTCAAAGGTTTGCTTTAGAAGGAGCAGGTGAAAAAGTATCTCCTGGATGAATTTCTTCTCTCTCTTCCCCCCAAAATTTTCCGGTGGACTTGGCTCCCTGGTGCTCTGCCACTGCAGCCTTTGCTCCGGCCGAGCTCCTGCTGACCCACTGCACACCAGGAATGGATGCTGCTCTACACTCACCTTCTCATACATTTCCCTTTTTCCCCCTAATCCTGTTTTTATGCTTGGGTTTATGTCTCAATAATCAATATAATTTAGGCCCATTCTGCAGTATCAACACAACCTTGCTTATTCAGAGAAAACCCCAACCCTATTGACTTCAAAAAGGGTGGGATTGAATCCTTGATCCCATTGAAACCAATGACAAAACTTGTATTGATTTCAGTGGAAGCAGGATCAGGTCCTTGATGTTAGCAATTTGTTTATGTCAGAGGGCTGATCCTACAAGAAATGAAAGACAGCAGCAGATCTGCTGGCTGGAAATCAGGTCTGCTCCCCAAAATCCAAAGGCAGAGCTGCGGTGGAGCTCCTTTATGCTGAGGTTTTAGCACCGGGATGCAGCGTGGTGGAATGCCTGTATAATTTTGTCTGGACGCAGAAAGCTGGTCCTCCTGGGAGCATTCAAATGAGCACATCTATAAATGTAGCACAGCAAAATGAGCTACTTTTGCCACTCTCGCTTTTCCCAAGCCCAGCACAATCCATTTCTGTGACGACAGTTTTCTGCCCCGTACGCATCCAATACTGCTCTTTTATTTTAAGGCTGAGAAAATCTTCCCTTTAAACTCATGCTGAGCATCAAATTGGACTCCACTTGCAGCTGAACATCTTGGCTGTCTCTTCCTTTCCTCCATCAGCTCCAGTATATTTTATGTAGAATTCTCCCTCTTAATAAAACTTGTTTCTCCTCTCTTCACTTTCCAGTTTTTTATTAGTGTTACCGAATCCACCAGCTTTGCTGTATTTCAAAGCTGCAGAAGGTGAGAAAACAAAAATATTTATTTCCCTATGCAATCTCCTATTTGGCCATTCTGCCCAGATCATGAATACACAACCTCTATTCAGTTGTCTGTAAAGTTTCTGTGGCTAAATTAGAAAAAAAGTAGCTTGAAAAGACAGGCTTAAACACACATTTTGGTTGCTTTTGTGTCACATCCAAGAGGGCTTGTGTTTTAGCTCTAGGAATTGTGAGGTTTTAGCAGCTGCTTCTATTTTATTCCCCTGGAAGTGCCTGACAGTCGCTATATGGAAAATGCAGCATCGGTGCTACGCTTGAGTGTGTGAGTTTGCTCTGTCTACTCTGAGTCCAAATGAAGTGATGACTTTTTAGCAATCAGGGTATTTTCATTGCTCATTTATAACGCTCATAAAATGCTAGAAATATTGCAAATAACGTTGTATGATCCAGAGGCAATTTCTCTCTCTGAAGGGAAGACAGCACAGAGGTGCTACTGGGAAGCTGCAAGTGACTCTGAGACATGGCTAAAGGTTGGTATCACCAGATTTGCACTGTGCTTGTTCCCTGATGCATGTCCTACTTTACTAATTTTCATGAACAGCTTTTGCCTGAATGTAAAAATCAATGAAGACATTTTGATGCTAGAAAAAACTCTATTCATTTAAAAGAAATAAAGACTTAAGATGCAATAAAGATTTTTATACAGCTTTATGGTGGAATTTGTCATTTATATCCTGGGTGATCATGTTCAGCTATACAGTGTGGTGTTTTCTCTGAAATTAGCTGAAGTGGGTAAAAAGAGAATCTGGTAAAAATTCCTGCACAAATAAAACTGAAAACTCTAGAGAAATGGGAAACTAGCATTAGTTAAGAGGAGGGAATAAAATTATTACATTAATGTTATGTGTCTGAGCTATCCTGGTAATGTCCTGCAATATGCACACTGCATTTTGTATCTATTTTAGCTCAGAAAAATTATAGCTGCTTTTTTCCCTTCTGCTCTGCATTAAGTTGTTTCAACAGTAAGAATGGTTGCAGTGGCAGCATGAAAAAATAAGTGAATTTTATATGCCATCTCTTTCTTGGAGTCAGCCGTCAGTAAACGGTGAGGAGGGCATGATTCTGACGTGATGTTTTGCTGTGTAACTATGAAGGTTGAGATGGTCTTTATTAAAAAGTTGTGAACTTCAGTAAATCTTAAACAAAACCGTGATTTAATGCCTTGAAGTGCGAGATGGCACAAACTCATTAATTTTTGGTGATAAACTGTGCTGCATGCGATGGGCTGAGCGCCATGCTCTGGACTTACTCCCTGTAAACAGTAAAATACGATAACTGCTTAAAGTAACTGATGGGGTCTTTAGCAACACAAGGTTCTTGGCTTACATGACCTAAAAAGGTTCATTATAACAGAGGAGGGCTGGCGTCGAGCCCCGCGGCTCTGGCAGCTCCGAGCGGCGAGGGTCACCCGGCGCAGGGAGGAGGGAGGGGGAGAGCGAAGCCAAATCCAAGCGGCAGCTTCTGCCCGCTGTGCGCTGGGGAAAGGCTCCGAGAGGGACACGGGGACCGGGATCGGGCCGGAAAACCTCGCGTGGCAGCAATGAGAAGAGACACTTCGAGAGAGATGTTGGGCTGACGGCTGCGATGCAGACGGGGAGGGAGCTCCGAGCCCTGCACCCCCGGGCACGACTTGTCTGTCTGTCTGTCCATCTCTGGGGCAGGCACAGCGCTTGCCCGCACGGCAACAATGACCCCGACATGAGAAAAGCTGTCGGATGGAAGGTGGTGATGAGTTATAAACCCAAACCCCGGATGAGCAGTATGTATGTAAGAGCGCCTAAGGATCTTACATTACCTCCAAGGCTTAATTATCTGACTGAATCTGGCCTAACCTGCTTATCTTCTGAGCATTACTCACGGGGCTCTGGCAGGAGGAGGTGTCGGTGAATACAGGACAGCTTTGGAGACAACACCTTTGCCAGTTCAACTGGCAGGAGTTGAGGCTTAATCGTGGGGAGGGGGAGAAGTGTGTGTGGGGGGGTTTCCTCCTTCCCAGTCTGTCTCTCCTTAACGGATCCAGCTGACGCCAACTCCTGCCCTCTCCAGCCAAGGTGAGCCAGCTCACCTCCCAGCCATTCCCCTCCCATTCCCCAAATTCAACAGCCCAGCTCCACCTATGGTTAAGGACGCCAGGCAGGAGCTTGGCTGCTGGAGCTGTCTTGACTATGGAGATATAGCAGCATCTGTCAGAAAATCTATGTGAAAACAGTACCCGTGCCAGCAAATGGAAACTGTAGCTTTCTAATCAGCTACATTTGATTTGGTTTGATATATTTAACTTCTTTTTTTTTCTCCCATGATTGGCAAATGTGTTATTCTTTCACAGAAATGAAAACAACCTGCAATTTACTGGATTGCTTTACAGAGTCTTGGTGCAAAGAAGTGTATGTCATTATGACATCTGATATCTTTCAGTACCATTAATTGTCTTCAAGCGAGGGATGGAAAGCCTCATACCCCATTTTTCTCCCTCCTACACCATCAGAATTGGTCCACTGTTACAGGAGTGCTGGGCAGACCTGGTTCAGATTTGTCTCCATCCGGAGTCTGGGTCATTCGGAAACTCTAATCCTTAACTAAAAGGAAATGATAAAAATACCCATGAAATTAATTTTCACACCTGCAGTTGGAATTAATAATGGCAACCAGAGTGGCATCCTATTTCAGCTCCCTTGAGGTGACTAACCGTCTTGGTCATTAATATAATCCCAACCACCAGAGGAATTCACTGTCTGAGGGATCTACCATGAAAAACAAATGATCCCCAGAGCTATGCCTGCACAATGGAAACTGGCTTTAGTCATGTATTAGTCATTTTATCACAAGATTGTATTTTTGCACTGGGAAGTTTGCGCTCTGTTATTAAAAGACAACAGAACAGAACAACAGCATTTGACTTGGTAATTTGCACGCAGGGTTTGATTATGTTTCAGCTTCCTCGCTTTAGAAGGATGTGTGTAAATGACTAAGAGCAATAAAAGAAGTCTTCTAAGTGTGAGGCTTTCTAATGCAAAGTTCACATGCATTTATTACTGTCTGTGCTTAGCATCCATCCTGCATATATCTATGCTTGTACTTCATCTTGATAAGGGAGTGGTCTATTGCTAAAATGCTGCTTCAATTTTCCCCTGATTCTGCTTTTCTCCCTTAATTGCAAGGGATGAAATGTGTCAAGTGTCTGCTTCACTCGGCTGGGAATCACGGCACTGCCTCTGCAATTTCCCAGCCTTCAAAGATGACATGCAGCTAGCAAACTATAAAGCTAAGCGACTGCTCGGTGGCTCTGAGCTGCCTTCAAAAGGCATTTGCTTCTAGCAGTGGAGCAGCATTAGGACTTCAAGCAGGGCGCAGAATAGGTGTGCACTCAAATCCTTTAGCAGAACCATCTTTCAGAAGGACTTTCTCTAATTATGTTTGTTTAATCCTGCCCTAATGGCCACACGTGATGTGCCCTGAATATCTGAAATGTTTCAGCTTTATTCTCCTCTTCTGCGAGGACCAGCTTGGCTTGTGAAAAGCAAAAAACTATTCCCTGTGCCCCAGGAACCATCTGCTCAGGGTGTGAGCACATTTCTACAACTACCTGTATTCATAACACAAAGAAGGTGGTCTCTTGCCTCTCCTAAATGTAAAGTCTGATATGTTTTTTTTCAGGCAGTACACACCTATCACACAGCACTGCACGTATTATTCTGGGAGTCAGTAATAACCTCATGGTGCTGCTGAAGAGATCTTCCTGTCCCTGAAGTTGTTTTGTTGCATATTTACTATGTCATACAAAGGGGCTTAAAGTTCTTTAACAGTGGTGCAGCACAAGAATTAGAGAGAGAGTTGGAGGTACAGGCTTGTCTCCGTAATTTGTACAGACATTTCAGCCACAGCTTTTTCCTCTCCATTTAGAGCAGTTACTAGGATCAGTTACTGTGAATGTAGCTTGTGTTATTCCCTGTGGAGCAGGAGACAGGTAGGGCAGTTTCTCTCTTTATTCTTTCTGTCCTCTCTACAGATTTACACCTTTTATAGCTGTTAAGGTAACTACCGAACTACTTAGAGACTGGCCTCTTGCAGTGGCAGGCTAGCACTTTCTGGTGTTAGTTTAGCCCCAGCAGGTTTAGATTCCATCCCCTGCAGTCTCTTCTAACAGGGATTCATTTTTTTATCTGCCTGAAATTCAAGGTTCAGCCTAAAGATGATTCTAGCAGCACCTGGCAAAGTCCTTTTGTGAGATATGATCCAAAATCAAGATCCAGGAGCCACTAATAAACAGGTGATATACCATAAGGTTTCTGTAGTTTTCCAGATGACTCAAAGAGCCTGCCATTAGTAAATCTAGCCTTTCAAATTTAAAGGAAAGATATCCATTGTGCCACTTTATTCTGCAAGTACAGCTGGGAATGAAAAGCTAGCTGCAGCTGGGTGGGCACCATCTCACAAGAACTGGGATACCCACACCTTGGTGTCACCAAAATTAAGCAGGTCAGTACCAAAAAGGGCACTCCACAAAGGTCAGGTAGTGCTTTGCATTGCATGGGTCAAGCTACCACATGTGAGCCCTGATGCCTGCTCACTCTGCTGCTACATAGCGTTCCTGGCATTAGAAAAAATTTGCACCACCATATCAACCCACTCCAGCAGTTGCCAGCTGCACAGATTAATTTTTAACCTCCTTTTCGTTTTCCAGGGCTAAGGCAGATGAGTAAACACTTCACACCAAGCCTCAGCTGGGCAAGCTGTTGTCAGCTCAGTGGAGGTGACTGTTCCCAAGTGTCTGCTCTTTCCTTCCCAGACCCCTCTTTTTGATTTTTCTGTTTTCCTAGAAGTTTCATTCTGCCTGCTGGCCAGACACCAGCAAGAATTCCTCTGATGCCTGTTCACAGGAAAGGTGCTGCAAAGCTGCAGTTATCTGAGCAGAAGAGGGCTGCTACGGGATTTCCTCATGGAAAAAAAAAAACCTAAGTTCAGTTTTAGGCTTCTGGTGGCTTCTCTGAAAGATAACTAAACTTTGCATACATCACTATCTGGAACTTGATCTTGGGGTCAGAAGTACAGGCATGCAAAGTCTGCCTAAGTGAGGACCACGTGTAAATCCCCTTGTTATCTTCCCTATCACCTGCTTTAACAATACCCAGGTTTGGAGAGGGCCATCCTCCTTTTTTTGGGACTGGGACTGCAGCTGCCAGGGATAGAAGCTGGGCTTCCATATCTTCACAATTTGAAGCATAAAAATGGGGTTAAATGTTCTGGATATTAGTCCTGCAAACCCCAGCCAGGGCACCTGAAAGCTGTGGCCCCAACATTGTACCCAGACTGAAAAGCTGATGAATAGAATGTAGTAGAAAACCCTCTTTCATTACTTTGCAGGTAACTCTTTGTTGATGCTACATAAGAATTTTGCCTCATCTGAGGCTGGATAGAAACAGAGGAAGTTTTTCAATGTTTGGCCCTTCATTTGGGAATTTCAACTAATAACACTCTGTCCTTCCTCTGTTTCACAAGTCCCCTAACTAATATACTGGGATGTGTGAAAATATTGCAATGACTCACAGCTTCACAGTCCAGATCCAAAC
This sequence comes from Fringilla coelebs, assembly GCF_963513975.1. NCBI lineage: Eukaryota > Metazoa > Chordata > Aves > Passeriformes > Fringillidae > Fringilla > Fringilla coelebs. The sequence continues at coordinate 5,453,940 of NC_140040.1, read as the reverse complement.
TTCTTTGGAGGCTTGGAGTGGTTGGGGCAAGGGCAAAATTACAGAAATGAAAATGAGATATGTGAGGCTTGCTCTGAGGAGGGAACACCCATAGCGTATCAATGCTCTTCAGCATCACCAGCCAGGTAGTAGTAAACAGAGAAGAAAAGTGCTTAGTACATCAGACTTTCTGGTTAGAAGCAGTTTTCATCACCATGTGTCCAAATTAGTAAGATACGAAAAAAATATACAGGATCCTGGAGAGTTGAAGCTGTTGGTCTCACCAGAAAACCCAGCAGAAAACTCAGGGATGGGGCATCAGATAGGAGAGCAGAAGAAAACTGAGAGGAAATAAGCAGTGCCTGGTACTTAGTTTTATCTCATTTTAGGTGTTCTTTCCTTATAATTCATACTGACAATTAACTATTTATTTCAGGAAAACACAAGGGCTGGTGAGGAGGAAAAAGTTGTCATCTGATTCCCTTTGGCTGTCAACTCAGCCTGAAGCACGTGCTGCAGAGGTGTAATGAAATTTTCATTTGGACAGAACACAGGCTGTCCCAAGTACAGCACTCACGAGTGTCCAGTCATGTGCAATTCAAGGGCTTTGTGGTAAACACCACCTCTGTAATGCAGAACAATTACAGTCATCCTCACCACAGCTGAGCCTGGCTCATTTGTGAACAGGGTGCAGTGAATGTTGTATCAAGCCTGTGAGGATCTGACTGTTTTAAGAATAAACCTTTCAAAGAAGGGAAGACATTGATAAAAAATTGAGGTGCCACAGAAAAGGCCAGATGTTCAACTTTTAGGCCTTTAAAGGGCATGCAAATTTTTTCTCATGGCTGAATGTGCATATTACCCATTGATGTGATCACTTATGCATCCAGCTCATCATCTGAATAGGCAAATATCATATCTTCTGCAGCAACCATACTCAGAATTTAATGCAAAATTCATTCTTTTTGAAAATCAGTCCCCTAGAACACAATGGTAAATCATGCACGATGAAGTGATATGAAGAGAAATGCTGCACCCTTCTTCTGAGGTCTTTTATTTCTTTTCTCCAGAAAAATTTCTCCACCTTGATGCTGAAAGCCACAATTATTATTTCTTCATAGTCACACTGTGTCGCTGCTCAGTGGCTCACATCATTGATTGGGCTCGATTATGCTAAATTCTAGAATGCCCAAAGAGCTAAATATAGAGCAGGAGACAACAGATACAAAAATAGATGTGGACCACAAGGTAACCATGAGCCACAGCTACCATGAGCCTGCAGCAGATTTGTCTTCTGAGGTGCAGTGAAGCAAAGCTGGGGTGACTCAGGACGTGACAAAAGAGCACAAAGGACGAAGGGTTAGTGAATTCTCGCATCACTGAATTACCACACTGAAAGGATTATCCTGCATCATGATAGATGACACGACAGCTTTCATGCAACCCATGATTGAATGATGCCCAAAAATGAGGGCTATGATCCCACATGATGAACTCACTTGTCTTTTTTTTTTCAATTTTTTTCTCTCTTTTTTTCCTTAACAAAGGTAAGATTAGTCTCCCAGGAACAGTCAGTTCTCAGCTTTGCCATGGCGTTTTGCCTTGACTTTTGTTTCCTGGCAGCTCCAATGGTTATGGGGTTCCTTGCTCATTTCCTTTCCAAGCACATGATGTTTATAGTTACCATGTTTGAACAAAGAGAGCAAATTGAATTGCAGATGATATGTAATACAGTATAATATAATATAATATAATATAATATAATATAATATAATATAATATAATATAATATAATATAATATAATTAATATAATATAATTAATATAATATAATATAATTAATATAATAATTTAGATTAAATGTACTCTACTTTTGTATATCAGCTTGTTAGCAGCAGTACTGACCTCAACAAGAATTTCTTAGAATCCCATCTCCAGGCACCAGAATCCTTGAGACTCTTTGGAATGGAAAGATGCTTTCCATTCATATTATGACCCACTGTATTTAGCTATTCTCTCATACACAATGACAGATGTATGTAAGAAAAGATATGTAGGAAAGCAAACCTGCCATGATTATCTGTCTCCAAAACGAATGCTCACTCAGGAAGACAAAACACCCTTCCCCTTGCTAGGAAAACCTAAGCTATGTTATGTTACACAAATAACGTGCCCGTAGTTTTGGTGCCACAATGCATAAATCAAAATTTAGCCCTCTGCAAAAAGCCTCTCTGCCCTGAGCTGCTGTGCCACAGTGCCCGAGGTGCACTTTCCTGGAGGAGAGGGGCAGAGCTGCAGGAGGTGGCAAGGAGAAGCCACGGCTGCCCCTGCCACCGCGCATCATCTCTGCGAGTGCCCTGCTGGGACCAAACTGGGACCGAACCTGAATGTGGGTTTCTTCCAGGTGATGTCAATGCAATGCTTGCTTTTCTCCTTTTTGAAGGGTTAGAGGAATTCTGGATCTGTGTCAGGACTGTGATCCCCTGTGCAGGATGGAAAAGGATTTTTAATGAAAACAAGGTTCGGTTGTGAATATTTTAATACACTGCCAAAGTGGTAACAGGATGATAAAGTTTTGATAGGCCTGGTATTGGCTTTTATTTTTTTTAAGGGGGAACTCCTCTCTCACTAACAGAAAAAGCATTTTTAATGCCAACATCAATATAAAGTGCTGCTGGGACTTTTATATCTTTTCAATATCAGGCCTATGTTCAAGGAGAAAAAATAAATGCAGTGTTCACAACCATTTGATATTATAGCTGAATAGCTTTCAAAAAGCTCTTACCATGATTTTATGCACAAAGTATGATTTGAAGGTTGGGGATGGAAAATGAAGCAACTGGAGGGGAGGGGAATCTTTTTGTTAATTTATAGATGGTAGCTGAAATGTTTAAGACCAATCTTGCCAGGGTCACAAAACAGTATGGAGATTGGTTTATTTTGCAAATAGCAGAATTTCTTCTTCTTCTTTCCATCTTTTTTTTTTTTTTCTGGCAGCATCAATAAATTTGTTTGATGCACTTTAAATGTTTAATTAAAACATTATGTTAGCACATTTACTGTAAGTGATAAAAACACTTTGGAGGTGGTCTTAAAGCAATTGGTGGCTCTGAAATTGCTAGACATGCACTAGTAAATCAGATACAAAGTCCATAAATTGGAACGATTCTCTTTCAGGCCTGTGCCATTTCACAGATATTAAAGCTGCTTAATTTAATTCCTCAGTAATGTGGAATGTGTACAGCAGCTGATGTCACTTCTTCAGACTGATTGTTTAAGGTCACATAAACTCAGGCCTACAGAGCACAGGATAGAAATTCCCTCTTATATTAATACTGTTTATAATTCAGTTCTCCTTCAATCCCTTAATCAGAAAAGAAATGTTTATTGTGTGATATTGCTATAAAATAAGTAGGAATTGTAATGAGTACTTGAAAAAGTAGGAAAAATATTCCCTAAATCACAGCTACTGGTACCAAATGTCTCTTCTTTTTAAGCAGGCTTGTTCAACTTGAAAGGAAAACTTATTTTTAATGCAAAGCAGTCACTTTTATATATGGAATTCAACTCTATTTTGTAAAGTAAAAAGTACAAAGGAGAAGCAGAAGCTACAGTAAAAAAAACTATTCCTTGCAAATGACTTTGTTCCCCAGCAAGTAGCACTGCCCCATATTTACTTGATGAAATCTATAACCAGCTGAAGTCAATGGGTGTTTTGCTTCTTCCTCCCATTAGAAGGGCTCATGCTTTTAGGAAGTGCATAGGTAGCATCTTTAACAATATGCAAGGGATAGCATCTGCTGCTCCACTGCTGTTTTAATACCTGCATTCAAAACACAATAGTAATAAAAGCTTCAGAACAAATTATTACGATTGGCTTCTTTGCCTATGTTGGAAATCTTTACTGAATCAAATTAATACAGAATATAAATATCACAATTAGATTTCACCAAGATGAGCAAAGAATGAATCTTCCTTCTTCAGCTAAGAAAGTAGATTTTCTTGAAAAATCTCTGAGTCAGCATTTCTTGCAAGATGAACCTTTTTCCCCTTCCCCCACCAATGTCAATAGCTGAGAAGTCAATGATTTCCAAGGATGTCACGGATAACTTGCAATAGGAAAGGTAAAAGTTCACTCATTTTGATGTGTACATAACCTATTTCAGTCATCTTTAACAATAGGTAACATGAAATTCTTAGCATGGAAAACTTGACTAGATGTCATGTCCCCTACTCATAAAAACAAAGCTGTGTGACAAGTTTATCCCAGGATGCAGGAGAAAAATTAGCTCCATTAGAGGCTTGACTCTGGAGCAGCAGGAGCTCTTCACGAATTGCTCTGCTGCTGGAGCCACTGCTTGATGGTTTCTTGACATGAGGGTTTCTTTCCAGGGCTGTGAATATTTTATTTTTTATTCTCTGCAGTGTCTGGTACCACTGAGCCCTGACTCATGGCTGAGATCAATGCCATGCCAGGGATAAAGCAGCGGAGCTCAACACACGCCACTGTCGGTGATGTCAGAGGAGTGTGTTGGTGAAAATGATACTGTCGTCTTCAGTGTGTTTTTAATTCATATTTGCTCTCTTTCCTGATGAAACCACGTTTTTGCCACCAGCATGAGGTAGAATGGATTTTTATCTCTCATGCATCAACCGAGTTATCAGCACGTTCTAATTACAGTGTGTTGTGAGAAGCAGCAAGAGCACAGCTGGATGTTCCAACTCCAGATCTGAGGTGTCTGCAAGGCAGACATTTAAGAAAATAACTAAATACTGAGGCTCATTAGACCATGTAATATTTAAAGCAGGGTTGAATTTGTCTCATGAACTCTGTCCTGTGTGGTCAAATTCCAACTGTATGTCTGCCTGCCCTACTATTAATCACTTTTTGGATCAAGAGGCAAAATCACCTCTCCAACATTCTTAAGCAAATGTGTGTTTTTTCCATAAACAAACAAAGAAATCAAAACTATTTATCTTAACTTGTTGATTTGTCCAAGTTATCTCATCCCAGATATAATGACTATCCCAAATATTTACAGGAAAAATTCTTTGTAACAACTGCACCTATATTAAAGCTGTCATTTTCTTCAGTCTTATGCTGTGCTGGTTGCAGTTTTTAATGGTTAAAAAGAGTAGCAAAGGAGTAAAACCTGGGCAATCTCTCTCATCTTCCCCTGACCTATTTCAGATTCTCATAACTGTCAAAAGAAACAGAGAAACCAACTGTTGCCACACATAGTGAGGCCTTCACTGATAAACTCTGACAGAGCCCTGTCAAGCTTCAAAGTAATTTTCAGCAGAAATTAATACTCTGTATTAGAGTCAATTTCAGAAGAAATTAAGTAAGCGCACTGGAGTAATTTATGCCACCATTTCCAAAAGGAATAATAGCTGATTCTGTATTTTTGATAAAAAGTATTCATAACTGAAAATTAAATCCCGGATTGTGGCAGTTCAAATGTGGTCATTATGCTTCATATAAAGAAAAAAGCAAAACATTTCTTGTCAAGTATCAGTCCAGCCATAGTTTCAAAGCACCTGTATTGGAAAAATATCATGAGGTGTGCCCACAAGTCATGAACATCATTCCTAGGTACTGTGAATTTTGATAATGTGTAGCCATTAGATAAATACATATACATTATATACCATTTATATTTGTCATAGGTTAAAATGCTTTACTTCAGCATCAATATTTGTATCTAACTGAGCACAGAAGTCCTCAAGGTAAGCTTAAGGCCCTTGGGATCTATTTCCCTTTTTTTCCCTAGAAAACTACATTTTGAAACAGTTTTGATATTTCACGATATAGTTTGTGACAGGGCTATTTCACCATTCCCTAACGTGGGCTGCGGTGTCATCACATAGTCCCTAACACTGTGTCAGTGTGAGTCCATGGAGAAGACATCAGGATGTCAACATTTTCTGAAAGGCAAAAGAGTGTCAGTGCAAGTTTGCAGAGACAGGGTGGTGTGAGAAGAGGAGCAGAAATGACACGGTGTCTGTGGCTGTACAACACTGCTGGACAAAGATGGGCTCGTCCCAGGAGCCTTTCAAGAAGCATGTGCAGTATTCAAGAGGAAGCAACCAGGTAGTTGGGATATTTTCAGGCTTTAGGGAATATTTAAATAAATTTTTTAAATACCTGACCTATAACAGGAAGTCTCGCCATAGCAAGAGCAGGTGATTGGAAAGCGGCACAGTGTTAAAGAAGGGGAGAGATGAACAATCTCTTGTTGAACAATCCGGTTCTGTCCTTGAGAGGTTTCCTTCCTGCCTTTTCCTGGTCAGTGGAGGGAGCAGTATTCTCCTGGAGGGTCTGCACAGCCTGTGGGCAGATCAGACCAGCAGCCAGCAGCACCAGGCAGGAGTCCCCTCCTGGAACCAAGGCACCGCAACGTCAGTGCACACAGACAGCGCTCCTGGTGCCTGGTGGTGCCCACTCATTTCACCATTTGAGATCACCACAGGCAGATTGAAAGGTTCCTTTATGTTTCAGCAACTAGCCAAAGCCCTCAGGGATGCACAACTCCACCAGTCTCTGCAAGTGTTTGTCTTTCCTCACCCCAACCACGTTTCATGAGATCTCCAGCCCACACCTCCCCTTCCCACGTGCTGCCTCCTCTCCCAGCTGTGCCGAGCTCTGTCCAGTGCTGTGAGCAGGGAGGGTTCCCATAGCCCTGTTCCCTGCACGCTCTTGGAAAGGACACCCCACCACTTCAGGATGCAGCTCTGCAGTGTTCAGTTACAGTTTTTTAGCCCAGACATCTGGAATGTATCATATAGAGGCCAGATTTGAGGAGTATCTTCATTTTGTGCTGCATGCAGGAAGGAGGAAGGCAGAGGGTTCACATTACTGCAGCACAGATGAGCTCTAATTACTTTTTGTTTAATTAGTGGGCGATGTAAAGGTGCATGTTAACACATGGTCCACCAAAGTCCTTTCTGACCCTTGCAAGGAAGTCCCTCCATCAACATTTGTTGCATCAGAGCAAAACTGAGGCACAGGGACACAGATACCTGCTTGCTGTGACCTGAGTGGGACCAGGTTTCCATAGCTACTTCCATATTTTCAGAATGGATGCTTCTTTTCTTCAAAAGTCTTGAAGGTCAATTGTCTAAAGTGATTGAGGCAATGAAACTCCTAAGGTTTAGAAAACCTTAGGCAAGAAGAGGAATTCAAAGCACCCAGGTGCTACACTCTGACTGGTCTGTGAAATATGTGTCAAAACCAGGTGCTCTCTGCCCTCTCCTCAGCTGACAAATGGGACTCTGGAGGTCCAACCCCACCACTGAGTGCTGTGAAAATAAGAATAAAAAACAAAAAAACCCCAAGTCTTACTGCATTCATTTATCAGTGCACAATGGAAAACAACCCAGAGTTCAGTGCAGCCAAACAGATGAAAGATGCAATTGTCCTGACCTTGGGTGGTGGGTTTTTTCCACCCTTCTGCTGAGCTTTCTTAGGGAGGGATTTTTGTCATTACCACAGGTGAGGTCTCTGGGCACGGAGCTGCTGCCGAGAGCAGTGAAGCCAAACCCACCACTGGTGCAGCTCCACCAAAGCTCCCAGCCTCACAGAAGGGACTAATTTGGCCTTGTGTGTTTTGAATAAATTGTTAACTCTTCTCGGCATGAAGAAGTGATTATTGAAAAGTTTGCCTCCACATACAAATGCAAATGACAGTCGAAGAACACGTGAATGTTAATCTTCCAAACCAAGTACGTAGACAAATGCTAGTCATTAGAAACATTTCCGTGCATTTATATTAGGCTGTCCTCTAAAAGACTTTTCAGACAAATATGTCATCAAGATATTCAAAACCATGTAATCTTATCCAAAGTTTCATCTATCAACAGTACAGTTTTCATCTCTCGCAGCTGTGTGTCAGAATGTGCAGGCAGATTAGCCAGCTGATAGCAAGGGGGGAAGGGAAAGAGGGGCTCTGTCATCATCAAGAATTACTGCTGGGGAGAAGAGACTCTTGCTGTCGATTTTTTAAAAATCTCCCCAAGAACCCTTTCTGTGCAGGGATGCAGGGGATATTTGCAAAGGCTTTAATCTTCTGATGGGAGTTGGTGCTCACCCCTGCTCAAAGCCCCCCTCCCCCTGCTTCCCCTTCCCTGCAGAGAGTAAGTTCTCATAACAAAAAACATCCTGAGCACAATTGTGTGTCTGGTGTCTGTGGCAAAGAGTCCCCCTCCACAGCAGATTAATCCACCAGATTTCTCATGCCTTCACAGGCCCACAGAGAACCTGATAAAACCTAAATCCAGATGGTTTTGAGTTCCAGCTGCACCCTTCACCTTCCTCAAAGGGCAAATCCCCACACAGGTCCCTTCTCCTTCCAGAGCCAGAGGGATCACTTGGGGAAAAGGAAAAAAAAAGTTTACAGTAACACTTTTCAGCAAATTCTGTAATTCTGTTGTTTCAAGGAGAGAGATGAATGATGACATATATGGGCTTCTGATAAAGATGCAAAGAGATAGGGCTAAAACATACAGTAAAATGCTGTGAAATGATTCCCCAATATGAGATTCAATATGCTGCCACTGTTGTCTATGAAACAATGTCTTTGAATCCATGCATATGAATTAATGCATAATCTTTGAGTGTATTCATTTTTAAATACATTCTTTCAAGTGGATTTTAGCATTATTGAGTAGCTCTAGCTTGACAGCACTTGAAGAAAATGTTTTCAAATTTGGCGAGAGGGGAAAAATTTTTAAAACTGCAGAAGAGCAGTGAGGACTTAACATTGCCTAAAATAGGTTCATGATTTTCTGGGTATCTTTGAAAATTCTACTCAAAGTGATGCCCTAAATCTCCATGTTTAGAGACACAAATTTAGTGTCTTGATTTTCAGAGATTCCAATGCCATTTGTGCTGACCATATTTAGCATGTCTGAACATCACCTGTCCTAACAAAGCCATCTTCAGGTTTTGGGGTTACATTTTTCCTTTTTGCTTTTGACATAAACATTCCTCCCCCAGGGACAGATGGAAACAAGGACAGTGCTTAGCCATTTGCCAGGGACTACGATTTCAGCTTAAGGGCATATTTCAGCAGAAAGAAATCTGTTTTGGTGGAGAATCCTACAACATGAACACCTTCCAGCACCGAGGACTGAAGCCAGCTGATGTCTGCAGGGGTTGGGGTACAAGTCACCAAAGCCATAACTGAGGGAGCTGAGCACCTTGGGAGGCAGAACCCCAAATCTTGCTCAGATTCCCCCTGGTTCCTTAACTTCAACACAAAATCCATCTTTCCTATGGGAGCATAATGCTTACCCAATTCCCCTAATTTTTCCTCCACCTTGGAAATGTGCTTTAGAGAAGCTTGAGTAAAAAAAAAAAAAAGCTGGAGCACAGAGAAAGAGCATTTTGAGGGCCAACATGGAGGTGTCCTGTGAGGGAAGGAAGAAGTTAGTTGTTCACTAAAATACGGCCCATAAATGCAAAATGAAATTTAACATCTCTGGAAAAGGAAATTCCAGCATGGAATTTCATTCCATTCCATTCCAGTATGGAATTTCTCAAGGCTCCATTTGAAAAACTCTAATTTTAAACTCAAACACATTTTAAAGAAACTTATGTTGTTTCCTTGCTTGGAAAATGACCATTGTCTCCTCTGAAGAGAAACGCAAAGGAAAAAAGGAGCGGGGTGGGAAGGGGAAGACGCATTATGTGATGAAACAAGACGTTGCTCCCAGCCTGGGGCTCGCTGCCCAGGCACACACTCCTGCCTGCCAGCCAAGGTCCACTGGGTCAAAACTCGGCTGCAGAGACTGCCCTGAGCTTGTGTTTACCTAGAGGAGCCATTGCAGCCGCTCAGGAAATAATCCACATTTCCAAATGAGCCTGCATCTCTTTGCTAGTTAGGTGGTAATGGCTCTAGAGTGGTTGTCACAGTCTTTTGGGAACAGTGTGCAACCTGACTGCTGCACACAGGGTTTGTGTACCAGGTGAGGCATTAATCTGGTTAGCTGGAGTACTATGGTCTGTCCACAAATGATTAATGCTGGCTCCAGTGCTGAATGCTTTAACACATGTACTTCAGGGCTGGTTGGTCAGCCCAGTCCCACAGAACAGATTTTAGCCCAGTAAGGTCTGCAGAGCTTTCCCAACCCCATTTTTATTGCTGGCCATGCTGCCAGGCCAGCAGGAAGCAGTGCAATGCATGGGACCATGGGAGGAGGCTCTGGAGTTAAGGCTTCAGCAGGGAAAGGCAGAGGAGAGAGAGAATCTGCCAAAACAAGCACGGGTGGTGAGGCTTTCAGAAGACAGGGGCATCGAGCAGCAGGGAGCAGAGCTTGCTGGAGTGGTTTTTAAGGATGGCTTAGGAAACAGGCTTTGATTTTAGCAGCAGGTTCTACCAACAGAGACCAAACTGCCCTCGGCACAGCTCTGTCCTTTTTCTTCGCCTACACACCACCACAAGCCACAGAGCACTCACCAAGACTGTATAACAAACTGAACTTCAAAAGACCAAAAGCCACAAGAAACACAATGTCCCACAAGATGAGAGCAGGAGCACAAAGAGAGATAGTAGTAGTGATTTCCCCAGATTCCTTTCTGTGAAAAGAGAGAAGTGGGCAGCCAGAAGGTTTCTGATACATCTCCACATCTTCTTTCAGTTCCCAGAGCTGCTCCTGCTCCCCTTAAGGGTTCCCAGCTTCAACCAGGGGATACAGAAATACAATGAGGACTCCAAGTAATCATGCAGAAGATTTTTGCTTCCAGTGGGTACTGGGAACCTCTTTCTAACCTCACCAGAGCTGTCTTACAGGGGAGAACAAACAATGAATGGCAGGAGTTCTGCTCTCCCTGTGGCCATAGCCGTGTTCAGCTCTGAGGGATGCCAGCAGAATCTGTGAGGACCCATTCTGAGGCTGGTTTTCCCTCTCTCAGTCTTGTCATCTCTCTCTTTTTTCAGAATGGCTGGAGTCAAGGATGTGTTCTTGACTTTGCCTTCACTGACAGCAGCATGGAGACTCCATTAAGGAGTCTGCTCTCGGAGGCTTATTGGAAAAAGCTGCTTGCACAAGATGTGATTGCTGGGTCTACACCCCTGCTTCTGCCTTCACCAGTGTTCACAGCCCCCTCTCCCAGGAGAAGAGAACACAGAGGCTGCTTTTCAGGGAAGGGCATTTCCCCCACGAGTGCTGTGGTGGTGTCCCTGGCGGGGAGTAGAGTGTCATCTGTGGTCTGCACATCACAGGAATAATCAAAACAGCTTCCCTCCTAACTCATAACAGACAGCATGTCACAGAGGTGGATTTGCCATTGGCTGTCTCCCCTGCACAGCTCAGATTAAAACAAAACTGAAAAAACCCCAGTATTGTGTGTAATCAGGGATGTGAGCACCGACCCAGAAGTTGCACATCCCACACTAGACAAGCCAAGTCAGAGATAACAAAAGTTCAATAACTCCTTCAGCAGATTGAACACTTGATTACTCTGAACAATCTGCTTCAAAGAGCTGCAGCCTTGCCAGGGGGGATTCATTCACCCCTCCTGGAGCCAGGAAGCCACCTCTGACGCTGCACCATGGGCTGGGAACCTTCCAAACACCTCCAGGAACTCTTGAAGGTGCTTTTGTCCTGGAGATCTTGTCTCTTCAGACTTGGTGAACTCAGCCTGCTTTCAGGAGGTTTTTCAAGCCAACAGAGGCACCTGAAGACTTAGAGAAAGATGACACTGCCAGATGGCACGGCCCAGGGAGAGGATGAAATGAAGGCTGCGGGGGATGCAAACACTGATTTCTCCAAAGACTTATAACCACGATGAAGAAAGAAATAGCTCTGCCACAAGAGAGTCTGATGAGAAAAGTCATTTGCTACTGAAATGTAATTTAAAAAATGTATTTAATACCACTTAACGACACAAGCCTGTAATATCCTCTTATCTAAACTGCTTGTGGATTACTTGCTTTTCACTTACTAACCTACCCAATAATTTCTACAAAAAATAAAAATACAGGTCAGGCTTTTGCTACCAGATTTAGTTATTTTACTACCAGACAAAGATGAGCCAGAATGGTTATCAAGAAAAATAAGGGGCGAAAAGAGAATTGGGAAATCTTAGACATTGTATTAAAACAACAGTTTTTAGGGTGTTTGATTTACTATTCAACTGTGTGCAGCTGCTTCTGTGAGAAATAGGAAGCATGCCAAGGGAAAGAGATGGGGGAAAAAAATTAACGGGTGGGGGAGGTTTGCAGAATCAACTGGTTAATGAGATATGAAATTTTTTATGAGTAAGCCCCTGCTGAAAAGCACTTGTTTGTTTGAACCAGCTTAGTGCTTACCCACTGACACGGCAGCGCGGGTTCTCTCTCTCAACCACTTAATCACCAAATGAGAAATTTAGATAGCATTTGGGCTTTTCATGCACTGGTTTAGAGTCTCTGTGCCTCCCCCTGCTTATCTTGGAGCAAGCTAAAACCTGCTGGGGTCCTGGCACGGGTTTCCTCCTCTCTGCAGGCTGCAGGGCTCTGTGTGAAGGGGAGCGCTTTCCACGGGGAGGGCAGTAAATGACTCGAGTCCTGCCGTGGTGCAGGGAGGAATCTCATCAGGGCAAGGTAAGAGCTGTGGGTTGGAATGCCTCGAGGAGGAGGTCAGGAGGAAAGTGGTGCTCTCAGCATGCCAGGCTGGTTCCACCTTCCCTACTGCTGCAGTTCAGAGCAGAGAAGAGCTTTCCTTTCCCCACTTTTAGGGGAAAGATACAGGTTTCAAATGGCCATGGAAGATACACAACCAGGATTTTTTGAAAAAGGAAAGTTCTCTGCTTGGTCCTGAGGAAGGTCCCCAAATCTTTTAAAAATCCAGACCTTCACCTGTCTTTCCCTGTAAGACCATTTAGGCAGTCCCCTGCAGACCATCCTCACATGTGTGAATCCCATTCTTGGGCTCTGAGCTTTTGGCAGACACTTCCCCTGGAAGCCTAGGCACCAAAGTCAGGATAATTCAGCACCTTGAATTTAGGAACTATTTTATTGCATCTTAATCTCTTTCCATATAACCTAAACCTTATTTTGTGGTCCAAGGGAAAAAATACTTCAGTATCTCAGAACAAGCTTGGCTTGTTTGCAATAATTTCTTGGATTGCATTTTTCCCAATTGCTCCTAGGAGAAGCCCCATCGTTCTTAGAGATGTCTTTGTCACTGCTTGCTGGTTTTATTGTGTCAAAGGCTCAACACTTTTTGAAAAAAACAAATGTCCCAAAGTCTCTAAAAACAAAACACAAACCTTGAGGCATAGAGCTCAAGTCTGTACCGAAACCTGGTCTGTGATTTTCTCCATGAGGAGGAGGGAAAGGGAATCACTAGAAGTCCTGGTGTTCCCCTTGGTTTACTCATTACTGAAAATCTGATGCTGAAGAAACTTTTGAACTCGAAATGCTCATTTGCAGCTGATTGATAAACTCCCCCAAACAACATTTTATTGTCATGTAGATCCAACCACATCTACAGCCACGAGGCAGCTAATGGGCTCGGCCTCAGTCTGCTCCTCATGATATTAATGAAGGGTTCTTTTCTAGAACCTGTTCAAATAAAAAGCATTTAAACTAAGGGATTAAAGCACTATGCAGTGCTCCTTTACAACAGAGCCCTGTGAATGGCCCTGTTTGCATCTGCTGCATGGGCAGGAGAACACCCATTGTGTTGGCACCCCAGAAGGCCCCACTGCAGAATATTAGACTTGAGAAATCATTTATTGGGATTTTATCTTGCATACCTAATGGAGATGTCAGGCCACTGCATTTAAACTATAACTTGCAGACTAATTAAAGGCAACAACTTAGTGCTTACCTGGGGATTCAGGGAGATTGCATGATGAACTGCCTGTGTTGTAAGGAAAGATTAAACAGACTGAACTAAACAATGTCTGTATTTTTCTGGTGATATCTGATTTGGGGGAGTAATCCCACTTTATCCCCATAAACCTTTTTGTTATTTAGAGGGATATAACCCAGAAATGCCTTACAGACCTTTTCACCTGGCTTTGATGTCCTAACAGTTACCAGCCTTAAGCTTGTTGTTTTCCTGTTTTATCTGTGCCCAAATTGTTTCCAAGCAGCTATCTGGTTAGTGGGAAAGCCTCACTTTTCTGCAGGGAAAACAGCAAATGAAACAAATAAAGGTTTATATGTTTTGTTTCCTTTTGTTTGCAAATGCATGTAATCTTATAACCCCAAATTCTAATCTTTGCATTGAATAACAGCGCATGGGATCCTCCTGCAGGACTGCATATCTGAAATGGCAAGTTAAAAGCTATGGGGTCACTGCTGGGACAAGAGGAAGCAGGAGGCAGTTCTCCTGTCTTCATGAAGATGATGATGATGCCTTGATTTCACATGGTGAGGAAGGAGGGAAGCAGACACTAAATATAAAAAGCAGAAGTTTATTTGACAGTGTTATGAGGAGGGTAACTGGATGCAAATATTTGACATTGACACGCTGGAATGTTGTAAAAATTTAATTAGATGGGTACATTAGTCATAGTTGTATTAGGGGGTTCATACACTCCATGCAAAAATGCATGCTCCAGTACAAAAGAAATATTTAAGTCCTTCCTGTAAATACCATTTCCCTCATTATTGGGAAATGTGGTCTCAGAGGGACCATTGACCATGTCATTGTATTTACAAAAGTATGGTTAGAATGAGATTAACAGCATTTATGGGAAGGGTTTTGCTGCACAGAATGATACCTATTATATGGGGAAGGTTGTGCAGCTGAGTTGCAATGAAGCAGGCATGTGTGGCTGCTGTCTGGTTTAATGTAGGGTTCACTTATTAAACTCCCTTTAACAGCCTCATGCTCCCTTCTACGAGGGCTGTTGGTGAGCTCAGATGCATTGAAGCACTTCAAAAAGTCCCACTGCAATTCTGCCTGCCCCTGGAAGCCAGTGGGGTATGTTTAATGGCTTCACAGCTGTCCCAAGGAGAGCTCAGCTGACTGGCTCACTCAGTCTGGGTAGCCAAAAGAAGTTTTCACAATTTTGGTCCTTGCAAGTTGATCCTTTGGGAGTGGGATTCTTTGGGAAGTTCATCTGAATCCAGTGCAGATCACTCTGGTTGTGGTATCTCATAGCTCCCAGTATGGATCTGCATGGATTGCAATTAAACATTTTGATAACTTGCAAGACTGATGTTTTTTCCCTTAATTTTCAAGCTTCAGCCATATCCAAAATCTTGCAAGGAGATACCTAGATTTCAACTGCCTTTTTCTGCTTTGTGGTGAACAAATAAACTATTCAGTCTATTTATTTAGTCCAAATATTTTCCACAATATTTCCCCCACAGGCTACTGTGGGGCTGGTCCACAGGCTGAAGAACCCAAATCTTTGCAGAAAAGCTTTGAATGGGAAGGTGGTAACCCAGCTCCAAAACAAAGAATTGGGAAACCAGTTAGAAATCACAGATGAAAGGACACACTCAGCTCTATTGCTGCATACTAACAACACTCCCTACATCGTAGAATGTCTTTGTGTCTTTTGTTGGAAAAAATGCATATTTCACATAATTTGAAATTATTTCTTTTCAGAAATCCCTGCAGAAAAGGAATTTGGACCATTTCCCTTAGTTTGCTTTCCCTTCAGCTTTACTACATGTGGAAAATAAGATGTTTTAATTTGACAATGTTCATTTAGTAGTAAATAAGCAAATAATTGATCATGTTTTATTTCAAACAGTGTTTCAGTTCTGGTACCATGTGTGACATTTAAAAGCAATTATGAGATTGAGATACCGGATAGGAAAGGGATAAAAACAAAGGATGACTCAACCAAAATCAACTAATACTTTGTCTTAATCAGTGTTTGGATTGTTCTGATGAATTTGATATCAGTGCTACAGAAAACGAAAATGCTATACTGGTTACCAGTTCATTTCCAAGAATTCAGGGAATTTTCAAAGAGGATAATGTTGTCTGTAATTACCTGTTAGCATATAAAAAAGGAAGATGAGTAACTTCTGAGGAAAACAAATGTCACCCTAGGAAATCCCATGTGTCGATATCAGGAGTTTATGTTGGGGAAGGGTGTGTATGTGTATGTGTGTGTGTGTGTCCAGGATTATATACATAAAATAATGAACAGCAGCCTGTGCTTTTGATTGAAACTCAAAAACATGGATCAAAATTCTCATTCAGTCTGCTGTGCTACTTATAGAAGTTGAAAAAAAAAAAAGTGTCACGCTGGAAAGGGAAAGAAAATCAAGTCCAAACCCACAATTTTTATTAAGAAGACTGTTTCTTTTCTAAATGCCAGATATAGAATGATGACCTCACCAAGAGACTCGCCCTTCAATGTCATGTTGGCTATTTGAAATCAGTAGATCAGTCAGACCAGCTGAATTGCTCTATTGGAAAGGATAACCAGCCAAATGACCACACATTGATTGCAACACAGATGCATCTATACAGAATGTTTTTAAGCAAGCCAAAAAAAAAAACCAAACCTGCTCTAAAACATCTGTACTCAAACTGCCCCAGAACAGTCACAGTGAGAAACACTTTGGGGCTTTAGGGGTATTTTGCTGTGGATGAAAGTCAGCCAAAAACTGCATCTACTCAAAACACCGGCATCAGTATCTCAATAAATTTGAGGGATCTCTGCAGGAACAATATTAGTGGGTAAAAGTCTCAAGAGACTTGATTCCAAGGACATATTTAACCATTGATCCTGCTACATTCGGCAAGTGACAAAGTGGGATTTTAATTTGTACAACTTCAAAGAAAAGAGAGTCACTCAAGAAGAGCTAAACAGAGAATGAAATCCAATTAAATAAAAAAAAATTCTGCATGAAAATGTGTAAAATTTGCAAATGGCAGCCAATATTGCACCAAGGCAAAAGGGCCTTACTTTAGATGGGTCTTTTGAAACCATGTAGAATAAAAGCTCAAGATTATCTTCTAGCAATGGTAGAATGATGGCAAAGAAAAGCAAAATTTTATTATAGCAATATTTTCATAGACAAGGAATGAAGATTAAATAGTAGGCAGCAACTTAAACAAACAAACATACAAAGTGTGAGAAAGATGACAGTGAGACTAGAGCAGAGTGGTTGGGATGGCAGTGAGATGTATCATAGGTGACTTGTTTGGGGCTGTGTGCCCACAGACACCCCCTAGACACACACCAACACCACCTGAGCAGGCAGCTGGATGAAATCAAGGTCCTAACACACAGCTTCTCAGCCTACCTGTCTGTTAATCACATTGATGTATTTCTAAGTTCAATTAAAACCCAGGTTCCCACTAACACACAAGCTGGAGTTCTTTAGTGACTTAAGAATTTAAGTCCCATTTGAAAAAGTCTGACAGACGCTTTTGAAAATTGGTTTCATAATTAGTAAACCAGACAACTGGACTCTTAAGATCGTTAGAAAGATATTAGGTAGAAACTTCAAAGTCAATAGGATTTGTACACCTTAGTCACATAAGCTCCTCTGAAAATTTTTCCTTCGTGTCAATCTGCATTCAAATAATTCTCCCTGCACTTGGATACAGCGTGTTTGTCATGACCACTGAGCACGAGAAATTGAATCTCAAAAATCCAGTAGGACTAGGAATTAAATAAATGTCTCCTTAAAACATTTTCTTTTCTAAAAGGTAAAAGAAATTGTGACCATACCACATGGAGGGAAAAAAACCCCATATCTTGTTAAGTCAGACTGAAGTAGCTCCAGCTCGTCCACAGTTCCCAAGTGAGTGCTGGAGGATCAGAAGGCTGTGACCAGCAGAGCCTGGGCAGAAGCAGATGTTGTGTCCTGAGCCCTCGCTGTGGAATTCAGCAGCTGGTTTGGTGAATCATTTGAACTGGTCACTTGGGAGGGCAGTGCCTGCTTAGTTTAGGGTAAGTTTGAACAGTCCAACGTTTGAGCAGTATTCTTACCTCTTACTGGAACAAAGAGGCTGTGTTTGTAAATAAGATGATAATTTGTACCATATTAGGGTCTTTTGCAACCACCAAAGCATTCCCATTTTCCATAGAAAAGGAACCGTTTGCCTGGGAAGAAATATCATCTGGCAGCATTTCTAGAGCCGTGTTTCAAAGAGAAATTTGAAGCCACTCTTGTACAATGCCCAGGCATTAATCACCAAAAACGAGTTTATTCTCATAAACAGAGTAATCCAAACCAGTAACACAGAGCCTTGCTGAGCACTGGTCAGCGTGGAGCACATGAAAATCCGGGTCAAACCCCTTTCAGTGACAGGCACCTGTCCCTGCTGCCTGTGCCCTTGTGCCTTACAGCGAGAGCAGAGCGGTGTTGAAACCTTCTGGCAGTGCAAAACACGAGCAAAGCCAAGGAGGTGGAACAACAAAAACAGCATCAAAGGAAGCAGAGGAAAATGGCAGAGCAGCAGGATGAAGAGCCATGCTGTAGGAGTGTCACCTGAGTGAAACAATCAATGCCATTAGACTGAGTCCAGCAGGGTCTCGACAAGTACAGCAGTGCTAGGATGATGACAAATCTCTGGGTCCAAAGGGAGACATCCTTCACCTTGTTGAAAAGTAAGGAAGTGGCTGCTTTGTTCAGCTTTGGCAAGGGTTTCTGATCCATACCTGGGCTGCTCCAACCAGATGTTGGGTGCTGGAGCTTTATGGCACCCTGTGTGATGGTGCTGCTGCCACACCGAGAGCTGGAATTGCTGTGGACAAGCAGTGTTGACTGCTGCTGTTTCACCAAAATGAATAATTATATATCTCCCACTCAAGCTGATTGTTTGAACATGAGAGGGAGAGCACAAGGGAGATGCTACCAATAAAGGAGCTTTTAGTGCAGCTAATGTTGCCTCTGAGGAAAAGCAGGCTGGAGGGATGAAGGGTGGATTCTGCTCCTGCCATCAGTTCGTGGCATTAACAATGCTTAAGTGGCATATCTGCAAGCTACTGAGGCACTGAAGCAGACAAATTTTTTATGGAGGGGGGAATGAGGGGACTTCTTCCAAGCTCATTTAATAGTCCAGTCTGCAAACAGTCTTCTCCTCTCTCATTACTGTTCTTGCCTTGTCTCTCCTCCTTGGCATGGTGCCGTTTCCCCCCCGAGCAGCAGCTGTGCACACTTGAATAGTAAATCAAACACCCTAAAAACTGTTGTTCAAAAATCTTTTCAGATCTTTCTCTCCTCTATTTCTGTTCTCCTTTTTCTTGCTAACGATTAAGGCAATTGGGTCTTTTGAAAATTTTTAATCTGGCGCGATCTAATTCTGCGTTGCTAACTTGATGTATCACAATGTCCATCAGTGAAAGGACCTAGAGGTACATCTGGATCAGCTCCCATCAATGATTATCTGGAGGGTCCGTGGTGAGAGGCTCCCATTTCCTCTGGGAGCAGGTGAAAGGCCAGAGAAGATGGTAACAGTCTGCATAGCAATATAAATACACTCCAGTCAGGGCTGATTTACACTCACCTGGCACCTGAGCCCAACACCCTAAATAGCATTTGTTTTTATGGTTTCAAGACCATTTCTACAACACAAATGCTTAGAAGATAATATTGTAGAGAGGGGGATGAAGACAGAACAGCAAGATATCTGATAATTAGCACCATGCACTATATCATATGTTTTTTGTTGAACTCAACATTCATCACAGAGTAGCAGTGAGTTACTCCCTGGAAAAATGGGTGCATTTTTTCCCCAGAGAAGATTTGCAGAAGGTAACTTAGCTGACAGAAATGCCTGACTCCTGCCCAAACTACAGAGCAGTTTAACCAGTCCTGCTTGAAGCTATTGCAAGAAACTCATGTTGCACCTTAAAAAAGACCCAATTTGGAAACAAACAAACAAACAAAAGTGTGTAATTCTGGTAATTCCCCTTTTATTTGTGTGAGATACTTAAACCCACGGATAGCTTCTCCAATTTAGCATGTACAACTGTGAAAGGGATGTGATGGTGGAGCTTTGGCTGTGAAAATACAATGTATGCTTTATTACAAAGAAAACCACAGTTTGAAAACCAGGGAAAACTCTGATTCACCAGCATGACTCACACACGCACTATAGAGCCTGCAATCCCTTCAGCAAAGATTCAAGCCCAGCAGCATGTAACTACTTGCAAAGAGAACTTATTTTCTCTAAATGAATGATCTTTTCAAGTGCCTTATCTTGCTCTTTTTGAAGAGAGTGGAAAATCTCTCACTGGACTTTGGTTGAGGTCCTTAAATGCAGGAAGAATTTCAGTAGATACCGTGAAAATATCCACAAAAATTACTCAAAGCCACCATCAAGATAATATTATCATAGGAGATGGGAAGTGAGATTTCTGAGAAGGCTGTTACAAGCCCAGGAGGACCTGTTATGTTGGGGAGTGTCTGATTGTGATTAGTAAAGCTGAACTTTTCAGGAAATGAATACTTCAGGGTTCCCACCTTGGGAGAGAATTTTGACATGTTCTCAATTTCAACAAATGAAATTGAGAGGGGATTGGAACTAGGTGATCTTTACAGTCTCTTCCAACCCAAACCATTCTATGAAATATGCCCAAAAGCCAAGAAAAAAATGCAGAGGATTTTTGGATATCTTGAGAAAATGGAAACAATGAGACTGGAGGCAACAGCTCGGTTAACAGCAGCATAAGGCAGTTCCAAAGATTTTCATATCCAGTGATGAAATAATTTTGTTCCATTACTCCAACTCCTTAGACCACTGGTCCAATGGGTTATATCAAAGTGTAATAGTGGAGTAGCATGGTAAGGAGTCAGGCTGTCAGGGCTTGCTGTCCAACAGAGCATCCACAAGAGGAAAG
Organism: Fringilla coelebs; assembly: GCF_963513975.1. Lineage (NCBI taxonomy): Eukaryota > Metazoa > Chordata > Aves > Passeriformes > Fringillidae > Fringilla > Fringilla coelebs. The sequence goes on along the minus strand of NC_140040.1, from coordinate 5,433,201 downwards.
AAACATCTTTGAGGTGTAATTACAGTTCATTTTATCTGTTGAGGCTATGAAAAGCAGGGTAAGAATGTGCATGGGCCTTAGAGGGAGGAACTCGAGGTACAGATGCAGGTAAACTTGTTTATTCAACTCTCCCAAATAAGTGGCTTCACTTTCAGAAATGCAAAGCCCCATGTTGCTCTCACTGAACCAGACTGACAGGGGAAGAAGTCAGGTTAGTGCTCCTGGCTTCTCACTCACCATCACAGCCATACCTAATTTACCCATTTTCCCAGTGAAAATAAATACTGACAGGTTCATTTTTAATGCATTTAATATAAAGGTTAAAAAACAAAGCTCTTAATTTTGTTTGCAGTGTTTTTTCCTTCGTTTAAGAACAGAAAACTTTCAGTACATTTTGAAAATTCTCATGAGGAGGCTGTCTCACTTTAGCACACAAGGAAGCTGCACTCACCATTCCTGTCCATGTTTCTGTGGCTGTGTTTAAGTCACCTCTCTGCCCTTGGTCATTTACAAGCCACTAATTCTGGGATTTCTTTCCCCATCCACACACCTTCTGCCTGGGCACGCCTGTGTGTGCTCAGCTCTAGTGAACTGCAGCCCTTTAGCTGTACAGGCTCATTTTCCCTGTTTTTTTTGACCCTAAATAGCATCTTGACATGTCTCTCATCCACCTATGACAGTCCCAAACCAGTTGAAACCATGGCTTTTTAGCTTGAGGCACAGGAGCATCAGGGCAGAGCTTATGCTATGCACAGTAGGTTGGGGTTCCTCAGCAGGGAAGTCAGATGGAAGATAAAGTCAACCCAGAGCCTGCACACTCATCTCTTAACCACACTCTGCTCATGTGAAAGGTCATCTCAGTCCCATAAACTCCTCTGCTTGTATTTCCCAAGCTGACAAACTCCTCATTTGGACTCCAGAGCTGCCTGGAGTCTTTCCACGCTGGAGTTGCCTAACTCTGGAGCCAGTGGTGATCATTAATGCAATGTATTGCCTACCATTTCCATCAGCTAATTTGGCTTTGGACTTCAGTACATTATACATGGTTTCTGGGTAAAAAATAGAGACAGTCCTCTCCATTTCATAATATTATGTTGGGCCTGCAGTCTTCTGAGAGGATAGAGTTGGAAAGTATTATTATTCTTGCTTAGAAAGAACAGAGAGTAGATTAGTAAGTAGGTATGAAGTGTGTATTAAAGTTAATTAACACCTGTGCAAAACCTCGACATAGGGAATTAATATTGAAAAAATGGTCCTTTGCATTGTCTGGGAAGAAAGAGCTGCATTTCCCTCTTCATGACTGATAAACCTCTGTATTCAGAGTTTCTGGTTCTGTAGGTATTAGGTCTTTGGTTGACCAGAGAACACCATTAAGCAGAACTGATTTATTTATTTCATAGTTCACAACATTACTTCTGGAGGAACGGGGAATGTGGGAGGCTGGACTAGTGGGAGCTGTTATCTGAGGAATGCTGCCCTTGATTTCAGGGGAGACAGGATTGGGTCTGATGCTGCTCCTCTCCCTCTCACCCAGCTTGGATCTTCTCTGGAGCAGTTACTCCAGAGATCAAGAAATCATGAATGCAGACACCAGAACGTGAAGCTGTTCAGGACCATCCACCTGCATGATCCATCCCAGGGGGGTCCAAGGAGCTGACTTCTTACAGCACATTTATTTCTACAGTCTGTGAAAGAAAAATCTATGGGATTAGAAACTGTGCTCTTCTCTAACTGAGCAAACTAAACCCTCGTTCTGTGGCCCCAGTGCCTGTCTCTGCATCCTCAGCAAGAAACTTCAACATTTTGGTGCCATTTTCCCATTTCACTGTCATCAGTGACAAAAATGCAGGAGTACAAAAGCCAGGGAGGGATTTTTTTGCTGCTCCTGTGGGGACACTGAGAGCACAGATTTTAGAGTACTCCTCACACACTGAGGAAACACAAAGGGCTTGTGTTGAGTGGGATAAGCCCCCACAGCCCTTTGCTGATCTGGTTTGCCTAACCTGGCATCCAGAGCATCTTGAGCAAGGGCTTTCCTCTGGTGGGGAGAGAAGTGTTTTCCAGTGTTTCCATCCAGAGGTTCCTCTCCTACATTGCCACATAATAAACTTGTTGTAAGAGAGATCTTATTCAGATAGGCATCTGCTTTTATGCTACAGAAATATTTGTTATTTATAGATGAGATTGTGTGCTCTCCCCCACAGAGCTAGATGGTATCTCAAGGACACACCCCAAGACAGAAGAGGGAGGAAGATATTCCTTTCTGAGACAGCACAGAAACAATTCCTCCCTATTTCTGCTCTGCTCCAATATCAACAGCAGACGCTCATGCCCCCATTTCTGTACAGACTACGCCGTGCTGGGGTGGTGCAATCGTTGGTCTTTGTATTTCTCCACCCACTGGTTTTTGTGTCCAAACCCAATCTCACAGCACCCACAGAAGTGTCTGTGCCTTTACAGGAGCTCACACTCCACAATCCAGCTCAGGTACTTGTGTTTCTGCATATGGATTCAGGGGAGCTGCGAGCATGAATATGCACGGCAAGATGAGAGAACTCACAAAGAGAAACCCCAACAACAATGAACATTTAGAATAAATTGCAAATAGAGGTGCATAATTTGTGGTTAGAGAGACTGAGTGTTAGTCATTATTCAGTATCACTCATTTCTTTCCTCCAAATATATGTATGAAAGCCAGGAACAAATAATATTTTTATAAACAGGGAGGAGGTTTTCTTTTTAAATTAGATTATGTTAAAAAATAATCTAGGAGGACTGGAGTGAGATTGCACCTATATGGAGAAACTACTATACAGCCAAGGGAATCATTTACCCAGATATAATGTATAACTTCATAGCAAACAAAAGCCAGACATATTAAGAGTGAATTGTTTACAATAGATGGTTACATATTAAAATGTGTGTATAATTGTAACCTTCTGTTAACACCCTCTTGAAGAGAAAAAGCACCGATTGCAGGCTTTAAAATGCTATGTCTCAACTATGCTGGGTGAACAGCTCTGTATGTAATGAGAGCAGCACACACAGGAGGGATTCTTGCAGATTAAAGAAAAATTAAAAACAGAAGAATTAAAACCAGCTCCTACAAAAGTGTTTAGCAGAAGTTGCTCCTTCTTCATTTGTATCAAAGGAATTCATTGTCATATCCCAAGACTAATTTGGGGCAAAGAAAATGTGCTTTATTGAAAGCACGACATATGATTTAATCTGACCTCACCAGATTTTCATTCTAGCTCTCGGAAGGTTGCCCTGGTGACATCACACCATGAGTGATGTCCTCAGCCCACAGGCATCCATTGTAAGCTCTAGAAGAAACTTGGCATTAGTTGGGGATGTGAAAACACACACACACACGTTTTGGGGATCTGGTTGGAGACATCTTCCATCTCTGCCACTGAAGTAAGCCCAGAACCTCGGCCTGGGTTTACACTGAAGGGGGTTTTGCTTCTAAAAAGTACTGAACAGTGCTCAAATAGCTGCCTCCACCTCCTCCAGAGAACTGTCAGAGACAGTGACAGCCAAAACCACATTTGCACCATGCTCCTTCCCCAAAACTTTGGAGAGCACAAGGCAGAGAAGAGTAATTGTGAGGACTTCTACCACTGAACCTATTCAACCACCACAAAACACTTCTCAGAGCAGTAGAGAAAGCAAATAAATCAGATTTCTATCTCTCTTCCTGTTAAGTTTATCAGAATACCTTTTTCATCACTCATGAAACCTGAGGGGAAGGAGAACAGGGGAAGAACAAAGAATCCCTTAAACAATACATGTCCCTTTTCCTAACGGGCTGGGTATGTCCCTTATTAACCCACAGGAATAAGTGGCATGACTCTGTTCCACCAAGAATCCCCCAAACAGCCTTCTCTGGCATTTGCTGCTCACAGAGAGTTGGAAATACAGCCAAAACCCAACTATTTTCCTTGTCCCATCAAATTCCTTGTTTCCCTCACAGAAAATCCACTTCTGATTAGCAACCTTTCTGAACCCAGCCCTTTTCCCCCTGAGCTGGAGCCTCATTCCCCAATACCCTGTGCTGTGCATCCACAAGAGCTATGTGAATCTAAGGGAGATTAGCAGCACAACTCGCTGCACTTTTTGGATATTACAGAACTGGAAACCAGGGAATAAAATAGTTCAGGAGTCAGAGATGTGGAGAGTTCTTATTCAGAGAGAGAACTCCACCATAAACCCCATTGCATCTGCAAGACTTGACAGGAAAATATGAGGAGCCACAGTCAACACGGTACTTGTGCATTTCACACGTACCCACATTTCATTGTGACCTCCAGGTAATCACATTTCAATATTTTCCATCTCACAGAACTTAACAATCCCTCAGACCATGTGGAGTAACAGTTTCCTAACCCAGAAGAAGAACCCTGTCCCTCTTAGTCTCTTTTCTAGAGCCAAGGGCAGGAAAGCTCCGCTGCCAAGTCCCCTGGGCAGGTGACAGACTCACCTGAACAAAGACGATGAGAAAGTGAAGATTGACTGGCGTGTTATCACAAGGTTCCCAGCTGCCTCATGCACACATTGGGAGGATAATTTCAGAGGAGCTTTGTTGCAAATGTCCCTCTTTTCCAATCAGGAGGCATCATCACAGCCAGATAAGGAGTGAACACAGATACCAGCGTTCCAGTCATTACAGCGACATGCAATACTGCAATTTTCTGGGCTATTGATTGCTGCTGTTCTGGCACTGCAACCCAAAACACTGGAGGAAGTCAAGTGGAGGATGAGAAGAGGGAAAATTAGCGTGCTGGTGAGCTGGTTAAAATACCTTAGCTGAAAAGAGCTGCTTTGTCAACTTTTGGCCAAAAGGTATGAATTCCGGGACAAAGGTTTTGCAAGAAGTTTGGGGATTCTTGTCTGGGTCTCTGACCTGCCAAGTTAATTCCCTAGTCATGCAGCTACCAGTAATGCTCTCTCAGGTTATATTTTGTTTCATTTTTGCACAACTCCATTCTGATCTGCACTCAACCAAATTTTTTGAAACATCTCAAAAAAACTGCATGTTTTTCTGTCCCCAACCCCTCCTTAACATGGAGGTAAATAACTCTGTCATAAATTCAAGGGGGAGTTTATTGATAACATAAAATAATACATTTTGCTTTCAAGACATTTCTTATTACAGTCAGGAGAGAGAGGATGTGAGTCAGAAGCTTCCTTCTCATTTTCACTTGGTTCATTTGTTCACTCCATTTAGTGAAATTTAAGTAGCTGTTAGAACTATTAGTCCTAAGGCACATGTGTTCTTTAACACATAACTTAATATCCAAAACAAATAATTACAACTTCTTCTCTGAGCGTCACCCTTCCCAGGAGCATCTGATGCATATGCTAGAACGTGAAAACCTGCAAGCTGATTCTCTGCTGCAGTTAACTGCTCTCTGTTTCAGGGAGATTTACCCTCTACCCACCATTTCTTCCACTCCAGGCAGTCATTTCTGCATCTGGAGTGCTTTTGGATAGTTTACTCCAAGCTAGCAGAGAATGACAGGTCGCAGCTTTGTCTTTTACAGATGCCTCCAGAAAAACCTTAAACATTGAACAGACCTCCCTCAACATCAGAGAGAGATGATGCTCTGTTACCCCCACAGAAAAAGCTCTCTAACTGAAAGGTTCAGGAATTTGCATCATTCAGGGCTGGCTCCTCCTCTCCTTAGCTATAACACTGACCTAATTATACAGAGCCTCAACACTGCAGCACTGAGGAGTTTCAAGTTTGCTTGTTATGTGATGCCTGCAACAATATTTATTCACCAGCTACTCCAAATAAAACGCCTTGTTTCACTGAGTTAACATCAAAGCCAAGCTTGTAGATGGTATTGGTTTTATTTATATGATCTGCATACCTCTGCATATGTGTATTTATATATATGTGTACACACACAGATACACACACACACACACTCTTGCCCAAGAGAAAAGCAGTGTGGGGCTGCTTATAATAACAGCAAACAACAACTCATGCCTGTGATTTTGGGTCTTGCAGCACTCACCTTTCATATTGAAATCCACACAGGGAGCAAAGACAGGCAGCTGCCTGCACCGTGCCCTGCCCAGGGCCCTGCCACACTCTGGGCACTGCAGCCTGCAGAGGTGCCTTCTGTCTGCACCAGGGGAATCCCTTTTCCTCCTGCTTAGCCTAGCAGGAGTTTAGGGCACAAGTCCCTCTCTTCCAGCATCTCTGTAGGTCAGTAAAGATTTTCATCACACCTTTTTGCACAGCTGGCAGCTCCCAAAACCAATCAAGCCAGTCCACAGGAATTGGACATTCCACCTGGAATGTCTGTCTGCTCACAGAGACACATCACTTTTCCTTGTGTCAGACAGTGGTTGAATTTTTAAAAAAATAATCAATGTATAGGGATGGATGATCGTCTCAGCCATCACTAGGTCCATGTATCTTGAAGCAAAGCAGCAAAAACATCTGTAACCCTCCTTCTCATTTCACTGTTCTCTGCCTCCATCCCTTTCTTCCTTTAAAAGTTGAAACTGAACCTGTACAGAGGAAAGTAGATGAAGAACCATATCCATAGTGAGGTATAACATGGAACTTTGTGCCAAGACATATAGATGATTAATTAATAATATACATTTGTCAAAAATATCTGCTCGTGAAACAAAGCCCTTGCATTTTGATTTGTTCTTACTTTAGGACTCCAAAATCTTTGCATTCTCTAAAGTCCCCACACTCTTCCTTTCTCCCTCTGTTTTGTTTGTTAGGATTTCTTTGTCTCTGGAGGTCTGCACAAACCTCCCTAGAACTAATCAAAAGAAGAGCTATGGTCCAGAAATAATCCTTAGTTCCTTTCTTCAATTAAGATGTGGGAGTATAAAAATCTGGTGGCAAACATTCCGCCGGCTGGGAAGAGGAGGCTCGAATTCTCCTGCTCCTCACTCATCAGCGTGGGAAAGGAAAACATCAGCTGAGATTGCAGAAGGTCCTCTCCTCCCTGCCTTGGCTTGGCCACTGCCAAACAATTGTGTCCACGCTGCTGTGGGGGCACAGGGCAGCGCAGGGCAGCAGGAGGGATGTGAGGAGGTGCAGCCAAAGACCTCGGCAGGAATAATCTCAGAAATGCTGCTACCACGTGGGCAAGGCACAAACTGGGATCCTTCAGAGGTTTCCCTGCAGATGCACTGTTTCTCTTTGCCAAAACTGAGCCCTTCTTGCATAACACAAAGCTTTCCCAGCAGAGGTGGCCTGGGCAGCATCTTATTTTTTCATTGCCAGCAAGTATTTCTGAGAAAGGCTAGGCTAGAGCGTGCCAGAGTCTGGAATTAGATACAAATTAATTGCATGTAATTACTCCAGAGCATCAAGTATCTTTTTGGGATTTTATAGTTATTGTTATTGTAATGATGTTCAATCTGCAAATACAATTATTGTAAATTACTGTATTGATAACTTCAGCTCTCCTATTGTGTGTGATCACCTCACTGGTTTCCTTGTGGTCTTTTATAAAAAGTTTTTATAGCCTTGATGAAGACACAAGTAGAGCTGAAAATTCACTGCTCTTCTCACAATGGCTCTCTGTTACTCAAAAGTAGAGAATTGGTAAATTATTAGCTTACGATTAAATTACAATGTCACTGCAACATTTGAGAGGTCAAAGTCATAAACAAACTTTATTTTTGTCTCGTACCACATGCCTGATGACAACAAACTTAGACATATTTTCCTAGCAGAATTTCCTCTTTGAATTAATTTCATTTCTCATTTTTTTCCTTTTATATCCACCTGCATTGCTCTTATCATTCCATTTAAAGAAGGACTGCCAATATCTCAGGGAGGTGTTGAGAGGGCTAAGAAAATTAAAAGCCTTTCAAAAGCAAGTTTATATGTGAAATATCTAGGATTGGTTAAAAATTTTCGTTCCTGAGCTTTTCACAATGTGTAAGTAGGTATTAATACGTACAAGCAGAGAAGGATGTCTGAAATATTTTGTAGTGGAGTATGCATTCATCTACAGTCACTGCTGCTGGTTTGGCCTCAGAAATTCCCTGATCCTGCTGCGTCCTGACAATTTAATACATTGTTTGGTCAATAAAACCTATAGAAGAAAAAAACCTCTATATAGGGAAAAAAACCCTACAGCACAGTTGGAAAGTGGAATACTGAGAACCATGGAAATGTGCAAAAGTAAGAGGGTATAGAGAACATAAAGTGGAAAGGGAAAAACATTGAAAGGAAAATTCTTGCTCTCAGAGACTCACTGCCTTCCCCCCAGAAAATATTTTCTTACAGCCTTGTGCAGAGAGCCACATGTCCTCCTCTGCATGGCCTTTCCTCTTGACATTCACTTCCTTCCAAGTAAATTTTCCAGTTAAACATATTTCTTTTCTTCATCCAACTCCCCTTTTCATACCAATCTCTTTCTCCCCACCATTTTTGCCTCGCCCCGCTTGGTTATTTTTCTGTATGGTTAAACACCAGGAAGTTTATCATGTTAAATATTAGGAAAATCCTCTTTGATAGTTTGGACATTAGAAACAGATTGCCTGAGGAGGTGGTGGATGTTCCATTTCAGGGTGGTTTTAAGGAATGAATTCAACAGAGATGTGCTGGGGATTTCCTAAGTCTGGCCTTAGGGCAAGAGGATGGACAAGTCTGCCCCTCCAGACCTCTTCCAGCCTTGTGTTTCTGTGATTCCTTTCACCCCTCCAGGGTCTGGGGGTGTTTAAATGGCTCAGGGTATGGCAGTGCTTAATCAAAACTTTACAGCACAGGGCAAGTGTGTAAAGCAGTACATTCTATTTTTTTCCAGGGTCACCGTGCTTACATCCAGAAAGGTGCTGACACAGGCACACACAAACACACGTGGTGTTGTTAGAGGTGTGCTCATCAGTTATTTATGAAGTTTATAATCTGACACTTAAAAAAAAAAAAAGAAAGAGAGATCCTAACAGGCTCCAGCGTTCCACAGCTGTTGAAATGTCACCTCTCAGATAGAGATATTGATTAACAGTTTGAGACCAGGCACATTGTATTCTGTGCTAACAGGCTGGTACACCTCTACCTGACATTTCTCACCAAAGGAGAGGACCAAGTCATGCTTGGTGGCTTTTGTTGGACAGTTTGTGGGTGTATTTAAACACTGGACTGTGAGCTGGGGAGCCTGTGGACTTGGCTCTGTTCTGCCTGGGCAGCTGGGTGAAGGTTAAATGAGAGTGTCAGGATTTTATTTAGGGCCCACAGGGCTGCAAAGAGGGTGTCTGATGGAGCTTGGTATGGGGAGACCCACAGAAAACAAGGTCTAAACGAAACCTGGTCACTTGGATGTTTCTCTGGCATGTATGGAAACAATTTATATCTCCTAATTTTCACAGAATTATTGAGACCTCTGGGCACCTGATTAAGCCACCAGATGATTGTTACTCCAAAATATTTCACAACAGTGAGGCTTTTTTGAATAATCCCCTAAACGAGGTAACCCAGCTGGAATCCATGTTGTCTGAAATGCTGGAAACAGGAGTCACAGATCCTAGGGAACATACAAGCTGGCCTGCACAGGGAATGAACCCCTGCTGGAGGTGGTGGACAGCTGGCCACCATGGATGCAGTGAGATCTATGTGATAGCTCCATGAAACACAAGATCCCAAAGCAATGATTTTGCTTTATTGTCATGATTTACAGATCAGAAGGCAAACATCTCAGGCAAACATCTCAGCTCCAGCACAGGCAATGGCAAAGTTCCTGCTGACACTGCTGGGACAGCAAAAAGTTTTCAAGACCTAACTTGAAAGTAAACTTCCAATACTTAAATCCCTGATTAAGGGATCTGTATATTTTCCATCATAATCATTGGCATTGAGACAGATACAAGACATGATTGCATTTGCTACTACTTTTTAAGTAAATTGTGACTCCAGAATGGTCATCCTGCACACCATGCCAGGCACAAAACGAATACACCATCCTTAGTGGCTCCTGTCCCAAACCCCAGCATAAAGCCAGGGATGAGCCCCCCTTCATGAGAGTGTTGGTCAAGATCTGCTGGTTACTGAAATTTTAAATCTATTTTCTAAAAGACAGAGGCCAGGGTGGTTCACTTGCAAAGAGCTGTACACTGCATTGGTAGAACTTACAGCTCCAGCAGGATAAAATATTTTACTTTTGCTCTTTGTGCATTTGCTGACAGAAAGACAGCCCACGTTGAGAAGAACAGGTGAGTTTCTGATAACTAGGAGGTATTAGCAGATTGTTTTAAAAATTCCATCTTTCTTTCTAAACATCTAACTTGGCTGCAGGCTTTATTTCAAAATCATAGATTTCCTTTAGATGCCTTGGTCCAAAATTTTTCCTGCTTGTTTAAAGAAAAGTTTGCCAGCTGTCCAGATTTTACTTTGTCAAAAGAAAAGCTGGAAGATCTACTGAAAACTTTTTATTGCATTTCTAACCCAAAGCATTCTGACGATGTTAACCTTTCTAATATTACGCTCAAGAACTTCCACTCGGCCTTCATTTTTCAGAAGGGCTTTTAATGTTTTGCTTTCTGGTGCCATCCTTTATTTTTCCATTTATTTATTTATTTATTTATTTATTTATTTATTTATTTATTTATTTCCAGTGGTGCTTCGTGGTGCTGGTGGGTGCTCGATTGCACCAGTGGAAGGATGTGCAATCAAACTTGCAATGAGACAGTAGTCTCTGATTGTCATCAGCTGCAGCTCATTATTCTCTCAAGGATTCCTTGTGCCAATCGATGATAAACAATGTGTAATCACTTGCAATTGATTGCAAATCAGATTGCACAGACTGGCATGTGGAGTCCTTGAGGGAATAAAGAGCGGTGCCTTTTGCCCACTCCCGGGTCTGTAGGGCCCCCATGCCATCAGCTGGAGGCTCCTCTCCTCTCCTCTCCCCATGAAACAGGGCAAGGTTGTGCTCATATTTGGTACCTCACATCCTGGCTACTCATTTCACCCCCTGGCTACTCATTTTCTCTCCCCAGGTGTGCTCCAGGACTGTGTTTCCCTGGGCTCACCCTCTGCAAAGTCACAGAGACAAAATGCGAGGGGTCGAGGGGAGGTTTATGATTCAGTCCACCAGCGGGGCACTAACACAATTTTCTTCTCTGAAGATTCCTTCTATTTCCCCTTCAAAGCTGGCTCAGTTTTGAAGCAGTTGTTAGCAAAATCAAACCACAAGTAACAGAGGAATAAGCCCCTGCTGACTTGTTCTGCGGCCAAGTCAGATACGTGGTGAGCTCAGCTGGGTTTTGCTATTTAGACTTTTACCTTCTGAAGTGGTGCTAATCAGATCTGCTCTCTTGACCATCAGTGGCCTGAAAAATGCCACAAAAAAAGTGGCCAGTGAAATTAAAGTAAAACATAAGAAAATGTTGCACCAGACACAGCTGGCACTAATAGAAAATGTTGGTACCCAAACACTTAAGAAGTATTTTGTTGACACTGTTTTTAAATATGTTGCTATTTACCAATCTCCCTCCCAGCTGCTGTAGGGTAATAGATTTCTGGGCTAGAAACACCTCAGAAAAAGAAAATTATTTATCTATTTAATTAATTAAAGAAGTTCAAGAAAGATAATTTGAAATCAGTTCTCTTTCTGGGTGATTTAGTTTTCAGGTCGAGGTGTATGTGAGACACAATGTTTTCATTCCAAGTACTGATCTTAGAACAGGACATGAAATCACATCTGAATTCTGCATGAAAAACAAAAAAAAATTAAAAATCTATTAAAAATATTCATGAAGCAGTTTGCTCAACTGATAGTGGTTTTTTTTGACTTCAAGCAAGGAGGTTCTTGGCTTGATCTTTATATTTAAATGAGAAAAGAATAACATTAATATTCACTGAATATTTTGATAGAGATAATAATCTCTATTGATAACATACTTCCTTTTAAACATCTGTAATGCAATCAATTGGAAACTGATGCACTGCTCTAATCTTACTTCAGAATCTGGTTCTTACTAAAGACTTGAAAATCATAAAGGACCAAGAAGTAGACTTTAATGGAGATTAAGCTCTTATGGTATGTTTTTAAATATATTACAATGTGGCTTTTTTTTTTTTCTGAAGAAACTTTTCATTGCAGTTTTATATAGACCAATGGAGCTCCACAGATTTCAACAGAATTAATTGATTTCCCAAAAATATCAGTGAGGCCAGGAAGAAAACTACTGAATGAAAAAAATGCACAGCTAATAATTAAAGAGATGGCCTGGTTTTGTAAATCTTTTTCCAAGTGTTTCTTTAATAGTAATTGGTGTGTTAAAGTACAACTTTTTGAAGCTGCAGTATAGTTTGCAATTGCTCTTCTATGAGCTTCACAACAGCCATCATTAAAGAGATAAAGCACATCTATTATCTGCAGCAGGCTTCTAGAAAAATAATAATGTTCCCAAGGGAATTCCCCCTTCAGAAATAAAAAATGTCATGAATTTACTTCAAGTCTGTTTTCCTTTACTGACCAGCACTGGTATGTCAACAAAGGATGCAACAAGAAAAGTTTGGGGTTTTTTTGCCTCATAATTGCAGTTTATAAAAAGAAAGAGTTATTTTTTCCACTTTTTGGTTTTGTTTTTTTGTTTTGCTTTTTTTATAGGCACAGTCTTATCATCAATCTGAAATATGTCAAAATCCACCAGTGTTTTCAAAGGTCACATATTTGTATAGTTGGTTTAAATTACCTATATTAGAAACAAATTCCCAGCAATTCACCTCCCAAAGCTGAAAACACTCTGAAAGTATGTGAAGCTTTTGAAACATTAGACACAAAGTGTGAGCCAAAGGGGTCTGGGAGGGAGGGGGCCAATTCCCCTGGTGTGAGCCAGCCCCACCAGGCAACAGCCAGCGGCAGGTCACACTGCTCACTTCAGTGCCTTCTCAATCCCACCCTGAGACCCTTCCCAAATGAATGTTGGTTGTTGAGTTGAACACCTCCAGCTCTTCATCTCTGAGCAGAATGGCCCAGCACAAGAGCTGTGCTCGTAGGTGGGATGTTCCCAGGCTGGGATTGCTGCCGTGAACAGGACTGCTCCGTGGCACCCAGCACCAGCAGCTGGTTGGCAGGGCTTCTTGAGCTCCATGTACAGATTGCTGCTTGAGCTGCAGGCACAGATGGCACCTTCTGCACCAGCCAGGGCACTCCTGTCTCCATCTGCTCTCCACAGAGTGGCTCTCTCAAGGCAGTGCTGCAGGAATCCCCCAGCGCCCCTGAGCAGGGCACACAGGGCTGTAAACCTGCCAGGGGAGCTGAGCTGAGCTTTGTCTGCCAGGGGAGCTGAGCTGAGCTCTGTCTGCCCAGCTGAAGAGAAAGGTGGTTTTCACCTGGTTTGTGCCTGCCCAGTGCTGGAGCTGAACAGACAATTTCATGTTGGCTTTGTTACCTGCCTACAAAGAGGAGAGCTGTGAGCAGCCCTGTGATAAAGGAGGATGAAGGAGCAGCTGGGCACGCTGGTATCTCTGCTGTGCCTACAGATCTCTTGTGCAAGAGGGGCTGTGATGTGGTGCAAGCTGTGGGAGACATCCCACATAGTCTTATTTATTTACAGTGAGGCTTGTGTGGGACAGATATCCAGCATTTTACATGTGTCTCCTACGTGAGTCAGAACGTTGGCCAGTTTACAAACAGAGTGGGCACGGGTGCCCTGCAAACTGCTCAGTAAATAATTACACCCAGGTTTGTATTAACTGCTCTTGTTTTCTGCAGTGTGCTGATGGAAATTTGCAATCAGTGAGCATTTCTGGTAGGAGTTTGGCTTTTTTTCCCCTGGTTTTGTCTTAGTGCAAGAAAAAGCAATTTAATTACGAGCTCTGAAATAGATAAAACATAATTCATTTCTGCTTTGACACTTGTTAAGGATTTTTAAGCATTAAGCAGTAAAACAAGAGCTATAGTTCTGACTATAGATAAATAATTGCAACAGCTGTGTAAAGTTATGAAAACACTGAGGTGGAACTTAAATCTTCACTGTGATAGTAAAGAATATACAAGCTCTCCTACACTGAAAATTCTTTCCCTGAGTATCTATTGTTTGGTGGGTTGAGCAACATTTTTAAACCAGAGCTGAACAATTGAGTGCACCTCTCAGAATCAGGCAGGATTGTCCATAGCACAGAAACCAGACTGGTTTAAACCAATGTCAAAAATAAATGGTGAGAAAGATGTTCATGCCTGGAAGTGGATTCAGCTAAGGGCTACTCTGGGTTTTGAGTTGAGAAATTAAGACAAGGGTTGGGCTTCGCCACAGAGACATCTCAATCTTTAAATTCTCTTGGCCAAAATCCTCCAAGAATCCCTGTTTTCATGAGATTGTAAGTACAACACATACAAATGGTCCTCTGGGCTTGGAAGTGACTTAGAACCAAAATAAAAAACAAATTCAGATTTCAAAATCTAGCTTAGGTCGTTCTTGCCTAATGGTAACAAACTTAAGGAATAAAAATATACTACAACACCAGGAAAGTGGGAGAAAACAGGTTTAAATTGGAACCATGGAAGGATGATGGGTCTGTGTCACCAGCCCATATCTATTCAACTTGCTACCAGTATACACAGTCTCCTGTCAGACAGTCTTAAAATGTTGAGCAATGTGATATATTGTTGGAAAGTACTTGGAAAATGTTCATGGCTGAAGTGTGATTTACAGGTCTAGGCTTACCAGCAGCAGCCCACAGTGCAGAGAGAACCTTTTCACAGCATTTTGGAGCAGACACTCTGCCGTGCTGAGCTTTGCAGGTAGCTTGGCACATCTCTCATCCAAAGCAAGTTAACTTTTATTTTCTCCTCTGCAAATCTTTAAAAACTTTTCCTTGAAGATGAGGCCTCTATTAAATGGCTTGTGTTACAGAAATTAATAAAGCTAATGAAATCAGGCACTGTTGGCTCTTGTGTGACTCATCAGTCACACATCTCTGTTTAATGTGCACAGGTTTGGAGCCTGCTTCTCACTTCCACAAAAGTCTCACTGTTAGCTTAAGAAATGCTCATATAAATAGAATCCATTTTCTGATGCACCATAAAATATCTAGGAGCAATGAATGATTATAGTCACAAGAGGTATTTTGGCTGGGCTTGTGGTAGCTCCCCAGGCCCAGGATTAACACTGCTTCCCTGCACTTTGAGAACAGATGAATTGTCAGGATATTGCAACCAGCAATGACTAAAACCAGATGTTTCAGTGGAAGAAACCTCTCATTAGGCTTGTAGGGAATGAGCTTTGAAAAACTGGTTTACTTGTTTGTTTGTTTGTTTTAACAAAGGGGAGTGCAAATGCACCTGAGTGTAAATGCAAATTGGGCTTTTTGAGTTTCATGTTGATACAGCAAAGCCTAAAGGAAATGACAAAAATACCCAGCCAACAAACAACCTATTAAGTTTGTGGTTTCAGAACTAAACTCCAGCCTTTGAGGATCACTGAAGGCAAGTTCAGGTCAGAAATTCTGTCCTGTAGAAATTCTTCTTTTTCTGCAATCCCAGATTAGCGAGGGAAGTTTTGTTGTGAAGGGCTCATGCAGGGCTACCTTCATTACCAGGTATGTAGGTGATTTTAAATGGCGCTGTTTTGGTTATAAAGAAACAAGAGATGATAAGCTGGAGCCCTAAATGCAGCATTGACACGTGTCTTCAAGTTGGACAGGTTTTTAAACAGTAGCAGTAAGGCAGGATAAAATGAAGCTCAGATCCAGCAATGCCTCCAGTAAAAACACCACCCAAGGAAGAAGGATGGAGGGTGGTGTGTGCTCTGGCTGTGGATGAAAGAATCTACTTCAGAAAGCAGTCATGAAGTGAGGCATCCTGGCTACAGCAGTTTGCTTTGAAAGTTAACTCCTCTCTCCAGGCAGTCCTGTTGTGTCCCAGCTGCAATCGGGGCATATTTGCCTGACAACTGCATTGAAATCAGCCTCTGCAAAGGCTGAGGGAAAGATCCAGCCCTCTGCAGCCAGGGACACCTACTTCAGCACTTCTCTTCCCCTCCTCTGATCTCTAGCTAGACATCAATACAACAATACAATAGGGGCTTATGGGCAATTAATAGAGGTTGAACGTTCAGCCCGAGCTGCTCAGAGTGGGTCCAAGCTGGAAAGAGCCTCTGTCCTGGGAATGGTGATGCCAGGACACGCTGCCTAAAGGCTGGGTGAGGATAACTCAGCACCATTGCCCTGGCTTGCTCAGCTCGTGGCTCTGCAGCTGCTGGGACAGGGGGAAGGCAGGAGAAGCACATTCATGGTGCCAAAACCAACCTCTGCCAGGGGACTCTCGGGGTGACTCACGTCCCCTCTGCAGTTTGGACATTGCAGGGCCCTCCCAGAGGGGCTCAGGGCAGAGGAAGTCCTTGAGGGCCCCCAAACAGCATCTGCAGAGGGGTGGCCCCATCTCCTTCCTACTTGCAGGGCTGAAAATCCCTGACCCACAAAGTGAGGCTATAGGGAGAAACTCCCAGACCAGAGGAATTTCCACCATTTTCTGTGTGAATAATCTTGTGTGCCCCCATTGTGTGACATTGTCTTCTAGGTTTGCAGCTCCAGAGGTGTGCTCAACAAAGCACCCCAGAAAGCACATTGCACAGCAATGGAACTTAGTGAATTTTGGATTGTTATTTTTTTTTCAATTTATAAACAAAATTCCACAAAATTCCAGTGAAATAAGTCCTTAAAGCATGTATTATTTATTTTCAATGGAGTAAAAGAGCCCCCACAGTATTTTGAAAGAATGTCTGCTTTATAGGTCTGCAGTGATAACATGTTGGAAGTAACTAACAATTGTGTTATTTTTGTCCTCACTAATAATGCGCAGGGAGCAATTGATGTTTCTTCTAGAGTTAATAAGAAACATTTGCAGCAAAAGCAGGAACTGTGGAGATAAAGCAATTGGCAAGAAATAGTATGTTTAAATACCATAAAACAGCCAGTATCCAAACAGGTGTGAGATAAAGTGGTATAAATAAAATGCTCTGTATGCAGCCCATCACACAGCAGAGTTGGGTAAAAAATTGCATGAAATAACTTCACTTCTTTTCAGAGGAAAATATAACAAAACTGATCCTTGTGTCTCCTAATTAGCTCTAGCAGCTGAGAAAACATTTCTCCTGCAGAAAATTCTAAAAAGTTCTTCTTTCTAAAAATGGAAGACAGACAAAAGAAGCAGTCAGATTTGCAAACATTTTGGAGCAACTGCTTTTAAAGTTTTTAAACCTCTTCTCCAGTTAAACCCAGCATTCTGCAGAGACAGTGGAACTTCTTTCAACCTTGCAAGGTTGCAGCTGGCCCTTTTAGTTATCCTGCATTGCCTGGTGGCATTACAACCTTAGATGGTGCCTGTGTTATTTTTATTGGTGCTGCTTTCACAAACACACAGACATTTGCCCTTTCTTCATCCAAACATTTGGTTGCATTAAGGATTGTTTGGTTTAGATTAAAGATTTTCTTTTTTTAAGACCAGTCAAATTCAAAGTAAATCAGTACTAGCAAACATGACGTGAAAATAATTGCCCACGCTCACATGACTGATAAGCAGAACTATGGAAAATTTCTTACAACAAAATCCACCTGGTTTCTGTGGCTCCTACAAATGACAAGCCACAATGGGTTCATTGAAAGGTTTGTCAAGATCCATCAGCGTTTTGGATAAGTGGAATGGTTGTATTTTTTTGTTTAATCAGCATGTGAATTTGTTCAGCGTGTGAATCTTAGGTGACGTGAGTTTTGTGAATCTTACTCTCCTTGGGGTCATATAAAGGAAGAAAAGAATTTACACATGTCCATGTAGACATTACCCACGTTGTGAAATTGCCAAATTTCAGATGGTTTTAGAAATCAGAGCTTTCAAATGTTCCTCACTGTAACTCTCTTGTATGTGAGTCAGGTCCCTGAACTCAGCTCTGTGCAGTCCAAGATGTGCAAAAAGCCAAGAGAGAAACCACAGCATCTCTTTGGAGACTCATTCTGTGACCTGTAACACTTTGTGGCCTGGGAAAAGGAGCCTCTCCACTGATACTGTCTGCTGAAAAACCATCCCTGTAATTTGTGTTCTGTGTAGCCTGAGGAGTCCCTGAACACAGCGACTTGTTCTCACCCAGTGCCTGGACTAAGGGAAGCACACTCCATGTAACACCACTGCTGCTTCCCTGCCATTCCAGGCTGGAAAGATCCAGAGGGGCTGATCTGGAGAGGACCTGTGCTGCTGTACCTCCCTCTGAGCCCCCTGCACTGGGATTGCTCCAGCCTTTCATAATTAGGGATAGATAACGCCATAGCCAGTGTTTGGAGTGCTCTGATCAAACCAGAGCATGGCTCCCTGAAGAAGTGTGGTGTGGCAGAAGGGCTTGGCCCCATGGCTCTGCAGGAGCTCCTGTTTTAGCACCCAAGCTCCTCTGTGACAGTGAGCAGAGGCGATGGTGGCTGTTTGGGATGCTCCTGTGAGACATCCCCAAGGTGCAGCTGGAGCAGCCCCATTCTACCAAGCCTCGAGGTGCACGTGGGGCTCGTCCTGGTGCACGACCAAACAGACATGAACTTGCTCTTGTTGTCCAAGCTGGTGCCCCTTTCTGAGGTGCCCAGGTGAAAAAGCTGCCAGGAGAGCTCTGATCTGCCCTGTGTCCCAGCCATGGTGTGTAAACGCTCTGTGGGAGCCGAGGTGCCCAGAGAGCAGCTGGTACCACACTGAAAGAAACAGAAATGGGAACACCTCTTCTTCATGCTGGCCTTTTTCAGTTAACCACTGATAGATGTGATAAAATCCCAGTGCTGCTGCTCATAAGCAAAGGAGAGGAAGTCAATGTTCTTTCATCCTCTGACACACGGTGCGTTTTGGTTTCACTCAGAGTAGCAAACCTTTCTTTCTCGTAGCAGGCATTATAAATAGGCCCACTCCTTATCAGATCCTCCTCTAAATGTTTTTCATCAGAAAACCACAGTTAATTTTAGATAATTGTTGGAGATAATCTCAAATTTGTGTGTAATATATGCCCCAGTTTCTAAGAAAAACATGACACTGGGGAAGGTGCTGCCTGCCTAAGAGCTTCTCATTTACAAGAGTGGTGTGAGATCTCTTGTTCTTGTCAATTGAACTCTCAGACATTCAGACCCCTATCTCTCAAAGCAGATAAAATTTTAACTTGCTTAGTATTTATTGTCTTCTGCATTTTGTAACAGCCCCTGAGCAGGGTGTTCAGGGACTGAGCTCATGTCCTGGCCAAACTAGAGGAAAAGGGTTTGCAGGCAGTCTATGCCAGAATTTGTGATGGTGTATCTGACTCTTTAGCTTTCCTCTGGGAGTCAATTTCACTTTATTTGACAGCCGTGGCATTTGCTGCCAGGAGAATAAAGACAACAGTTGTTTAAAGAAGCACGTGTGTCACCCTGCACTATCAAACAATCTGCTCCACATTGCGAGAGTTTTAATTTGAAATGAACAGATGAATTCCCAGGACCAAGGAGAAGAAGTATTTCTAACACCAAAGGAGGAAGGATGTTCATTTACCAATAAAAAAAAGGACAAAAAGCAGGTGCAAGTAGTCCATCAAACCTTCCTGGAAAGGACAAAGAACAAAACCCAAACATGATGAAATTTTAGAAAAAAACCATTACACATTCAAGTCCAGTTTTTATAATTGCTGGATACCTCTTGAGTGGCATGAAAATAAATGTAAATTATAGTGGTATTTGGGCCTCCTGTATGCAATACATCATAAAGATAAACATAACAAAAAGCAACTTTTAATCTTCCACTTAAAGAACCTCAATAAGAGAGTGGTGCAGGGATTTCCTTAAGATGGTCAGAGAGAAAAATGAGGGACTTAGATACCCTGGTCTTCCTAGTCCTTGGCAGACACATCCATTTCCTGAGCAATGTTTGCTTTAACAACCAGGGCTGGATGTTGCAAATATTTGTAGCTGAATTATCTCAATATTTTGAAAACTATGTACCTTGAATGTTGTGGGTTTTTTCTGGGAAACTGAGTGGAAAGCCTTCTTTTTGGCATGGAGAAACTCTAGGAAATTCTAACATCATGCATGAAATTTCAAATCTGCCTTTAGGAAAAGCCAACTTCCTTCATAAATTGGCTCCTTCTCAGTGGCAAAGGTGAGGAGGGTCAGACAAAAAAGCAAACACAGGCCTACTTTAAAAATTGTGAGGAAATTTTAAACCCCATAAATTTCAATACATTTTGCCTTTTATTGTGAAGTCCTGGCATATTTCTAATAGCAAGTTTCTCAAACAAAGTTTAGCCTTGCTATTCTATACTGTCTGTTCATGATAGGTGTGAATGGATGTGTATCCAAATTTAGGGCTGACAGATCCATCAGAATTTTGGCCAGCTTGGAAGTCTGCAGATTTTTTGTGTCAGCCCCACTTTTCACTCCCTGTGGTCCATGGAAATCCATGGTTTAGAGATCTTAGTAGGGGACCATGGTGCTTTCAACCAGAGTCAAATGTATTTCAAACCATCAGGCATAAACTTTTCCTCTGATACACACCCAGAAAAACCATCTCACTGTCATGATAACTGGTGAGGGTTGATCACTTTATTCATACACAATATCTCTGCTAATAAGCCTCATTTCTTGTCTTGTCATTCCTGCCTGGCACCTCAAATGAGCAAAAATTGTGGGTAAGATCAGAAGAGATAGAGTGTTTAGCAATGTGGTGGATTAAATTAATTTTCCCATGCAATCAGATGCCTTTCCAGGTAGACTTAAAGAAGTGAGACCTTAAGGTGTAACACAGATTAGCTAACCTGGGCTATTATAGAACACAACATTCTGCTTTTGAGTGTTTTTATTCTTGTATTTATTCTTTTATTCTTGTGGCTGCATTAGCAAAGTAACAAATGAAGTGGGGGGGAAAAAAAAGAAAAAACCCACATTTTACCCTCTTTAAAAAATACCCATGAGATCATAATATATCTGCAGCAAAAGCAAGTTTTAAGACCTCAAAAGTCAAAACGAGAAGGTTTGCATGAATTGGTTGGTTCTTGCTTTTACTGCAGTGCTTTTTAGATCAGCAAGTACAGGACAGCTCATGTCATGAGTGTGTCCCTCATCATAAGTTGTAAACCACAAATAAATCTCTGTTTCCTGTTTTAAAACTGCAGGTTTTTGTTTGACAGCAAGATAAGTTTGGCCAGAAAGTCCATACTAAAAATCCTCAGGGTGAAATTTAACCTTATATGGCTGATTAACCCTTTAATAAACATGTTGGCAAAGAAGCCAAGCCATTGCCTGCACCCTTCAGGCCAAGGACAAACGTAATATTGGCTTTTAAAGACGTTTCTCCTGCTGAATTATGCAGCATGCTGCTAAATGGGATCCTTTTCTCACATAGGTACCAAAGCTGCTGATAGAAGGTTTGCAAAAAGGATAGCTACAGATCAGTCCTTCCTGAGCACAGGCACAGGAGTCACACACAAACCACAGCTGGGCTCAGCCAGAAGGTCTTTATTTGGGCCAGCTGACACCTCATGCATTTGTAGACCTCCTCCTCCTCCTCCAAATCAAAGCTTGTATTGCTATCAGTGAGTCAAAGCTACCTGCTGTGAAAACTGTGAATCCTAGTTCAGCAATTTTATTCTGCCTGCCACCTCCTAGATATCAAGGGAAATAAAAAACACAGTAGTTTTCTAACTCTTAAACAGGAATAAACTTGTACCTGACAGAATTTCATTTTTTCCTCATCACCCATTGCAGTCAGTTTCTGTTAGGCTGAAGAACCCACTGTATCTCAGCAGCTCATCACCAGCCACGATTGAAATCTTCTCTGTCTGGGGAGTGGAAGTGGTCTCACCTCAGGAGAGCACGGGCAGGCAGTGCCCAGGGATGGCATTTTTTCTACCTGGAAGAAAGCAGGTCTGTATAGCAACACATGGATCCCTTCTTTGTTGCAATGGTGAACAACTCTTCCTGCCAAAAAAGGCTGTAATTATTACAGAATGATTAAAGGGTCTTTGCTCCAGAAAAAAAAAAAAGCAGGGCTGGAAGAGCAGGGCTTCTCATCATGACTTCATGAACAACTGAGTTATAGAAGTACCTTTATTAGCAGAGACAATGCTCCAGAGGTGGCAAAAAGCATCAGGAGAATGCAGAGCAGTGAAAGAAGTTTCATCAGCAAAACTGTGGCTGCAGGAAGCAGGTTTTGCTGCTTTATGAAACCCCCCTGATTTTTTCTTCAGTTGGAAGTAGTTAAAGAAACTAACTAAATCTCTCCTGTTTTCCAAAAAAACCCACCTTTATCTACTCCATGTGGAATGAGGAAAAGGCTGACCAAGATGGCAAATTCACCATGAACCACCCTGTGCCTATGAATAACATCAACCAAGCTGAGATGAAGAATTATTATAAACTCTTGTTGCTCAAGCAGAATGTTTATGCTCTTAATTGCAAAACATCTGCATCTTGTTGTCCATAAAATGAGCAAACATTTTGAAGACACCCAGGGAAGAAATGAACTCATAAAACTAGAGGATTAAGAAACTAGAAGCTATTTAATGGCAGCCCTTCAGGTTGGAGAGTGTCTGGGCCACGAGATTTTGCCTCAGTCCCACACATTTTAAGATCACATAGACCAGAAATAGGAATATAGTCTGCAGGAGACAAGCAAGGGAAAACTTGATCATTTACTGATCCCTGCACCTTACCCCTCTTACTTGCATCTTCCATCCTCATGTTTTTGCAGATTTCCAAGCAGATTACCCTAATTCTTACAACAGAGCTGGAAGGAAACTCTGAATCCATATAGACCACGGAGCCCTCCATAATTTTCATCAGATACTTTTGGGTGAGATAAAACTGTTCTTGATATTACACCAAAGCTCTTCTAGAAACAACCCATTTTGGCATGACTTTATTTTTATGTTTGAGCCCATTGAGTCTCTTTTCACCTCTCTGGAGGCTGGCACTGGAGCTCACTGAGCTCCTGGTGAGAAAGCAGAGGCCAGGGAAATGAGGCAGAGGATGCACTAAGGGTGGGCTCACTGCTGCACACAGGAAAGCAAGCAGCTCTTTCAAAGCTTCTTAAGAGGATTTGGATGGCTCTTTTCCCTTAATTCCAGAAAGTAGAAGTTGTTTCTGGGTGGTTATGCAACAACCCCAAAGCTGACATCAGTGGAGGAAGAAACAGCACAAGGGCAGCCACAAAGGGGAGTCTCTCCCAGCCTTGAGAGATTCTGGCTTCCTACTGCCCTGGGATCAATACTGGGATTTTGGCTTTTGATTACTTACAGTATTAAACAGCTTGATGCATTCTACTGGAAAATACAGCAAACACTGGGCAAGGATGATAATACATGCATGAAGCAAAAGGCAGAGCTTGCATCATTCCTCAGCCTGTTAACTCACATTTGCCTCGTGGATTTCCTTGCCTGCTGTTGTTAAAATAATCCCAAAATTACAATTGAGCAGATCTACTAAGAAATTCAGGCAGAATATCAGCTTACACTGTGAGAGGCTCCTGTGCAAATAGAAAATGCTGCCTTTTGGATACTGGAAATTCCTATCTCCCAGCCTGCCACCCTGTCCTGACAGTCATGTGCTTCCAGCCCATCAGGGCTAATAGGCTCTACAAAACCCAAGGACTGATTATACTCAGAGCACAACACAGCACTGACTATTATGTAGCAACTTAGCTGGTATATAATTACTTTTGAGGAAAATGCATTGCAGAACAACATCACTTCTCAAAGATTTAAGTTATTAAGGAAGATTAAGGAATTTCACTCTGGAAAAGAGACTTCACTGTGACCTAATTGAAGTTTTTAACATTCTCAAGGGAACTAATAAAAATTGGTTCATGCAAATTCTCCATACTTTCAAAGAACATGAACACAAGAGAACAATATTTAAGAAAAAAAAAATTAGGAAATTGAGATCAAAAAGAATTCAGAACAAAAAAAAAAAAAAAAAGAAAAAAAAGGAAAAAAAGACAGCAACAACAAAAACAAAACCCCAAATCCAACGAAAAAAGAAACATAACCCAAAACAGAATAATTTAAATTAGAGGGAAGTATTCTACCAGGTCATTTGATCCATCCCCTCCTCCCCATGAATCACAGAAGGATTGATTTCCTTATCCTTAAAAATCCCTAATACATGGGTGTCTAGGTGAGCCAGTGATGACTATTCCACAACCTCTCTTGGCAGCCTGTACTTTCAGAAGAATAAACATATTGAATAAAATATTTTTAAAAGGCCATTGTGGGCAAGGAGAATCAATGAAATCAAGGGAAAACTTGTTAATACATTGTGGGGGGATGAAAGGGAGCAAAAATTAGCTCATTAGATGAATAAGGGACAAAAGTGGCAGAAAGAAGCAGAATCTTGTGGTATATTCCTTTATTCTTGAAGTACTGTTTTCACTCACTATTTAGAGAAGCTGCACAGAACACCTACACATTTGTCCAAGCACGAAGCAATTTCAGGAATGATCACATGGAAAGCACAGCCAGCCTGCTGTCAGCCTCCAACAAAGGAAAATGAACAAAAGAAATGCCCGGCTGTGCCAGCAGGAACAACTTTCTTCCAAACTGAAACCAACACTGCTGCAAAAGACACTTTCAGGTAGATTCATAATGAATTCCCATTCGGGGAAGAATGCAGAGGAATAAATCACATTAAGCAAGTGCTTACACATGAAAGCTAGATTTCCAAGGACAGGAGGTATAAATACATAAAGCCTCTCACCCTGCAAGCAGGCACACATCCAACTTCACCCACAACAGCAGCCCTGGTCAGCTCATGGGGGGTAATCACCTCCACAAATTTGCCAGACTAAGTCCCCAGAGAGAGAGTGCATGGCTCCTCCCTTAGTGGCTACTGCACACCAGTATATCTTGCCAGTGTCTTTGGTGCAAGGTTGTCAGCAGAAAACCAAGAGTTTTCCCCAAACCTCTCACCTAAATACATCCTGCCAAAGCACATCTACTGTGCAGGAGGATTGAATGGGTGCTGTTACCATCCCTTGCTCCTGGGGAGAACATGGGCAAGGGCAGCAGAGACCCAGTGCCCATGAATCATGGGCAGGCTGTCTCATCAGGACAAAAACCCATCCTATTTTGTCACAGCTTTTCCAACACAACCTGATGTGAAATCATGCAGGAGATGCTCCTGCAGAGCAGCAGGAACTCTTCAGAGGCTGCAGAGCAGGGTTGTTAGAGCCTCCTGAGCTGCTCACACACCTTGCAAGTGGCACTGTGCACTCCACCTGATCCCTGGGTGTAATTCAGATTATCCACATAAGCTTTTACACCGGGGTGTCACCAGCTGATGCACTTTCACCAAAATGCCTGGAGACAATTTGTTTTCTAGAATGGGGTCAAAACTCACAGCTCCTCCTCACTTCCCTTTCCTCAAAGTGCCCGTGGTGGGTTATTATTAGATGGATGTGAGTCTCCAGGGAGGAAAGAGAAGGATGTGGCTTGATTGTTTTTGTTTGGATGGGTTGAGTAACTGCTCATAGTTACATTTGACATTTGGATTCTTTCTCTTCACTCATTTTGGGGGTTTGGATTTCGAGTGGGGTCAGAGCACTTCTGATAGACATTTAATAGAGACTGGGAAAAACACAACAAATATGAAAGTGGAAAAAAAAATTCACAAAGCCTACAAAGTCCTGTGATTTAAGAGGGACATATGTAACTACCAAACATTTAATTTTTTTTTGTTTTTTTAGATCCTTTACTGATATTCATACACAAAGTCTGCAGTACGTGTTCACTCACTTGTATTCCTGAAACTCTGGATCACTTTAATTCTTGCTGTCATTCTCTCTTCCTAACAAGAATGTTTATTTTTCATTAGCCTTACTTCTACATCTTTACTGTTTATTCAGGCTCTCATTCACAGTGCTTGGTCATATTCTCTTTATGGACTGTCCATGCAAGGCATTGAAGTGACCTGCAAGCTGTAATTATAACTGTATAAGCATCTTTGGTCACTTTTGCTACATATATTATTGGTTCACACAGGATTGCACCTGCTTTATTTTTAAGTGTAGCAAAATGTTCTTGGGGGAAAAAAAAAAAAAAGAAGAAAAACTCTGATTTATGAGCTATTTTGCCAAGTTTAGCCAGTATTTTCTCAGGCTTTAGCTGTTGTGCAGCCCTTGCAGAGTTTATTTTATGTCTATGGAATGGATGCAGACCAACTCTTTTGTTTCTGACAGGTAAAACTATACTTCCCCAGGCACTGAGTGCATTCAGTCTCATGCAGTTTCATATTTTTGCTAACTCCTTTGTTTTTGGGATGTGAACTCTTGTTCTACCTTGAAATATATTTTGCACTGTACTTGGACTGGTTACTAAAATCCAAATGACCTCATTTCAGTTTAGAACGCATTGTGGGAAAAAGATGACAATTAAGACATAAAAATTTTGGTTTGTGCATTTATGTTTTATATTTAAGTGAAATTGAATGTAACTTGACTTGAGGTTTGTTTAAGCTCAACAGTCATTGGCTTATTGTAGTTACTTTCAGAGAATTTTTATCTTAAAAATCTTTGGCATTAAACCAGAAAGCATTCTAGCTTTCTTCTCATTTGTCTCTAAGCTTATGACTTGCTTGTGCAATTGTTGCATGAAAGCAGTTCTACATTTTTTTCTCTTATAGGAAAACAGATGGAGAAGAATTTATCTGCAGTTGGGATTTGCTGCTTATAATTTATTTCACAGGATCAAGCAAAAGATAACTGTGAGCTCACACTAGTCAAGCTTCCAGGACGCCATCACTTCCAAATTATATATATTTTTGAGATTATAGTTATGGAGACACACGGGTAGAAAGCCATTGAGGCATTTTTCAAATTTTCGTGAGTTCTTAATGCTTCTCTGCAGCTATACAGTGCATTCCTAGTGCTCTCTCTTGACTGGGTGGCTCCCATTAATGCAAATATATTTCATATTCTGTTTCCCAGCTTTCTGAAGCACTTGGTATAGCAGAGACAGTCTACACACCTAGAGGAGCTGCTCCACTCTCCACAAAGTCGTGTCACTCCACCATATGCTCAGATTCTGCAAACAGGATGGAAATCATTCTGACATGAGCTTATTACAGAGCCCCATTCCTCAGTGGAAATTTTTCTGGTATGTCCTATTGTTTTAGCATTACATTTTATTATTTTTTCATTAATACAGTAGGAAAATCACATTGCTTCCAGGACACGTTGATGCTAGTCAGGACGCTCTGGAGGCTAACAATGAGTCAGGACTCTGGACTGAGACCAAGCTTTTCTTCCATTGAGCTCTGCTCTTTTTTCTTCCTCCTTAAGGAACTGGCTTTTATTGGCCTCTTTAGCTTTGGATTAACTTACATCATACATTTCATAGTGTATATATATTCCAGTAAAAGAATACGCACAGCACCATGCAAATTAACCTCCTAATCAAATTAAAAGGTTGAATGACTTATGGAGAGCAGCTTGGAGAAGAGGCTCCACACGTCAGCACGAGGGCTCACGTCATGAGCCTCAGGAGACAGGCACCTCCAGAGCACCCAGGGAGAGATAAAACCAAACCACCCTGAGTCAAATTGCTGAGAGAGTTGTGACAGAAAGCTGTGCAGAGAGCAGTCCTTCCTTCCCAATGGGCTCTGGCACATCAGGTGAAGCACCAAGTTTAGGGAAACATGCAGTAGGTCTAAAGGGAGAGGAGGAAATACAATAAAAGTTTTCTGTCAATGGCACAAAGGGATATAGAGGTACAACTCTTTTTATTTTCCAAAGCACCTTTAAAGCCTCCCTGGGAAAAGTGTAGGGGCCATAAGCAGGCACTGGGCTGCTGGGAGCTGCAGCTGCTCCTGAGCATTGCCTGGGATTCTGGAGTGTGGGCACCCGTGTGCTCCTCTGCTCTCACGCTGGGAAAGCCTCCTACACAAACAGGGTCTGCATTATGGCCAAGGTGGAGGATGAAATAGTGCCAGCATATGCTTTATGGCAGGTAAAAGCCTCCCAACACCACTTCAGTGCCAACAGTGCTGTGATAATTCCTCTCTCCTCCACACCTTCAATTGTTTCACTTCTCAGCAACATATTTTAGCTCTATGGCTCCATTAGCTTTTTCCCTTTTTTTTCCCCCCTCTCCTGCTTCTAAGCACAGGGTCATTGACTGCCTTAATCAAATCTCCTACCATAATGAAAAGTAAAAGGCATAATGTAGCATTTAACAGACCAGTGATCCCTCGTGCTGACTGGCATATGATATTTCTAAAAGAATGAATCTTCAGTGAGACCTGAATGGCTCAGCTCAGGAAGAATGAGAGGCCAAATTGTCTTTCTAATCACAAACCTTTGCCCCGTGGGGTCTGAATTCTCGCTTTAAGGACCACATCAGAAGATTTATGAAGTTTGTGCTTTGTTCCCATTTTTAGGAGCCACTCCAACTCACTCTGGATTCAATGGGAGTGCTTTCACTGACACGATCAGGCTCTGGAGCAGGCCCATAGAGAATGTCACTTTTCTATGATAAAAAGAAAGCTGCTCTGAAACTATATGGATTTCCACTGATGCTCATGTAGAGTGGAAAGTGTTTCTGGGTGAGTGATCACCCTGCACAGTCTGTAGGAACACTAGGCAGATGCAGCACACGCCCAGTTCTTCATCCCAGTTCCTCAAAGTGAGGCAGTACAACATCAGACACAGCTTTAAGAGCACTTTAAGATAAACTTTAAAATAAACTGAAGTTCTCAGCTAGACCCTTGCAATGCTGAATTCAAAGGGACCAAAGTGAAGGCAGCTTTCACTTGGTCAAAACATCATTCTTTATAAAAATAACACTGAAAAATAAAAACCACTGTGTTAGTGTGTGTCAGTTTTCTAGTCATGAAAATCAGATTTGTGTAATGCTGTAAACATCTGCATCCCAGGGCCACAGAAACACCTCAGATGCGATACCTGAGACATGAGGAGCAAACCAGATGTGTTTTTGTTGTGGTGTTTTATAACTACCCCTTCAAAGTGAGCTCTATGTCATAATTACCAACACCTTCATTCGATAAATGACAAAAAGTCACCTGTTTCCTACTGAGCTTTTGAATAATGGGAGTGCAACTAACATTGCTTCAGCTGGGCAGTAGCTGCTCTCAGAACCTCAAACACTGAAGAGCTCATCCCCCTCGCCAGAGGAATCCTGGACAACAAAACCACTTCAGTTATAGCCCAGAAATATTTTGTGTCCTTGAAAGAGGAACCTGAAGTTGGCCAGAAACAAAGCCAATTGAATTCCTGGTGCTTTTACCAATGTAATATAGAACAGAAGATCTTCACTGCTGGAGCATTGTGTTACAGCAGCAGCAGCTGGGTTCATCTCCTTCTCCAGCGAGCAGCAAGTGATTCCACCTTCTCATTTCAGTGGGGTTTACAAGTCCAAGACACCCTGTTTTTTCACTACCCCGATAAAAAAAGGATGTCATGAAAAAGAATGTAACCGATACACAAGGAGGAGAAGAAACAAAGTTGTCCGTGGGAACGCTGCGTTATCTGGTTCACTCCCGGCTCCAGCATGCAATCAGTATTTATTTATTTGCAAGGGGAAGGTGTGCCATCCCAAATACCCTCCCCCTGATGGATGCAGGCCACTGCTGGATCATGCTGTTCAGCTCTCTCTTTGGGGCTGTTTGTCTTTGGTTTTCAACTGTCTTATCATGATATATGTGCTGTGCATACCATGGCATGTCAGGCTAGATCAGACTACAGCGTGTCACACAGAGCAACAAATTAAGGCAGAATGAGTGAGCTGCAGATGCATATCGCCTGGCATTGGGAAGTTCATAAAACTTACTTTGCTGGAAAATATTTTGGTGTGTAGCAAGCATCCCTTGGATCATACTTCCTTTTCTCTTGGCTGCTTGGAATTCTTTTTCATGTGTACAGTTTGAAACTTAAAAGGCAATTATGCTATTTAGAGGTACATGTTTAAATTTATGTCTTTGTTGTTCCTGCTGTTCCCTGAGCAGATTAATTGTTAAAGTAGTCGTTGCAAAATTATTTCAACTCATTTTTGTTTTATCGCTTATTTTGCATTATTATGAGGAGCTATTATAAGAGGATGGGAAAACCCTTGGCAACTAGGAGAAGTTATCTGTGTATTTATTTAAAGGAAGTTATGCTCATAAGAGGGAAAAGAACATTTTAAACTAATATAAGAACCAGTGAAAAATGTAGCCCTGATCTCAGTTTCAAATCCACCCAGGCATTTCTTTCAGCTTACACACTTCCCCAATTTGGGTCATAAGCACTGAAAGCTGCAAAAGAAAATAACTCCCCTTTCAGCCCCCATCCTTCCCTCTTAAGCCAGATGTGTTGTAGGGAGCTCTGCAAACCTGGAGGACAAGAGGAGTCCCAAACTCAGAGCAGCAAAGGGCCAGCCAGGATTCTGGGGCTCCCTGCTGGGCTCTGCCCATCACCTGGTTTGACTTCCCAAAGTTTGTCTGGGCATTGATTCAGGGAGACTCAAAGCCACGTGGCTGACTCCCAGCACAGGTAGTTTCACAGGAGGGAAGTGAAAACAATAGAGCTGTGAAACTGCTGGAGCTGCACGGACGTGTTCCCTTCGGTCTGGTGGCTGAACAGCAAACTGCAAAAATGATTCAGGTGAGGTTCAACCTGAAACACACAAAGTGTCGGCAGAACAGGCATAAAAGGCCCCCCAAAGTTTCATTTTGGGTCAGCCCAGATTGCGTTGCTTGATTTAGAATGGAAGTTTTCGTATTGTTTTTAACCCAAAATTTAAACAAAAAATATTCTAGCCGAGCAAACCCTCCATTTCAAAACATCAAAATGAAACTATGAGTGGTGACAATTCAGTCTCTTACTCTCTTAACATTCAATTGAACAGATGTTTTCAAAACAGCAATGAAGTAAAATGGTTAATTTTGAAAATTAAGTGGTAAAAGAAAGGTGAAAATTATATCGTTTATTTTGAAAATACTGAAATGAAACATTTAAACTTCCCTGAGAAAAGTATTTCCCCTGATTTTCTTTCTGACAAAACTCTGCATTACATCCAACCAGAATTTGTGAATAGTTTTCCACTTCAAATTGCACTTTTGGCAAATGCTGTCTATCCTGGAAAGATTCCACCAGCTCTGTTGAAACTGGCACATGCTCACATACTTTACTGGATAAGAGATTTCATCCTGTAAAATGGGGATAAGAATAAAACTTCCCCACTGATGAAGAACAATCTATAGGTTGAGCTGTTAATGCCAGTAAAATATACATGTCTAAAGCAGACACCAAAGTTTTTGGCTTCCTGGGGTATAACACTTCACAGAGAAAGGAATCCTTTTCTTTGTTTAAATGGGAACTAGATTAGGACTTTAGAACCTTAACTAGTTAGATGAACAAAAAGCTAAAAGACAACACAAGCTTAAGTGCTTTAAAATTATGATCTAGAAGGCCTGTAATTTGCAGCATTACAGTGGAGCTGTTCAGCTTGGTTTGAAGTGATAAATGGGCAGGGGCATCCCACAGAGCTGTGGCAGCGAGGCACAGAGGGGGGGATCACTCCCTGTCCTGCAGAAAACCACCAGGATAACGCTCCTGGCTGCAGGAATGCTGCCCCCGTGCAGGTGTCACCTACCACTTCTCACTTGTCCTCCTCTCCTCCTGGCCAGGAGGGAATTTTCCTCTGGAAGCCAGTGATCAGGAGGGTTTGTGAGGAGTTTTCCTGGTTCATTCCATGTGACATGTTGGAGACTGCTGCAGCCTCGTAGCCGATGGCGGCGGGCAGGGGAGATGAGGCTTTGCTGAAATGTGGAGCAAACACACACAAAAGAAAATGGACAGAACATTAAAATGACAGCTTGCTGAGGTTGCTTCTTGTCGCAGTGGCTCTAGCATGATCACAAAGTGATGTGCAGTACTTGACGTAGCTTTTTCCTCATGGTGAAACAAAATTGATGCTTAGTTTTTCCCACTAGACCAGGATTTGCTAAATGCAGAAAATTTCCCACCTGGGTCACAACAGGTGTGCCAACAAAACTGAGAGTGTGGGAAGAGGTGTGTCTGTGCAGAGGGCTGGAATTAAGCACCTGATCAAACTCTGTCAGATGGATTCAGAGGTTTGACCAATGAGCCATGCTCTGAAGCTTGAGCCCAGTGTTAATTTTAAAATACTCTTGCACTCGTGCAATGCAACAGCAAAGGTGCAGAAAACAATGTTGGAGTTGATAGAAGAAAACTCAGAGCCAGAGGAAGTGTAAGTGTTTTGGGCAAAATTCTGGCACCAGTAAAATCAATGGCAGTGCTCCCACCCCCTTCCACAGTGCTGGGATTTCACCTTTTGCCTGTAGAAAACCAGCAGATATGCAATCATAGCAATATCCATTACACTGGATTGTATTTTGTAAAAGTGTTGGGTTTAAATTCTGAAAATAATTTCAACTGAGCTTTTGTTTGGCTCACCGAGGTCAATTAACGTAATTCCAGAACTTCTGGATGAAGTTTGGTATAGATCATTTTCTCTAATGCATGCATCTGTCATGAAATACTCACATCTTCTAGTTTCACTTAACTCCCTTTGAAGTTACCTGTGTGCCTAAAGTTAAGCCTCTTTTAAAAATCTTTACAGAATCAGGGACATCGTTTTTGTAATTCTCCATTCAGCTGCTGTGGTAAGAGTAATAAAAAAGGGCTGTGATGTATGTAGAATTACATGCTGTGCTCTTCCTCTGAGCTGCTGCATTTCTATAGCTGTACAGAAAAATCCTGTCTGCAGGGAATCTTGTTGCGGTTAAAAATCTATATTTTCGTTTTCTCCATTTGTTCTACAAAACTGAACTAACAGGCAAAACAAACATACATGCTAACACGCATAGAAACATTCAGGAACAGCAATCATACTGGGGAGAATGCTGGAAAAAATATGCACTTGTTTTAACCAATACAAAAGGGGTTTTTTAAAGTCTAAAAAGGAAAAATACGAAGTGCTAATTACCACAGGGTGTGCAAATATAAGAGGGGATTTTTCATGTGCTTTGAGAAGGTATACAAGAAATGCTGCGTTGTTTAATTCACAAATAGCATGAAATACTAAATTTACATTCCTATTGGTTCCAAGAAGATTATTTTATAATCTACAGAAATAATGTAATTATTATAAAACCTGCTTGCATAACATGCTCTATTTAAAAGGAAAAAGATAACTTATCCTATCTGCTGCCAAATATTGAAGTCATCTCTGTTTCTAGCATTCCCTCGAAGCTCCAGAACTTCAGCTGGGAAAGCTCTTGGAGCAGTGCAGGCGTGGACATGAACACCCAGCCCAGCCTCCCCACGGGGGAGAGACCATACCCACTGTCTGCAGCTGCAGCTGGGGATGAGGAGGGGAAAATCTGCTTTAAATGCCAACTTCCCAGTCCCTCATCTCCTATGGGCAACAGGGAAAAATCAATCCTCTGCGTTTTACAACTTCCAGAGAGAATTTGTGCAGCTTTTCCCACGATTTATGTGTGTCCCTGGTGTGTTGAGGACTTCGTGCTCAGCCACAGGCAAGTGTGACATGGCACTGAACACAGCCCTGGTGCAAAAGTGCACCTTTTGCCTTTTTTGTAGTTAGGCGGCAAAGAAGCCCAGAATTCCCAGTTTTTCACCCAAAAGCAAGGCTTTGTGCACACACTGTGACGGGGAGGGGTGCCAGCCCTGTCCAGCAGCAGCATGTGGTGGCCTGGCTCCCCTCTCCATTGTAGACCAACCAGGACTGTCACCTCCTCCCATGCTTTTACCAAACTTCTCACCCTCTGCCCCTTAAATCAATGTTTTTGAGCACCAGCTTGGAATGGCCTCATCCTGTTCCGTGCAGAAGTGGTGAGAGCTCCTGGAAATCCATAACAGGGGCTCTGCTTGTCTAGGTGGGTTATCCTACAGCAGCAGTTTCAATGTAAATCTTTTCCATCACGGCTCTCCTTTTTTCAATCCGTGTTTTTGAAACCCAGCACTTTACTCTGCTGCCCCAGAAATACCTAAAATAGCTCAGCCAAGAGAGACCTTTGCAGCCCGGAGGTGAAGGAGTTAACAATGCCCTTTCAAGCAAAACCACAAACAACTGGGGGGAAAGAGAGAGGGGGAGAAAAAAAAGAAAAGAAAAAGAAATAAAAAAGACTTTTTAACTGAGAAATGGAAAGGCTCCAAGTTCTAACCGAGAGTAAAAGCACAGAGAGAGTATGAAACACACAAATCATCCTGGGGTTCAGAGTTGATAAAGTTATTAAAAAAGAAAAAAGGAGAAGGGTGGGGGGGAGAGAAAAATCCCTTTGTTTCTGCCCTATACCTTGAGGCTGTGGGAGCGGAGGGAGGGAGCGCAGAACGAGTCCGACCGGAGCCCAGCGCTGAGCCCCATCCATCCCAGCGGGAGCCGGGCACGGGCTGCTGCTCCCCAGCTCCGCTCCGCTCCTGGCAAGAGCCGCGGAGGCTTTGCTTACATAAACTCCGCACTTTTTCGGCTCTTTTTTTCTTTCTTTTTTTTTTTTTTTTTTTTTCCCCCTCTCCTGAATTATTATTATTAGCAAGTGGGAGAAAAGAAGCTTTTAATCCGGGCGGGCTGGAGGCTGGATGCGGCCGGAGCGCGGTGGGTGTGGAGCGCCCCGCCGGCGATTGGGCCACGGGCTTAGCAACAGCGCAAGGGCCAACCCCGGCCTCCGTGCGGCCGGGCCCCCGGCCAAGGATGGGTGCCAAACGCCGCGCTCCTCTGCCAAGAAAACAAACAAGGGCACTTTTAAAAACTCCAGAGTTAAACAGCGTGGGGTGGTTTTTTTTTTTTTTCCCCCCTCCCCTTTTCTGTCCTCTCCTCCACCGAGTCTCCTCGCTCGCTGTTAATGATCTCTTTTCCCTTTGTCGCCGAAGCCGAAGCGAGGGGGAATTGTCGCCGGTGCGGGTTTCAGGAGGCGTTTCCCCTTTTCCTGGATGTGGCAGGCTGGAGTCAGTCATTTCTCTTCAGATGCTGCAGGTTCGCTCCTTCCTCCCCGAGCGGCAGCAATCTCTGCCGCCTGCATTAGCGCTGAAACCTGCTTGCCACTGCCACGCGTTTATGGAACTTACATAATTTACTGCCTGTGTCACTTTCTCGTCTGCTACCTCTTCATTCATTTCAAGCCTGTTAAAGAAGTGGAATAAGAAGCACACAGACTTAACTAGGCAAAAAGTGGCTTGTAGCCACAAACCATTTTTTTTTTTTTTCTGCAGAGGAAGAAGAAATAATTTGGGAATTCTGGTCTCATTTTATTAAAGATATATTTTTACATTATATTTTTAGTGCAGTCTTTCTTACATATTAGTCTTTGTGATTGCTGAAGTTGGGGTAGCACCAAACTTTTGCTGAGAAGAAATATGGACTATGTTTTTTTACCAGCTGAGGCATGTGCAGGTCCATACTGTGTCCCAAAAATCTCTTCTTTCCCTGTGAAGGGGTAAAGCAGAGAAGTCAAAGCCCATTTCCAAGAAACACCAGCTCTCTTCAGGTCCCTGTGGCTTAGCGCCTGCCCAGAGAGAGCGCTCGCCTTGGATCCTGATTTTGAGCACTAAAGGAAGAAAATGGGGCTGGCTTTTCTGTTGCTGTTGTTGTTGTTGCTATAAGATACTCTGCAGGAGGTGAAGCCAAACTTACCTCTGGGGAAATATCAAACACTTCACAGAGAAAGGCCTGAAGAGGCAAATATTGCAGCCCTTTTCTCACGCCAGTCATCCCATTAACTTCAGAGACACTGTTCCTACGAGTGAGGCTGGTGGGGTCAGGCCTTTGTACACAGTAGCACCTCCAAAGGTTAAAGGATGTCATTTGCAGTCGTGATCTTGTTTCACTTCCTACCTCTACCTCTGATTTACTGAGAAACCTCAAATAAATCACTTAGCCTCTCTAAGAAGGAGTTTACTTAAGTGCAAGAACATTCTGAGACTCCGACAATATTTGTGAAGTGCTTTCAGGTCCTTGGAGGAAAGATGTACTTGCAAATTATCAGGGTAGCTGCTTGCATGGAAATAAATCTCAATTTCTGTGTCTAAGCATGTGTCCCAGCTGCATCCAATCTCATGTCTCATGACTGTGGTTATGCACCATAATCTACTTGGATTTCATAGGGAAAATATGCAGGAGAGCAGCTTGAAAGGGCATCTCACTCATTTGCAGGCAGGTGAGCAGGTCCTTGGTTCCAGAAAGCTGGGCTTTGGGCCTCCATGATGCATTTCATCCTCAAAATCTGGTATCTGATGCATTGAGGAGTGTGTTTCTGCAGCTGCTTTCTTAAACTGAGCTGCAGTTCACTGATGTGGTGGTACCCATGCTCTGTGCACTGTTTGCTTTCTCAAATTGCCCAAACATCCGTTTTTGCGGGAAAAAAAAGAAAAAAAAAAGGGCCGGGGAAGGTTTTTCTGAATAGCAAAGAAACATGATGATGGGAACTTGTGTGGTTGCAACTGTGCTCCCTGTCCTAGGCAGAACCAGGAAATATATGAACAACAGGAACCATACCAAAAAAAAAATAGATTTTGGGTAAAGGTTCAGTGCTGGGAGAAAAGGGAAGGGGCTTCCTTTTTATCTGTTCTGGTTCTGCTTATCTTTTACTAGAGGCTGTTTTTAGTGATGAGGAAGTAGAAGAAGAAATCCATTTGTTTTTCTGATGACACAGCAAAATACACAACCTAATAACTCAGAATAACATCCCTTCTGCCCTAAAGAAATAATCTCACAAAATTAAACCAAGACTTTATCCAGAGATTGCACAATTCAACAGTAAATTTCCATTCAACTGAAAAGGCTTTGAATAAAGCCTTCATGGGGGAATCCAGCAAATTGAAGCAACTTCATAAATGCTTGGTAATAATTCAGGACTAGGGTCTCAATTATTCTTCATTCATTACTTAGGTGAGCAAAGAGCTTCACATTTTGATGGGAATTTGGGACTACAAACTAGGGACTACAAAATATTGTGGCCCCACAAGGGCAGCTGGACCAACCTGTAGGCCTTGAGCCAAGAGTCAGCCAATGCACATTGAAGCACATTTATCACCATGCTTTCCTCAAGAATGGCTTCCCCTCCTGTGCTGCTGGCTCCAGCATGTCCAAAATAACTTCACCACCCTCCCCAGCACCTTTTACAGCTACCTGAAATTGTATTTTATTTAAAGGGTACATAGTTTGTGTCAGTAATTCCCACAGACCCATAATTGGTTTTATAACACCTGGTTGCAGCAGGTAGTATAATTCACCAAGTTGATATGAATGTATTCCATAACATGCTTTATATAATCCATTATTAGAGGACATTGCTGCATCTGTAATTATGTTTGCAAATGCATTTTATTGAGTTCTTCATAAAAGTATGCAGGACTGAAACCAGCTCTTAGGCTGCAGAAGTATATATACACTTTGCCTCCTTCCAAGTATTTTTTTTTTCTGTATAGGCAACACTACAAAGGAGAAAGAACAAAATTTAACCTCTATTTCCTAGCAGACTCTAGCCCTTAATCCAAGCATCCTTGAACCTTGGGGACAACTCAGGCCTTCACTGGAATCCTGTCATTTCTTTTAGCTTTAGTTTCTACACAGCAAAAGTGATTATGTGAGTTCTGGCTTCAGGCTGATCAAATCTTTCAGTGTCTCTTCTGCTGCTGACACCATTTTTGAGAGGACAAATTATATTTGGTACAGGCATACATTTACCTGCAGAACCCACACATCTCCTACAACAGAGTGCTAGAAATGGTAAATTTAGGCTGATTTCCCAACCTCCTTTTGGCACAGTGTGAGCCAGAGAAAACCTGGGTTGATTGTCACATCCCAGATCAACTTTGATTGACCAGCAGCCTTGGGAAAGTGCTGCCTTCACTGCTCCTGAAGCCCATTTGGCTCAGTGCAAGCAGTGGAGCTTAGCTCCTTTCTACACATTTCCAAGAAAACCTCTCCTTTAGGTTTTTAATTTGCAGGAGTCAGGCAGTTCAGACAGCAGCAGCTTGTTTTTTCACATTGCCTTTACAAAAAAATGCCCTTTCAGTCTGGGTTGATTATTTCATCTGAATCAGAAGTCCATCACAAGGCCTTCCATACTCTGGGCAAATATACAGCCAAATTAATCTGCTGTGAACCAGTTATCTCTTGTGTAGTTAAAGAATAACGAACATGTGAGTTTTGGTGCATTTTTTTCTCATGCATGGAAATGTGGTAAAAAGCCCAGACAAGGTAAATTAATGATAGTTCAAGCCTTTTTCCATTTATGGTGAACTGTCTCCTTCCTTCCCAGCCCCCCAAGGAACCACACTGTAAAACACTCTCTGGAAGAGGTTTTATCTCATTCTGCCTTGCCTCCATTTCTCCAGCTCCTCCAGTGAATATTTGTCTTTTCTACCTGCTGCCCAGTTAAATAAGCCTCAGAGGCAGTGACATATGCCAGATCACAGGGGCTGTCACTTTAATTCCCTGTGCTCATATTTTTCTCCTCTAGTGGGGTGCTGGGGGCAGATGTTTGGAGAAGGGACCCCTTTGCTGCCTGGCACACCAGAGTCCTGACGTTGGCTGCTAATTCTGGGAGGCAAATCCTGGCCCTGCTGACAGAGCCCAGGGTTAAACAGGCAGCTTCTCCCAAGTGCAGCTGAGTACAGGTTCTAGATGTTGGAAATGAAACCTTACACCCCACCTCAGAGTGCTGCAGGAGCAATTTCTCCCAGTTTCAACTCAGCTCTCTCGTTTGACTCCTGCCTGCAGGCACGGACAGACCTCCACAAGCTGTGCATGTGAACGCTGCTCTGCTCCCATCCTCAGCCTCTACAGAGCTGTTTCTCCACCTGGCAGAAGCAAGACTGGGACTCAAGGTGTTGTGGCCTCCACCCTTGCATTGCTTGAAGCCTGCTGAGCTCCCAAGCACTGGTGACTCGGGGTCACTGCACTGCTGCACACCTTGCTTGGGGTGAGCCCTCCTGGGGACAGAGGGCTGGGCAGGTGGCACATGCCTTCCCCTCTAGCACAGATGTGCTGCTCAAATCCATCTAAGACAGGTTGTGAAGAGCCTGTGTGGTCATTTCCCTAATGGCTTTCATGGGAATCTTGCCATTAAAATCCTCACTGTGTCAAAACTGCAGTCCTTAACTGGTTTCTTAGGGTTGTCAGTGATTTTCTACCAGTCTGACTCTGAGAACCTATTCTTCTGCCATCAGCTTTTCTCAGGAGCAAAGTGAAACCCTAAAGCTTCTGGTGGTTTGCTAAAAACCTCCAGCTTCATAAACCTTCCATCTCTGGTACCATATGGAGCCATAATCAAAGTCTTCCTTAGGGCAGGAAGGTCTTAACCAGATGAAAGCATGGGGGGAAAAAAATTCCATGATTTGTTAATGGGCACTTTTGGGTTTTAAATTGATATTTATCAAAAAAATACTGGAAGGAGGAAAAATCAAATCACATTAATGCAGACTCAATGGCAGAAGTAGCCAAATTGTAGCTCCTCCAAAATGGGCTGTGCCCTCTTCCAGATGTCCCCCTACACACGTATCAGGGGAGACCCTTACACACTTCTGTCCTGAAAAAAACCATTTTGCTTTGGTGTCCTCTCAGGAAAGATACAGTTCCCAACAGCACACCTTTCTTTTCAAGCTAGAACTTAACACCATCTCTAAACAGACAATGATATAACACACATTTCTAAGTGCGAGCATCCAGGGAGTGATAAATTGAAGGTTTGGGTTTTAGTTACATTAATAATGCATATAGAAAAGCTATTTGAAAATAAGAAAGTGATACATTTTATGCTGTGCAGTTTGTGGGGCAGAAATGGAAAGAAGAAATTCAGTTTTACATTTCCTATGTAGCTCTGGGTCAAGGTGACTCCCAGCACAAGCTGGAACAGCTCCAATGGCAACCTCCTACACATCTACCTCATGTTGCTCCAGCTCCTCTCCCCAGCTTAGTCACTTCTCCAAGCATATTGTAGTGGAAGACCTGGGAGAGATAAGGCTCAGGATTGCCTGTCCCCTCCCTAGGATTGCCTGGGGCGTGACATGGGGGCTCCTTCCACTCCTGTCACCCTGTCTCCTGATGCGAGTAAAGGATTTCAGTGGGAAAACTCTGCCTAAGGATGTGGCTGTAAATCGTGGAAGAAATGGCTGGAGCAGAGCCTCCAGTTAGTTATTATTCAAAAGAAAGCAAGCAAACTGTGTCTACTGAACTTGGACAACCACACAAACCTGACAGAAAAGCACTCTGCAAGCCTTGGCATTGCTGGAATTTGCATGAATTTGCTCCAGCTGTCCTGGTACAAGACGGAAGACCAGAGGCATTTGGATGGATCCTGCAAGGATAGGAAATGCATGTCCAGGTCTCCTCCCCTGCCCTGCCTTATTGTACGAGTGCTTGGTCCGCCCAAGGAATGAAGAATCCCAGCAGAAGGCAGCTGGGAATGCTGCATCTTTCGCAAGAAGGGCTGCTCACACACAGGGCTGCTTTTACTGGGGGCTGCCAGGACAGAAAACTGCACTTGGGAATACTTTCCACGAGATGGGAAAGGGGCATTGCTTAACAAGCAAGGCTGCAGGCTTCCCAGCATACCACTGCACTGGCAATTAAATGAGCCTCTGAGCCACATATGATTGTGCCTTAAGAAATTAGTGTGATTCAGGATGATTTGGGTAGAGGAAAATATTCCCTTAAAGGATCCTGCCTGGGCTTCTCAGTGTGTGGAGGGTGGGAGAGGAGAGTTTCCCAGTCCTTGTGCAAAGGTGAACTCTGCCCAGAAAGAAGAAACTCGAGCCCACTGCAGCCACCTAAGGGCATTCCACCAACCAAAATGGAAAATTAATTAAGAGAGTGAATCATTTTCTGAGACTTACTCAGTTTTGTACTGCTTTAGTGTTCGTCTCTTCTGTCAGTAGAGCAGCTCTTGATCCAACTCAGTGTTTACAGTCACGTTTCCATAGAGCCCTGGTGTGCAGAGCCAGCTGGTGGGAATGACCTGTAAGACCTGTTTATAGATCTCCATTACAGAGCCTCTCATTTTCTTGGATGATTATTGTAGGTGTCAAATAAAGCTAGATTACCTGTTTTATGTCTTAGAATGATAAGCAAGCCAAAGCAAGTCATTTGGCTCATGCAGTTATACAGGTATACCTAGATGTATGTATACATACATTATTTCAAGCACTCAAGGCAATCTTACAGCCTTTCTCGTTGGGATTTCGAAACCTTTTCGTTTCACCAAAACGTCCCTCTTGGTAAGGTGGTGCTGGAATTTTGGCTTCTCTGGCTGAGCTGCAGAGCTCATCTGCAAGAGTTAACAGAGCATGGCAAGGGCACAGCACAGTGGTTTCATGGGGGCAAGAAGCTCCTCTCCCAGAAGGCTGGTGTGGAAGGAGTGCCTCAGTCACAGCACAGCTTGGCTCAACAGTGGTGCCTGCAGTGGCAACAAGGAGGTGAAGCATGTGCTGACAGAGCTCATTGCTGGGGAAGCTTATAAATGACTCCTGGCACTACAGTTGGCAGTGGCCAGTGTTACCAGTCCTACCATTGCATAACATCTGCACTTTACCACAATCACCAAAACAATCAAGAAGAAAAGCAAGCTAACACTTGTCGGGGAATAAACTCAGCAGTCACTCTAATA
Organism: Fringilla coelebs; assembly: GCF_963513975.1. Classification (NCBI taxonomy): domain Eukaryota; kingdom Metazoa; phylum Chordata; class Aves; order Passeriformes; family Fringillidae; genus Fringilla; species Fringilla coelebs. The sequence goes on along the minus strand of NC_140040.1, from coordinate 5,391,641 downwards.
TCACACATTTTTCCAGCCTGCAGCTCCACCTCTTTCTCTTTCTCTGCCTGGGACGAGTGGGCTCCTGGCTGGTACCCGGAGGCCCCACCCTGCTGGGCGGGGTGGGGAGCAGCCTTGCTTCCCCTGGGCAGAGATGCGCTCAGGCTTCGGGATGCGCTGACTCAGTGATGCGGGGCCGATTGCGAGCGCCAGTTTCAGGCAGCCCCAGCCGTGCATCATACGCATTTACCAGCGCACAGACACAACCACAAGCTTTTCTAAATGGATTCCAGAGCCCGGCCAGCAGCGAGCTGGCTGGGGCTGGAGCCTCACACGGTGCAAATGAGGGTACGTGGGAGGCCCGCGCCACGATGGCCTTTGCGCTCCCACAGCTTGGGTCAGCTGAATTCTCGCTGGAGCCCCATTCCTCAGCATAATCAAGAGATGCTCAGAGACAGCTCTAATTAAAACAGATTGTCACGGCCCCGGGGAGGCTGCTGCATGAAATGGAGTTCGGTGGGACCTGGGGAAGCTTTAGGAAACTCCCCTTTCTCTTCCACCTATTCCAATATATTAATTTACCCCCTCAAAGGTATGTCCTAAAAGCCAACAGATTACAGTTCCTGCAGGAGAACAAAGTAACCCTTAGATGAATCTCAACCCCTTCCCAAAAGGAGCTGTTCTAGCTGACATGCTGCTCCTCTCAAACGATGAGGCAACATCCCCAGAGAAGAGAGGGTGTCTCTCACACAGACAAGCTATTCCAAGGCTGCTGGGCCCAATCCAAAATCAATTGAAGTACATGGAGAGTCCTTCCACTGATTCCAAAAAGGTTTGAATTAGGCCCAAACGTCAAAGCCAACACCATAAACTCTGCCTGGAAGCCAATACACAGCCAAGTACCATCCCCTCAGCAGAAGTGTCATGTGCTTACAGCGAGATACCCAACCCACTCAGCAGGATGCTGCCTTCAGCACTGGCTCCTCATTTCCCAGGGGATTTAGCTCCTGTTACTGCATTGCAGTGGATAACAGCACCAAGATCCACAGCCACAAGGGAAGGTCACAACCCTCATTGCCAGGCAGAGACAGGGGAGGGAAAAAGGACAAAAATCAACAAACCAACAAAGTTTCTCTATATAAGGAACGGGGGCTCCGAGCTCTGTGCTAAATAGTGGAAAAGTCTTTATTCCCCCACAACCAAAAGGAGCAAAATGATGACACAACGGCCTCAGTGCTTTAATCAGCAGGACAAGTCAAGCCTTTTATTCCTTTGTATATTCCAGTCAATGGAAAGTTATTGCTTAATTAACCCCCTTGAATGAATACCTGATAATTAATAAACCCATATACTGTACCCCAAGGCTTTGAGTTTAAGAAATCTCTTCTGTTCAAGTATGAAAAAAGAAAACATGCTGAACTAATGGAAAATAATTCTGGTAGAAGGCAAACCAATTAGGATTAGTGAATTCCATTTCATTTAAAGTTCCAAGATAGAGAAGTAATTTATCTAGTAAATTAATAGTGTTAGTGACTTTCCTAATATATTAGCAAGTCTTTCGTATCATATTAGTGAAAACCAAGCTGGCTAATACAATAAAAGACTTATTATAAAGGTATGAAGGTTACTAATGTGATAAGATTTTTGCATCCAATTAGTATTAAAAGAAGGCTGCTCTAAAATGGACTTTTACATTTATTTATATGATTACCCAGCCCACTGTAGAGACCACAACTTTTATCTTAACAAATTATTAATCCTCCTCCCAAATTTGGAGCTACTGTGTGTTATGTTCCTCATGCAAAACTGCATGTGTGCCTCTATCTGCAGATCTGCATGGGTAACTGGCCCAGATTATTTGGTCTGGCTGCATTGTGTTTAGCACAACACTACAGTGGTTTTGCATTCTCCTAACCTTGGATCAGCAAGAGACTGGTCTAATCAGATACAGCAGCCTGAAGGCAAAACAATTACACTGAAATTATCATATGGAATCGAGCCAAGGCTCTGTCTTGTCTGCTATCCTGTCTTCATCAGTTGCTAGATCCTCCCACCCTTCTCTGGAGCAAGGTGAAAAATACCGGCTGCAGCGACCTGGTGGAGTAACCTACTTGCACAGGCATTTCCTCAGAGCATAACCAGATCCTGATTTCCTGAATGAAACAGCAAGGTTGAAGTCCTTTATAAAATCCTGAATTATGAACCTGAGTGTTACAATACATAGCTGTGTAACTGTGCCCAGTGGAAGGTTTGCTAAGGGGTCAGTGCGCTCCAGAGGTGACCCTTCAGTGGCATGAGAAGGGAAATGCTTTGGTTAATCTTAAAACCTGCTGGGTTTTACACTGTGCCATTAGATACTGTATGAACACTGCTTTTTTTGTTCTGTGAGGGATCTCAGCTGCCTCCCAATGCCTTTGCTGTGGGTTCACTAGCAAAAGAGCAGATTTGCCTTCAGTGCAAACTGCAGTGGAAGTTGCACTTGGGAGCACGCAAAAATGGAAAAGACAAGAACCAAAAAGAGGTTTTGCTACTTTTATTTGACCGCTGTTGTAAAAATGGGTAAAATTTTTGATCTGAATGCAATTAGTCTTATTTATTCAGTTGTGAGGTATCTGCCTATGTACATAGCTTTGCAGTGTGTTCATACAGAGTCTTTGGAAAGAAAGTTTTCAGACCATCATAAAATCCCTTCTTACTGAGTTGGCAGTAGAATTGTACAGAATCAGAACTGTACACACAGGTACTAAGAAATCAATTGTATTAGAGAATATAATTGGTGCCATTTTTCATCTTTAGCGTTCCTGCAAGAGTGGTTTCCTTAGGTAGATCAAATTAGTAAAGTAGAAACAGCTGCAGTCGATTGTCCACTGTTCAGGTTGAGGTTTGGGTGATAAAGACTGATCACAGTCAGGGGATGTTAATGTGGGAAGATATACTCCTGCACATTCCTCTGAAACCAGAGCTGTGACTGATCTGATTCATTTTGCACCCCTAAATCACTGGAAATTGTCATAGTCTGGATTTCAGACTTATGTCCTATCATTTCACCCCCATAAAAAACCCAGCATCATCAGCTTGGAATTTTGCCTAACTTTGCAATTCTCACACCTCTGTACCTCCAAGGCAGAGCTAATACAGAGCAAGCACAGGTGTGTGCAGGTGAGCTATTTGCCAGGGTTTGTACTGATTCAGGACTATAAGGACTGGAAAAGCTTAGGATAAATTTCACCCAAGAGGACATCACACACTTATTTTTTTCATCCCTGTCCCATAAATTTAGACCAAGGTAATTCCTGGTGAAGTGCAAGGTCAGTCTTTTAAGAACACCAAAAACTTTTTGTTTTGCTGTAACAGTCAGCCTGAGACATCCTTGAGACAATTGTTACAGTTAAATTTAATACAGAACCTCTACCTCTCAGAGTGTAGGAAGAATAATTATGCAAGTGTAGTAAAAGGTATATTTAACTTCATAATTCATTTATTGCCCTTGTGGGGGTGAGAAAGGATCCCACATCATTAAACCAGACTCCAAGCACAGAGGAAGCCAAATTTCTGTGCCTCTTTTAGAAGCACCAGATCATGGCTGCATCTGGACGGAGACCACAGCAAAAAAAAATTGAGTGATTTAAATGATTTCAAGCGTGGAGGCAAAAAGGAGGAAGCAGAGACAGAGGAGGAGGAGAGTGAGGAAGTTAGAGAGAAAAATAGGAATGGAGAAGTAAAGAGAATCAGAGAAATGAGTAGGAACGTGCACTTAAGGGGCCTTTTACACCTACAAGGAACAGAGACATGAACAGGGGGAAGGGAGAAGGGAGGGATGGAGGCTTGGGCTTTGGTCACTGAGCTGGTGGGAGCTGAGCCCCAGAGCAGACCCTGAGGGAACCTGGAGCCTCTGCTCACAGGAGGCACCAGCAGAGATGCTGGAAGAGCAACTGGAGAAGGAGGAAGATTTCTCTAGTGAAGGAGTTCGGGATGCTGTAGGAAGAAAAAACTTACTGTGTCAAACCACCACAAAAACCAGACAGCTGAAGAGAGGTCATGGGAACAACAAATACCAGGGTGACTGTGGGGGTCGGGGAGAGCAAGATGATTTGATAAGGGAAATCCAGATTCTGAGGTCAAAGGGGAAAAAGTTCTTGGCGAAAAGTAGGTCAAGGGAGCAGTCTGACTTCATTATTTTACTTTTCAAACCTTTAATTTAACAGTTGCTAATGACAGACAGTGCACAAAATGACAGTTGTATTACCCTCCAACACTGATGTAAAAATAGGCATAATCCTGTTTTTGTGATGATTAATGCAGTGTGAAAAAGATAATTAAACGAGGCCTGGTGTACTTTTGCTTTCCATGCCTCGCTGCTACCTTCCGTGGCTCCTGCTCAATCTCCTTGAAAATCTATTAGGCTCTGCTAGCAGCATTTTATCACTTTCCCTGTGTTAAGTTAGACATGCCCTCCCCAAGCTTGAGACAGGAAGCAATTCCTGGGAGGAGGTAGAGCAGGAGCAAGAGCGTGCCAGCACCCTGCCTGCCACCTCCCACTCATGTGATTGCCTGACTCCCAGAGAAATTCCAGCACAGAAAGGTTTTACTGGTAATGCTCACTCTTAATTAGCTAGCTCATGTAATAATAGCAACTTTTACCCCTTCATCTGGTTGGAAAAAACCTTTGGCAGCCGAGTTCACTCATGAAGGTGATGCACTTCACCAGCTCCCAGTTTGAAGCCTCATTTCTGAGAAGCATGGGAGGGCAATGGGGGACAGAGGTGTTCTGAAAATATTAAAAATACCCTGTAGAAAATATTTGCATATTGTAGAAAGGACTTTTTTTTTTTTAAGTTCTGCTTTGTAATTTTATCCCTACACTTTTTTTTAAATTAAAAAAAAAGAAAAAAAATAATGAAATGACACTAAATGCTTGAAAAAAGATTTTCATAGTTATTTTCTTTGCTGATGTCCTAGAAATTTGCTGGGTTTGATCTGAAACAAACTGCAGGCAAATGTCAGCTTACTCCTGACATTGTCAAAAATGGATTTTCTTGCTTTATGCCACCCCATACGCAATCAAATACACATTCAAAATACATAATGGTCTGCTGGTTTAGAATTATTGCTTGATCCTATGGCTGGGGAAAAGCAGTGGAGTCAGCCAGTGTTTCTTTGGGGTGCATCAGCGACAGAACTCGAACTGAAGACACTGCAATACCTCCCTCTTCTCCTTCCAGCTCCCAGAGCAATAAAACCTCTCTATGCTAAATTAGACTATTGATCAGTGGCTACCATTCCTAATGGACATCCTGTCTCTCATGTCTGGGATTAGGATGTTCTTCCTACTGCTGGATAATCTTAGTACTGTACAATTGCTCTTTCTCTGCTAATGACTGAATACAGGAAGAAATGTTTCCCTGTTGAGTTTGGTTTTTGAAAAATCTCATCACACAGGCTCACATGAGATGAACCAGAAAGGCCATTTTGTGACCTGGTGCCATCTGATCACATTCAATCTAACTACCAGGTATTTGGGTTACTTCCTGTGAAGGGATGTTACATCATTAAACCACTATCTGCAGCACGCTGTGTGATACTCTGATAATTCAAGATATCATGTCACAATATTCATTAGAAAGAATAAAAACAACAACAACAACAACAACAAAAAATCGCCAAACCTTTCTTCCTGTTCTGGTGATGGTCAAATGATAAGCATGAACTAAAAGTCACACACACCAAACTTGTCAAAAACTTTGAGGAGCCTGAACATCTTTGGGACATGCAGACTTGTGTGGGCAACTTTTCAGCTGGGGTAGCCCCAACACAATGAATCTCAAGCTCTCTGTGATTGCACAAGAAACAGGGCAAAAGACTCCCTTCTCTGTGACCCAAACCCCACAGTTGCTCTCACACAGCCAGGGGAGCATTTCCCACGTGCTCAGCAGATCCTGTGCTTTGGGTGATGGACAGGAGAGTCCAGACAGAAACTGCTCCAGCTCTTGGCCATGTCTGAGAGCTGCTGGGCAAGGAAGACAACAGCACTGGCAGATGACAGTACTTCTGTCAGTACCTCTCCAGACAGCATAATTGTAACTCAGCTCTTCCAGATCCTTTATCGTTCAGACAGGGAAGAAGATCACACATCAATCAATGTTTTGGCATCTCAGCTGTCACCTGAGTCTGTCCCTATGGCCAAGACTGGGGGCAGCTTTTATCCCCTTCATGGAAATCTCCAAAATCTGCACACAGCTTTTGTGTGGGCATGTACCTATTCTATTTTTACCCATCTTTTTCCCAGTCAGAAACACAACTTGGAAGTAGCCTGCAAGTCAGGCTCCCAGGCTGTATGACACAGGACAGCCAAGGACAGAGAGGAGCCCACCTCTGCTTTATGTACCCTAAACTGCATCATGCTACATGTCAGCCCTGGTGGTCAGTTTGTCAGAACCTGACAAAGCTGGAACAATGGACATATCTGAGAGAGTTCATAGCACTTTCCCTGCCTTTTCTATATCCAACATCCAAATAGATGTCAAGGTTTGTTGGGTTTTTTTTCTTTAAGTGTAAGCTCTTTTCTAAAGCACTTGTGGCCTGCAACTCAGTATACAAGATGTACTATGGCATTATGAGATGGTGACAGCTGCTGAAGAAATGCTGTGTTATAAACATGCAATGATGCAGTGAACTGGCAAATCCATATGGCTGGAAAAATGATGAGGAGGAAGAGGAAAAAAATTATTCCAGAGTTCTTGAACAAAATAGATAGTCAGTAGTTTGCTTCAGCTTGCATGCCCTAATCACAGCTTTTCCTTTAATGGAAAAAAGTTTACATTCACATATATACACACATAAATATAACTCTATATAAATAAATATATATAAGTAGTATTATCCTTAGGATGATCTACATGTGACTGGAGAAGCAGAGGTGATATTTTCATACACTACCATATTTCTGCTTCTTATTTCTTTGAGCTTTTTGGCTGAAGAATCAATGTCTTGAATCATCCCAGTACAAACTCTTTCAGGTGTCCCCCACTAAAGCCTGTGTGCATTTTCCCTCTGTGTAATCTCTGCACATACCCACCAGGGAAAGGCCAATCACTCACTTCTGCAGTGCCATCAGTCATGGTGGATTCTCTGTGTGTCAGAATAAATGAGCGTGGACAGGATGGACATAGGACATCACTGAGGGAGACCCCAAAACCACATGGAAATGTTTAAACAGCTTATATATGCCCTCATAATTGATGGATCCCAGCAAGCAGACACATCCATTGCTTTTAAAAACGCTGATAAATCCAAGCCCATGACACATGTTTCTTAGGAAAGCAAGTATTATGGCTTTTTAAAAAACTGAATGAGGAGATGGAAACTTGCAGTCACATCAATCCCCTTTTTCAAACCTGGCTGCTGCAGTTTGCTTCCCATTTCTGAATGGAGTTCCTAATGAAGGGGGCACAGCCTCATGAGCATCATGTTCTAATGGTGGTGGCACAGCCCCTCCTCAGTCCAGCCATTTTTGCTTGGGCCCCAAACACAAAATTAAAATCCCAATTTTGTTACACGGATTTGCACTTACAGCCCCAAAGCAGATGGGAGCAGGCAAAGCTGAAGCTCGTGAATCTGCTCTTTTGTATGGCACTCTTCCATCCACCTTTAATCAATGATGTCTGAGAAATGAAGGCTCAACGAGTATTCAGTCCAGCACTGGCAACATTTCCCAGTGCTCCATAATAATCCTCAGACTTTTATGGAGAGTTTTCTCCCTGGTGATTTTTTTTCCTTGTCATTTAGTGCCACTATTTCAGATTTCCTGTTGCTGAACTGCTGGAGTGTCATCACTGCGTCTATATAGAGTATGAGAATATATTTGGAAAGCTTATATCCAAGGGCCATTGGAGATGACTAACATTTTTACACTGCACAAAAGAAGAGAAAATAAATTTAGGAATAGCAAATAGAGCCACTGTGTTATTTCCTTCCCTGTAAATAAATAACTGTAACACTTCTACTCCAATCGTGGAGTGGGGCATCCAGCATCTTTGTGGAGAAGGAACATTTCAGGCAGCCATAAATGTTCACCCAAGACATTGACAATGAAGGCTTAAGACAGCACAAATTATAGGGAACATGAAAGAAGCCCTGCTTCCCTTGAAGACACCACCTGTTTAAGCACCTGGGAAAAATTATTCATAGCACTTTACCACTACACAGACAATAAAGATCCTATGGAAATGTCTTTGTTTAAAATCAACATTTATGGCCCCGATTTCACAGAAGGCTATGTAAATCCTAACTGGTGCAACAAAAGCAAAATGACATCCTTAAAAACATGGGCCCCTCACACCAGGCTCCAGCACAAGGCAAACCATTTCAGCCTTAGAATTTCATACTTTAGGAGCTGAGAACCAAGACCAGAATTTTCTTCCTTTAATCTTCATTCTGGTTTGCTTCACCTCAGTACATATTTATATAATGAATTTTTCCCTGCACAAAACTGCCCTCCTCAGCTGAATACCTATTAACCAAAAAATGGGAGCAGAATCCATTGGCATTCTTCCTAGTGCTGCCACTCGGTTCTGTGTCCTTGTCCAAGTCACTAGAGATCTGATCCCATAAGAGCAACCAGAACCTCTGTAGCTGGCTCCCCTCCATTTGCTGTGCAGATGGATGATCTCTATATTCACCAGGAAAAGGGAGGCAGGAGACAGACATCAATCAGATGAGAGCCCAGGTGATGTGTGTCCTCACACCCATTCCCAGGAAACACATCCAAGCCTTCATTCCTCTGCATTGTGCCTGATTTATTTATCTGCAGGATGGGAGCCAGAGTATTTCACATCATGCCTTGATCATAGTTATAATTTAGAAGCCCTATGATGCTTCCACGGAAGTTTAAAATACTATGTTTAAAAAGTATCCCATAATTTAATTTGGAACAATAAATTCTACAGTTACCTTGCATGGCTTTGATTTGTTTCTGAGCCTTGTTTGAGGATCTCCTGAAAGCAATTAACGTGTTCTCCAGCCATCTCATTTAACTCTTTTGTTGCTGGGGCTCTTTGGGAACAACCATTTCACCAGGGTGGAGAAAGGGTTTGGGTGTGTTTGTGTCACCACACAGCAGAGGTGGCCCAGGACAGCACGCTCCAGTGTGAAGGATTTGGAGCACCAAACTGCAGGATGAATGGAGCCAAGGACCTTCCAACCCCTCCATGAATCATTTCATCATCCAACTAGGCTTTTTTCCTTACATTCAGGGAAGAGCACTGTGGGGTGAGATAAGGGTAAGGGTCTCCAGCCCTGACAGCCCTGCTGGGGTTCCTGACCCTGGAGCACCCGCAGCAGAGCTCGCGCTTTCCGTAACGCTTCCTCTCGGTCACGTAGGAGCCTGATGACTTTTGTCTGCTTTCTAAGCTGAGGAAAATACCAGGAACTGTCCTCTCTCCCCACCCCCCACTTCCTTTAGAGAAACCCCAATAGGCTTCACAGAAATAGGAAATGACTGTTGCCTTCAGACTGGGGTTTTGGGTTATAGCCTTCTTTCTCCTCTGCTTCAAAAAGTGACTTTTCCTTCCTTTTCTCTGTGCCTCAGTCTTTCAACCTTATTTGAATTGAATGTCCTCTTTTTTTTTTGATCCCACTTGTAACTCAAGAGTGTTTCAGTCACCACAGAAGAGATGCCAGCAGCTGAGACAGTAAAACAGACAAATAAATGAGTACAGTTAAATTTCTGTTAAATTTTGTTATTTTTATTAAAACATAAATTCTCCCTCTCAAATGCTGCGTCTTCAGAAGGAGTAAAGCTGGTGAAGGGACAGGGAAAGTCTGGCTAGAGCAAAACTCTGGCTTTGAGAGCTGGGTGAGTGGGTTCGTAGTGGGGTGAGAAGTTTGTCCCTGGTTTGCTGGAGCCTGCATGGACACATCAGGCTCCCAGAGCTCTTGCCACATTATGAAGGAGGAGCATGTGGCTTCACCAGAGCAATATCCACAGGCTTCTTATCAAGGAGAAACCTACTATTCACCTTGGCTGCTGCCATAATTTTAGACTAGGGGAAGGGACTAAAAAAGAGTAATCAAGACACAAGATGTTCCAGCATTTTCATTTTTCTTTTCATTACATTTTCACTGAGTAAAAATAAGTCCTTAAAATGCTGTCTAAGAAATCATGCAATGTTTAATACTGCAGTGGAAGATTTTCACAGTGTTTGGTTGAGGATACAATCTGCCCTGGCAACAGTTGTGGCTGGTTATTTTTCCAAATGAATGAAAACACAGATACAGGCAGGAGTTACTGCAACTGCTGCTGCCTCATTTATATCTGCAGTCAGGTTGCTACTGGTACAAGTGCTCAGTTTTATACAGGAAGCACAATTGCAGGTGCAGAACTCCAAGCTCCTGTTTACACCCACCAGCAGGAGACTCACCTCCTTAAATGCATCTGTCTATGTGCAAAGCACTGGAGAAATTGCCATAATAATGATACCTTCCCCAGAGCATACATAAATATTACAATGTCCCTTCTGCAGAAAAGAAAGTTAGTGCAGGAGTAAAAATACATCACTTCAGGTCACAACAATGGAACAGAGCAGACAGGGAAATTCAGGAGCTCCTGCTCTTTAAGACAACGTCTGCTTCTCCATTTTAACTTGCTTAAAAAAAAAAAAATTAAAATCGAGAAACTTTATAAAAACCACAAAAAGTGCTGGTGAATCTATTTCGTATTTGTTTGTTCTGCAGTTGCCAGAAGGTCTTTCGGTCTCCTTGTCATTTTGCACTATATGACCTAAGTAACACTGATATTTATTGCTCATTTTCATTTAGCTCTTTGAAGACCGATCCACTTAATGATCAGAAACCTCACACAATTTAGCAGATAACATCACTGCAGAAACTTGTTGGGAAGCTTTAATAAGTAAAATGAATACTAAGAGGTGGGCTGGGGTGATTGCTGTGTTTTAATCCTCGATGATAAGAATCAGAGTCATACCTGCCCATTCTTGCTCTGTGATTACACAGACAGAGCAGCTCAAGTGGACACAGATCCTAGGGGATGTTGTTGCAGTGACTACCTCAAGCACTTGTAAGACACACATTATGATAATAATGCCTGCCCTTGGTGTCACTTGCGTTTACCCCCACCCAGCTTCTCATGCAGGAGGTGATTCCTGTTACCTCTGATCTGCAGATGGGAAAACCACAGAGATCCCAGGCAGGGCACAGTGCTGGGGCAGCTGAGCACTGAAACCCTCCCTCCATCCTCCCCCAGCACCAGCTCAGGGATGAGACCACTTTGGAGCAGGGGATCATATAGACCCCAGTCATTAGGTCAGGAAGCTACAGGAACCCAGTCTAGGGTCACATTTCTGGATTTGAAATACTTAAACGTATAAAAGGGAGTATCACAGATTATAAAAGGAAGAATAACAGGGTACTGCCAGTACACACAGGCAGTGAAACTCAGTAACTTGTTCAAGGTCGTACAGGAAATAGGAAGGGGAGCAAAGAGGAGAATCTGGTTCCTCCTAGTCCTCAGTTCATGTCCCAACAGCTGGACGTGGCTCTGTGACACATGGAAATACGCCTTTAGTCCTACAGCAAAATGCTTCAAATTACAAACTTCCTACTGTCCTCCCAGAGTGTTTTATTTGTGGAAACTTAAAAAAAAACAACCCTGGTCTCTATATAATAACAAACATGGAAAGTTGTTTTCTTGCAAAACTGTAAATAAAGAGGAATTTATATTATTGCTACAATCTTTCTGGTCCTCAGTGACAGGGTGACCCCCGTTGGCGCACGGAAATGGAGCAATTAATGAGTAATGGACCGTTTCCTGATATGCAGATGCTGCAGCCCATCTTTTGTTCTCAGATCTTCAGGGACTATCTCTTATCACAGGGCTTTTCCCCTGTGGAGAAACACTGGGAGGTTGCTTTAGGTAACACAGCAATGGGTAATTTTCAAAGCCAACTTAAATTAAAAAGTCTTTTCAGCAGTTTTGAGTGTGCCATTAGTGAATGACTGCATGGTAAATTATTTGACTCACTCTCAAAGAGACTTAAGGTTAGAAATTTTATGGGTTTCTGACCTTTTGTCAGGAAGGCACAGGAACCACCACCTCCTTGTCATTAAGTACCTTCAAGTCTCATTTGAAACCACTGGGTTCTTTTCCATTACCTGCAGTCTTTGCAGGAAATTTCACTTTGAGGGCTGAATTGCAATTCATTGCATATCAGAAAAGGCCAAATCCTGGGGTTGTTTGTTTGTTTGTTTCTGGGGATGTTCACCTTTTATATACAAACAGATGGCATTGGAACAACAGGTCTCTGTGCATGAGGCAGGATTTTGTGGATGTGCAGCTCTCCAGCGAGCATAAAACAAAGTAAAACCAGATTGAAAACTTTCATTACCCAGCAATGCAAGTCACAACAGCAGGGTTAAATCTGTTTCTATTTAGACAATATCTGGAACAGCGTTTTATTATACAGCCTGTAAAGCACTGCCTGTGCATGGGTGGAAAGTACATTGTCTCCTGAAATAAAGAACTGGGGCAGGATTGTTTAGAACTTTCTTTTTTTCTTCTTTTTCGTTAACCATAAATACAAAGTAACCATTTCTCCATAACATTGAACTCTTTGTGTCCTTCCTATAAACAATAAAACTATCCGAAAATAAACATCTACTTAGAATAAATATTAATTCAGAGGCCTTTAAAATATGAATCAAATAGTCTCTGCAATACCATCTCTTCCCTGATAATGCAAAAGCCACCCCATGGGGCTTAAAACTGAGGGATTTCAGGGTGTCTTATGATGCTCACTCTGAGCAGGCTGAATGCCAGGCTTTGTGAAAGGTTCTGTCTTAAAAGACAGAGTCCTAATCGCTTTCAACTTTTCTAATTCTTCACATTCCTTCCTAGCAAAATAACTGCCTGCCTCATAATGGCAGAAACATTTGGAGACTAAAAGAAACAAACAAAAAATAATCAATTTTCAAGGTCCACTTGCAGACAGAGGAACTGTTTATGAAGCACTTACTGTTCAGTTGCAGGAGAAAATCTTGTCTTAATGGCAAAAAGGGAAACATGGAAATACTGGGGAGAGTTTTTTCAGTGGGTGGGTGTGGGCATAGAAACTCTCCTGCCCTACAACTCAGATGATTGATTTCTGCAGAAAATAGATCCCACCTTGTGCCTCATCCAAGGAAACAGGAGTTTTCAGCTGTGTGGAACAAGGAGTGGGTGCCACCAGCTCTCACAACACAGACCGTGTTTGCTGCCCTCAGAGGGGTCAGTGTAGCTTGTAAAAACATCCCCATTTTCAAATTGGCCCAATCCTGATGGAGTGAGCAGAGGTCACCCAGCATCTGAGCAGTTTTCCCAGGCTGGTTTTGGTTTCTGAACCAAAAATCTCCCGCTGTGCTTTGGCTCACCGTATTTTACACATTTCTCACTGACAGGGAGAAGAAACTGAAATTCCAATTTCAATCTTTCAACATGAGGCCCATTCTCAGCTTTTCTCCTTGCTGTGCACAAAACTTGGCGTGGTTCTTGCAGCAGAAGCTCATTCACATGGCCTTGCACCCCTCCCTGTCACAAAACACTGACCCCACGTGGAAACGCTTCTGATTAAAACCTCATGGATCCACCAGATTCCACGGACCATGCTTCGGATCACAGCCAGTCATTCTCTAAAATAATCCATCTCCTGCCATGAGGTTAGAGGTTGGGTATTTTGCTAGTCTTATCTCCTCTTGGGTCTGATTTTGATCTTTATCTTCTATAGTAATATTCCAAAAAATAAAAAAATACAACAGCTTTTATCACCTTAATTTAAATGTAAGACTTGCTTTTCAATTCCAGTTAAGTAATTCATTTAGATCTTGCCAGAGATGTTGAAAAGCAAATATGCACAGATGAGAAGCAACCATTCTAAAAATATGAATGGAAAACATCCAGTCTTTCCTGTTATGCTTATAGATTTCCCCTTACAGCATAATATTAAAATTACCAGCTCTCATGTGGTATAATTTGGTTACATTCCCTAAAGACACATGAAAGTAGTCCCAAAGGAGCTACTTACTTCAGTGAAAATAGAAGGTGCTGAGCACATCACTCAAGAACTTTCTTTTTTTTGGTTATTAGTGGGTGGGAATATTGGTTTATTGCCTAAATCTCCCCAGATTGTCCTTCCATACAATCAAGAAGGAGTCAGGTGGAGTGGTCCAGCTCACAGGGTTTCATGTCTCTGGGCCTTGGGGTCTGTCACCTTTGCATGCATACAGAGGAGCTGGAACAGCAGAATAGAGTCATCCCCAGAGCAGTGATGCAGCGAGAGGATTTGCACAAATGCAGAATATCCCTGAGTGAACAAAGCCCAGAGCTCAGCTCTTCTGTCTGCGACAGCTGCAGAGAAACCACAATGTTCCTCTTACTGTTCCCGGCCCAATGAGCAAAACACTTCCGAAACCTTCAGCACTGGCCTAACCCTGCTGGCCTGGAGGCTAAAGCCAGAGCTAGTGACATTTGCTTGAGGGCTCTGGAAAGCCTGATCAGCTGCTGGAGCTGCTGCAGAGCTGCTGAGTGCATTCCCCTGCCCGCAGCCAGCTCCGTCCCACCGCTCTGTCCCTGCCCGAGCAGGAGCTGGGCTGCCCTGCTGCTTTAGGCTTGGACTACCCTGCTGGGTTGAGGGCAACAATTTCTGATGCACAACAACAGGAAGAGTCCAGAATAAACACATTAAGTATCTTAAATTTGCAAGTAAGTGCACAAGCCATTAGGCACTGATATAGTCCAACAGATAAGCTCGGTGGTTAACTTTGAACATACAAATAATACCACTGACTTCACTTCAACATTATGTTGCATGCTTAACATTGGGCTCATGCTGAAGTGCCTGACTGATTAATCCTCTCCCTGTGTACTTCAGCTCAAGTTTGTTTAGGGTCACTTGATGCCATCTTACACAGATAGGCAAGAGCACAGACAATAAAGCAATATGCTGGAACCAGTTTTCGCACACTGGAAAGCAAAGAGGTAAGTGTCCTAGGAATTGTTTTCCCATTGAGTATGGCCCTTAGTAAGTACCTATCACTACATCACCTAAGAAGTTGAACCTGCAGTTCTCAAGATATCACAAGTTCTGGATGCCATCTCAGTTCTGCCAGGGTGTGGCCATGGTACCAGCCCTTAATGAAGAGGATACACAGTAAGTGTATTTCTGAAAATTTGTTTACACTCTGGCAACAGTCACTAAAACAAATAGAGCTAAAAGAGTCATTTTGGTTAGCTTGGTATTACACATTACACTTCTGTGGTCTTCACACTCTAATGGCAAGATTTGTCAGCTTCCTAAATTGATCCATGATGAGTAAGTAGACAGAAGACTTGTAGGAAGCAGAGACTTTTTGGTATTGTCTTTGGGTTTCTGCTTAGAAATAGCTCCTCTAAAATTGTATAGATTTCAACAGTGACATGGGAGGGGGGAAGTGTGAGCAGATTGTTCTATACAGATTCATTCTCCACTGAGGAGTCAAGGGGTTGATTCTCAGTGCAGCCATGTGGGTTTCAGTGGATTGCACTGGGCTGACAAGGAAGAACCTATTCCTAGAGATTCTTTCCTTATCTAACCTACACCACTTTCTCAGTAGTTTGCTTTAAGGCCACTTCACATTTGTGACTGTAACAAGAACTGGTTTCTAACTTGAACCCACTTTTCAAGGCACCACCACTGTGGAATTTCCACAAGTACCAGCCAGGGTGGTTTTTGGCTCCCATTACCCATGCAAGGGAGAATCTTACCTACAGCCAGGTATAAATCCCCACTTTCTGGCCTAATAAACAACTGTCCCATGCAAAGGGGTAAATCCCAGCTCTGTCACCCACCTTGCTGCTGTGAGTGAACTGAAACAGATGAACTGCAAATCCCTTGTGAAGTGAAGAAACTGGGACCTGTACAGCAATTCTCCTCTTGCTGTGTGGAAACACTTATCCTGAGCTCAGTACAAGGGCTCTACCAAATCCTTGTAGCTGTTCCTGAAGAGTCAGAAAATTATTATAAAATTGGATTATAAAATCCAATAATTAGCTGCAGAAGCTAATTGCTGATATTCTGTTAAATTAAAAAAAAAAAAAGCTAAATCTTTTAATGATCTGTGTAGCACAGTGCTCTAAATGTATGTTTAAATAAAGCATGTATCTTATTGAACACATCCCACACTGGACCTTTCAGATTATACATAAATAATTAGATTTGTCCCTCTTTAGACAAATTATCAGTAAGAAAAGTTTTAAAATATTTTCTTGTGAAATACAGTGCTATTCCTTTAAATAAAGGGCTTTGGCAGTTCTGTAAGGCAGTTAGCTTAGCATCATTAATACAGAATACAGTCTATCAGCATTTAGTGAACTCTCAATGACCCTGGTGGAAACTCCTTTAGCTTATACTTATGAAAAATATTATTAAAAAATGCTGTTGAAATGTAAGCATCATTTATAGTCAGTGTTAAACTGGAGTGCTACTGCCAGCTCCATCAAGCATTTCACCAAAGATGGGGAGCACTCATCTTCTTTTCTTAAGGATGCAGAGGAACTCTGAGAGATGGAAATGGGAGCTTCCCAGAACATCTCACTTGTCTCCTGCCATGTGCACTCATGCATTTCTCTTCTATTTGCTATTTCACCTTTCAGCAGAAATCTCATAAAATTGGCCTATGTGACAAGTTTTCTATTTCACCTGTTTTGCAACAGAACAAGGAACGTGTGCTATGGACATGAGCACGTCCTGGTGTGCCAAGACACAGCCTTGGAAGGTCACAGCTCCTCCCTTGGAGCAGGGCATCTTGGTCAGGAAGGATCTGGGGCAGGAAGTCCAGGGCTGTGTCTGCTCTTCCTGCTTTGTAGAGGAGGAAATTTTAATACTTCTGTGCCAACAAAAAACAGTAAATGACTTATTTTGGTCATTTAGACAGAGACCTTTGGACTGCTGGACTCCCATCTGCACTACCATCCACTGGATTATGTCTGCATGTAATATCCATGTAGCACAAAAGGTTGTATGAGAATCTAAGCCTCCTGAAGAAGCAGTGTGAGGTAGTTTTTGTCATGGTGTGTAGCTACCCAGGACTACACGTGCCCAGCTATGATCCTTGTGTTAGGATATTTGTTACCTCGGGCTCCCTGTAAAGTGGACACACACACAAAGGACAAATACACTTCCCCAGGGTATCCCCAACTGGATATATAAGGGAGATTAAATGCCTAACTTAGGCTCCTAACTTTGACATTTCATTTAATCCAGGCCTTAGTCCAAGCTTTGGCAGTTGTGAACTGAACTGAACTGAAGAAGCTCTTGCAAGCTCCTTCTTTGAGGAGACACATCTGGAAAGAGGGGCTGAGCCCTCAGCCCACAGCATCAGTGCTCTCGTGGACCAGGCACACGAGGATTGTCTGAACCCTCTATGTCAGAAAAAGGGGTTTTCCACATCTGGAAGAAGGCCACCACTGGAAGCTGAATCTGGCCAGACCAGTTAGCAACATTTTTGAGATAAATAAAGCAGTGCATTTCTTGGGCCACTGGCTGATTATAATAGCTATGAAATTACCCAAGTTAGTTCACCACGTCAATAAAATTCATACAAAAATACCACCAGAATCTTGGCTAACATGTGGATAACTGTACAAAAGCAACCCAAGCCAATGTGACAGCCATTTAAGAGGACTAACCTCTGTCATACGGTTTTCATTTTATGTGTATGCTGTACAAACACAACCACCACAAATATGCATTACAGGCTGCCTGGGACTCACTGCTGAGGTGAATTAGCACTGCAGTCTGACCTGTTGAAAAGCTTAACCTTTGACCTGCCATGGCAATGGTGGTTGCAATTTGCAAGCCATTCTTGTGTTGAGTGGCTGAAAACATACTTATTTACTTGTGTAAAGCCATAAATGAGATGGGTTGGGTGAGCTCAGCCTACTTCCCACTCCACAGACCATGTCACAAAACAC
This sequence comes from Fringilla coelebs, assembly GCF_963513975.1. Taxonomy (NCBI): domain Eukaryota; kingdom Metazoa; phylum Chordata; class Aves; order Passeriformes; family Fringillidae; genus Fringilla; species Fringilla coelebs. Next base: position 5,373,664 of record NC_140040.1, on the reverse strand, counting down.
AACCACATGTTCAGCAAGTTGTTCAGCACGAGGACTGCGCTACTACATCCTGACCCAAATTCACTCCTCAGATAAAGAGTTTTTTTGCATCTGGAGTAAAGAGAATTCAAAGTGACTTCCTTTCTAAGTAACTTCCTCCTATGCTTCCAGGAAAAAAGAAATTCAAAGAAGTTGTGTGAAAATAAAAATGAAAAATCTGCGTAATCTCGTGTCTTGAGAACTGAACTCCTCTGCACAGCCATGCTGCTCTAGCTGTCATCAGCCGCACGTTCCCTCTCGCTGCCCACTGGAAACACTCATCTCCGTGGGGTGAAGCAAGAATTTGCTCACTTTTCCATCTCATCTGCCAGTGGTGCTGTTTAGGAGTAACTGTAGAGCCAGCTGGGAGGTGGTCAGAGACGTCATTTCCTACTCGCGGGTTTTGCAAGGTTTATCACTTATCAGTTTTGTGAAAGATGCCTCGTTCGGGGATGTGAAGCTCTCCCATGCTAGACCTGCTCTTGCCTATCAAATGAAGCCAAATCAGTAGATAACCCAGGTTTAGCAAACTGGATGTTTTGTAATGGAGATAGCTGGATAATAACCATTTCTAGATCAAAGTCAGTGACTAGGCGTTGCTCTTGGCTGTTGGCTTTTCTGTCTGACTGCATAACCACAGGTAGGCTTGAGTTGCAAAATTCAGATTAGGATGCAAACTCCGTAATTTGGGAAGTATTTAGTTGCAGAGACCTGGGGTGGTTCATGGTGAAGTGAGGCAGGAATCAGGATGCTCAGAACCAAGTCTGCACTCGAGTTATGGCCAGCCTGACCAAATGTTACACTCCTGGTCCGTCTTCAACCACAGTGCACAAGCAATTGCATCCCAGAGGAGTTTTCAGATCAGCCTGAAGTCACTTTTGGGGGTTTATTCCTCCTCCTTTCCCTGTATGCACATCTACAAGTTTGCACAAACAAAAAGGCATACATATCACAGCACGCTTTCATTAAAGAAGGTATTCTGATTTTTGCTTTCCATTTAGGTCTTGTCTGATGCTTCCCTGTTGTTTCACATCCTACAACAATAAAAGAAAACAAAAGACTTATGAGATACATTTACAATGCTTCAGTAAAGACATAGACAAAAAGCATTCTTTTTCTCTTACTTTAGGAGCTTTTCATTACCCATAAAAATCTAAAAAGCCCCAAATGAGCCTGGAAGGGTTGGGGAGGGATGTGAGGGAACAGCAGTATGTAAGTTGCAATATATATATTGCTGGTCTTCACTGCTGTCATACACAAACCATAGGCAGCTGCAGCCCTAAAAGTTTTAGGTTAAAATGGAACACAAACCCTGGAATATATCAAAGAATAAGATGACACAGCAAGCAACAGGGAGAGCAGAGGATGGAGCAGAACGTGGATGTACAGGCTTGGCTTGTTACAGCTGTAGGCAAACTGAAGCATCCACAGCCCACGCTGAGATACTGCTGTCATTTTTTTTTTTCCTGAATTGTGGTAAACAATAATAGTAGTAGCAATAATAATAATGACACTAATAAAAATAGCCCCACCATTCCAGGCTGTGCGACAACCTCCTTTCTGGATACTGTTGATAAGTGCAAGACTTGCTTTTAGAATAAATTTTAATGAAAAGTGTTGGGTCTAAAATTGCACTTTGCTGAAAAACTAATCTTGGATGGAATCCATGTCACATTCTTCCCCCATATTTCAAAGTTAGTTTCCGTGGTGCATATCAGCATTTGAAATAATATTACTCTTAATGATAGGGTCAGATTTGTTCATTATGAATAAGGAAGCAGATTTCCTTCGAAGAGGAACCAGTATTCCCCACTGGTTGAGTGTTGGCTATGATAGCTCTGCAGTCAGAGCCTGGCAATAATTACACCTTGGGTTTTGTGGTCATTTTGGATTGGTGTGAACATGATAAATGACACGTTTTAATTTGAACTATTGCTCAGCAGGCCTGTTCAGGTAGGCAATAATTCACTTGAGCAGGCAATAAACCTGAACAGGTAATAGCCCACACTTTGAAGTATGCCAGCAAACTCTTTAGCAACAAAATAAATATGCACATGAGCTTCCGCCATAAATTGTCTTTGGTGAGGCAGACCTAGGAAGGGTTTCAGAGCTGGCTTTTCAGGTACTCATGAGGAGCAGAATGAATCAGTGGGCAGATCCTACTGCTGCATTAATTCTTTGAAGCTGGACTAACAAACTGGTCCAACATCCACGGAAGGCAGCAGGAGCCCTCTGTTCAGTGAGGGAGGGCAGGGTGACTAAGCTGGGAGGGCAGTTTGGTCCTTTTACTGATGTAGGTAAATTGCCTTCCCATGAACCACTGACTCATCAATGAGCTTTTTCCTATGCAGCAGAGCAAACTGCTAAAATGCAGCATCCATGTGCAGAGGAGATTTGCTGCTGCTTGGAAGAGATACAGGAAAGTCCAAACAGCTCTGATTCTCAATGCTCAGGAAATCTAATGGCAAAACTTTGTTTGCCCATCAGTTTTCTTTACAGCATTCCTTTAAGCACTTTTGAACAAGGAGATTTGTCAAACATTGCATTACTCTTATATAACAAATACAATATTTTAAGCCTTTGGGCAAACATGCATTGCTTTATTTACCTAAACCAACATGTTTTGTGCAAATTCCTTCAGACTCGCTGGTAACATTTCCATCACTGTGTGATTCTGTTGTAAAGAAAAGCAGAGATGCCTTTGTTATTTTTTCTTTTTTGGCTGTCAATTGGTCGTTTTTTTATTATAGGTCCCATTCTATAGTGTTATCACTGATTGCCCAAAGCATGTTAACTTGTGATAGGAGGGGAAAAATAATTCAGAGTAATATGACTCAAGTCAACTTGTTTAAGGTTGGTGTAAGTGAAACTCTTGTGATTTCTGCTTTATAATAAACAAGGGAAAGAGCTCAAAGTCAGAAGGAAAAACAGCAACAGATTGAATGGAAAGAGGCAGTTTATCATCAGCTGATGACGGCTGTGAGTCCAGATTGTTCAGCTGCCCAACCATGCTTTCCCAGCAGAGACCCAGGGCAGAGCTACTCTGAGAAACTTCAGTCCCTGAGACAGTGCCTGGTGTGGGATGATCCCCCTCCTGTTCACACAGATATTTCTGTCAGATCACACTGGAGGGCAGGGCAGAATTGCCACCAGTCTCTGGCTGCTGGAGGAGCCCTTCTGTGGCAATTGGCTATGCAGGGCACATCTCTGTTTCCTCAGTGAAGATCGTTTACCTTTAGAAACACACAGAAAATGAATTTCTGGGCTGGGCGTTGCATCCAGATTTGCATTCTTTCCTTGCCTGAAGTTGCCTAGCTCTGTCATTCTGGTTTGATCCATCCCAGGAACAAGATGCAGCAGCTTTCTTCAGATACAAACCTGGATCTGAAAGCCTTCCTTTCCCTTTCCCACACCATCTGGGAGATGGGATTTTCCATCTTTTGTTAAAATAGTTACTTACAAAAGGCGGAAAGGGTTGAGGGCAGTTCACCACGTTTATTTCACTTGGTATGTGTTTGCCCTTGCTTTAACACAGGCTGTTTTCATGCCAAATTACAGTTCTATTTGTTCCCCCACCCCCATTTTTTGTGTAGCTTATGTAGAACATCTGGTTTTAAAAGTGTCGCAATTTCTAAACATATTCTAATGCTCTTGGGATCAGAATATCAACAACTGTCTATTGCGGTAAACCGCATGTCTGGAAAACATTCCTGCAAACTGAGTTCTTAAATAAACATAAAGCATCTATAACACATAATGCAGAGCAACATTCACTCGTAAACTCAATATTTAGACCAGATGAGGTGCAAAATATGTTTTCTCTGGACGGAGACATGGTGATTTACAATAACATTGACGGGCTTTTCATTGTATACAAGAGAGGGCAGAGGTGTGGCATGCAGATCGGAGCCTTTCCCTAAGTGCTCATTCTGCACTTGGGTCCCATCTCGAGGGGAGACCAAGAGTACATCCCCTGAAAAATTTCTACTGTTATTAGAAAGTGGAAATTTAAAAAGAAACTGTAAATTGCTGACAGATTAGACATGCCTGTATCTGATAAGCCCGACCATCTTGTGCAATATCTGCATCCATGCTAATTATCTGCATACATGTGTCTGAAATCCAGAGGCAAGTCAGAGATAGTGTAATGATTAAATAAACTGAATAATACCATGAAAAGAAAATGGAAGTAAGTTGGTGTGAGGGGGAAACTTTTGTTATTTTCAATCGTTACTATTATTATTTATAGGGTGTGGAAAGTAGAACCATAAGCAAATTTGTAGAGATATGCAGTCATACTTTAAAAAAAAAAAGTTTCACTTTGAAAATCCCCTTGACACAGATTTCAGAAGCATTTGCTCTACTCTTAATAGCACAAAAGCAAATAATCACTTCAAATCACTTTTTAGCAGTATTGTTGGCTGATGAAGTTGGTTGACAGGAAATGGAAAAGCTGAAAACTCATTAAACTGTTGCTAAATGCTATGAATATATTTTGATTATTCTTCCAGGGTACTATTTCTTAGAAACATTACCTTCTTCCTCCAAAATAGAGCACCAAATACTTTCTTCCAATTAATTCTTGAAGAATTTCTGTTCTAAATTTAATGCAAAGGTGCTTCATAAGGAGAAAAGATGAATATATAGGCTTAGGCTGATGTAATTACATTTGAAGGTTACCAAGAAGCCTAGTGAATCCACCTCCTGCGGCATCTCAAAGTTAAGGTTTATCAAAGGAAAATTGAAAAATTAAGTCAAGCCTTATCATTTTACTCCCTGATATTAAAAAGGGTTGGATCTTTTTTTTTTTTTTTTTGATGATTAACATCTGGAGTTATGTAAGGCAAGATAAGGGTGTTAGAACATCTCACTTCCCTGTATGAAGATCATCTCTCTTCAACTGTATGGAAATGAGGGCCTCCACCCAAATATCCCATTAAGCAACCAAGGACATTTTGGCCCAAAACCTGCACGTATCAGGATGGAAACACCTCCCTTGCACGTTCACCACTGGAAATAGGCAGCTGGACCCAAGTGATTACTGCGGAAGACATCCTGCTTGCTTTGAAGACTGAAGACCTTTTTTGAGGTTGGTGGATTTTTAGGTCTCACAAGGAGAAATGTTTAGGTTCTATTCCTCTGTCCCTGCCTGCTGTAACAAATTAGGTTTCCCATTGCCATTGTGGGTTACTGGGCTGACCTGGTGTAGCTGAAGCTCTAAAAAAGGGCCTCCAAAAAGATGAACCCCTTTCAGCTCACTGGAAGCGAGCGGAATTTGAACAAATCAGAGTGAAAAGGGCCGAGCACTCAGCCAAACGTGTGTCAGGCCTGAAACAACTGTGCTGTAATGCAAAGCAGATTTGTGCCAGCCTGCATGGGCTCCTCAGCCATGGCACTCCCTCGGGATGCACCGGTGGAGCGTGGTTTGGGACATCCAAGCAGTTCATCCTCTCGCATCTGCGAGTGACGCCGGAGGAGCCGCGTGCTGAGCATTGACAATTACCTGGCTGGTGTCATTCCCACAAAACAACTGCTTTTTGCCAAGTCTAATCACTCTACTATGCACCTCACCTTCTTGAATGAGAGGTTCTCATTCAAGCATGTAGTTTATTCCAAAACACATGCTGCATTCATTAGAGTTGAATATTAACGAACACCTTGAATTCTTGGAGCGTTATTAGTATCAGGTCTCTTGGCTGCTGCTAGGACAGAATGCCTTATGGGAAGCTTGATGCCCAGCCAGGACTCAGATTACAAAGCATACACGTCTTTCTTTCAATATATTGAAGAAGTCACTCAACTTTACAGATCATCCAAGTACTTCCTAAACACATGTGGTTTTCCAAAATGTTAGCGCTGGGCTCGCAAAGACTCTGCAAAACTCTGGTTTTCCTTTTTCAGAAACTGGAAAACAGAGATTAATCACCAAAAACTTTAAAGCCATTAATTGTTTCTTAATAATTTTTTTTATTCAGGCTTTGAGCGGTTTTGATAAAATCCCGTAAGAAAATATAAAGAATAAGATCTCATGAGGACAGTTAAGAGCTCAGATTGTTCTGTGTCCTCCTGCTTATGGCAAGTTTTTAGGTAATGACTAATGTCCTGAAACCAACTCAGAACTAGTAGCATTTTCCAGGAATCTGAACCATACGTTTGCATGACCTCCACCACATGAATACTTGAAAACTTTTCAAATTGTTAAGCCTTGAAGTATAACTTTCCCATGAAGCACAAAATTTTTTTTACATTTATAAAGGCTGTCAGTCACAAGGGGTAAATAAAGTCACAGAGGAAGTCTGAGGTTGTGTGGATCACCTGAGTACCAGTTCTGCATCCTGCCTCTGAAATTGCTCTTGTTCTACACATAAAATTATGCTCTGCACATAATGTGTAGAGCAAAGAGACACTCTCAGTACAGTATATCAGTGCATTTCTTAAAGCTGCATCCATTGTAATATCACATTTCTTCAAAGTATTTTGTCTTTAGCATCCTCTGTTGAGTAAGATGGAAATAAATATTTGTGTTATTACTCCTGAGGTATAATGTTTATTATTTATTCTAAAGAGTCATGGTCATAGACTTCTCACACAACTTGAGACCAGCATTCTCCCCAGTTTCTCTTCCACCCTGTTGCAACTCATTCCCCTGATCTCAAGGACTATCTGGTGGCCTCTGCACAGACACCCAACAGGCCCATCAGGTCTGCCTCTGGGGCAGCTGTGAACCTCTGGTGAGATGATGGAGAGCACTCCAAGGAGACCCTGGTGTGTCCCTAGAGCAAGGACACAGCACTTTTGAGGAGTTCAGGCCTTTGCAGTCATGTAAATTCTGCAGGGGAAAGTCCCTTATCCAATGTCCCAGTGTCACTTCAGAGTTTGCACTGATGCAAAGGGAGACATTTCACAAACTACAGCGTGTAAAATCTGGCTAGGATCAGTCCAGCTCTGCTGTTTAGCTGAAATATGCCTTGAGATATAGGATAGCAGAGGAGATGCTTCTTTAAAGAAACCAACACATGGATTTTGGATAGGATTAGGCACAAATATCCTCCTGCTTTTATAAATATTGACAAAAGGAAACAGGAAGATAGGTCTGTCCATAAAGAGAAGGTCTATTAACCATAATGCTTCTCTATTCGAGTGATAGTTTTATCTTTGTATTAAAACAAAAAGGGTAAGGCTAGATATTACTTTTTTATACTGATAGTTCCAACCCTCATAAAATATTAGTATCTGTATCAGCTATAAAAATTAACAGCTCCAGATCCTTCAGTGTTGTGGTCCTCAATTTTATTTTATCACCAGCTTTCCAGTTGTCTGTGTGTGTACGTGTGGGTGTGCACACACGTCCCTTCCCTTTAAGCTGTTGCTGAATAGGCTGATAATTGCTCAGCAAGGCTGTATGGTTGAGCTTGCAAGTGGCACTCCTGGTTCCTTTACATCAGAGGTCACTATTGTACAGTGAGATCCTGATAGGAGATAGTGATAACATGATGCAAAAAAAAAAAAAAAAAGAAAAAAAATCCCAAACAAAAAAAAACACTAGAAGAAAATTCTGGTGTTCTCAGCAGGGATTGCTCTCCAGTTAAATAACTTTCTAGGTACAAAACTCAAAAATTGTGTCAGGCATCTCAGTCCAAAACTGCCCTTTAAAAGCATTTGGGAGCCAATGTAAACATTAAACTCAGTATGATGTTTGTATTCACTTACCCAATCTAACTTTTATTAACAATTAATCCATCAAATTTCAATGCCTATAAAATCCTCTGAGTCACAAGCCCCTCTGGAAGCCTGTATCTCGAAAACAAAAATGGCAATTACTGGCATTATTTTTTTGATGCAGAATCACATTTAAATGGGGTTTAACAAACTGGAGAATTATCTGCATTTCTACTGTCTAAAGGCATCAGATTCCCTTAAAGCTCATATACAGGGTAATGCATAGAAACTACAGGAGGCAGCCAGTACATATGGAACAGATAAAGGCCACATAGTTTATTGAACCTTGTGGCCTGCTGATGTAAGAAAATAAGCTTTGCAATGAGCAGTCAGATCTTAACATCAGGCTGCTCCTTTGCTCGTGTGTAATGGATGATAGCTCTCAGAGGGCCAGATTTGGATCCCCATATTTATCAGGAGTCTTACTTCAGGCTCTGGCCCTCAGTACACTGAATGAGGGATTTAGAAACGTTCATTCGTAATATTTTCTCTTCTCTGAGCAAAGTGTGTTGAGAGGCAGCTGGAAGGTTTCATGTTCCAGCAGCTGAGGGGAAAGAGATCCTGAGACCAGGTATATGAAATCTTTCCAGCACTGATGAGCCCTCCTCTTCCAAAGAGATAAACAGTTCTTCGTCAGGGTAAGAGCAATTTGGACTGAGCTGTCTCATCATTGCAATGACCCCTTGCTGAAATTTTAAACCAACTAGAGGAGCCAAAAAAGCAAACACTGTGTGCCATTGCCTTTACTTGCCAGCAGCAAGGCCTCAACCACTCCTGAGAGTTACCAAATTTTCTGTTTCTTTTTTTTTTTAATTTTTTTCTTCCCTTAAAACCGTCCTTTCCAGCATTCAAAGTCTTGCCATGTTGGGATCATTAGCAGTGAAACCAGCCCAGGAGAGTCTGGTGTAAGCATAAGGGAGGCAATACTCTCACACCTTAAATCTGGTGCCAATGGAAACATTCCAAATGATATAGACCCCAGCACAGCAAGGGCTTGAGGAAAAGTGTGAAGATACCTGAAGAAGCTGTAGAGCTGCCCTGTGTGTTTGAGGACTGTCAGCCTCTGCAGATGGACAGAATTCAGTCTCTGGTGGTACAGTCCCAATGCTTGTGTGCCCAGGAAGCCTCCTATGTATCTGTGGAGAGATGCTCCTCCTTATTGAAAACTGTGGCTGTGGCAGTGAGTTTGGGCTCATAAACTGTTTCTTTGCTGGTGGCACATCTATTAAAACACTGGGCTTTTGCTAGAGGAGACCTTTTTTGACTGCAGACTATGGAGCTGTGAGAAGACTGGGTGACTGTTTACTCTTCTGCATTACCAGCAGCTCTCCCTGAATGCTTTCCTTTCTCTGCCTAATCCAGCACTTCTGTTGGGAATTAACTCCAAACCCCAGATCTTGGGAAAGCTTAGGCTGAGAGGAACCTCTGGATAAATATGATTTCATTACAGCATCTCAGAGGTGTATCCCATATTCTCCCCCAAGGAGACACCTACTTCCTCCCAGACACTCCAAAAGTGCAGGTTAATCTCATTCTTGCTATGCAAATCCTTTTCCTAATATGCATTCATTAAATATCCATCTTCTCTTCAGTGAAAACCAGCTGTATTCCCAACCTGTTCCTGCTCTCACAGCGCACTTCTGGCTCACCACACCGCAGTCAAACATCCATCCTACCCAGTGAAACAATGTGACCAAGCTACAGGACAAATTAAAACGTAGATACTCAGGAATCCATTCATGACAGAGCAGATATCTACAAAGAGCACTTTTAATGTCCTATTTTCAGAAAAATGCAGGGAATGATAAATACATTCCAAGATTCTGCGCTAAAGCGAAAGCTCTGAAAAACTCACAAATACTACAAATGAGGTGGATGGCTCTTGTGCAGATAACAGGAGGAGAGAAGGGACAGCTGCTCACCAGCTGTGGCCTGAGGTGAGCACTGCTGAATGAAAGGGAATCCCAGCCCTGGCAGCCAAGGAAATGCAGTGACTCAAACCAGCCCCAGTGCAGCTCAGAGTCAGGCGGGTCAGTGCCGAGCCCAGATGAGAAAGAAGGGGGTCATGGTCACCAGTGGCATAAGCAGATAAAGAGATCCAACAGCAGCAGGGAGACATGCCCCCCCTGAGCAAACAGGGGAAGGTCACACAGCTCACAGCTCCCCTGCAGCTCACAGCAAAGCTGCCCCTGTGCCCTGGACCAGCACAAAAACCACTGAAGCCCCGTTGGAAAGGTTATTGCCTGGTGGTATTCTCCAAATTACCTCCAAAGAGTCCCCTCCGTCCTGATAATCTGAGAAAATGATTTGATCTTTCGTCTACAAAGACAAAAGAGAAGCAAACATTCAGAGCAGAATAATGTGTTGATTCACAAATAATAGAAACTAGAAACTTGAGCTCATTTTCCACCTCCTTAATATTTTCTGCATCGTGTGGGTAGCAGTCAAGAGCCAATTGTTCCTAAGGTCACTGTATCTGTTTTTGCTTTAAGAGAAGAGACTTTAACATTTCAGGATCAACTGTTATATATATATTTTATCCAATAGCATATGACATATGGAAATGTCTCCCTAGGAACTGTTGAGATACACAAACAGAACAATCATAAAGCTTTCATAAGAGCTTGTGGTCTAGCCACGGGGAGCACTGGTTCAGTCCTGATTACCTTTCATCTTCCAAAGGTTAATACCCTTCATTCCATTTTTGCTCATTATGCTGTGGACCTCAGACAAAAGCCTGAAAGCAAAGGTCCTTTGTGATTCTTGCTCCTAGAAAGTAATTTTCCACGGGCAGATCTCGGCATAGTTCTTCACATGAGAGAAATGAAGATTTATCCTCAAGGAACGGTTCTGTAAGAGAATACTCAACACTTGAAGTCATACAATTATATATTTTAGTTTAAAAATATCTAAATCTCCATACAATAGTTCTTACACTTTAAAAAGAGGTTATATATTCACCATAGAGCCCTGTGGTGACACATTCCCCATTAAGCCCTCGTTCTATATCCTGTTCTCTATTTCTATGGTTCTCTCAATTTGCATTTCAGTGATGCACTCTGGGATTCTCTAGATGAGACACACCAGTGAAATGTTAAAATAGTTTCATAGTCTTTATTGAATACATTTTTACCATTAAAGGCCTGGAATTATATGAGAAGTTTTCAGCCTAACACATAAGAAAACAATTATTTAGATAAAGGAGATCTCCACAGCTTATTTATTTCTTGTTCTTCAACCTATTACATGACATCATTTTAATATAAAAGAACTTTGTAATTATGATGCCTTTACTGATAATTCTTTGTTGTACACCACTGGATCTTCCTTATCTGAGCCCAGAGATCTTTTTACAGATTTCATACTCACACCTTAATGAAGTCCCACAAAAAGCCTTTCAACCTCCCCAACCCTCTGCTTTGGCGTGCATTTTCTGTAGTTCCCACATTTTAAGCTTTAATCTTTGCCTAGAGGGCAGCAAAACAGCATCTCCCAAGGACTCTGATACCTAAATTTCCTTCCTTTCCTCAGCGAAGGACCAAAACCCCTCCTTCAGTATTTCTAATGCCGCGCTGGAAGGCACGGCCAGAACTCAGCCAGTTTTGGCCAGTGTGGCTTGGCACGGCCCTGGCGTGGCCAGCCCTGTCTGTCTCCCCACTGACCCAACAAACCAAGCTGGGACCTGCCAGGAAAGAGCCTCCAGCAGCCATCCCTGGAGTGTTGTGTCAAACCTGCTGCCAGCGACCCAGCAGCTATGAGGTAGTGTCTCCGGCTGCTGGGCTCCAGATTGCAGGACCAGCTCAATTATTTAATGATGGGGCAGACGTTACTGCTGAGCCTGGGGCTTGCAGCTCTCCTTTCTGGGCCTGAGTGTGGGCTGTGAGGAAATGCTGGCAGCACCACAAGGGCACGACTGCTCCCTTGCAAAACTGAGATGTCTGGGAGGTTTTCTCTCCCAGCGAGGTGAGAGGCTGAGGTGTGGCTCCATGGAACAAAAGTCACCTGGCTCGTGGGATGAGGACACAGGTAGGCAAGCAGTCCTTTGGCAAGGCTGTTCTTTGCATTTTTACCAAAAAAAACCCCCCAACATAAATTCAAAAGCAGACAACATTCAGAAGTATCTCTCCAGATCTCTCAAATCTCTGAGGAAAGACATGTGCCCAGTGGGAATTACCCCTACATCACCCTCCAAAGGATTTGAATTCCACAAGAAAATGCACTTGAAGCAGCAGTGAAGTATTTCCTAGATTAGAGCAGATAACACTGAAGTTGAAAACATTGGAGTCAATGGGAACAGGAATGTCCTCAGCAAAGAGAAACATCTGAATAACTGAGCAGCAAGACTAATAAATCTGGGTTCTCCTGGCTTTGTGTGCCTTGACTGGCCCCTCTGATGCTTCATGAAGGCTCTGCTATAGATTCAACCATTGGGAAAGGCATGACTGGAATATTTCTTCCCTACCTTGCTGCCTATATTCACAAACCAGCATAGGCAAATTTTTCCCCCCTTTTTTTTTGTCTTCTGCTCAAATTGACCAAAAGGATTAAAAGTTATCCAGGGAAGATAAAAATGGACAGAAACAGATTAAGATAATAGTCTCTCCCCTCTAGAAAATGAGAAAATGTGCCAGAAAAAAAGTAATTACAATTCAAGTCAGCTATTTGGAGATATGAGGGCAGAACTCATGCAGGAGTGTCATCCCCTCAGTATTTGGAATTACTTAATCTTGCTGGGAGACAGCAACAAAAATAATAATAATAAAGGCTTGCAGCTAGGGTCAGTCCCTAGCAGATACTTGCAAATGTTTTCAAGTGTTTCCAAGGGATAACCCCAGCTCACAGCCAGAACAGATCAACTACTTTCTATATGGCACTGCCTCTGTCATGTTTCTTGTGCCCAGGTCTGGCAATGGTGAGCCACAAGCCATTTTGATTTCCTTTGTGGATGCCCAAACTCTCTCAAAAAGCACCAAAAACTATTAGAAACCTCAGCCAAAGTTCACTTGAATGTGCAATTTGCCTGAACTGGTTTGTCTGCGTTCTCTGCTGTAAGTTCACAAAACTCTAAATTCACAGCACACTCATACCCACACTCACAGGTTGCTCTGAATCAAACCAACCCTTCCCTTTTCTCTCTGGTGAAAATGGAGAAGCAAAGTAAGATGGCTTGTATAAAGCATTTTATATGCAAGAGAGATTAGAACATTAGTGGCGTAATAAAGTAAATAAGATGGCAATTGACCTGAGACTTGTGGGGTTTACCCCAATTTTTTGTTTATAGTTGAAGGTCGTAAGCTATACAAACCTCTATTGATCAGAGTCCTCTTTGTTTAAACAGAACCTACTGTATTTATTTGTGCTGTTCCTCTAAAGTCAAACAAAAGGGGACAGTTTTAAGTAAATCTCTGCATGACACTGCTGCCATGTGGTTCATTCACTCAGTATACAGATGTTTTCAATCTGTACAGTTTGTCTTTCATATCCATATGAGATGAAGCAGGCTTGATTTAGGCTGGGAATGATGCCAAGGAGAGAAGATACATCATTAACCCTTAATAAACGACTCATGAAGCATCCCTGGTTTATTCATTAAAAGGACTCTGTGAGGGATTACCATAACACCTTATGAGTGGTAAGAACCCTTTATTTGTCCGTAATGTTATGCGACATGTATTTACATTGAAAAAAAAAAATGCCTGGTGTGGGAGATCCTCCCCTTTCATTCCCTCGCCCACTGATGTACAGGCTAAAAATAAGCATCTTCTGAAACTCAGCATTCAGATAGCAAACATTGTCAAGAATTAGAAGGACAGAATTCATCTGGGGTTTGCTGCGCTGTGAAGTCAGGACCCCGTGTCCTGGGCATCACACAAGGCTTTGCAGAATTATTTCTTGCTTTGCCACTTAAAACAGGAATGTGTTTAATACACAGTATAGGCATTTACTCAGTATATACTGCATATGAAATGGTGCCTCTTTTTAGACCTGTGAGGAACTGAGACTGAGCTGACTGAGAGACTTTTCCAAGGTGACAGGAGAAGGATGTAGCAGAGCCAGGAATTGAACCAAGCTCCCCCAAAATGCAGCCCTGGGAGTTCCACAACCAGCCCTCCCATATTGTTTCCACTCTTCTTTCCTCAACATCCTTTTTTCCTAACAATTACAGCTCTTGACAAATAGTAGATGTGTGTTTTGAACAGCCCTGGGCTTGCACTGGATACAGAAATATTAGAAACAGCTACTGGCTTGGAAGCAATTGGGGAAAAAAAGGACATTGCTTTTTCTTCAGACAGTTTACAGGGTTTGCACACTGAGTCTATTCTCACTGTATTATTCAGCAAACAATCAGTTGCATCACTACAAAGAAGAAACTGCTGATCTACTGCAACTAATAGACAATCTCATTCAATCAGTTTCATCCTTTCCTAAAACATGCAAAACCCAGTAGTGAGTTTAAACCCACTGTGCCAATAGTAACATCCCTTGATTTTAGCAGGGAGCAGTGTGGCTTGGCAAATAATATTGAAAAAAATCCTAATCTGAATTAATTTGTTTTTCTCCTTCTACTCCAGCTCAGTTTGAAGGCACAAATTCACCATTCTGCTTAGCTTAAAGAATTCAGAGTTGAAGGCCACCTCTTAGACTGAAAAGCATGGGCTGAAAAGCCTGCTCCTTGCTATACAGCCATATCCCTATAGATTTTATGGCCAGTCCTGCACAGTTAGCAGGAGAAAGAGTCTATGAAGTTGGAAGATATTCCACCCCAAATCAGGTTCTGTTTGAAGAAGGGTCTATACATAGTCACATGTATGTTCAATTATTCATTTTCCAGGAGGTGTTTGAGTCAGGGAGAGCAGGCTCAGCACATACCATAAAAACACTCCTGCTCCCTCTTCTCAAGATCTGCACTACAGGTCAAACAAGCTACACTCGGTCATGGGACATTAAGTCCCTGGATCTTGAACTCCAGCTGACTGCCTCACCCAAGATTTTGGGCTAAACAAGCATCTCCCCAGCCTGGATGTGAAGTGAAGAAGTCAGAGGGTCAGGCTTCTCTTCAGCCCTCTGCCAAGAGAGCTCCTCTCAGGACAGCTTTGCACAGCCCAGACCCTCCCCAGACACTGCTCAGCAAGGAATCACTCAAACACAGTTTTCTTCCACCTCCTTCCCTGCGATAAAAAACTACCTCCCGCCCGTGCTAATCCCAGAGCAGGAGACACAGCCCTTTTCTAGCTGACTGGGGGGAATAGCTGAGCTCACAGCTGGCCCAGCCCAGTCCCCACACTGCTGTGCACAGCTGGAGCCCAGCCCAGCCCAGCTTAACCCCTCCAGCACAGGCACAGGTGAGCCCCTCAGCAGGCACAGAGGGGGGATTGGGCTGCCCACACTGGGGAGGCACTGGGCTGGTTAAACCCCTGCAGGTGCTCAGCACAGGGCGTGGGTTTGTGCAGCTCCACATTCCCTGCCTGCTGTGTCCCCAGCTCTGCTCAGGCTTGTGGCCTCTCTGGGGCATGAGGAGCTCTGAATTTGAAGCTGGGCGGGAGCCTCAATCCCTTGGAAAGCCCAAATAGCATAAAACATAGAATAGTTTGGGTCAGAAGGGACCTTAGTGCTCATCCAGTTCCACCTCCTGCCATGGCAGAGACACCTCCTGCTATGCCAGGTTGCTCAGGGCCCCATCCAGTCTGGCTTTGAACACTTCCAGGGATGGGGCATCCACAATTGATTAAGATCAAAAGTTTCACATGACAATGATGTATGAGAAGTGGAAATAACCCAACCTGAAGGCAGACAGTTGAAAACAGGTCTGCAAGGAAGGGCTCTAACCACTGTGGGCTGTGAGAGAAAACAGGACAGTCCCCATCCCCATGCTGGGGTCTTGGAAGGTCCTGGACTCTGTTCCTTGGAGGAACAGGGTTAGGTGTCCCTGCCAGGAGTGACCAGCATCTCTCTATCAAGTGTTCTCCATGTGTGACAAAATAGGGAGAATCACAAATGAAGTTAAGCAAAATAAAAATTATTTCCTCCAGCTCCTAAACCAAGTCAAAAGAATAATCAGCCCAGAGCCCAAGTCCTGCTAGCCCCAGGCTGTTCTCCAGCCCCCAGCACCCCATCTCTGCAGCCCAGAGTCACATGGAATACACCTTTTTGGAGATATAAACTCTTAAAAAAAAATAGGAAAAGTGGAGTGCTTCATCTATGGTCATTTAACAGAAATCTTCTTCAGTGGGACTATTTTAAAATCAATTGCTCATTAAATATGGGGCAAGAATGGGGAAGAGAGGGAGCCACAGTTACTGGCCCCTTTTTAGGTTTGAAACCGAACCAGAGGCAAGTCAAACTTGGGACAATCCTGGGTAAACCACAAGAGATGGCAGCACTTCTCATCATCCTAAAACAACAACATTTTTCCAAGTTTTTTCAATCAAAAATGCTAGTAAGGCCACCCTGGAATTTGCTACCATTTATTCCTTACCCAAAGCTATTTTTCAACAGAAGTATTGAGTTTACATATTAATATACCACTAAAAACAGGATGAAGAGATTGGAATGTTGGAGTTACTGATTTGTTTGGGATTTTCTAAGAAAAAATAAAATAATTCTGTCCTACTAGTTTTCTTTATTTTTTCTCTCTTTTCCTTTTTCCCATTAAGTGACTGTTTCAAATTAATAGAAAGAGGATGCAGCATTTCTTGGGTTTTATTTTATGGGTTTTCCCAGCATATGGAATCTTTTTAAACATGAGAAGCTGTGGGTAATATGTTATTATATGCATATTTTAAGTTAACCATTCTTTATATCTTTCTCAAAAGAAAAGATTTATCATGTTTATGTCTGAGAAATATGTTTATTTGGAAGATTTACTCCAACTCTACTTATTTCCTATACAGGGATGTCAACTGGAAAACTATACTAGCATTTTTTATAATTAAAATTAGGGTGGAGTAGAACACAATCATTGCTTGTTTCTTGTCTAGATCATGGAAGCTTTCTGTAAATCAGATTTGACAGGTTTAAAATGTTATTTTCTGAGCTTTGTTCCTTTGCCAGTAAGTCCATTTTTAAGGTGGTGACAGAAACCCTGACCTCTAATGCCAGTGAGCCCACTGGCACATCTGAGAGATCATGGGAACCCACATTTCCAAAAGCAGCACTAAACTGAAATGCAGCTCTTTGGAGAACGATTGAAGGGGAAAAGGAGCAAGGGGAAGATGTCTAACCTTCAAACTGGCAGAAGGGGATGGCCATGGAGAGCTCCAGGTCTCCCAGGAGCTGCTGAGCACTGCTGGAGGGCAAGAGTCATGGGTGAGGTGAAAACAAGTAAAATCAGACAAAATCAAACCCACAGTATGAAAATATTAAGTAAATGTGTACATGACCCTGTTCACCTCTCCTTAACACAGATGTTGTGACAGGAGGCATTACTGGGCTGCCATGGGCACTAACAAACCCTCCTAAAAGCTTCACTTGTGACATTTTGCCTAGATCCACTGCCAGCCATGGATAGGTGGAAACATTTTCTGAACCCAGACCTTGAGCTGATACTGTGCCCAGCTGAAATCCAATTACACAGTTTACTTTCCTCCTTCCCCACAACAACAGTACCAGGATAGGAAATGTCATAACTCCCAAAATGGATGTCTCCAAACACAACTAAAAACTTACATTACACAGACAGAAAGTAAAGAGGAAAGTAGTTTTACATAAGAATTGCCTACTGTAAAGAAAATTTCATTTTTTGGCTCAGGAAAGATGTTTTAATTACATGGGGAAAATGATATGAAATTGTTACTAAGTGCTAACAGAGGAGGCAGGGGTTTGGATTCAAATTGGCGTGACTTTAGGATTTTGTCAGGGTACGTGTTCAGTGTTCCTGTGTGTCAGAACTGGCAAGTCAGGCTGAATGTAACATTGATCTCCCCTCTGTGCTGCAATCCCATGTTGTTCTGAGATTTCTCCAGAGGGTTGACACCAAGCTAATACCTATTCACACAGACTGCCCCTTCCCAAACTGCTCAACCTTTGGGGAAAATCATAGAATCATAGAATATCCTGAGTTGGAATGAGCCCACAAAGATCTTCAACTCCTGGCCCTGCACAGGACAGCCCCAAGAAAAGCAAGCATGTGGCTGAGAATGTTGTCCAAATGCTCCAAAGACATAATTCAATTCTGAACTGCTGCAGGAAAGAGAGTGAACACATTCCCCAAAGAAAGAAGTACTGGGGGAAAAAGGGGGGAGGTTAAATGAACTCCAGAGGTCAATGCCAGGTGGCAGGACCAGGAAAGCTGATGTAGGGAGGGTGACAGGCACAGAAGGAGCCTCTGGCATGGAGGTGTCTCCATTCAGCAGCTTCTGGGCATCCAGGTGGCCTGTGGGAGCTGTGACAAGATAACTGACTCCGGGTTAAACCTGGGCTTGCTTTTCACACCTTGCTCTGGAGCACTCGCCCAGGACATAAATGCAAGTGGGTCAAAGCAGCAGTTTGGCATTGCTGCCCCATTCTGCACATGCTCTCACAACACCTTCCTTCCACACTGCCACCCCCAGCACCCCCTCCCCACCCAGATGTCCTCAGGAGCTGGGCTCCACAGATGAGCACTTACACATTTTGCTGTTTCAAAGGCAAACAGAGCTCAGCAGAGGGGCAGTGGGCACCACCACTCCAGGCTGCAACATCAGGCTCAGGCAATGCAGACATACCCATCTCCTGTTTGGCATGCCCAGCTCAGCCAGCCAAGGACACGGGAAAGCTGAAAGTCCCTCCTGTGACTTCTTCCTGAGCAGAATGTGCGAGGAGGTGGAAAACACCATGGAAGAGTCAGACCAACCCCATCAGACGGGGCTGTGACTGGCCAGACTGCCATGAATCAAGAGCCTGAAAGGAAGATCAGAGACAACAGTTTCTTTTTGTGCCTCACTTCACATCCACTTGAAGAGTCTTTGTTGCTCAACAGTCTGTACATCCATTTATTTATTTTTTTTCCCCACAGCTGTCAAACCACATTGATTTTCAGTCATTTTAACCTGGGCAGGACGAGCAAACCTAGTCCCTCAGGTGAAAAGCCAGGCCTGCGAGGAAACTACTCAAGTTGGCTGAATTATCTGATTCCTCTAAAACACAAAGAATTTGTTTGCTTTGCTTATGAGAGCTGAGGGAGGGATGGCACAGAAGGCTAAATCCTCAACATCCCCCTGGTACGTACTTCACGCTCTGCTATCGATGCAGGCAGGAATGTTTCCAGGGCTTAGGACACAGTTGGCAGTGACTTTTCAGAAAAGGACCTCTACAGAGAAAGCTCGTGTCTGAATTACATCTCAGCCCTAGGGAAGATGGTTTCTTCAGTTCCCCTTCAAGGTCAGTTGTGGGGTAACATATGTTATTCGTCTCTCAGTCTTGCTAACAGAAAATCTGACTGAGCGACATGTGGAAACTGGGAAATGAAAATAAACAGAATGAATAAACACATTTAAAGGGCTTGGGGGGAGATAGAATCCTGACCTGCGTGTAACATCCTTACCAACGGGACAATGCTAAGCGAAATTTGGGATTTGCATCTTGATGGGTATGGTAAATTTGAACTCTACATGACTCCAGCACATCTGCTAAGCAAATAGAGACTATTTTATTGCAGATGTGTGGCACAAGGTTGGTGTAAGCTCTGGGAACCTGCAAGCTCACTGCATTTGTGTGCAGCACTTTGAAGGTTTTTTGGTCTTTCACTCAGACATTCTTTTTAATAATTTATATGGACCAAGGTCTTCAAGAGAAATTAGTATGTTTAAATGGTGTTTCAGCCCTTCTGCAGAGGATGAACTTGTAAAGGCTCTGTGTTCCCAGCTCTGCTTCTCCTCACGCTCCAGCCACGCTTTGGTCCTTGCCCAGAGCCAGCCAGGCACAGCTGTGGAGCCCACCCTGAGCCACGAGGAGGGGAGATGCAGCCTTGACAGCCCCATGGGAGCTCTTCTGCCTCCCCTCCCTGCTGATTCCTCTCCAGCATGGCCCGGGCACAGGTTTCAGTGCAGCCTCAGTTATTCCTGCTGGGGATCTGCACTTTGTCAGCACAGCCTGGGGACACGTCAGCAAAACCCAGGTGTTGTCTCAGGTACCCAGCACCTTAAAATGGCTCTCATTGTCTGTGTTGTGTGCTGGCATCTGGGTAAGGGTTGTATATCCTGGCCTTGCAGGGCTGCTCTTCCCTGCATGCAGCAGCTGAACCCCATGGCAGCATTGCAGACTTGCTCTCTCAGCTCTCATCTGTACAGTCACGTTTGCCATTCCAGCCCTGGTAAAGAGTTCCCTCACTGGCTCACCAATGCTTCAGCACACCCACTTCTTTCCTAAGATCTGGCTAAAGATCAGAGCAGTTTGGTAATAATAGCACTTGGCAGTAAAAGTCTACCAAGAAACCTGGCCTGAGCAGCTGAAAGAAGAGCAGCGAAGCGAAGTATGAGAGATGATTAAAGGAGACTCCAGAAGGAAATTTCTGGGCATCCCTTGCAACCACCATACCCTTGGATTCCTATTTTTGCCACATTTCTGTGTGTAACACTTTTGTTTTCATTCTTCCTTCCCTTTTTTCTTACAATTAACAAGGGAGAGGAAGTGTAAAGTCAGGTTACAAATACCTGCCCGAGCCTGTGTGTGCATGTGCAGGCACGTGGGCACAGGAGCACTGCCAAAGAGAAGGGCAAGAGCCAGCCTGGTGAAAAGAAGGAAAAGTGAAGATATTGAGGTACAGGGAAGTGGGTGAAAAAGTAGAAAAATTATCACACCAGTTTCTCTTGGCCAGCTGGCATGGCTGCTCCACTAGTGAAAACTTAGAGGTTTTCTGTGCAGCGTATTTCTGAGGTATTATAACTAAACTCAGTTACAGAGCATCACACAAATAGGTATTTTAGCATTCTCAATGGGAGCACTGATGCTGGAACCGAAGAGCTTTTGAGCTAGAAGCAAAAACCTAAAGCCTTTGCTTTGGTAATTCATGTAACAGCACGAGACAGGCCTGGAGGTGAAGGATACTAATGTCAAATCTAGGACAGGGAACTCTTCTCCAGGGAGTCCTGAGGATTGATCAGCGTTGCAGGCTTCCTGATGGACAAGATTTTGTTTCTGAAGATCCCATGGACACGGATGTGCTCCCTGAAAAGCAGGTTTTGCAGTGCATCTTGCATCACAGGGCCAGGTTCTGGACCTACATCAAAGCCTTCACCTTATGAGTCGCAGCAGACATCAAGATGTGCTGCCTGCTCTGATCTGTGCAGCAGCAGCTCTGCCCACGCCAGGCAGGGTACCACACCTCACACCACCCCAGTGATGCCAGTGGCATCCCAGGAAACAGCCCTGCTTCCAGGGAGGAGAAGGCTCAGCCATTAGTCCAAGCTGGAAAGCAAATCAGGCGGGTTTTCCACCAAATTATTTCTGTGCTTTGTAGGACTGGTCTGCTGCTGCATATTCACGTGGAATTCATTAGCACATCCCTTCTGCTAATCCTCACTGGATTTAACACAACAGTATACATTGATTTTTCCTGGCCTCTAAGGAGAGCTGTGTCAAGTCAGAAGCACGTGCTTTGGGACAGGCTGAACCCAGGAAAGCTTGGCCCTTGAGACATTAGAGAAATCAGGACTTTGAATGCTCACTTGGAGGTTCAGGTGGAGTGAACTACTGTTCTGACTCAAAGGAAAAAATATGCCTCATGAGATCCTTCACCTTTGCCACATCCTACTTGAAATACCAACATCCACCACTATTATCCCAAGGAAGATGTTAGACAGATCCAATACGTGGACCCCAACCACAAAACAATAAAGAGTGGGTTCCAGACTTAAAGACACCCCCTCATGCACATGCACCAACAAAATGGCTTTAGAGTTTACCAAACAGGACATCCACTCACTCCACCATCCCATGAATCCCCAAGAACTGGGAGGTGGCTCTGCAAGTTTGCTGCTGACAGTCTCAACAGCTGAAGCAGAAAAAGATTCTCCTTCTTCTGCCAGCTGTGAAACTGAGCCCCATCCAAACATCTTGGCTCCAAGGCAGCCACCTAATGATTCCCAGGCTTAGCTGAATGTCTTTATCCCTCTGAACACCATATGATTTGGGATGGATTCAGTGGTTTTTCTAGACTACCACCACAAATAAACATGAGATAAAGGTAGGGGCCATCTGCTGCACCCTCAGAGGAGCCCAGACCATCAGAGCAATCACAGACACACACAGACATCACTTCTTTAAAGAGCTGGCACTGCAGCACCAGTCACATGATTCAACCACACCAGTGCTGCCAAAACACTCCATGATACCCCAGCAGGAGCCTCCCTGAGTACTCCTGTCCTCACCCTGGATCCCCAGTGCTGCTCACACACAAACAAAACCCTACTGCTGTGGAAAACCGCGGGCTGGCAACGGTGGCTGCAGCCCCAGTGGGGCAGGGCAGCCTCAGAGCAGGGATGCAGGAGAGGAAAGAGATGGCAATCATACCTGGTAGAAGTTTGGGGAAGAAAAGGAAGGATGTGAGCAATAGGAAGCAGACTTACCTCACCTTTCAGAGCTTGATCAGACTTGCACAGAGATCTGTGTAATTTATTTCGCCATCCCTTTCAGATGTTGAGCACCCAGTTGCATCCAGCCCTGAGCGACAGCCAAGAGCAGATGTAAAAATGTAGATGTGCAAGTGTGGATACGTGGAACTCTTACACTTTCTGGAAAACTTTATTAATATTACAACCTAGAACTCTCTTCTGCCCCAGTAATCTAGAGGTTTCATTCTTAGAGATAAATCTCCAAAGCCCTGTACTGCCCGGTAGCATAATTGAAAGTGGTGGAGAATCTGTCCACTTTTTATTGTCCCTAATATATAATTTATTATCCAAAACATTGCTTTGGCCATAAAATTTGCACTACAGCCTATTTTAGAACAAATCATTTGTGTAGTAACACACTTACCAATTAGCAAATCTGCCCTACATGCCTCTTGTTTTTTGTGAATATATTCATTATTCAGAATGATCAGGTGCATAATGTGGGATCTAACTCTTTGGCCCACATATCTTACAGGATAGTTGAAGTAAAAATAATTTTGAAGTCAAATTGTGGCACAGGTTATGTTTCTCCTCCATAATTGTATTTTCAAACTCAAGTTCTTGAAGTTGGTCATCTAAGGCTGTATTTAAGCATAAGAAAATTTGTTTGAGAAAAGCATTATCCATCTACTTTTCTGTCATTTTCAGGAAAGACAAAGCCTTTAGGAGGAAGATTTCTAAGAACAATATTTTAAAATTTCCACGCATTTCAGCAGCTCTTCAAATAACAGATGATTATTGTTATTACTGCTATCATGAGGTTTTGGTAATCTCATAATATCCATGTCATTTCTCATCGCTAGAATTTTCATCTTCGATCTGGGCTAAAAAAATTCATTAAGGTAATAACCACATGCTCAGCCTGCATGTTCTGATGCCTCTGGTCCTTGCAGCCCAGCTCCACACTGTTTGTGTGCTGGTAGATAATCCAGCTCCTAAAAGCTGACTCCCTCTTTATCTTTATGTGACGCTGGCCTGCAAAGTTCAAGGTAAGGCCATTGTGTCTTGAGTCTATTTTTATTGTACAAAACACTGGATGGAACTTCATTATTTTTTCCATCTGCCAACCATTTTGACTAATTGAACCCTTTGGAGCCAGGAGTCAAGGTTTCCCAATGTAAACCAGACCCTGGAACGCGGCATTAGCAGAAATGTTGAAAACTCATGAAGGAATTTTTGGTTCTGAGGTTTGGTTCTGCTTTCCAGAGTCTGACCAGGATTCAGAAGAAACCCAAACCCTCTCCTGCATATACAATTTTCTAGGTTCTTTCAGTGTCTCAAATGTTCCAGGCACTAAAGATTCCCATTACCAAAACAGAAAAAAAGTAAAAAATTGAAGGATATAACTTAAAGCCACAGTCATATGGAAAGTCCCAGCAAAGGCTCAGAGTTCCATTATTTTGGCAAAAGCAGAGCATGCTTGGGCAGCATTAAAAATGAAGCATAACTTAATGCTAGAGGGCTTCTGATGAGCATTCTGTACTGAAGACTAGATTTTTGACACTTCTGCAGTGTGTTTTAACATAATTTTCACTAGATTTTTTTCCCTTTACAAGGGTAGCTACTGTGGCCCATAAATTCCATTCCATATTCATATTTTGTTTGATGACCCATAACTACGTTTCCAACTCTAATAACATTTCCCCTCTGATTTTTTGCTCAGAATGTGAAAATTTGGGGATTAGCCACTCTTCAGCAGCGGGAGATCACCAGGACTGACAGGTTAGAGGTTCTATTTTCCACCAGTGACTTGTGAGGCCCTGGTGAGATCAGTAGTGAAGCCTGCATGGGTGGCTTGTGCCTCTTGGTTTCAGCTTTGTTTTTGCCTTTAGTTCTTTTCAGAACATGGTATAATTAAGGTGGCATTTCCATGCTGATGATTCCAGCTTCATTCATCTCAGGCTCCTTCTGCTGCTGCTGTTTCCTTCCCCAGCAGTTCCTCAGCTTGCCACCAGCATTAACGATGTGCCACTAGAGATGCTTCATCCTTTTCATGTCTTTGCAGCGTGGCCACTTGGAAGCACGAGTTTCAATGTCTTCTACCACCACGTTTGTTCCCTTTGACAGGAAACTCATTTTACAGCATAGCTGTGAAGCTTTGGAAATGCTCCACAGAAATCAGGGATCTGTCTGAAATCCTACACTGGAGGCAAATGAAAATTTCTAATAGATCTGGGTCTTAGTTCCGCTAATTTCAATGGTTCGTTTCGCTGTTCTGGCAGTCAGCATCCATTAGTGGAACAGAAGGAGAAGCATGTATAATGCATGTACAGCAACCACATTCTAATCTCAAATTTCTTTTTTTCTTTTAAGTTCTTATTTTTTAAAATAAATATATAATGAGTTACTGACAGTACTTAACAATATCTTATACTAGACACTGTAATACCAAATAAATACTTAATTTCTGCTTTCCTGCAACTTCACTAGGATTACATCATGTCAGATTACTCTAAGTCTGCTTTAACCCAGTTTGAAAACACTAGTTATTCAAAGACCCTTACAATTCTTAATTTCATTCCTTGAAATACCTTTTCTTTTGGTTCCTTTATACAGTTTTGCAAGCCTGTGAAGGCCACTGAGTTGTTAAGTCAGAACAAGCCTGCAAGGGAGGAAGCTGGCAAAGCAGAAATACTGTTTCAGCTTACAAGAGAGCTCCCTCCCTTCCTCTCCACTGGCCAGCAGCACCTCGTTCTGCTGGGCAGGGAGATCACAGAGTCACAGAACGGTTTGGGTCTCAAGGGACCTTAGAGATCATCCAGTTCATCCCCCTGCCAGACACAGGGGTGCCACCCACCAGCTCAGGATGCTCAGGGATCCATCCCACCCGTCCCTATTTCAGCCTTTGGACAGTTTGATGTGGCAGCAAACACACCAGTGGTTTTTGTGATGTATAAAAGCATCTAAGGAGAACATGAATTCAATTCTTACCAAGAGATAGCATGTGGTTTTGATCTATTGGCCTGCTTGTAGATCAGGACCACTGAGTTAGAAGAGAGGTGTGCACTACCTTCCTCCACCCAGAGAAGTCATTAACATATGCTCCCTACCATGAATTAAATTAGTTTAGATTCTCCTGACGATGCAAATAAACTCATAGAGCTCTGCTCTATAGGGCTGCAAACAAACCCATTTGAAAAGACTTTTGCAGCTTTTGTTCATCATTCCATATGATAAACAGCTACCTCCCCAAATTATCAGGAAAATAAATTTTAACCATTCAGCAAATAACAAAAATTGTGTTTTAATGATAAACAAAAAGTCACAAAGCTCAGCATGTTTTGCTGAGAACCATTAATGAGGGAAGATGGTGAGATCTGTAAATTTACCTTCCCTTTTGTTAACACTCTTTTCCATCTGCAATCTATATACTTATATAAATGTAAGAGAGTAGTAACACCTAGATTTTGGTGCTTATTGTCTTTCAGTTGCTGCCTGATCTGGTGTTGAAGTCTTCTCAAAAGCTGAAATGGCTGAGTTCCTAATCCCATTATGTTTCTTTGCAAATCAGCACCATAATGATGACATTAATTATTGTTGCCTTTGACTTTCCTTCCTTCGTAAATATCAGCTTAAAAAACCAACTATTAAAATAGCCTTCCTGTGGTAGGAAGCACCTTATCTTGTACTTTCGTGTCCCTGTAACATCTGCCTGTGGTACTCTGAACTTTGCTGCTGCTCCCAATTAAAAGCAGAACAAAAAAACCCAAATAAAGTTGATAATACTTTGTTCAAAAGGGACTTAAACAATATCCTGCTTGTTGGAGAAAACCCAACACGATGTGTTCCTTTAGTGTAGGAAATAGGATGCAGTCTTGGGACACAATAAAGCCCACCAAGTGCCCTTCCCTTACCTCTGCCTTCTGATCCCATCCCTGTGCTCCACGGGCTTTCCAAAGCTCACAGCACTTGTTTTCTGCATGGTTATCCAATTAGGAGATACTGCTATCTCCTCAATTTCCAAAAAATTTCTGGCAATCTGTAATGTCTTATTTTGCAGTGTGCATTTGGAAGTACTCTCTCATCCTTTTTCACTCTTAAACTGTATTTTAAATGGCTTAGCTATAAAAATCTTTAGTGTCTTCTGTACAAAAGCTTTAAAACTGGCTATTTATTTGGTTGCATCTGTCAATGAGATTTGGGAATTGCTTTATCTTGGGTATGTGTTTCAGGTCTCTATAGCAGACCTGTCTGAATTCAGCTGTTACTTTGGTTTAACTGAATAAAGAGTTTTACACGACCCTGTCCTAGGCACCAAAACCCAAACCATCAAGAACATGGGATTTATGCAAGCTAGTATCCAAACTATAGCTTGTCTAAAAATACACAAGTGAGAGAAAAGCACAAGATAGTGGCTCCTTTGGGCTTGAATTTAGCCAAAATTATATTGTTTGTGACTGCAGAGTACATTTTGCCTGATCCAGCAGTGCATGTGCTGACAGCAGGCTCCCTGTGAACCCTCCCCCAGCAGCCTGGGGAGATGTGAGCCCTGTCAGACTCCTGCTGCCTGAATATGGGACATGAGCCCCAAACTGCCCAACAGTAGAAGATGATGACTGGATAAATGCAGAGACAAACAAGACAAGACACCACCAAAAAATCTCAGGAAACAAGTCAGCAGGCAGGGGAAACATGCTTCACTCACATTCTCACGTTTAACTGCGGCCAGTTGGATGCTCATGGCATTCTGTGCAGGCAAAAATGCAACAAAAAGAGAGCATGGGTACAGTCAGGATCAGTGCTGCTGACTGAGGATCTGCAGAGCAAGTCACAGGATCTCCACTGGCCCCAGACACAGCAGTGGGAGTTTTCCCAGAGAAGCTCCTGCTGGAGAGGACACTGCAGAGCTGGGGGGTGGGATGGATATTTTCATCTCAAAATGGGTGTTGGCTCCTGTCGAAAGGGTGTCTCAATCTCTCCCCAACAAAGCCATTGCCAGTACTTCTCCACAACTTGGCATGATCATCTGTCTCTTTTCCAGAGAAAACTGCTGCCCTGTCTCCACCCTTGTATGTGATAGGGGAGGCTTAGCAACCACATGTAGACCTCAGTGACAGATGTGAGGTGAAGAGCTCTGTCCAGTATCTAAATAAGGGAAAATATAAAGGTCCTTTGTCAAGCTACTGCAGACACAGGACGTGAAATGCCTAAATGCACTGTTAAAAAACTTGTAAAAGAGGAAGCAGAAAGCATCTCTGAGCTTTTTCAGATTTTAGATAAAGAATGGTTCATTTGAACATGATTTATAAAAAATCCCTTAAAGGTTTATCTGAAAACTCATGGGGTTAATTACTGTTTGAAAGCATTGGTTCAGATGTCCAGTCTTCAGTGGGGAAATGATCAAACCCCACTGAAAGGCAATCAGGAGTCCCTTTCAGAAAGGATTATCAGGAACAGAGTCATTTCTGTCTGAATTTCAGACTTTTGCACGCTGACCTCAGAAAAATCCTGGCAAGTGTTTTTACAATTACTATATTCACAGAAATCTTCAAAAGGATTTTTTTCAAACTCCTCAATTATTTGCAAATAGATGACATTTAGCTGCATATCACTAAAATTCATAATCCTCTTAAAAACATGTGGTCTTGATTTGGCACTATGTGTTTCCATTTGATGCAATTCTGTGACTCTGTATCAGATAATTGCATATTTCATTTGCTTTGAATATTGAACTGAGGTCTGAATGCTCCTCTCCCAGCACAATTACTCTAGACTAATGAACAGCAAGCCAGAATACAGGGCTGGAAAACCAAAATCAGGGAGAACAATAATCAATGGACACTTCTATATTTTTTTGTTTTTTCAAGAACATGCAATGGTCAGTGCCAAGCTGAAATTTTATTTGTTTATACAATTGTCCCATTTGGAACTCCCCATCTGGAGCTAACTTCAGAAAATGTTTCATCCAAGTATTGAGTGGTACCTTCATCACTTATTACATCTTTCATTTTACACCCACAATTAATATTACTCACAAATGAAAACCCTCAGTCGCCTGTCTGCATCCTTTATCCACTTGATTGATAGCTGATGCAACTATTTTGGAGCGCCAAAGAGCGTCTGCATATTTGGAGGCTACTTTAGCTGTCTAATTAGGCTTTTAACTCTGTGTGATGCAGAAATCATCTTCCAGCATGCTCCATCTCCAAATTCTTTCCTAATATATAATGATCAACCTTGGACCACCTAAATGAACAAGAAGCTACAAGTTTTATGTTCTGCTAGGAAAGGAATATTGAAAATAATTTTAATTAAAGGAAAATGTAATGGGATTATGAGCTCACTAAATGCACACTTGCCTCAGTATCAAAATTAGGATAGATACCAAAAAGTCTTAACATATAAGTCAGCATGTTAAGACATCTTTTAAAAACACCCAAGAGAACTGTGTCTCTCAGATGAAATGAAGTGGATTCCTTCAGATAATTCTACAGGCATTCCTACTCTACCTGGAAAAGTACATCTTGACTCCTTTCTCCAAAACGAACAGTGTGTGTCAATGTTCAAGACATGGGGGAAAACAAATAAAAATCTCAACATACTCAGGCTCTTCACAGAAAACAACCAGTCCTACAACACGCGCCTAAATTACAGACGAGCCTCTGTACTGCACTGAATGAGGAGGGATTTTGGCATGTATTCACACCCTCACTGAATGGGGGAAAGAGGAAACTATTTAGGGCTTGGTACCACTTATGCTCCCCTTGATGAAATGGGAATTAGCCAGCAGAGAGTTACTGAAA
Organism: Fringilla coelebs; assembly: GCF_963513975.1. Classification (NCBI taxonomy): domain Eukaryota; kingdom Metazoa; phylum Chordata; class Aves; order Passeriformes; family Fringillidae; genus Fringilla; species Fringilla coelebs. The sequence continues at coordinate 5,344,596 of NC_140040.1, read as the reverse complement.
AGCCTCCCTGCTCGGAGGGGTGACCACGCTACGGACACGCTTCCGCGACAGCTCGCGCGCAGAACACTCGCTCCCCGTAAACAGGAAGCCAGGTCTGCTTTGGCATGAGGGAAAACTCCTCTGTGCCAGCCATTCCTCCCATGACAAAACACAATTTCCAAGCTGGGACATCTGAGTGGTATCAGCTGTCATGGCCTGACTTTAAAATCAGGAAAATTCTTTCCACCATGATCACCATCACCAGGAGGTAGATGCTTAAATGATGGAATAGTAATTAAGTATATTTTTTTCCACAGATGACCATCTTAGGGGAGAGACAGGATATCAAGGTAAGTATACTGTAGAAGCACAATCTAGGATAACATCCATCCTTCCTCTGGGGAGGTTTCCCACAATACTTTTTCCTGAGAGCTTGCTCCTTCCTATTTACATATGCCTAGAGTAGAAATTCAAAGGAGTACAACCTCGCAGTGTATTTGGGGGCTTCTAAAATGCTGATCCTGAGAAGAAAAATCAAGAGCATCTTCGTTTTTGAATAACATCAGGTTTTCTGCAAAATTATGATTGGTTACATTCTGATTTTCTAGGTTTGTTGCAAATAGAAGTGAATCGGACAACACTCGCCATCATAATTGCTTTCTGTGTGAAGAGGTCTTTTTCAGGCTGGGCTGGCTGCTGCTGTTTTAATCAGGAGGTTGTCTATTTGTATGTTAATAGTTTCATCCTGGTTTATTAGGCTTGTTGATGAAAAAGCAAAAATCAGATGCTTTACTATTTTCAAGCTCCACTATTAATCTGTGATTTTTTTGGTGCTAACACAGAACCATTTCAGCATCCTCTGCCTTAAATCCTCTTAATGAAAGCATGAAGAATGACAAAATACTTCCTTTAATAAAGCAGAAGGCTGTGCCAATTCACTTTCAACATGCTCATTCAGTGGAACTGAGGTAAATATGTTGCTCCACAGGTGCTTCTCCTTGCAATAACATACTCCCTAGTAATCCATTAAATTCATCTCATGCTCTGTTTAGTGCCTGCTCTGTGAACTGCCTAGCTGGTTAAGGTCATTGTGATAATAGCACCAGGTTAAACAGCATGGGTGTGTTGAACTCTGACATCCATCCACTTTGCCCACAATACAGATAAGAAACCACGGGCAGCTTTAGAGGTGTAATATCTACTCAGACCAACATGATCTTTTACCCTCTCCACCTCCTTACAAGCCAAAACCCTTAGATTAGAAAAATATCTTTAATCTCAGGACTCCCTAAAATAATTTAGCGCATTTAGAAACAACAGATCAGTGACTGGAAGCTTTTCTGTTTGTTTGCACTTAGTGAAGGAGCCCAAACGATGGGCAGGAGGAGCAAGAGGGTCCCAGGGGGTGGCAGAGGGTGGGTTGGTGTTACCTGTGCTCAGGTGATCCAAAACAGCCCCACTGCCCTCCTGGTGCCTGGGGAGGAACCTGAGAGCCATCACTTTGTTCACAGTATCTTCCCTTTGCAGGTTTAAAAACAAGCTGGGTATAACTCCTGGATGATAACCTCCTTCATTATGGAGTTCCTGTTAAAGGCAGACAAGTAATTGCCAGTTAGTAAGTCACTATTAAATTCAGCCCAAATTCAGTTCCAGCAATCCTTACAAAAGCCTGACGGGTTCTATTTTATTATTTCCTTTGCAGGGTGTTGGGAAGTGTAATCACTGGTAACTAATCAAACTTCTTTCAAACACCCACAAATATATAAAGAGAATGAAATGATTAATTATTGGGCTAAGCCATTTTAAATGAGACCTCATCTAAATGAGCAGATTTATTTCCAGAGCAAGCTGGGTGTAAATTTAGCTGGTTTTTAAAGCTCTGAATGCAAAGTATGCCTGGATTTGAGGATGAAGTGGGTTTTGGGTGGCTGTAGAACCTCTCCCAGACATGCAGCAATACACAGAAGTGAAAAAAGACTGCAATTTTGCAAAATATTGTTTTAAATAAATTGTCACTGAGGTTAATAAGTGCTACTGTTGAGTACTGTTAATTACGAGCAAGAATAGATGGGGGCATTAAACTGAGAGAATTTAGAAAATTTCATTTCATAAAATTAAAATGAGCATTCTTTTCCCCCACATAACTCTTTCATTCAAGGAGAAGAATTAAAATATTTTGTGAAACTTCCTTACCTCTCTATTCTGTTCCCGGGGTTTCCAATCAGTTCCTTACCTCCCTCTTTTGTTCCTTTCCTGCCTAGTTTGTTCCTTTAATTTCTACCTATTTTGTTTCTGGAAGGAGTTTTAAGGAGAAAAAAACCCACAAACATCTTTGATTTCCCTCTTGCTCTCTTGAAAAATCCCTGGAATTTGCAAAAACTTTTGCCACAGGAACTTTAACTCAGCACCATTACCCCAGTCTACTACAGTTATGATAATCATAATTTCTAGCAGTGTCTTTTCTTAGCAATGTCACTGGCAATATTTATTTTAAAAGAAATATTGTGGGAATAAAACACTTTTATCCATCCAAACATAAGCTCACAGAATTGCAATACTCCCCTCCAGAGACATGCAGCTTCACCCATATTTAGAAATAAATAATTAGAAATGAGGTATCGTTAATGTATACAATGAATATTCTTGCTCTCAGGCACGAAATTCATTCCTGCAGTTCAGTTTAATGCACAATGGCGTACACGTTTTTTTACGTACAAAATATATCTAAAAATGTGAGAATCTACCCCACCAAAGCCCAACTTGAAGAAACAACCCAAAGCTCAGCTGATTAAGTGGCCTCAGTGCACAACACGGGTCGCACACATCGTGCACATCTGGGCACTGCATCCCCGCTTTGCCACTGCCCCTGGAGGGAAACCGTCAGCACCAGAACCTCTGCAGAAATCTGCTCTTAAGTGCAAACAAATATTTATGGAGAGCATCTTCCTGAGCTGGGAATATCTAATCCCAACTAATTAGAGCTGCTGGAGCAGTGGGGAGGATCCAGGAGGAGCTGAGGCGTGCCGGCGCGTGCCCAGCCCTGCGAGCGCTCCTCCCGCGGCTCTCGCGCGGCGCAGTTTATTTTTTGTGGCACGCGCTTAACAGCCCAGTATTTCATTCCTGTCCCCAAGGTAATTGACAAAACAGGTTCCTAAAGCTATTCAACAATTTTAATGACACTGGCTGAAAGATACGTTTAAGAAAAATAACATTCTGAACCAAACGTTTTTTTTGTCAAGTGACAGGGTTCCCAAATTTGCTGTTCTGTGTTGTTCCGTTTCTGTAAAAACTCTCGTCGAGGCTGTGGGTCACAAAAGAAGAATGAAGCCCTGGAAAGAGATACAATGACTACTTAATACTGTGTGGGACTATAAGCAGTGGCCTGTGGCAATTCCTTATGTCTCTCTGGGTAGTGATGCTTTTCCAGCACCATTTTTTGTCATCACACAATTCCATTGTGAAATACTCTTTTCATGAAGGAGGAAGAAAGAGCTGGTTACACCCTGCAGTGTTTTAGGGAAGACTCAGAAGCATGGTTTGCAGGGAGTATGTGTGAAATATGACATTTCATTATGTGTAATTATTTTTTAACCAGTAATGTCCACGTTGAAATGAGTTTCTTATTTTTGGAATGCATGGGGAGTGGCTGGGGAGGGGAGTCATGTTTTTTTCCCTGTTAATAAACTCAAGTCATTCTTATGCTAAAGCAATTTCTCAACAAAACAAATTTCTCTCCATCTGGGTAATGGCACACCCAAATGTGATTACATTACAAGAGATTTTAAATTAAATTTCAAGGTAGGAGAGTTATTAATCCAATGCATTTGTCTTTATTATCATTGGATCTAAAACAATAAAAGACTTGAACTCACTTTTAAATGGCAGTGCAGTACTGACTTCTTATAGCAATGTGGGTTTGACCTGAAATCCTCAGAAATTTATGTGTTTTGGGTCAGGCCCCAAAACTCTTTAAAAAGGTGGAGCAGGAATGGCTATATCCACCCCAGAAAGACAGAGGAGTTACCAAAGAGTTTCATTTGGTTTGGATTTCATCTGAACTCAAACAGCTGTATCAAACAGCTGTATCACCACTCCAGGACTTTTCCTAAGCCACAGAGCTGACAGGGCAGTGGAGAGGCAGAAGGTACAGAACTGCCACAGTCAGAATTACACATATTCCAGAATTATAGCAAATCAAGACACCACCTTGAAAAATCAGACTCCATATTTTTAACAAACTGCTAAATGTTGCGCATGCTGTTATTTCAAAAAGAAGTGTTTGCATGCACATGCAAAGGAATTGGGTGCCCAAATGACTTGTGTTCATCTGCCTTCTTGTGTTCACAGGCATTCAGATTACATTTTGGATGCAAAACCAATTTTGTTTAAGCCCATAGCCAAGAAAATGCAGTAAATAAATACAGAATGTATGAATCCCTCTTGAGTACTGTTTTTCAATCAATCACATATGAAATTGCCACTATCTCTGCTTATAAAATGAATGTGATCAGAATTTGTCATCACAGCATTATTTGTCCACTTTTTTCCTGGGGAACCTGACAGCTATCAGCTGATTACATTTGATCCAGCAAAAGGACATGGATTATACCAGCTCTTCAGCACAACAGAAAAAAACCCACAGGAAGTAGCACGCTAAGTAATATTACAAAAAGTTACTGGATGATTCTCTAAAAAACATAATTTTACAAAATACCCATTCTTCACATTTCAGCCCCTTGGGGGACAAGAATGTCTTAGGTTCAGCTCATTCCACCCCTGTGGATTTTGGGTGTTGGGCTTCCAAAAGCTCCAAGGCAGTGGGTGGCAGTGATGGGCAGGACACGATGTGCCGTGCCAGAGCCAGCCCAGCAGTTCAAGCCTTTCCAAAAGCCAAACCTGAGGCACAGGCAATGCCAGCAACACTGGTGGGTGAGGGTTTTGTGGGAGACCAGAGCAGTGCCTTTATGTTGTTCTGGGGGGACTTCCCCTTTTCCACACAGAGCAGGGACTGGGGCTGCTCCATGCAATATTTCTGGGATTAGTTTTTGTTGCTTTGGAAATCCACTATCTTAGTGCAACAGCGTGAATGCAAAGGCACACTTGTGACAGCAGGTAGCACATAAAAGCATGTTTTTCTAGTTAATACAAGTGTCCCACTTAACTGCATACTCTTCCTGAGGACCCCACTGCAGCACAGAAGCAGAGAGCACATTTCAGCGTGGGCATTCATTGCCACGCAGAAACAACTTAATCTTCACAGCATTCCCTCAGTAACTGCCTGTGCATGAGATTTCCAAATGCTCAGACATAATTCTCTCACTGGAGAGTACAGGCTGATTATGACAAACTCCATCAATTTTATTAGCCACACAGATGTTATAGATATATGTGAAAACCAACCATAATTCTTCCTGTGATGTGCATACTGGCACTGCTGCAGACTGTGTCTTTCCCCTTCACAGCCCCAGAGCTTACAGGCTTCCTGCCATTCAGCCTCCATGTGGCCCCCAAGCTAAGATGCTCTTAAAAAGAGAAATATTAAAAAGATTAAAAATGACACTACTGCGCCAGTGGGTGACTGCAACCACAGAATCCTGGCTGCTGCTGAGAACTGAAGGGAAATGCAGGGATGGGTCTGCTGCCCTGTGATCTGGATGTGGGGGGGGGGTTTCTCCTCTAAGGTGCTCCTAACCAGCAGGTTTGTGGGGATAACTGCAGTGGTCCCCCACTGAGCATCTCTGGCGCTGAATACCATAGGGCTGCATCTCTGAGGCTGGCAGGGGGCACAGCTGAGCTGCACAACCACTGAGGTCCTCCTGCAGTCCTTCTTCATACTTGCATTGGGGTCACGATGCCCACTAGGTCTGCCTATGCAAGGCGGGGGCAAAATGTGCTCTTGAAGAGCTGTGAGAAATATTTTCATCAAGATCATTCAGCCAGAGCCTTCCCTGGCTCCCAGCACTGCATCTCAAGGGCTCAGAAAGCAGAAGAAAAGCGATAGGAACAATTTAAAGAGAAAGATGAAGCCTAGAAGGGGTTGATGGCTTAAGTCCCTATTGCAGTGCACCTCTAGGAAGCCAGGGAAAGAAGCTGAAATGCACATTTATCCTGGAGAGGCAGGTCCAGGAGTGAGGAGACCCATAAAGGGTCATCCCTTAAACCCTCTGCACCTCAGCCTTCCCATCTGCAGCAGGTCCGCAGGTTGAATAACCTGGAGAGTGCATCGGGCCGTGCGTGCGGGGTGAGAGCAATTAGCGCCCGCGAAGCGCGGAGAAACCGCTGGTGGAGAGAATCACAGAGATGCAAAGTTATTATGGGCACACAGTTACCATAGTGATTGGTGTCTCAGAAATGCTAATAATAGTAAAATAAATAATACAGGCCAGGCAGGAAGAGCCCCTAGAGATGAATGTGAGCTGCTCCCCTCCAGAGGGACTGTGTGTACTGCTTTCTCAGCGCTCCTCGCCCCGCGCTGGCTGCGGCTCAGCTCCCTCCCGGGGTAACACACTGTGCTGCTGCGAGAGCGCTGGGTCAGCCAAGTGAAAGCGGAACTTTTAAGTGCTTTATTATTTTCAGGACTCGTCAGAGAAAACAAAACCCCCATAACTGCAAATAATTGAACACGTCAATAATATTTTGACTCGTTCATGTCTTGCGAGGTTTCACTGTGGCCCTGTTAAGTACTTCATTGCTGTCCCTCCAGTGATGTTAATTAAGTTCACCATAGGCTCACCAGCCCTTTTTCTCCCCTCTCTCTTTCTTCCTCACTTCTTTTTTGTTGTTTTAAATCAAGCAAGCAGTTTTGCCAAGTATAATGCCTAGCAATGAGAGCTGTGTACAGTGGAAGGAACCCAGGAAAAAGAAGGACTAAGGACGAGGCATCCTTAAGTATGATGGTCAATGTTTGGCAAATTGGTTTGCCAGCAATATTAGCTAAGAGACTGGGAAAGTCTAAAGGAAGTGTTAAAGATCCATGCCAAACATACAAATAAATAGCATCCATCCTCATCTTCAGACCACCAGCACGCTAGAATTTGTCTTACCCAGATCAAAAGGCATGTATCAAGCCAAACATCTTAGGTGGGTGTTTCACTGCTTACCTGGGTAATTCTGTATTTATGTTACATTCAAAATGTTTTTATCAACAGGGGAATCAAATCAACAGGTTTGAGCAAACAGGAGGTGGGGGAAGGAAATACACCTGCTCTGTCCTCTCAAGTGTCTTTCACTGAGTTGTCTATCTTAACTAAATCAGAAAAGAAAATGCTACTTTGCATCCCCCAGGATGTGTTGTCCAGCCCACCTTAGCCAAGCAAACATAGTGTTTTACAAAGCTTTTGCAATACAACCAATTCTCTGCTTTTGATTGAGAGAAATCATTTCTCTCAGTGTACTGAATTCCATTAAGCTGGAAATGCATTTTTTATGCTTTTTAAACTAGAGGAGTAGGAGTGTTGGTCAGTGCCAATCAGAATATGAATAAAATTCTTTAGCAAGCTTTGGCCAAGAAATAAGTCTTTTTCCTAGGTTTTGCTTGCTGAAGGTCAATCAATGTTCCCATCTCTCATTTCAGACTCCAGCTACATGTGAAGGTGATAAATTAGATTAATACATTTCCTAAAATACCCAGAAACACTAAATTCAGTGCTGAGAACTGCACCAATGGAATCACCACTGACACTGGCAGCTCCAAGTCCACCTCTGCTCTTCCTGAAGTCTTTTCTTACAGTCTGTGCAAGGATGGTCAGAGGAAGCAATTTCTGCTTCTGGCTGGGTTACAAGGACATGCACATTCTGGGTCACTGCATTGCAAACCAGTGAAGGAAAGAAAAATAATTTGGTGCCTTCCCTTCCACTCAAACAATTCTCTGGCTCATTCTGGCCTTGTGCAGTGTCCTTTCTGGCCACCAGGCAAAGCATCCAAACCATCTCAATTAATCTCTTCCCAGCTTAACAGCAGCTAGATGGGCTATCTGATGGAAAAAGATGCCGAAGAAGGATTGTTTTAGCTCTTGGAACAGTCCAACCTAATGGAAAGTACCAGTGAACCTTCCATCTACCAACTTTATCCTGAGTTGGCATCAGCGTTTCAATAGAACCGGCCACTTGTGCGATGAAGTAACACAAAGAGAGATGAGTCACCAGCATGGCAGGGCTGAGAGAGGGGACAAAAACGGGGGTGGAGGTGGTTGGTTAGGGAGATGAGGCACTCCATTTTTGCCATGACTCACACATAAGAATCAATCAGCAATAAGATGCAGAGACGTCACGAGGAGAGATGTGGCAGGAAAAGAAGCTTGCGCCCTTTCCAAGCGTGGACGTGGTGGAAGCACAAATGGGTAAAAAACGTGACAGTGGAAAAGGAAGTGAAGGAGGAAAGCAAAGAGTTTGTAATGCCTCCAGTTTCCACAAGTGTTGGATCTTGATGTTAGTTAGTTTCTCAGATACTCAGGAACGGAGATGGTTGCTTTGAGTCGTAAATGAATCAGAAGATTGTAGGGAAGCCAGCACAAGAAAGATGACATCGCAGACAGAAAGCTTGCAATTTAGTGTAATAAGGAAAGCACTGAATAAGCAGGAAGGAATTGAGCTTTATTTGAGCAACAGTTTACTCATATCAAGATGAGTTTTGAAGATGTTGACACGTGGTTGGTGATAACCATCTCCCAACCTCTGAGTGCTTCTCCATAGGTACAATTGTGCAAACCAGATCTCCGGCTCATCTGCATGGCTTTGTTCTGAGGAACAGAGAAAGGGACCAAACAACAGTGTTGGAGGATGAAATGGAGTAGCTAGAACAAGTCAACTACTGACCCAAAGATACTCAGATTTCAACAGTCAACCACAATATTTTTAGGGATTAAAGGTTTCCTCCCTTAGACTGCCCACACAACCACTCCGAGCTCATGGCTGTATTAGATAGACCTTTGATCCATACACATTTGACTTAAAAAGAGTTTGGATGCAGAGCATTTCTTCCAAGACAAATATCAAGGACCTCTTTAAGATGACCAGATGCATTTTGTGCCCTTCTCCTCAGCCTGCCCAACACATATGCCACAAAAACCAAGCAATGATGTAGCTTCTCCTTCCCACAGTCAGCTTCCATACACAGTATTTGGGATTTTTCCAGCAGAATCAAACACTCTGGCCTACTGCCATATCCAATTATGTCACACAGAATTAGTCCTTTTCTGTCCCTTCTGTTTGTGGCCCAGTTGTTTTAGGAATATAAAACCTATCTATGCTCACACAACACTGCTGTAATATTTCCCTGCAGGAGCAAGTGAGAAGCAGAGAACCAGGCTGCCAATTACATCTTCTCCTGCCGTGGAAATGGTGTCCTCCTCCCAGGCCACTGCACCCTGTTGCAAGCAGAACATAATCCCACCCCTGAGACTGCAAAATCAACATCCATGGGAATCTGTGGGATGTCAGAAATCTGCTCTCCTTACTCCAGATCTGGATTTCCAAGGCACAGCTCCTCATGGGCACAAGACACAAAAGAATAAATCTCACACTGGCTTCAGGATGACACAGGAACATTTGCCTAAAACACAAGCCCACCTCTTTCCACCTCCTCACACCTCTGAAGAGATTGTCATTTGTTCCTTTACAAGTGACTGGTGTAATGTCTGTGGCTCACAGCAAGTTAACTGATAAAGATGTTTACTATTGAGTTTTCTAGACTGACATAAAGTAATCCAAAACTTCCTTAACCACCTCACAGTCTAATTTCTCCACTTCTCTATTTTCAGTTCATAATCACTGACTTTGTTCAAGAACTGCCTTAGGTACCAGTGTGCCCATTCCTGCTGCGTTTCTAGCACTCTGAAAGTACTGTATTATGAATTAACATGAAATAATACTTGGAAACAAAATTGCCACCAAAGCTATTGGATCGATTAAGGGAAAACATAACTAAACAGCCCACACTGAGATATCAGTAGAATTATTACTAATTAATGTACATTTTGGTTTTGTACCATTTCAAATTCACAACAATATGATGTGTGCTACCAAGAAAGATTATTCTTTCCTTCTGCTACAAAAAAAAAAAAAAAAAGCTGTTGACTGCTCCTTTCTGTTATTTTCAGGCTGAGTGTTGAACAGGTATACTTCACTTTTTAACATAACAGCAAAACTTCCAGTACTGAGTTATTTCTTCGGTTCAGTGCAGGTTTTTTGTTGAGCAATGTTAGAAATATGAAATGCTTCAGAGAGATGATTTGGTAGCACTTGTTCCTTTCTCATCCATAGGAGAAAACTGCAATCATCCCTTGTATGCAATCATCATAGTTCACTGTAAGGTGGACCCTGGCTTCATTTAAAGCAGTGCTATTCCTATCTAGAAGTGCTGGGATTCAAGCATGTGACTCCCATTAACATTAATGAGAGTTATATGTTTAAAACCTCTGCACATTGCGGTGGGAATATGTTCCATAGAATCCAATTAATCTGAAGAACATTGCATACATTTGGGAACATTCATGTTGTACAATTTCACTGGCATATGGATTTGTCCTCAATAAAGCTTGCTAGTATCTGGTAACAAAGACATTAACAATCTATTGTACATTTACATAAGGCAGGACTAGACTATATGTTTTCCCAGCTCAGTGTAGGAAGATACAAAGAAGCTTTTGAGTGTAAACAAACACAGAATTGAGAGAAAATAAGGAAGATGAAGGTATTTTAAGAATGTGAATATTTGGAGAATGCTGGGGAATGAACACAGAGGAGGCTGTTTGCTTATAGGTTGGACGCATTTTCAAAAGGAATCAAGCAAACACAAAAAAAAAATTGAAAAAAAAATGGAGGGAGGAAAAATAGAATATTCAGATTCCATCTGTTTCCCACACGCTGAAGATAATAACGTGAATGGAAGTGATTTTGTTTTAGAGGTCAGAGCAGAGGCTGATATAGCAACCTTTCAAGATCCTGAAAAACATCATTTGATTAAAATAACTGGCCCTGTTGTTCTTGTAATCCTAAGGAGGCTATTTTCCACGAGGAAGACAACAACAGCAAAGTAGGGAACAGTAAGTTTTAGTGCTCCAGAGACAAAGCACTAGAGACACACTGCTGCTGGAAAGTGTAACACAACGTTAAAGCACGTGATAACTAAGCAGAAATCAGCAGAAATTTAATAGGAAACCACAATGACAATGTGTCTGTGCAGCTCAGTGCAATATTTCTCTCCCTTTTCCCTCCCTTATTTGAACAGGATGAGGAATTTAACAGGACACAGGAAAGCAGTATCTTAGTAAAGAAAGAAAGGAACAACCAGAGATAAGGAAATAATGGTTCATGGCACTAAACAAGCTATTGAATTTTAAGAACATTTGTCCGTAAAAGTTTGACAAGATCTCACTTGCCCAGACCTTGATGATCCTCAGACCTTCTTCAGAAAGGTTTCCTTTGTCTAAATGGAGAAATATGTGACCAAAATTGCCTGAAATACATCATTATTTTTGAAGCATCAATTTGAAACATGTTTTAAGGCCTGGTACTTAGAGAAGGACGTTTAGGTCTTTCAGACAAAGCAAGAGCCTTGAAACCATCTCAAATCTGCCTGAGAATGTGTGTGTGAAATGGATCCAAACCCACTCCCTGTGTGGAATCCTGTACAGCTCTGTATTGATGTCACCTTCCACAGATGAGTGCAGAGTGTTTCACACCTAGAAAAACCACAGTTTTGGGCTGGCCTTTGCAATCCATTACACAACCAACACACAGGCTGAGAAGGGGGGATGGAAACACTCAAGGCTCTGCAGCCCTGCCTTCGGGGTGGCAGAGAAGACAGTTGTGATACAGGCAGCAGCTGAACTGACAGACTCAAAAAGCTTCTAATTACTGGAAAGAAAAATTCAACAAGACAAAGAATTACATTTCAGGGCTTTCTCAAAAGCGCTTTAAAAATCTCTTGCTGAGCTAGGAGGGGTTATTTTTATTATTTTCTGGCAATCTCCAGCTCTCCCTGCTAAGTTTGAGAGTTGAGAAAGTCCCAGAACTTGCTCACATTCCATCCTGCTTGGACACAAGGTTTAATATTGCCTGTTGTGATTGGAAAAGGAGGAAGATATGCTCTTGAGCTTCTCTTCACAGTGAACCATGGTACTGAGAGGGCTGGCTGCACAGCCCAACAGCAGCAGCACAGCCTGGCCATTCCTCATGGGAAACAGCCCTGGAAATGCCCTTCACTGCCCCAGGAGAGGCTCCACAGAGCTGAGCATCACCTGACACAGAGATCGTGCCCTGACACAAGGAGCGTGCAGCCAGAGCTGCACAACAAGGGCATTTGGGAGCCAAAGCCCTTTCTCCTCCCCCAGTAGGTAAAAGTTTCTCTGAAAGGCAGAGTTTCTTTATTTCAGGTTACTGTCAAGTCTCTGCACGCTTTTTTTGTTTCTCCCTTCATCGTGTGGCTTTTTTCCCCTAGCAGAGTCATGACCATCAAGTGTTAAAATCAACAAAGACCATTTGCAATTCATCTTTTCACCTGGTATTAACTACTCATTTTAGAGAAAGCAAATGCATCTTTCTTTAAAAAAAAAAAAAGACATAAAGAACAGGACCAACACTGATTTTAGAGACCATAATTTAAACCTGATCCTGGAAAGTAATGTTAAAAATGTTCTTGTTTGTAATGTGTTAATGTTTAATGATGATGTTCTTGAACACAGAGACTAAACCCCTATCAGATGTGGTTTTGAAGAAGATACCTGAACTTTGGAAAGATCTTCAAAGGTATTTTTCTTGCTAAGAAATAGTCAGGCCCTTGTATAGGCCTCCCTCTAAGTAACTTCAAACCACATTAAGGTTTTCACCCTCCATGTTGTGATTTCAGACCTGCTGTTTATCTGTTTTAAAGATCCCTGCAGTGGAAAAGGAGCTATAATTAATGAGGGGATTAGGCTGTGCTGTATACACACACAAGTTTATCTATCCATAGACATAGACACATTTTAACTTTAAGATGTGGTTTGAAACTTAAAGGACTGATTGCAAAATATTGGCAAGGACCATTTTATTTAACAAAATATCCAGTGGTTTGCCTAACATCCAATTCCACAATGACCTCACTGACGTTATCATTTTCCAAAAGGCCAAGAGAGGGAGGTTTTTTAGGGTAAAAAGAAGAGCTAAGCCTCAGAACAGGGATGATCCAATGCCTTTGCAAAAGAAAGTCTCTCCAGGCAATGCATAACCTTCCCTGACCCAGTTACTTCCTCTCCTCTCCAGTTTCAATCCCCATTTACCAAATCCAACATTCCCCCAAACCCACAAGATGCCCATTTCTATCCTATGGTACCCAAAACAATTTGATTTTCTTCTAAGGTATTGTAGGGTTGGCAATGGTCTGATGCATAACAGAAAGACCTATATCATTCTCCCAAAATATGCCAGGGCCTATTCAAGCCAAGTAAGAACAAAACAATTCCTGCTTTAAGGATAGTAACTTTCTAATAAATCCAGGGCAGAATGCTACAGACAGCATTTTAGAGCACACTGACACAGTACTAGCTACAGAATTATGGACAACCCTAGGCCCCTGCCAGGTTGAAGTTTAATACCAGAAATAGAATAAATTGATTCAAGAAGTCATCTTGAACACCACTGTTCAGCCTGAGTGCAGTTCAGTCTCTGATGATTAAATGTTACTTCTTTATAAGCTTCATTCTGGCCAAAACTATCTTACATTAATATTTTCACAAACTACATCCCAAAATAAACATTATATATATGATACAAATACCAAAGTCATTTCAGTTCACTTATTGTGGTCATGACCACTTTGGCAAGATTATGGTGAGGGAGGAGAAATTCAATAAATCAGATATTTTCATGATTTAGCATTTGCAAAGGTCAGAAACCAGCACACAATATCTCTCTACTCTGAATTACACATCAGTTAATAGAAAGTGCAAAATTTTCCAAGAATCCAGCCAAAACCTGGCATCTGAAAGAGGAACTTCATCAATGTGTTCTATTCTTTGCGCTCCTCCCTCTGACCATTAAGTCCTGAAGAAATAAAATACAATAATGGACACAAGGACTAGTTCTTAAATTAAGGAACTGGCAGCAGAGGAAGGATGAATGGCAAGAAACTTCTTCCTTTAATCATGTTGTGTTTTCATTAGCCAACATTGCACCAGAAGATAAACTAAGGAAATTTGGTAACAGAGGGGGAAGTTGAGCTTTGTGCTTCGGATGAGCTTGGAGCATTTGCAAAATTGAAGTATTTCTGGGATTTTTGCCTTAGCCAGTATTTAAGAAAAGCTGTGGATTCTGCAAATTCACAGCCAAATTTCAAAGCCAGAAAGCACATCTACAAAGTTGTGGCAATGTGCACTCAATGTGATTTTCTTCCAAGACAGTAAGTCTACTCAGTCTTTTATTTACCTGTACTGTTTGTTCCTTTTGGCACCATTTTATTTTGTTCTGGTCTATTCCAGCATGGCTGGCTTTTCACAGGCACACAAAATGCTCATCACATGAGGAATATTTGGGAATGTGATGGGAAAAAGAAGGTCAAAATTTTGGATTCTGTTCTCTGATTTGCTGTCACACTTCCTTTTTCTGGGGACACACAATATGTCCTCATCCAAACATCATGCCTCTTCCCATTAATTGATTTATCAACATCTCACCTGATGGAACAGAGCACAGGTCACACAGAGCTGGGTGTCTCCCCATAACAAGAAAACACCCATTTCACAATGTTTTCTCCAATGATGCTCTGGGAATGCTCCTTAGGCTGCTGCACTTGGGAGAAGCCACTTTCTGCACAGAGCTCTGCAGCCCAAGGCCAACAGCAGCTTTGCAGCACTTAGCAAGGCAACCTGACATGTGAGATTGAGAAGGAAGGAGCAAGCCAACAGCCAGGAACTGGCAGGGCTGCCCCAATACATGCCCCTCCTGCATCTATCATAGCATTAAACCCATCAAATGCTCCTGGTAGAAAAGCAAACAAGACCAGCATAAGACCAAGATACATAAAGAGGCCCAAAGCAACATTAAATCATCTGAAGATGCTCCCATTAAAGAGAATTATTGTCCCCATTAAGAATCAAAGCTATTTAGAACCACTGGCTCTCCAGCCAGTTCCCTGCTTTTCGATCAAGCAGACTTTGCCATGTGGGTTTCTTGTGATTAAACACCTGATCTTGCAAACCCTTGCTCGTACCTACCATCTCACCTCAAGTGAGCAGTCCTAATGGATAAGGAGTGTTGGCTTATCATTCTGATCTGCATTTGCCCAATTCTGCTGATTTCAGCTTGATTTGCTGAAAGGCAAGAGGAGATCAAGCCAAGGGACCTACTCACAGAGTTTGCAATAAAGAATTACAGCTGTGCCTGCACCCAGACACAAACTGGAGCACATTAAGAACTGCCCAGACTCCAAATCACCAGAGCTCCAGTCAGCTTCAGTCTGGAAGGCACAGAGCCATGTTAGCATAAGACTGTGAAGTTGCTGATAAATCCACCTTGAGAGACAAAATTTTTTACTTCACACCCTAATGTGTCTAAACAGCTTCCTGAGCAAGGCTGGCTCGTGCCCCAGTGGCTGGGAGCTAACCTGTGACAGCACCAGGCTCTGTAGACATGCTGTGAGTACCTCCCCTGTTGACAGCATTCCGTGGATCCCTCACAATAAAATGTGTATTCTACTGGTCTCTAATTGACTGTCCTGCTGACTGCCTGAAACTGCCCAGAGACTAAGAAATGAAAAGGGACAAATCGCTTTAAGGGTAATTATATTAATAAAATGTAATGCAGTGTTGTCTATCATCTAGAAATTCTGTTAGTGTCAGGCACAGAAGCAAGTGAGAATCTCAAATTCCACAACTCGAACCAGAAATTAAGGACTTGCTCTTTTTTTAAACCAGACTTGCATTTGCCATGATTTCCATAATTTATAACCCTGGAAATTACCCTTGACATCCATAGACTCTCATGTTCCAAGTTTCCTAATATATTCTTTCCATAGATTTCTGCCCTATCCTTTCTGTGGTCCAGGCAGGATTTCTGAAGGCTCTGTGCTGATACCAGCAGTTTGATGAAGCACAGTGACTTATTTCTGCTGTCTCTGAGGAATACACCCATCACTGCTTGCCTGGGTGTGTTTGCATGCATGTGGTGTTCAGCATGGTTGCACTGACCCTCCCACTTGGTCCCAGTGGAAAAAAACCCTGATTATCCCAAAGCAATCCTGAAAAATGGGTGAGAGGATGGATACCAAGCCCATACAATGCCTCACTCCCTGGTCCCTCTTTCAGGCACCCAAGTCCTGCATGAGTGAGCACAAAATATTAACCTTTTATGGTCAGCTATGGGATGAAGTGGGTCTTGTCTTGCTTCATTTTTGTTTGACAGTGCTATAAACACATGAAATTAAAGCAGTGCCCCAGCCAAACCTTTTCTGATGAATTTCTGTTGGAATTATTGCAGGGAGCAGCAGAGGGAGGGAGGCTGGGGCGCAGCTGCAGGGCTGAAGTGCACAAGTCAAACCCTGATGGCTGAAGCTGATTTGAAGAAGAGATTTGATCTGTCACAGGTAATTAGGCAGTGACACCTAGAAGAGCATCAGGGTACCCAGTGACACAGAGTTGATCAGGCTTCACCTGCAAATATGGGTCAGGACTGAACTCACCTAAAAGTAGAGTCTAACACTAAAAGTAGAGTCTAATCCTCCCTGCCTTCCACTCAGAGATGTCCAGCTGAGACACCCTAGAGGGACATCAGAAGGTGGGAGGTGGCATCTGCTCGGCCAAGCCCACGTGCCCAGCCCTGCCCAGCCCTGCCCAGCCTTGCTCTGAGATCCAAGCACATGGCTGCTAAAAGCTTTTCCTTCCGCTCACTTCTTCCTCCTTCAGCGCTGCTCCTATCGATTTTTCTTACCCTAACTCCTCAGATCAAAAAGCACAGCACTGAACTCACAGCACTGCTTTCTGACTCTTTTCATAAACAGGGCTAACACTACTACAGATCAATCACTGTGGAAGTAATTTTTCCTTGCTTCTTTTTTTTTTTTTCCTTTTCTAACTGAAAGCCAAAGAATTTGGACTTTGAGAGGTTTGGTTAGGAGGCATATTATGTGATTTAAATGTAATGTGTTGTCCAAAAGCAAAGATTTGAAACATGGGAGAGGGAAGAGACAAAAATAACACATCTCTCTGGACAGTTGGAGTTAATAAGGGAATAAGTTAATAAGGTCACATGAAGCATGTGGAGTTACAGTACTGCAATATTGGAGCAAACAAGGGAATCAGGCACTACAGAAAAGGAAAGAAAATTACAGCTCTTATAACAACAGAAATGCATGCAATTTGCAGCATAGATAATATATGTGTGCATATGTAGAGCTTATTAAAAACTACAAATATTTTCTTCTTTTGCCTTCTGCTATTGCTCAAAAAATAGAATAGCTCTATCTCCTTTTGTCAGTAAATCACATTAAGGTCACTCTAAGGAGCAGCAGAATATAAACTTCTTGTATGCAAAAAATCAAACAGTGTTTGGGGCACAAATGTGGTACAAGTGCCATCCAAAATATGCTTGAAAGAGAGAAATGAAGTACCAGTGCTTTAGATTTCACAATTTATTTACAGAGTGGAAGTCATTGAAATCTACTTCTCCCTAAACTATGTGTTCCCAGGCTTTAAACATTCAATAACTTCTCAGCCAGGGAATGTGTGCTTTTTTTTTTTTTCTTTCTTTCCCTCTATTTTCTCTGTGCCTTATCATGTGCTAAATATATTATTGCAACACATTAGTTACTTTGGTCCACAGCTCTGAAACAAGGCTCTAAGAATCTCACAGATAAATCACTGATCAGAATAAACTGATTGTCTGTTCTGGATTCTCTTCTGTAGGATTAAAAAAAACCCCAAAAGATAAGTTCTGAAAACAAACCCAAGTCTGTTACTTCTCAAAAGGCCATGGGTTTTCACCTTCAGTCTGTGCATTTTGGATTTTTTTCCAAGTCTTCTGTACAAATGGTAAAAGCTGCATTTTTCTCAAGTTGTGGGACAACTGCCCCATGAACAGAATATACTTTTAAGATTGCAAGCTTGTGTTTCGATTGAAGTTTTGATGGACTGTGTGTATCTTCCCTCAAACCAATATTTAATAACTTGCTTTTGTGACCTACTGAAGCAAGACATCTGCAGCACTCTGCACTTTTGTTTCCAATAGACTCATATTTAGCCTGGTACTGTTGACAGATAGGAGAGAACATCTTGGAACAGAAAAACCATGAATAATTCCAGATCTTCAACTACCACAAACACCTTCTTTTGACATCCTCATTCTCAACACCATCTTTTTTTTTAATAGTCAATGGATGCCAGATTGGGGTTATGGACTTAATTAATTTTATGTCTGTGACATGCTCACTGTATAATTATACCAAGCTGCGCACTATTAGATAATTATTTTTGGTCCTCAAAAGAGGAATTCAATTTGTTTAAAATTATTTTAGCTCCTTCAGAAAGAATGATATTATTTCCCTTCAAAAAGCCATCAAACTAAGTGATAAAGCAACCCCATTCTGGTAATAAAAGACTATGGCACTGAAGTGGTTACAAACCATTTTGTTCAACCAGACTATTTACAAGTAGCAACAGGGTATCTGTTTCCTGTCATCTCCATCATATATCTTGAGGCAGAGAGATTGGAGCCCAATTACAGCCTGATATCTAATCAATACACACCTTATTCCTAGAGCAGGAAGTAAAGGAGGAGGCCCCTGGGAGCCAGAGTTCAAATTACTCCGCTGTCGATTCCAGATAGCAGCTAATGATAGGATATATTTCTGGAGAGGGGGGTGGGTGGGAAGGGCAGTGTGGTTTAATGGGATTGTTAATACAAGGAACATATACGTATTTTAATTTAGACATCTGCTGCTGAATTCCAAAAACCCTACACGAATCAGAAAAAATAATGACCCAATTTGCTATTCCCTCCGATAGCTTTTGGGACTTAACTTTGCTAAAATAAGGCATGCAAGTGATAAGCTCAGTCCAAAAAAACCCTTAAATAAGATTTGCAAGATACATTTGGTTAGATTCCTGCCCCTGTCCCCCTTTTTCTTTGCTTTTTCATGAAGGAGGACTTACTTTCATATGGATACAGACTTTATAGAGCTCCAGAGATTTTCAAGCAAGCCAGTGAGCATTTCCCTTTCCCAGCTAACCAGTTAAAATCCCTCAGTTGTGTGCATGGATCAACCAAGCCAAATCTTGCACTTAACTGAAGGCAGCTGTCTCTTGACTCTGGGTCAGTTACTCACTCTTTGGGAACATCTTAAAAAGATACAACTTGGGACTATCTGTCCCTGAGTGTCTACTTCTAATTTTGTCAATCAGCCAAAAATTAATCCCACCCCTAGTTACCTATTGCTTTGCATTCCTACCAATTGTTCAAAAAGCTGCCTTATGTCTAGCATCCCCTATGAAAATGGTAGGAGTTTCCAGGAGTTACCCTAACTCAGAAATGTAAAATATGAAGAGCAAATAGCCTGACTAATCAAACAAAGCCGCATGCTGCACTCAGTACTCCAAGAAGGAGAATGAAGCACGGGGGCATAATAAATCTTGTTTGTACTGAGCTTTCAAAACTGTCTGGATGGCTGCCTGGTGACATGGATTCCTTCTCAGTTTAATACAGGTTAGATTAGCCAGGGATTCATTGTCTTTTTCTAGAGAGCCAGACTACAGACCTACAGAATTCCCAGTAAACAAAGCAGGCAACACAAACTGCATCCATGGGTTTCTGGTTGGAAGCACTGCTGTTGGCTCCCAGGCTCCCACCTTCAGCACCCCGAGCAAGGCGGGCAAATCCTCACAAGGACCAGCTCAACAAAGACTTCACATTTCTAACTCAGCCTTCTACATCCCTGAATCTGGTCTTGGATCATGACATGCTTCAATTCCTCCTCTGACACACTTGGGTGAGTAATCCTTCCTCTCTCCTGTCTTAACTGTTTGTCCATCTTAACTACTTACGATACAAATTCTTCCAGCCTGTGACCACTGCAGTACATTTGTACAATACTTAGCACATTTTCAGCTTGGGGTTTCTTAGTCTGACTCAACAGTGGTATTGAGTAGTACACGGTTTCACATAAATGGGGCCCCAAGATTGAATGATACCTCTAAGTGCTGCTGTACTACAAATAAATAATTATATAATATACATAAATCTTGCATTTTTAATGTCAAAGTCCCATGAGACAGAAAAAAGATTTTAAACGAGACAAGAACTTTCTAATTATACTGCATGTTGATGATCTTGGAATAGGTACAAAAACCATTAAAGACTTTTCCTCTTTTTTTTTTGCCTCTTAAATAGGAAAAATCTTTTCATCAAACATAGATTGAAGCCAGTGATAATGTAACTCTGGCTTACAAAATAATAACAGTGCAGGGCTTTCTAAATAGCCTACTTCAAATAATGACTTATATTATCCTAAATTCAAAAGCAAACAACTGGGGAGAAGGAAATCTCTAAACGAAGAGCAACATTAAATTCCAGAGGGTGAATGTGTGCTGCTAAAGGTGTGGTCTTAATGGAATTTGACCTATATCCATAATTTTGCTGTCACTCAGTGCCAACTCTCACAGCACAAAGACCTCAGAGGAGCAGGGTGTGAACAAAGCAGGGAGCAGAGCCTCCTGCAGGGAGCAGAGGGATGACCCTGTTGCCACAAGCCTGGACACCTGGAACAGCTGTGGCTGCCTTTGGGAAGAGGTGGCTCCATCCCTCAGTGTGGCTTGGCCTTTCCCAGCTGGGGCAATCAGGTCCTCCAGCATCCTTGCAGCAGCAACCCTGCAGGCTCAGTCACTCATCCCAAGCCTCTAGGAGTTCAGGGCACAGAAACAAAGAGATGGTGGCTACCTAAGCTAGGTCCAGAGCCCTTGGGGGAGAAAACAAGATTACGCTAGTGAGCTGCTCTTATCCCAGCTGAACTGTTGGATGAACTTCCAAAAATACCCTTGAATTGGCATTCTGCGTGCAGCTGTGTTTATGAAAGGCAATATCATGTATGTAAATAAATTCAGATGCTGCTTGAGTTATTTTAAAACAATCAGTAGAACACTAATCATTTTATAGGCACAATCTTATCCCAAGAAAGTGACAACTTGGTGTATATACATGTACTAGAAGTTAAAGTTACTGTTACATCTCCACACAGACATTAAACAAGACGTAGATTTCTCTTAGAGCCACATGAAAATCTGCTTTTGTTTTCTGTGCAGTCTGCCTGCTGATACAAGCTTTAAATACAGGAACCTAAACATCCCTTAGCCAGATCTCGTTCAGGCAGCATTGGATGTACCTTGGCAGATGTGGAATCCTCCACATGAGATTCCTCCCATGCCATCAGCTAAGGGGATGAGCAGCAGCAGCACCCCAGTCCCCACCAGCACCCCAGGGAGCCCAGGGCATGTCCACAGGAGCCCTGCTCTCCTGGGCAGGGTGGGTGTGTGGAGCCCAGACAAGAACCAGCCCTGCTGCTGGGCCCTGGCCAGCAGGCACGTGTATCACAGAGCTCCCCGTGTTTAAATCCATTAATTATCTCCCAGTGTAAACAGTGGGAGAGCACTGTGGTTGCCTGCTCACAGGGAGATAATGCAGTTTAACCACTGTCTGCTCTGACTCCGTGGCCGAGCAGGCACGGGGAAGTTTGCAGAAATACCTGAGTGGGATGGGGAGACAACACAAATTTCCTGGATTTGGCTCCTATCGGCCCAGAGCAGCTGGAGATGATCCCTCACCTCTGCTGGACCAAGTTAAACCATGGATACCCCCTGGGCTGAGTCAATGGTGATGCTCCCTCTGCCTTCAGGGGAGCAAGGACATCACCTCGAGAGAGCCTGACCTTCGCACAGGCCACTAAACCAAAACTGTTATCTTGTTCCCAGCAGCCCCACGGTAATCCCAAGGCATCCTCTGCGTGACAGTTGAGAAAGCAGAAGCTCTGAACAGACTGAACAGAGTGAAATACCTGAACAGGGTAGTCAAAACATATGAAAGAATACCCAGCTACTTCTTTACACACAATATACATACAACACCAGAGTTCTGTAACTCAGGTGGCTGTTTCATTAAAACTTGGCATACTATTTCCATTTATTCCTTTATGACTGGAGAACAATCTGGGACTGAGAGGGCATAATCTGCCATAGTTTGTTATGTACTATGATATCATCTTTTTGCCAGTGTTAGCTGCCAGAGATCACATGTCCAGAAATACGAATGCTGCCATAAATGTTAGCTCTGGTTTAATTTACATTTTCTTTTTTGAGTTCTGCACAGCAAGGTACTCACTGGTTGCACCATGAGAGCTAGAGAGAACACAGCCCATGCAGCAAGGGTACATCAGTGGGAGATGGAAAAAGAGCTGAAACTTGCATGGTGAAAAAACTCGAGTCTATCTTGAATTTCACGTGTCAGCAGCGCAGCATCTCTTCAGAAACAAAACAAAAGCTGGTGGCTAACCAGTGTCACTACCATTAACCTCATCCTCATCTCCAGGGTCCACAGTAAGAACTTAAAATAAGGCTTTTTATAGCACAAAGTTCCCCTGTAGAAGACTACAAAACCGCAGGATTACAAAACGTCGATGGTTATTGCAAACTACCCTCACAGATGCTAATGAATTGTTTTCTTTTTTCACTCCAATCCTGTTGTTTCAAATGAAAACACATCACTGCTTTGTTGCTGAGCACTTTCTCCCACAGTGCCCTGCATAAAGACTTGCTTGTGCACACTCTGGAATGTGCTTATTCCGAGATGTTTAATTGTCATTTCTTCCACCTTACATCAGAAGCCCGTCACATGCATTAATTAGGTCCATAAAAATATGCTTGAAAACCCTACCATTTAAATATGAAAGAGAGAGAGAGAGAAATGAGCACTGCAATTTCCAAGAATGACTAATGTCTTGCTGGAGTTAATTCTCTGGACTGATGGCCTACTTGCCAACGTGGCCAAGGTAAGGCACACAGTGAGATCTCAGCTGCTCACCAGTCAGCACCACCTTACTAACACTGAAATGACAACTTTTCACTGATATTTCCAAATATGAGTTTGATTTGAATGAAAAGTTTATTCAAGGAACAAACAACAAGGTGATGCTTACTGAATACACACACAAAGAGAGGAAGGGGAAACCAGGTCCAGGCAGTGAATCAGAGACCAGAGCCATTCTGTGAGATTGCAGGGGCTCAGCAAGCACTGACACATCAGCAGCTCCAGCCTCCAGCAGCATCAGCTCCAGATGCCTCAGAGTAACGCATAGGAAACCTGTAGTGGATTAATTTTAACTCCCTAAAGCAGCCATAAATTTAAGTAAGACCCTTTGCTGGCCAGAAACCACAGGCTGGGTTGCCCTTTCAGAATAATATAAATGAGGAGTAACTTCATTTATAGCAGTGGCATTGCAGCAAGGATTTATTCTGAGTGGGGAGGCACAGCAGGGAAGATGCACTGGGCTTAGAACAGTCCAACTCAGGAAACAAATGTTTAAAAACAGCTTTGCTCCTGCAGTAGCACTGACATTTCTGTGAAAATGAACAGTGCTTTGTCTTGCCCCAGAGAGGAGAGTTGGTGGCCAGGGCTTCCTAAGGGCATTTATCCCCTTCACACTCACAGCCCACTGACACTCATCATTATTTTCTGTTTTCACTCCCAAGAAAAACAAGAAAATTACATTGCAACCTCTAATATTTATATACATTTAGCTATACTAGAATATTAAGACACATTTACAACACAAGAAACACTCATTTGGAGACCGAAAAATAAACTGAGCACCATCCCTTTGATATCACTGAGGCAAAAGTGTAACTTGCAGAACTGAAGATTAAAATAAAGTAAAATTTGAATTTAAAACTTTTCCATTTTCATGTGTTGACATAGTTTTTTAGACTTGAGAGAATTCAACTGCTTGACTTATATAGCCCTGAAAAATAAGACATTATTCAAATACTAACTTAACTTTTCTAGTATTAATAGCTTAATAGCTTAACTCTTTCCACAGTGGTCCATAACAGCCTGATTTTACTGTACCTTGGCCAATAAGGCCCTCTCAATTTAACTAAGAATTAGACATTAGAGAGAAGCAATAATAGCTGGTAAGGAAATATCACCAACTTCATTTAATTTTCAGATAGTTATTTCCTATTCTGCTATCAGGTTTTATTCTGCTTGTGGAGTACATATTATACATATTTTTTATTGAAACCATTGCAAAATTACCCACAGGCAGAGAGTATAAATTAACAGGCTACTTAATTGAGTTCTTTTCAAGATTCTTAGCATCCGCTGCAGCTGAGTGAAATAGGGAGGAATGTAAAGTTTGCCACTTTATAACTGTGAGGCCATTTATTCTCTCAGCTGGCTCAGTGCAGCAGTTAATTCTTGGCCATTTTAGATGAATAAACATCAATGCATTAGCTTGGTTACAGAACCACTGTACTCCAAACCAATGGCAGTTGCAAGAAAAGGAAGAATTATTCCTCCTTTACTGCTTCAGAAGTCACAAACCTAAAATATAAAGGGTGGCCAAATCCTTGATCTCAGTGGACATGAGAGACCTAAAAACTTCTGAGGATCCAGGCTTTTGTTCTTACCCCTTCATTTATATGCACAATGGGAGGGAAAGGGTCATTAATTTACCTGACCCTTCCAAACTCCCAAAGAAACTCAAACACCTTTGTTTCAATTGTGCTTTTCCAGAATCACTTTGAAAGATCCACTTCCAGCTGTAGTCAGACTGCCAGGCGTTTTAGAACACAAAATCTTTCCCAGTTTGATTTTTACTTTAACATCAGTTAATTTCTATTTGTTCTTCCTCCCCAATTTCACTAATGCCCTTTTCGTATATGTATATTTGTCCATTACAATCTACAGAACAATCACCCTAATTGATCTGGTGTTAACCTCCAACAGCTTCAGATCCAGACTGTTTTTATCTATTGCTGGGTCCCGGTTGCAGCATTAATTCCCTAGAGTGCTCACACGTGTCACCAGCGCACCCGGCCCTTTCACAAGAGGCGCCTCTCCAAATAAATGCGGCTGTAAACCCTCCCCACCCGAGGAGCGGGGGCTGCTGGAAAGCCCCCACTGTAACAGTTTGTTTGTGCCTCCTCTTGTATATAATGATAAATTTCATACAGGTGTCACATTTTTTAGCGGGAGGTGAGGATTGATGGGGAGCAGCAGAATGATCCATCATCAGAGGCAGGTGGCACAGTATTGGAATTTCAGAAATCTGTTCCCAATCACATCCACTGCCGGGTGACTCAGTAACGACCCTATTTGTGATGCGTTACTGAAAATCAATGTGCCGCATTCAAGGTCAATGTACTGTTAGAAAACTCCTTAAGCACTGATGGATGGATTGTGTTCATTCAGAATAAATGTGAGAAGAAAGTGACAGCTGAGCATCCCAAGAGTTGTGCCAACTTTAAGAGAACGGCTTCCTCCCGGAGAGAGAAACATGATTCCCTCAGGGATTACATCATTCCTCATTTCCTTTGTTCTTTCCCTTTTGAGCATTTAGGTAATTGTTTAATGTATCTATCTTCGTGCAATTAGGAGACTTCAAAGTGTGAAGACAAATACTGATGAACAACAATCTTTATGGACTTCCCTCTATGAATAATATTCATCCTTATGAAAGACTATCAAAGTTTGTAAGGATTAAGTAGACAAGAAAGGAAGGCATCAGAAGAAGAAACTAAACCCACACACAGGTATAGAAAAAAAAAAACCTCTCTGCAAGGAGCTCTAAAGATAAAATCCCAAGTCAAAACATGGTCTTGATTTTTCTGTTATTATAGTACTGAACAAGATACTTAGTGTCTTTACATATCTTTACATATTTTTCAACTCTCTAAGTGGTTTTGCATAACTTTAAATGTTTTAAATTAGCTGGGAACTTGCCATGCATGGTAAAACAGATTTTCACTTATAAAAGATCCTTGCTTATAAATAAAGCTATCTCACTTTTTCTTTTAGCAATGGAGAGGGATATCTTATTCAACTTGTTTGCTAAATATGAATTAATGGCACTTCAGAGACTCCTTCCAGAGGGATTCAGAAATTATACTACTTTCCTTCCCTGAGAAATAATGACATTGTCTTTTAGTTGATGGGGGGAAAAAAAGTAATCATCAGCTTCCAAAAGAAAAACAGGATTGATAGCTCAAACAGGAAGGGGGAAAAGTGTAATTTACCATGTGGTTCACCAGCAGCTAAATCTGTTCACTTGACACAATAAATGATGTCAGGCTTCCTCACCCACTGTGTCAACAAAATGGGTGTTGTCAAAAACATTAAGACATCTTATTGACAAACTCTCAAGTCATTATACTCTTTGAAGTGGTTTTGTCTTCTGCCTAAAATTATTGCACCGACAGCATCGATTCATCTGATACATTGATAGTGCAGCAACAAGCTCCAGGGAGGATTCTGAGCACAGCCAAGGCAATCATCCAGACAAAGTTGTTTCTACTATTTTGGTAAGATTCTGAGGGGTGGTGGGTTATCAGACACCAGCAGCTCATTTGCAATATTCAAACAACTCTGTTTCCACAAGAAAACCTTTTTTTTTGTTAACATAAAGAAGCTCTACAGAGCCCTTTTAAAAAAATGGTTACTTTGCATCAGGAGCTATCAACTAGGGGTTAATTGCAAATACATCATCCTAAACAGGTTGCAGTACACTATTTCAGCCAGAATATATTGCTTATTCAAATACTTTAGGGAGTACAAAGCTTCCAATCCTCCTTTTCTTACTCAAATATCTGTACTGACTCCCTCAGACCAAATGATACAAGGAAAATCTGAGTGGTTTTGCCGAAATAGTTGTGTCTGTCAAAGAGGATTTGATCAAAAATACGTGAGATAACTTAATCACTGGAATTAAGAAGCCTGGAGGAATTAGGGCTTGTCCAAGAGGTCAAAGGGTGAGCATGTCCAGCAGAGTCCCTTGCCCATCCCAGCTGCTGGGACAGAGTAAGGGGTGGTCAGGCAGGGCTGCCTGCATGGCTGCTGACCATCTGTAACTCCTGCAGGTCCTCTGGACCCTTAAGTTCAACCCATCACAGACCTAATCCTTTCTTTTACACCAACATCAATCAGCACTAACTCCATGAAAGCCAACACCATAACAGCAACTTAAAATCAAACTTAAAATTTGTATGGGATTGGGTGTGTATTCACCCCAGGGCAGGGGGGAAAGAAAAAGACGAATTTATATTTTTTGTTCTCTCTTCTCTTTGTGGTTCTGTGCACAAAGAAGGGCCCATACAGCAAATTCCAGCACTGTTTTCCCCTCCTGTCTTTCAGGGGTAGGTATGGTAGGTTCAAGCCAGAGGATGTCCCATCCCTGCATCCTCAGTGACCATTTTCCTGCTGTTCTCCTGCTCGTTGGGTTTGGCAGCTCCCAAATCCACAGGCCAGTAACAGGGACTAATAACCAGGTCCTGTAATCCCACCACAGCCTCTCACACAGGCTACAGTCCTGTTCCACTGAGCATTTGGCTGCTGTGCCTAATGCAAAGTACAGAGATGAAGATTGAAGCAAGCTGAGAGTGCCAGTTCTGTCCACTGTGGATTTGTGATTAGGTTTTGCCATTAAAATACAGTATATAAAATGCTAATTCAAGCCAAAATTATAGAGTCGGATAATATATGGAATTACCGTGCCAACAACCCACAATAAAAATACACAGTACAAATAAGTGAAAGAATCTGATGTCAAAAATATGGATAATGAAAGTAAATTGTATAAACATAATTAATAAAGGCTTGGAATGGAAATTTCCAGTGTGTACTTGCTGAGCTGAGATCCACTGAATATCCACAGACTCTTCTAAATTTAAGCTGAAATAGTAATGACCAGCTTCTTGTGTTTTGTTTAAATTGTATCTTTTATATCAGAAGGCATCTTGGAGTCTCCACTAAATTGTTTTAATTAAACTAGCCATTATGTTTTATTAGTTCCAACTTTACCACATTCAGACAAGGAATAAAGATGCACATAAACCCCAGACTCTGACATGAAGAAATCCATTCCTGCACGAGTATTCACAGCTGCTATCTCCTGCTGCCCCAGCTCTGCAGATAACAGCTACTGTTTTGCTGGACTTGTCATGCAGCCTGGAAGTCTGACAGGGTTTTTCTGTGATCCATTTGCAGCCTGTGCATAGCCTTTGCTAAGTGTTTGTTTTGCTTTGCTCCAGACCCTGAGCTTGGGTGGCCTGGGTGAAGGACTTTCAGATTCTGCTCCTAACAAGAAAAGATTTCTTTTGCGTGAAGGACTTTTGCTCTAAAAGTGTCACTGAAAATAGAGAGAGAAGGTGGGCAGACAATACAACCAGCTTCTGACCTCCTGGCTTAGTGCTGCTCTTCCATAAAAATACAAAATATATCAATTGGCATTTCCATCTGCCTCTCCATGTCGGCATGGATGAACTGAATGGAATACAGGCACATTGTACTGCAATATCTTCATTTTCAGTGCAGAAACAAATGCATGTGTGTATTACTTACACAAACCAGGAAGCTGAATTCCTTCCTAGAGCTCGGGTTTTTTCTCCCTCTAGTTTTGTTTTATGCATTTAATGAAAGGACTGCCTTCCTACTGTTTCTCATAGGATGGAAGGCATGAGCCCCTGAGGCTGAAGAAAGGGTATTTGCTCCATAGTGAGAGTCCCAGCCTAATCTGGGGATTGCAAAATTGTTTTGTGATCACAGAATGAAAGGGTGCTACACAACTTTCATGCCAAGAACACTGTCCTGCAGACTTATATCTGCAGGACAGTGTTCTTCACTTAAAGTTCATCATCGTTTCTGATGAACTTTAAAAGAGATTGCAATCACACAAAATTCTATTGAAACATAATTTCCATCTCTAATCACAGTGCAAGTAATTAGTAAAGTCTCCTCAAGAATCTGATGAAACCACATGGCTAATTAGTCACTCACACTGGCCACAGCCCAGTTGAAACCAGCTTCTGGAACATCTTTCCCAGCCCAGTTTCAGACTGAGCTGGGAAGTTCTGCCACTCTCTTGGTGCACAGCTGTTTGCTTTGGGGCTCCCTACAACCTGGCCTACCTGATGAAGGAGACACAAATGAGGTACAAGAGCTACTGGGAGTGGTGCAAACCTCCAAATCCTTCCTTCAGTAAGCCTCTGCCTGCAACAGATGCCTTTCAAACAGGCACACAGGGAGAAACAAATAAATTCCTTGCAATTTTCATAATAAACAAAACCAGAGTGAATCATGCCAGAATAACAACTTCAGTAATATGACCTCTCTTCCTCTTTCAAAGAAAGCAAAATTATTTTGTACAAATTATAGACTGTTTCTGCTGGGAAATGAGAACCAGTATTCCAACCGATGCAAAATATTAGGCAAGAGATTTAAAAAGCTGCCACCCCATCTCCACGCAGCAAGGGCACACACACATCTTGGTTCTGAATTAGGAGTACTGCAGGCACCTCTGCAAAGTTGCTTAAATGCATTCCTACATTAGCCTCAGTACATTTTTAAGTCAGTTATGAGGCATTTAGCAGGAAAACCAGCAGCCTGAAGCCTGGGCTGTAGTTTGGCTCCACTCTGCCAGTGTGGAGCAGCCCAGGTCTAGCTCCAGGGGCACAGCAGTGGTCCTTGGCAGCTGCACGGGCTGGAAGGCTGCTCATCAGGCAGAGGGGAAGCACATAAATCCTCACTGGCTGCTTCAATGCACAGTCAGATATTTGACTGTCTTTGCAAAGTCAGACAAAATTTGCCTGAGTTTGCATCGATATGGACAGGGCCACACAGACCTTTCCATTTCCAGTCTGGCCTAAATTCATCCCCTGTGTTTCCTGAAGGAAAACATTCTCTCCATTTTCTTCCTCATCCACACAGATCACCGTGTCAGTACAGCTGTGTGGATCATCATACCATCACACACACCCTGTGTTCACCCTGCTCATCTCCTCCCTATTTACTTAGGGACTATTAAAGCAACTAGAAATACTATCTTCCTTCCAAGCAAGCCCTACAGAAAATTCTCTGCACTCTTTGTACAGATGATGCCAATGGAAAATCTTCCAGTGGTGTCAGTGAGTGTTATCAGACCCTCTGCAGCATGGCTTTTTGGGTAGTTCATGTCAGTACGCTAAATTAAATAATGATTAAAGTAAGTAACTCAAAAGTGGTTTGGATGTGCTTCCAAATGAAAGTCTTAACAGAAGGGATTCAAAAGGAATAAGAGATACATATGTTTTGATTATCTGAAGTGAGCCAGCTTACCCAAAAAGCCACTTAATTACACCAAAAGTGAAACATCTGGTTTCGATTATCTGTTAAAAAATAGTACTCTGAAAAGTAAACCACTCAGAGAGGAAGTATTAACATTATTTCTGACTTAGAGTCTGTCACAACAGAAAAGCAATACATTTTTTGATTATTGTTTTTGTATCTTCAGATGGTATACAAAGAGGAAAGTCAGCAGAGCAAGGAGTGCTGCTGCCTTCCCTGGGAGGGAGGCAGAGGTTGGAGCTGGCCCTGCCCTGTTCCCAGCAGGATGAGGATGGCACTCACACAGGGACTGCCATGCTGGGGGTGCTAATCCGTGTCCCTTCTGCATCCTTGGGAATCCACCTGGCTTTCTGATGTCCTGCCACCTTCAGGGGATTTTCACATGGAAAAAGCACCCCCAAAAAAAAAAACCCCAGCCTGGCAACATTCTCCATTTTGAATTAAGAACATTCCTGGAAGTTTTGTTGTCTGCTATTATTTATTTTCAATGCTTCTTTCCCCCCCCAAGCTGCAGGCGAGGAAAGGCAAACCTTGCAAAAGGGATGCCAGCAATTTCCCTGCACAGGCAGTAGGTACTCTCCAACCTGGAGATATCCAAATCTCTCCCTGGTACAGTAGCCTGGTATTTCTTAACAGTATCTCTAGCTGAAAAGTCACATTATAGCACTTTAGAACATTTAGAGCCTCAGGAAAACCTTTTATGTGAGCATTTTAAAGCTCAAAGCTCTAATCTAGGACTTGGTATATTTATCCAAGTCCTTAATTATTAATGTTACTCTATTGATTTGATACCTGAAACTCTAACAACAAAACCTGTGCAAACTAATTATGCCTGGCTTCCGAATTTACAGGGCTTCTTTGCTCCTCTTCTAAGTCTTCTTTTACTTAATCGATAAGGTCTGATTCATAAAACAGTACAGAGATGCCAG
The DNA here is from genome assembly GCF_963513975.1 of Fringilla coelebs. Taxonomy (NCBI): domain Eukaryota; kingdom Metazoa; phylum Chordata; class Aves; order Passeriformes; family Fringillidae; genus Fringilla; species Fringilla coelebs. The sequence goes on along the minus strand of NC_140040.1, from coordinate 5,313,358 downwards.
AACTGAGAAATAAAAGGCATATTAATTATCACATCAACTTTGCAACATCTATGTTGCTGGAGCACTTATCCACCTGAGGGATCCTAACGATATCCAAGCTCATCTTAGCTTATTATCCTAATGCAGGCAGTACAATCAATCCTAACAGTATTTTAATTAATTCAGAAATAGAATTATTTTAAAAAAAATCTTTGGTTTCTCCATACAAGGTTTTGTAATACCAGTTTCTCCAGGCAGTGCAGCTTTGACAGCTTTCTGCAGGAAGAGTAAATTCACAAACCTCTCATCCCCCCAGGCCCTTTTCATTCCTCCTGGTTGTCCTTCTGCACCACCAGCACCAGTGCTGGGCTCTGCTGGTTTGCAGAATTAAGAGAGGCTCAGATTATCTTCATCTGCCTTCAAACACACTGAATCCATTCCCTAAAACAGCTGATTTAGGGTCAGATTCTGTTGCTTTGCTTCACTTTCGAGTAGCATCCTTAAGATAGGCAAGACTGGAGCTGTGCTCATGCACATGGCTGGCTGGATCACCACAAGGAATTCAAAGGAATTAAAATACATCACCAAATCAGCACTACACAGTTTTGAAAGCACATAATACACAATGTTTGCTGTACTTATTCCTGCTCAGTTAGTTGTTTTTTCTTCATTTTATGCAGGTATGTAACAATACGGAGGGGGGAAAGATATTTAATTGTCAACAATATATTAGTCAGGATTATTAGTCCTTGACTACAGATCCCCAAACCACTTCAGAACTGTACTTCAGAACCTTCTATCTCTAATGCAAATTTGAAATAAGAAATGTGGTCCTGACATATTTTTAATCTCCATATTTGAACATCTACTTCACTTTTATTATTGTCATAGTCGCTGGGTATATAGACTTGAGAACTATTTTCTTCAAATCCTCTGATCTATCCAGTTCTTAAACAAATATGCTACAATCATCTTGAATCCTCTTGCTTTCTAAATGTCATTTCTGGTAGAAAAATATTTTTTAAATGTTAATCAGAAAAGGAACACAGCTCAATTTTTTTTTTCTTCTTTCTTTTTTTCATATTTTAGCTCACCAGAAGTAAACCAGCTTAAATTCATAAGTTCAGTGAGACTCCAGATTTACACCAAAACCAATGGTGATCAGAATTTGGTCTAAATGTCTCCATTATGACCAATCTCCATTAGTTCCATCGAAGAGAAGTGTACATCACAGAGGGAGGTAATTTACAATTTTTATAACCATTATAATTTGTAGTATACAACCAACCACATGGCTATTCTTTCAAAACAGCAAGATAAATCACGAGAAACTCAAAGATGTGTTTAATGTTTGATGACAAATGGATACTAACAAACACTTACCGCAATAAATTCCTGCTAAAAAAAGAGATTATGGGAAAATGCTCAACCAAGGTATTTAGGACCACTTATTTTAAAATTCCTTTCCATTGTTCTCTTAAGTGCATGGACCACCAAGTTTCATTTAATCCTTTCTAATTCTGGCCAAGATAATTATGGCAAATAATGGTGAATGAATCACATGCCTGTACAGGAGTATCACAGCCATTGTGGCACTTGGATGAATGCTGTGTCAGAGGATTAATGTGGTATAATACCGCATTTGCTTTTGCAGCCTGTTATTTTAATCTTGTGAGCTGCCTTTCATCAAGGTGGGGAAATACAGTAAGGTTACTGTTGATCTCGGGCAGCCAGAGAGGAGGCCGTGTGACATCCAAGTCCTTCAGTCCTACAGGGCACTCTTGGCAGCTTCTAAAAGTCTTGTTTTGTGCATTAATGGAAGGAGAGAGAGAATTTGCCTCTGCTAGGGGAAAGTTGGCAGGTGAAGGAACAGCACAAGAGATGCCATTGTGCCAACAAGTTACTTAGTTCTGAGTATTAGGCAACGTGCACCCAAGAATTCATGGGATCCTAAAACTGCAGAAACAGCAAATCACTGCCCTGTCACTGCCTGCAGATGGGGGAGCAGAGACCTGCCAATGGCACAGAGCGAGCTGGACTGCAGTAGCCAAGCAGCCAGCAGAAGAAAGTGGGGGATGATCTTGTCTAGAGAGGAGCAGAACACCCTTTTTACCCTTCCCTCTTGCCTCGATAGGCTTTCTCCTCTATCTCAGCTGAGGGCTTTGCCATTGCACTGACAATGTATTCCTGACAGAGGCCACTCCTCAACTCTGTCATGGACCAGTCTGATCCTAATCAGTAGAGACTTCTCTCTTGTGAATGACAGGAGCGTTTGGAAGTGCTGGAATTGTCCATTTAGTCACTGTGCCTGTCAGATTCCACCTAGGAATGTGTGCTCCACAACCTCTGCAGAAAGAAAAGCAGCATGGGGGTGTGAAAACTGTTCAGAAGCAAATACTGCTTCCCCAAGCCACTGCCCCAGACATAAAAGGAACTCAGAATGGACTGCAGAACAGAAAAAATCCATTAAATTCTACCCATTATATATTCTAAAACAAGATGGCAGAGTGCCAAAATACCTAAACAAAGCAGGTTGTTGGGTTTGGTTTGTTTTTTTTTTTTTCACACAATTTCTATCCCACTGAGAAGCAATAAGGCCTGGAGATCTTATAAAGAAACCTGTTCTTGAAAAATTTATGGCCTGGATTTATAGGTCCAAGAAATGAGGATGGTTCAGATTAATTTCCTATAAGCATCCACTTTCAAGAGTTCTTCTCTGAAACAAACCTGAGCCAGATTTTTTTGTTTCCCAGTCAGCTGCCCTTTTACACTGGCTGAGTCACATGAAGGGGATGGAAGATGGTCACAACTGCATGCTTGGGAATTCCTGCAGCTATAGAGAAGTCTCAAACTGCTTTGAATCACTGGCATCTTTTCTTGGGCTTTGACTGCAAAGGAGGAGCTTGGAGCACACCTGAAATCTCTGTTAAACCACTCTGTGGCTGGCACCCAGCACCTCACCCACTCCAGCTTCTGCTGGGATCACCACTGTGGAGAGTCCAAACCCAGAAGTTCTATCCAGTTATGGATTTGCAAAAGTAGCTGAGGGGTTTGTTTTGGGTTTTTGGGGTTTTTTTTTGTTTGTTTGGTGCTTACTCAATCTGAACAAAAGGTTTTGGATTACATTTCATGTAAAAGTTGAAGAAAAAGTCCTTTCAGCTGAGACTGCTGAAATTAAATATTGACGTTTTGGCTTTTAAATTTTGATTGGACACAAGTAATTCAGGGAAGTCAACATGAATTAATTGGTGCAATGCTGGGCTGCCAAACTGGCATTATTCTTATTATTACTAGTTCTAAAAATGGATTTGGCCACTCAGCAGGGGCCAGCTTTTCTTATAGAAGATAAGCCCATCCTCAATCTTTTAATAATCATGAGTTGTCCACTTTCTGTGCTGTCCATTGCCTCAGACAAAGCAGAGTTAGCAATGAGAATCCAAAGCTTGTCCAGTTCACTTCAGCAGGTCAAGTGAAGTTTTCAACATCTGGTTAAAGATCTTCTGAAAACCTCTGCATTACTTTGCATGTGGGAACCAACAAATTCAGCCCAAACAGAGAATCTGAAATGCAGAGTCCTCTGAAAATCTGGCACCATAAAGGCAATGGAAGACTGGCAGGAAAACACCTTGACTTTATCTTGGTTGGAGATGAACTAATCAGACATTTTCTATGGCCCTAAACCTTACCACAGTCCATAAAATGAATGTGCAAAAATAAAATACAGGAGTTGGGAAGAGACAGTAAAGCATATGTTCACTCCAGTGGAGGGGAAAAGTTAAATAATGCAGCATTAAAAAGGAGGTGATTTAGGTACTGAAGACAAGCACATACAGAGAAAAACTAAAAGCAAAGTACAATTTCTATACATGCAGGTGGTTGGTATGAAAAAAGTCAAGGTGAGAGAAATTGGTTGAAAATATTGCAACCCCCTGGACTCTCTGAACTATTCGGGGCTGTTTCCAGGCCATCTTTTTCCTGGGGGTAAAATACAGAGATCTGAGCAACAGTTGAAGCAAACAGAAGCCACATCAGTCGAGCTGAAGTCATGCAATTTAATCTTGCATGTCCCTTACCTTGTTATATTAATTTCTGATTACACCATACTTAGAGAAAAACATGTGCTCACTGCCAGGCTACAGAGAAAGCAAAAGCTGGGGAAATCTTCAGTCAAGGTACTGTATAAATAGAAATTTGAATAGCAATTTCCACAGGAAGGGAGAAGAGTAGTAAGATTTCATTTTCCATTATTACTACATGTTGATAATGGGCTTCACAGTGTAAATATCTTTAATTGACACAAATGGATTTTTTTTTTTTAATCTATGAGTCTTCTCTCTCATCCTGCAGCAAATCAGAAGCCATTTTGCTGATATGTGTATTGTTGTATCACAGTATAATTGTGATGAAAGGAAAACTACAGCTGATATTTTAACCCAGAGTGTTTCTGGTTCAGCATATTCTCATTTGAATCACAGATGAAAAGGAAAGATGATCTGTGAGGCAGGACTGAGAGTTTGAGATAGAAACTCTGCTCCCCATAATGCCACCAAACTTTGGCACTGTAATTTGGGCAAATCATTTGGCATTACTGTATCTCAGTACCCCATGAAGCTGGCTTGACATTTTCCTAACACTAAGGAGTTTTGTAATGGGGAAAAAAAATAAAGTTAGAGACTTTAAAAGCAACCAGGGAGATCGTTTTTCTAGTAAATGGCAATGGAGTTTTAAAAACAAGTTCAGAAGAGAGAGAATTTAATGCTACTTTCAGGGGGGTTTTATAGTATAAAAAAGTGTTGGGGATAAATGCAGAACAAGGATACCCACTGGTTCAAATAAATAATCAATAGAAGGAAGATTTTAGATTTGTTTTCAATTGAATTAGTTGCCTTGGATTCATATTCTGGCAATAACATAGCGACTCTGTTTTATTGCACATTTTAAAGCTATATAAGCATATCAAGGTAAAAAATTACTTCAGATTTCAAATTAAAACCTTGGTAAAATAACAAGAGATTGAACTCTCTCAGGGAAAAAAAAGGAAAAAAGAAGAGGGGAGGTGGGTTTAATTCAGTCTCTGACAAAGATAATAGTGAAAGGTCTGATTTTGCTTATGCCAAAGGCATTTTGCCATCTACCTCCACAGAGCCAGGACAACCGTGCTGGGTTTTGTTGAGCCTCAATCCCACAAACTGTGTGATGGAGAAGGGAATTTCTAAAGTCAGTGGGATTCCCCACTGCTCTCAGGATCAGAAATTTTGTGGGCAACTATGTATAGAACTTCTTTGAATTTTGGCCCAAGAGTTTTCTCATTTCCATTGACAGTCTCCATAAAAACCCTCTTGTGCAACTGCACTATCTTTTCATCTTGGGATGCCAAAATATAAGAGTCTGAACATCTGTTTGAAAAACAGAATATGCCAATATTTAAATTAGCAATGGTTTCTTTTCCCTCCAAGACTATCAACTAATTATTTGAAATAGATTTACCCAAATATTGCACTTAGTTCCACATTACACACACATAAATGAGAACAGAATTTGGCCCAATATGTTTAAGCTAAGCACATTTTTGCAGCTATGAAAAGTAATCTGATTTCCATGGAATAGTTCATACATGGCAATTTGCCTTCCTGGGCCTCAGTTCATGTCAAGCCTTTTCACTCTGCTCATTTTATGAAGATTTAATTGAATCCTACTTAAATAGCATCAACTAGCACTTATTCATAAAGCCATCAAGCCTTTCATCACAAATTCATAGTTTTGTAATTCATTAAAAAAAAAAAAGAAATAAATCATATATATTCAGTCATACTATCACTGGAAACACTTGAAACAAACTCTTCTGTCCACAGTCCTCTACCACAATTTTGAAACCTCATTTTGAATTCCCATTAGGAAGAATCATATTTTGACCAAAGGTGACTTTATTTTTCACCATTCTCTTGCACAAAAATGTGATGGTGAAGTTACTGCTGCATGGCCAAGTAAGGTTTGTCTCAGGATAAGCTAACAGACAGAAATATGAAATAATGGGAGTAGGAAAGGCAAAGCTGTTTGATCAAACCCAGAGGAGTGTTTTCCCAGCAGCAGAAAGGGATGGCACAGCCAAGCTCTCCCTAACCCATCTTTGTTAAGAACTCTACCACAGCAAGTGTGGAGCATGCAAAGCCCATCCAGTCCCTAAAATGAATTGAACCAATTTTTAGAGAAGTTTTGTAGGACTGTCAGAAATTCCTGAGGAAGGTAAAATCTGACTCCCAACAGGTGCAATTTATCAATACACAGAGATATTTGGGTAGCAAAAAAAAAAAACCTCCAAAGAAACAACTAAAAAAATCAACTAAGAAAAAAGACACCCTTAAGCAGATGGATGAAGTCTTTCCTTAGTAGCCATTCTGCAGCAGCCCAGCCATCCCTGCTGGGAGGGAGGCAGCACTTCTTCCCCTCCAGCACCAGCACCATCTGCACCACCACTTTTTTACCCCTGTTATTTTATCCCCCAGTTTATTACCTTCAGCACCTCAGCATCAACACTGCTGAAACTGTGTTTTCTGAAAGAAAATCTGAGTACTTTGCCATTGGGTAAATTCTTCAATTTACTGCCCCCCCCCCCCAACCCTTTTGACCCAGGTTGTTATTTGCCAGAACAAATTGGATCTTACGTTATTGGTTCTTGTTCTTTACAGTCGCAGAGCTGATACCATGCTGTTCATAACAACCTTTCCAAAATAACTCAGACATGCCTCAGGTAATTAAGGAATTATATCCTCCCAGCCAAACAATACCATATTTCTTATTTCCATCATATAAATGATCCCACAAGGGACCAGGAAGCCTTTTTGTCTCATAAAAATAGCTTACACAGGTGCATACTTAAAGCATGATTTCTTGTTATTATTTGGCATGGTAAAGACATGGTGGATTTAACTTCTTTGCAGTGATGAAAACCATGTGCATTGTGGCAATGCCCACCAATACAGATCTCTGATAGTAGAGGCAGAGCAGGAAAATTGACTTCATTCATCCAGAATTGGATGACGATGATTTTCATTGCCTATGATCTTCAGTTTAATTGATTCTGGATTATACCTCCAAACAGAGATGTAAGAAGAGAAAAAGAGTCCTTATAGTTTGAAAGGAAAATCATGCTGGAGGTGAGGAGATAACCATTCCATATCTACCTCATTACCTTCTCAAAATGCAGTGGGAAATAAAAATCATTTCCCTTTTTGTTTCCTTACTCATTTTCACATAAAAGCAGAGCAAATATAAACCATCAGAAATTCTCAAAGCAATAGAGAGGAAGGGAGAGGTAAAAGTGGGAAAGTGAAAACTTCCGTCCCTGACAAAAAAGACGAAAGACCGTTCAGAGACAATTCCTGTACTGGATGTCCTCACCTTAAGGCTGACTCCACTCTGGAGTTGCAGACATTTGGCCAGCCCAACCTGCCCTGCACTTTCCCTGCTGTGTCACTCAATGGCTGCACTAACTCTCTTTCCAGTCCCTTCACCTTCACCTCTCTGCTGACCCTTTGGTCCTCTGTATAGTTGCAAGATTTTGCTATTATTTTAACTTCTTGGACTATCCTCCCTTTTGTTCTCTGCTTTTACTTTGCTTATTTTAGTTTTGCACCCTCTTATCTGCATTCTTTCACACCTTTTCATTTCAAGAGGTTTTCTTCAATACTATTACTACCCTCTAGAAGTTTAATGCAGAGCTTCTGAGCCTGTGTTAAGTAGGAAACTCCTCTGTTTCAACCTGTCTGCTCGTAAGTGCAGGAACATTTCCAGGAAAGATAACATTCAGGTCTTGTTCTCTCCTATTAGTAAAACCTCACTTCCAAAGGTATTGAGCAGACTCCTTTCAGCATTCAAATGTGCAGTCTTTGTGCTCCTCCCTTTGAGCTCGTTCCCCCAAATATTCAGACCTAACAAATGGAAAATTTCTTGACAGATCCAACCACAAAGAACACATATCTGAGACTGCTGGAAATTAAAGCACAGCGCAGAGGAAGAACATTCCCATCGCCTCACAAAGGGCTGCACTCTCTTTGCCCAATGCTGTATTCACTGTCAATAAACACATTTTACAACGAGGGTTTTCAGTCACTGGAAGGTCCCCTCAGCTTCCTCCTGAAGCCAGGTGTTTCCTGGCAATACCTATTGTCCCACTCCTCATTCCCTCACACCAACTGGAGGGCTCTTGCTCGCTTCTTTTGTTCGGAGCACAATCTGCCTCCATGCACGCTTTTCTCACACTGGGAAAGCATCTCCCATCTGGCCAGAATCAACCTTCCTTTCCTTTCTCACCAGCCCTGCCAGATAACAACGGGTTCATCCTCCCACAACCAGAGCCTACGGCTGCGTTCTCCGAGCAGAGCAGGACTGGCGCCAGCTCAACATCATGAGCAGCAGCACGCTGTGAGACAAACAGGGACATTATTCCAAGTTTCAGCTTCCTCTTCCCTTTCATGGTACAGTATCTGCTTAGTTCATCAAGGCAGAGAGCAAAGTGCAGTCCAAAAACGTGTGCCAATATCCTTCCAGTGCACATTAAAACCGAGTCCCTCAGCTCTCTGCACTAAATAAATCCCGTGCGCTGCACAGAGCATGAACCACTTCACTGAACCAGGGTGGACAGGGCAGTGCTTTGTGGGGCTGCTCCACAGCTGGAGAAGACTCACAGGCAGCAAAATGCCTGGGTTTGCCTCTAGAGCAGCGTGGTCCTTGCCTGGTGCTTTGGGGGACAGCCTGGTGCAGGTCAGAGCTGACCCAGCTGGGTGAGGGGCTGGCAGGGCCAGCAGAGAAGGAACCGCATGTCCCAGAGGAATTTCCTGCAGTGGCTGGGGTGGGACACTGCCATGGGTACCAGCAGCCTGTCATCCCTCTCCTTCCCCAGCATGGGAGCAGGCAGAGGCTGTTGGCTGCACTGAGGCCAAACACCTCTGTGTCTAAATGAAAAAGCCTCTCCAAGGCTGCTGTGATTCCCATCATGGATCAGGGATTCCCTGTGATGAACATCATCACTGGCAATGCCCAAGGGCACCAAGCACTTGATCCAGCATAGAGGGGAATGTCAGGCCTGGTTTTTTTTTCACACAATACAAAATGGGGTCTTAAGTCACCTATAATTGCACCTGATCATGCAAAATGATCAGAAAATGAATTAAAATTAAATGCCTTTAGTTATGTCTTTAGACCTTAGTTATGTCTTTATAATTCCGGTGCCTTCCTCAACTCCCTTCCCCCCCTTTTTTAGTTTTTCTTTGGGGAAGATGAGGCTGCCTTGTTTTGTTCTGATTTGTTTTTTTGTTCCTGCCAATTGTGTGAAATGGAACATATTTGGGAGGAATGAATTAAATTTTGCAAAAGCTCTTCTAATAATATATATTTAAAAAAATAAGCAAAGAATAACAAGTATTTGCCCAGTAGATGAACTGTAAATGTTATCAGGCAAAGTAAACATTCCAACTGTAATTGTTATTGTAGATGGATGAATTCATAAATATGGAAACACTAGAAAAATGGTGTAATACAGAAACAAAATGCAATGGACAGAGGAAAGAATGCAGCATGCAGCAGGCTGGGCAAAGGCAGTTCAGAAAGGTTACAGAGCTAACAAAAGCACTGAAAACCAGAGCTCTCTAAAGTGGCACCAGTGCTGTGGGAGCTGAGGCAAGCATTCATCACCTATTCACTCCTCAGGATGTCTTTGACACCAGATGTGAACCCAGAGAAAGGGATTCCAATCCCCTCTGCCCAGCTCCAAAGAACAAGCCATCATTTGGAGTTCAGGTTGCATTAGGGGAGCCCTTTTGAAGTCCTCCCCTCTGCTCTCCTCACCCATGGCTCATGGCACAGCTGGCTGTGGAGCACACAGATCCCTCTGGAAACCAGAGGATGTTCTCCAGGGATACACATGGAGTGCCAAAATCCCTGACAAGTCCTTGGGATTGCACTTGTGGCAAACCAGAGTTTTGCTCCCACTGCACCAAGGTGACCCAGGCACACCCCAGGCTGGAGCTGCTCTTTCCAGAGGCTTCTCCAGAGGACAATTCACCTAACCAGGGATGCTGTTTACTCTGTACTGCCCTCAGTAGGATTTTTTCACTCCCATTCTCTTTCACTGCTGGCTGTCAGGTGAGCATAAATACGTGTGATAAAATCATATTGACTGACTTCGGGGGTTTCGTGTTACTGGTGTTTTTCTAAGAGCTCTGCCTTATGGGAGACCCCACACTCCTGACATGCTGTGCCAGATTCGAAGGTATTCTGGATTGTTTGGCAGATATGACTGCATGTAAGGAGGGAAAGCACCAGCTGTCACCCTCCAAAGGCACTCTGGGCAGATGCAGGGGAAGCAATGCCACCAAATTCCTGCCCGGCCCACGGAGCTAACACAAGAAAGGAATTCTGTGAGCACTGCACTCCCAGCACACATCCCCACGCTGCTGTCCCTTGGGCCAAGCTCAGCCAGCAGAGGAGTGGAGGTCAGGCAGCCTGGCTGTGCCCTGGCACCTCTCCTGTCCCTCCTTTGGCAGCAGGTGCCATCATGCCAGTGCACCTCCCAAGGCCATCAAGACCCCAAAATGACATTTTTTCCCCTGTCCCAGCCCCATTCACACCCAGTCATGGACCTGCACGTTCTGTTTTCCCTCTGCTCTGTTTTGGCCTGCATACACAGAAATGCTCTGCTCATCCTGCAAAGTCAGGCTGGTTCCTTCCTTTCCAAGGGCTCCACATCCCTAGTGGGATGGTCAATGGCAGCAGGCACTTCTCATAATTTTGAGTTGAGTTGCTCCATTGAAATCAAGCTGTACTTTAAGGAGAGGAGCATTATCTCCAGCCTGACTCTTTTAGAAAGTTGCCCTTCATTTTGCCAAACTTCCATCAGTACTTACACCCTTGGTTTCCTCCACATGATGCATTGCAAGCACAAATATTAGCCCTCAGCTGATCTGATCTTCAATCATGAAAAGCTGTCTCAGAGCTAATGCTGTACCCACGGTTCATTAGCAGGCAGGGGGAAAAAAAATCTTCTGAGAAATAGGAAGGCTGGTCCCTTGCTCATCTGAAAATTTATCTCTGAATATTCAGTACAACCTCAGTCATTAGTTTCCAAAGTCACATATGGAGCAGATAGATGTCAAATCAATATCAAGACAGATAACTTCTTATCAGGGGGAACGGATACTGAGAAACAGCCTCTGTGTGATGGTATCATTTCATTAGGTTAGTTATCAACAACCAGTGCCATATGTGACAATCTCACATAGCCCTGGAAAAAGCCTGAGAGATAATAGTATGCTTTATAGCTTAATTCTCTGCACCAGTTAATTACATGGCACATTAAATTTACCTCAAAATAAACAAATATTGTAATTGTAGCTAGAAAAAAATGTATGTCCTTCTCATCAACTGAAGTTTGACTGGGAGAGCTGGGTAGATTTAGAAATCCAAATCAATATGTAGGTCTGAAGATGGATATTTAGATGACCAGCAATCCTTACATTTAAAGACTATCATACTGATCAGACAGCATTAAATCAAAATATTACTTCTTTTGAGGAAAGACATCTTTAAATTTTTTTACCATTTAAACAATCACTTCTATGTTGGACTACTTTGCATACTTGCTACATATAAATGCTTGAAATACTAACAAATCCATACTTTAGATTCATTTTTACCACTTTTGCCTCACAGAGCAGCACACGCTGCAGTAAGATACAAGTGAATTAATTTCATCACTGTGATGGATTATAAGTATGCAAATCTAATGGATCCCCCAGTGTTCCTTTGCTATCCTATTACTCCTGCTTACAAAAGATTGCAAAACTTTCATTACATTGGCCCATCAGTCAAACACTGAGTCAGCTACTTCATCTTTCCCTGTCTCTCTCCCCGTGGCTCTATTTATATCAAGGAGATGTTGGACAACCCTCTACAGAGCAGCAACCAAACCACAGCCCCCCTCCAGCAGCAAAGACCTCTAAAACCAGGCTCATAAGGGCTCCTCTGGCACACCTCTGCTGTGGTGTTTGCAGCACGGGCTGGAGCACAATGCACTCTCCATCCTGTGCTTCCCTTCTCCCAGAGTAAATAAACCCAGCTAATTAGGTTAAGGGATGAGTAATGTCACAGCTGCAGCTAACGATTCTCAGAGAGGAACTATGGAATAACTCAAGCATTTGAAGGAGTACAGAAGCAAGTGCTCTACAATAACCCACCATATATCAAAATAATAAAAAGAGACAGAATTTGGCAGCAGCGAGGACATGGCAGTATTGACACACATGGATATGTCCAACATAAATATTGGGAGATCTTTTATCAACAGTTTCTAAACACAACAGGAATGTGCACGGAGTGCAGCAGCTCAGCTCCAAACAGCACCACGCTAGAGATGACCAGATTTGAGATGTAGATTGTGAGCGGGGTGGAGAAGAAAGGAGGAGGGGGAGAGAATGGTTTGCAGCTTAGTAGGTCACTTTCAAACCAGCAGCATTGGTGCCAAATGGAGCTTTCTAATTACTCTTATTTTCCTGCTGAAATTGCAAGAGAGGCACAAAAAGCTGCACAGTGCTGGGGTGATTCACATGTTTCTGGAAGCTGCAGCCCAGGCAATCCCTCCCTGGCACTGTGGCTGTTGTCTGTTGAGGGTATTAGGGTTTAGTAGCTCCAGGCTGATCTGATGAAAAGCAGTGACAGATAGTCAGTCTATAGAACTGCAGTGGGGAAAACAAGCTTTTGGCTTTTCAAAAAGCACACTTTAGAAGTAACAAAAAGATATTGTTTTTCATATTTAAGATCCTAAAAGTTGTTGATGCATAAATACTGCGATATCCATTCTGTTTCTCTATGGAACAGTATTTGAAAAGACTTCCAAACCGAGAAAAAACTATTTAAATTTTTTTCCTTTCTCTGGAAACACAAGCTTGAATGTGTGAAAACAGCCTCAGCCAGCACAAAGTTAGTTACTCTCCAGACCACCTATCTAGTGCCACACTGAAAAATCTGATTTAGCAATTCTACACATCCCTCTCCTACTGGGCATCTCCAAACATTTGTCCTGTTTCTCCAAGACACACTGACAGAGTCCTGGCTGAGTAAAAAATATATTTCTGTTTTCTATTGCTTTTGTGGTTATCATCAAATTTCTGGGAGTGGTTCCTTGCATCCTACTGAGCAGAAATGAGGGAGCCCCCCCTTCAGTTCAGCCTGCTCTAGGTGTACCTCAAAAAGGCAAGTCAGAATCCCCTGCCTGTGCCTGACCAGCCAGCTACTCTACGCCCACCACCAGGATGATTCAAAGGGCTCTTGCCATGGATATCAAATTTCTACCAAACACATCCTTCAAAATTAATTAGCACTGCCTGTGCTAACCCACTGCAGATATCACACTTGGTACCTCCAAGTGAGCTGGAATTAAAATACTCCAAAGGGCCCCAAAACGCTCACAAAGACCCAGAACTTAATTGCCCATATTTTCATGAGCCTAAATAGTGGGTAGGATTAGGGCACAACAAGCAAATACAAATGAAATACCTAGCTTTGTATACTTGAGGCTGATGGTGCCTCCTAATTAAAAAAAAAAAAAAAAGAAAAAAGAAAAAGGAAAACAACAAGAAAGGAAGTACAAGAAATCTTATGAACTCTTGAATGAGTCAGCTTTAATAAAACAGGTTGTGAACATCCACTCCCTGGAGACACTGAGGTGGTTTCTCATGCCCTTCCACACTGGCTACAAAGCAGCAATCAACCACTACCCCAAGGGCTGGACCAGTGTAACATGAGGTGATCCCTAAGCATGCCATCAGGGAAGGAATTTTGGGAGATGTTGCCCTTGCTCCTCAATTCTGGGAAATTCCAGGAACATCTTTCCTCCTCTACCTCACTCCTTTGCATTACCAATGCACCACCTAGGCCGAGAATTCTCTGGAAAAGGAAATCAGCAGTGCAATGATAAGCAAAAGGGTGAGGGTTCAATACATCACCCAGCACAAGGAGGGAGGATGGAAGTCTGAAGAAACAGATTTTATTGGTAATGCACTGTAAGCAATACTTTTGGGTGCATTAGATAATTGTTTCCTACAAGTTGCGTTTTTCACCCTTCTTGGGGTAAAAAGGGATATTTTCATGTTTTTCAAAACTTTACACATTCTACCTGGGGGGTTTGCTCTATGAAAGAGGTTAGAGCCTCTGGAAAATGTTATTCTGGCTTGTACTTCCACAGAGGCTTATGGATCTGTAAGGAAGAATATTACCTCAGCATCTTTTCATCCATACATTCAGCCCTACCAGAGTGCAAGGTATTACAGTTTAATTCCATTAGGAGACCCACCAGCAAGACACTGGAAGCATCCCAGGAGCTGGTTGTTTAAAGGTGAGTCAAAGCTGGCTGGCACTGAGCTGGAGATGAAGGTCATTTAGGCAGCCTGAGAGTCAGTGACTGCCCAGCTTGGGCTTCCTTGTTTTTAAGGATGTGGACACTCCTTTGTCACAATCCTACTCCTCACTCCAACTACTTTGTTCCATGTGCTTTACTCATCCATTCCTTGTTTTCACTGACTGGCTGTGGCATCATGGTTTGTTCTTCTGAGCTGCTAAGCAGGATTTTGACCTTTTACTCACTTTCCCAGGTTCACTGCATGGCTCCATTTGAGGTGTGCTCATCAGGCCTTCAAATTCCAACACATTTCCAAGAAATGTCATGAGGAAAAATACCCACGGCTTCAATTTCAAAAATAAGTGTAACATCTCACAGATGAAACCCAACAGGGTAGTTCTCACTGTAAAACTGATACTGTGCTACTTTAACTGGGCTGTAGAAAATGTATAACATTTTTAGACAGGAATTCTGTTAATTGTGCAAGTTGAGATGCTTCATTTGCATCAAAAACAATAAATTGGCAAGAAAGGTTGCTAGCTGTGCCAGATCTAAAGGTGTTACCATGACGGTAAGAAGAATTGGTTTAAGAAACCATTTATTTGATGAAATTGGAGGATCCCCAACTTCATAAATCAATTCCCAAATTGCAGGAAAAAATATTACCTTTTAAATGCCCCTAATTGTTATTCATTATTCTAGGCCCTCTAAACCTCACCAGAGTGGTTTATTGATGATGTAGTCTTCAAAGAACATTATTCAGGCAATGGAAAGGGGAAAAAAAAGGAGAAGAAGAAGAAAAAAAAGAGTATTGCACCAGCATAATGAATTGCATTGGACAATATTGAGAAGTTTTCGTTTGTTTGCTTTAAGCTAATTTAACAAAAAGGTGGATCCCCCCCCCCCCCCCCCATTCTTTCTTGAAGTCAGTTTAAAAAGAAACAAATTTATTTAACAGGAAAAAGGTAGAAGTGAAATTCATATGAAATAACTATGTTCAAATTTGTAGCTTAACTCTTGAAATACCAAATCCTTCAGTACAAGACAGGGTTCATTTTCTGGATGGCTCCTGACTGCAGGTTTTGTGGTTCTTGGGGTATTTGTCTAAGGACTCAGAAGCTGTGGTACCACCCTGGTTCCACAGACACCACAGTCAGCTTTGGCACTGGCCACAACACAGCCAGGTTTTCACATGGTGGCTTTAAATCACAGGTTTTTTGGCCTGCAGAATTTCTCCTAAGTCAGGGGAAGTTCAATGTGCACATTAGACCTGATTTAGTGAAGGACTTCAGTGTGCCTAATGTAGAGCATGCAAATCGTTCTATTCAGTCCACTGGGACTAATTCACTGGGTAAAATATTGGCTCCAATAAAAGCATAATTCCCACTTAGGGCGTTTCTTTAGAGGCAATTCCCTCACAGGACAGAAGCAGATGGAGGTGCTATACAGACACTGTTGAGAAACTAAAGTCAGGGAAAAATCATCCCATGAAGGAAGGAATCAAATCACACTGGGAGGAAGTCAAAAAGAACATTTTGAAGAGAATGAGAGGCATCCAGTGACAGGGAAAAGATAGTAGGAAAGAGGGAGAAAAACAGGGTTCTGCATGGGGCTTGAGCAAACCTGGTGGAAGGGGTGCATTTATCTGTCCTGGGCAGCAGCTGCACACCCATTGCAACAGCAACTGTACTTACAAGGGCCCTGAAAAATTTAAATCCAAGCTGATGATACAAAAAAAAAAAAACCTGAGGAAAAAGAACTATAACCTTCCCATAGAGCAAACTGATGGGAATTTTGCGTGGAATTTAAAAGGATTTCTGAGTGATTCAGCAGGGATACCCAGGAAAACTATTAAACAGAGGATGTAATCTGTAAATAAAACAATGAAAAAAAAGAAAGTAGGTCCTTGCTCTGTTTCTGTTTACAAATCTTTGCTCGGCTTTCCTGAAAATGTTAATAATGCAATAGATTGGGATTCTTCTAGGTGGAGTTTATCATCAATTTGTCTATCAAGTAGGCTCTAACTACAGGCTTGGTCACCTTTAAATTAAATTGACACTAAAATTAAATTTGTTCCTAATATTGGAACAAAGACTGAAACACAATTTCAAGAATCATCTGCATCTCAAACAGCTCTCAGTAAAATACAGGCTTTGTGCCCACAGACACACAGGTTACAACCTAAATATATCTATGCAGAGAAAAAGTATCACTCCAGAGTGATGGAAGTGATTTTTAGTGCAACTCATTCAGTGACTAATACAATACTGGGGTACTCAAGAAAAAATCACCCCAAGGGGTGAGAGCCAAGGCCAGGATTCCTCAACGTGAAATCTCTCCCAGCTTCTGAGCAGTTCTGCATGTTAAATCTGACTGCTTAGATTTTCATATCCTAACTGAAAACTCTCCTGATAGTTTCAGAAGATCTGTTATATCATCAGACCTGAACATGCAAGGGGGAAAAAAAAGAGAGGCTAAAAAAAAGAAATAGCTAAAGAAACAACATTTCTCAGTGTTTTAGGAAAAACAAACAAACAAACAAACACAAAACCCCGAAAAGACAACTGAGTGTTTTCTTTCACTTTTATTACAGAATTTACCCTGGGACTGGGCAGATTTCAGACAAGTTGGCACACAACAAGAGAAGGTGAGGGGGGCACTGCTCCATTAATTTTCTCGCTTGTTCCCTGTGCAGCAATCTAAACAGAACTAATTCTGATGTTCCAGTGTGTGTTGTCTGCCTCGAAGTGAGAACAAAACAAAAGCAGCATTAAACTGAGCTATGTGGTCATCCACACACCATACTGGTTTGGATGACTCTCTGTCTGTGTGGCTTTTTGTATTAGAGCTGGTATCAATGGCCTCCTTGTTGTCTGTTGAGCCCCCATGGGGTTACATGAGTACTATCTCAATTCAATAGCTTTTCTCCCAACCATTGTCTTTTAATATAGGTTTATAGTCCTCAAGGATATATGCTGCATTACAATTAGTCATACTGTCCAGCGGCTACTGAGGCTTATTTGCAACACAGAGTTTATTGCCCTTTGTGAGGCTGACAAAGAGATACTTGTTGAGAGCTGTACACAAAAGGCAAATACAATGTATGAATTTCTCAGCCATATAAAAGACCAAAATAAAAGCTGGTCAGTAAATAGCTCGAACAGAGCAAGTAGCATCTCTTCTTTCACCTCCTCTGGGCCCTGCTCCTGCCTTGCTCAAATCAATGCATCTCACCTAATTTTAAAGCAACATCTTGCAGAGACAGGAAAAAGTGACTCTGCACTGTGTGCTCAGCACTGCTTTCCACTGTACTGTCACTGAAAAGAGATGAAGTGGCAGGAATTATGTTTTACACCCCGTGCTGGAGGCCTCTGTCATTTCTCAAGTTCAAAACCACACTGCAAGTCCTTTTACAGTGGTTCAGTGCAGTCTGACTGGCAAACAAAGGAACAGAGACTTCAATGTGACAAAATGAAGTTAATTGTGAGACAAAGGCTTTCCCCACCTCTTCTGTTTCAGATGGAAAAGACGAGGTACAGGCCAGACTTCCAATTTGCCAAAAAGAATTTGCACAGAGGGACTGTAAGCAAAGCAAACCCAAACTGTGCTCCATTGCTCTGCCCTCTAAGAGCTCCTCAACAAGGATAGGAAACCAGACACTGGTGAAAAGTGGTCACCTCTACACTGAGAGTGAGAAAAAAGAACAGAAACTCACTGCTGGGAGAGAGTGCAGTGTCATCTGTGGGTGGTTATTCATCAGGGGATCCTCCCCAGCCAGAGGATTTTAGAATTAGCAGTTGCAAACTCTAAACACAAGGATCCTTTACACATCCTCATGTGTGTCCAAGTACAAAATATCCCTGTCACTTATCATGAAGTCAAAAGATACATAAACAAAAAAACCCCCAATGCTTATATTTATGTCTTTCTCTCTGGTTCCTCAGCACTTTGGAGAATTCCTTGGACAGGAATCTGAGCTCATTAGCTGATGAGGATTTTTTTCTGCTGTCTCATGGCTTCTTTTCAGAGACAGTTTTCAGCTCTACTTGCCAACTTTCTCTGGCCTACTCTGGGTCCTGCCATTAGGTTGGGTTTTTCTCTTAGGAAATTATTTATTCCTTCCTCAGAGCTCCGTCTGTATTTCTTGTTCCTCCATGACTTCTTTTTCAACAAATGTTTCATCCTCTTGCTTCTGTCCAAGAAATTACCAAAGTCCTTATTTCCCTCTCCTGGCATTATGGGGAAAAATCTGTTCTCCTGACTCCCTGTTCAGAACAAAGGCATTAAGATGAGTGACTCTCCGTGGTCATTATACTGCAGAACGTGACAGACCTTGTGAGGAAATGATGGATTCACTATCTGCAGCAATCCGGGACGCTCCCATTTTTCATACCAGCAACTTCATAACTTCAACCAGAATTCATAAATTGTACTTAAGACCTCCATATCAAGACAGGCCACAAAAGTCCTCAAGGCATTGTCACATCTCTGAGGTGTTAAATCCAGCTCTCAGTCACTAGGTAGCTGTGTGGGTACTAATTTGGAAAACCTACAGCAGCTTTGCAGAATCAAACAAGAGTAACGAGTTTTTTTGGACTCCACGTGAATGTTTGCCAATATACCTTTGAACAGGAGTTTATTATCACAGCTAATTTTGTACCAAGGCAGATGTATGTGTTCAATGGCTCTTCATACTAAAATAAAATATTTCCCTGGTGAAAACATTTATTTTCCAATGAATTCAAACAGATAAATAACAGAGACACATCAGTTCAGGATAAAACCGTTCCCCTGTGTGTTCCAAGAAACACAACTTTTATTTGATCCTAACCTTTGAGGGCTGAAAACATTCTCTTAGCACTTAAATAGAAACATCATCTATTAGCTTTTCAGCCCAGAAGAGCTTTCAGAGGGAATTGTAAATCACTGCTCCCTACACGCCATGTGCTATAGGAACTTTAGTCTGAAAACTCCTGACAAATTGCTTGTTTCTTAGACATTGTATAGATCTATATCAGATGCAGAAATTCCCATTTTTTTCCCTATATTTTAAATTCATCATGAAGAAAAAAAGAGAATAACAACAGGATGTTAGGAATGTCTCTTCCTGAGCGTGTGAGTTTAGGTATGAGTTTCTGTTTTGTATTTTCTCTGGCAGATATTAGCAGTGTAAACACTTGCATTTAAGCTTCCTTCTACTCAAAGGCTTTGTCTTTACTTTAAAAGTTGTATGTGTGCATTAATAATAAAGGCAAAGATGTAAATAAAGATATGCAAATAACAAAAGAATATGTAAATAATAATAAAGATTTCATTCCCGACAACCAAATATGCTACTAAAATTTAATTGGACATAATAAATATTCATCAGGACATTTAAATCACGAGGAAAAGTGGTGTAAAATATACATAAGGATTTCTTAATAAATGTGTACACACTTCAGTGGAGTGCCTTTGGGTGAGTTGCAGCTGTGTGCTGGAAGGTGTAGGTATGTATAGATATATAGGTGATACTGCCTGAGCTCAGCCTCCCATCCCAGGGGCTGCCAGGGCCAGCACCCACAGCTACACAGCCACAATTAAACACTCAACAGCCACACTGTGGGCCAGAGAATTCGGTTTTTTGCTGGATTTTTTCAGTCTGCCAGACTCCATCCCTGCACACACCCTTCAGGGAAGGGCGAAACACGATTCTCCTCCCCCGTGGCTCCTCACACCCACGATAAGGGGAGGTGAGAGGGGTCAGGCTGTCCCCCAGGAGATGAAATAATCCCTTGTAAGTACGTTACTCATTGCAGAGAATCAAAGATACACATGCAAAGAGCCTCAGAAAGCATTACAGGGTCAGTTCTCACGACTGACCAAAGTTCCAAATGCCTTGCTCTGCTTCTCCTTTCCTCCCCGTATAAATGCACATCTCCATGTGTTGGTGGACACAGTCATCAATCTCCACAGGATTTTCATGCTCTGTGCATCACTTTCTCTGTTCTTCTGGACATGGTCCTTTGCAGACAGACTAGTTACAAAGGCACTTCTCACAATACATCACTACGCTTAACACGGTAACCAGCAGAAGTGGGGGAGAACAAAACAGATATTTGGAGGGGGAGTAGACTGAAATTAAACTTCAGTCACGGGAAAACCAAGCTAAGCCTAGAAAACACACATGGTCAGGATATTACAGAATGTGTTTTTGCTTTCTGCTGTTCACATAAACACTCCTATATGCCACCATCAATTTCCAACAAACAAAATCTTCCTTTTACAGCAGTTTAAGGCAGAATGATAATACTCCCATCATTTTATCCCTAGACAAGCCCATTCCTCAGATAGTGTAAAGCTCTGTACCATGACTTGCTTTAGTGAAGTGAGACTAATTCCTCCCCCCTCCCCCTGAATCCTTTCTTCTTTGCAGTGAAGTTGTTTCCCTCTGCTATTTCTATCTTCCGAAGAAAAGCAAAGTTTCCACCACCCAACGCACAGGATTTGCTGTCCATGAACTATCATTTAGGTGACAATCACAGCACAGGTTTTGGGAGCAGGAAATACACCCCCCAACTGAACTGGAGTTCAGTATTACCCAACTTATTCCTGATGCCACTGACTGCTGTGCACAATAAAGTGAGGCTGGCCCTGTTCTCCAGCTGTTTCTTCATTTTCTCCAGCAGTGCTAGGTTCCTGCTTGCTGTTCCCAACTCCTTTTAAATTACCTCCCTGGATTAAGTCCTGAGCTACTTGAATTAATATCCTCCCTAATAATCCCCAAAGCTACACCACTAGTGAGCTGCATGTTTCTCATATGTTAACTTTTAATATTCCAAAGCAAACCATGCCACTGGGCTGAGTGTCACCTTTACACAGGGACTAAATTTAAATTTTGTTCCTGTTCTGTGTCACCAGTGTCACTGCAGTTTATGGCTGTTTTGTTCTAGAAATCCACATGTACCTGTTCATAAAAGCTGCACAGACAGAGCTTAGGTGAATACACAGCTGAAATGATGGCTGGGTGAATGCAGCTGAAAAACTGAATTTTCCTGAAATAACAACTTTCACAAAAGCCAGAAGTACAGCTTTTGTGTTGGTGGGGAATGAGGGTTATTTAATCTCAAAACACAGGAAGGAAGACAAAATAGTCACTCAGATATTTTCTACATTTATCACCTACCATGATTTTGGATTCCCAGGTAAATCTTAAGCTAGAAAGTGAACTGCACTTTTGCTTCAGAGTGTAAGAAACTTCTGGTTACAGGGAACAGCCCAGGTAGGACTGGCTGACAGTTGCTCCTGACACACATGAGTAAGGCAGAAAGGATTTAATTTCCAGTTCAAAAATACCCTTCAGGGAAGGGGCAGATCTATCAGAGACTCTTTCCCACTGGGAAATGGCCATGCAGATGATGCTTATGACAACACCAGAAAATCAGTGCCCAGAAATGAAAAATTAAATCTGAAAATATCATCCATTGCTCTATTCTTGGTCTGTTACATACTACATTTTCCTCCTTGTTCTAATCATGTACCAAGCTATTAAAAATAGAAATTGTATCGTGCTCTTGGAAGTTGCCAAATTCACAGCCACCAATAACATGAATAAGGCTCTTTATTTCATTGGTAGAAATGAAAGCTTTTACTAAAGGAGATTTTGAGAGCTCTAACCCTTTCAGAGACGGGCAAGCCCTTCTGCTACTGCCTACACTGTTTGTCCACTTTCCCTGGAGAAGCAAGGAAGGACTTTTCTGCCTGTTCCCCATGGAGCTGACGTGCATGGCTCTGCATCCACTGCTCTTCATCCACACAGATGGGGAGCTTGGCAACCAGTTATCTTAAACTCTTCTGAAAGCAAATATAACCCTGCTTTATCTCTTGTCCTTCTAACATTGTCTGGAAGAGGCATTGGTGTTTTGCTTTGTAGGTCCCTAAGGAGAGGGTAAAAAAGAGGGAAAGGAAAAAAAAAAAACCCAAAAACACAGAAAAACAGATAAATATCTAAAGTTTCCAACAAAACACATGGTTTAACTTAAGGAAAATTTAGACAGCGATCGCTTAGAAAAATATGTATTTAAATTTTTCTCTATCTGGAGTGGAGCAAAAAAACTCAGAGGAGAGGGAGATATCAAACAGGAGATTTGAAAAATCTTGAAATTATCATGGTTCACTTCAGCTCTGCACATTGCTTCTGACACCAGCTTCAAGGAGCAAAGTCCAAGCCCTGTGAACTCAGTCTAAGATAAAACTCCCTACTTGGTGATCCCCAAGCATCCAAATGATAATAAACACATTGAAGAATCTTGTTGGAAAGAGCCAAAAGAAGGATGTTTTCAAGAACTGACATGCTTTCCCTTCCCTCCAGCTTTGGGCCCAGCAGAGGAGGGTGGAGTGACCCTGCCTCCCTCTCAGTGCTAAACAAAAGTCAGTTCCTCCTGCCCTTCCCACTGCTCAGTGCAAGCCTCAGCTCTGGCCAGCATTCCATCCCCACTCCTGTGTGAGTGTCACCTGCAAACCTCACACCTGACAGACTTGGGGATCAAGCCCTGCATTATCCAGCCCTGCTTTTATAAAGTTATCCTACTACTAATTCCTTGTCTTTTCCTTTCTTGTTCATAGAAACAAGATGTTCTTCCTACCATGGACTTTTCTGGTAGTTTATTGGTTCCATGCACCAGCAGTTTTATAGGGTCTATACTGAAATGCTTAAGATTTCTTATGTAGTTTGATCCAAAATTCAGTAGGGCTGGTAGAAACCAACTTCAGAGCACTTTGGATTTCATCTGATTAAAATTAATTTCCTGGCATCTTTGCTTTGATTTATCAGCCTTGGGAAAAGTCACAAATACACCTACACACATTTTAGAAAGAAGCTATAAGAAAGTATCCACATCCTCCCTGAGGACACTCAAAGCAGCACTTATATCTGAGAAGGAATTCACAGCATACTCTGAATGGAATTTTCCAGCATGAGACTTGAGCTCTGGAGACCTCTGTAAAGGCTTAATAATCTAACAGGGCAGTTGGAAACATAAAAAGGAACAAATATTTTGTAGAGCAGTACAGCTAGACAAGCTGCAAGTTTCCTCTGTGGCCCAGATCTGCCCAAACAAGACATCAAAACAAGGTGACAAACAGCAGCAGATCCTGCTTAACAACCCATGGAGGGGCTGACCACAAGAAATTCACCACAATCATCTCTATGAAACCATCATCCACTACTGCATCCTTCACCCACCAGCACAGTTGATTCCTATCAACCTTTGGCAGATGGAGAAACAAACACAAAACATTGACAAATGTCAATCCCCAAAGCAGCACCAGACATCCAAACTGGGGCCTTAAACAGAGTAAAGTTCTTTCCCTAGTCAAAGTTACCTTTAGCAGAGAGGCAGCTAAAACAAAAGATATAGTTACAATTGGAAGAAACAATTTTGATCCAAAATGATTTTATTGCATTTCTGCTGTGCCTGTGTTGTCTGTCTGGTCTGACAGCATCCACTGCATCCCACTTGTGTGCACACTTAGAGATTCCCAAGGACTTTCTTGAGATTTGGACAAAGCAGACAGAATGTGACAATGCAATAAATAAACTCCTGACATCACAGGGGGAAAAAAATAATCAGCATCAGGAAGGTCAGAGTTCAAACCTTGGTAATCTGGATCTGCCCAATTACATCATCATAAGAACCAGATGCTTCCCTCTTGCACCATCCACCACCTTGAGATTTTATGATCCACTTCTCTTCTGCTTGTACTTTAATTTAGGATTGGTTGAGGATTCAAGTGAAGTCTCTTCAGAACAATGAACCTTGCAATCTGCAGCTGTGAGCTGTGAGGTGATGATATTTAACCAGATTAGCATAATCACACTATGGCAAAACCAAATTTCAGGTCAAAATGATGCCTTCCTGGGCGGAATGATTTCAGAGGATCAAAACAAAAACAAGTTTGGGAATATAAAATGCCAATTATGAAACCACAGTGCCCTGCCCGTGCTGTTGTGTTCTTGCCATGTGTCCAATGGCACAGCACAGCTTTCAACTTGTCAGTGGTTTCTTCTCCCTCATTTGATAGCGACCTCATCAAGTGTGAATCATAAAACCACATAAACTCAACAGTGCTGTCCTTCTACTGACTTCTCGGAACATAAACAATAATAACGTAAATATGACTTACCAAAGACTTAAGTAAAGCACTTAAAGGAAATCTATATTTTTACATAAACCACGGATGTTTAGTGAAGTGGTATGATGTTTCTGCTTAGCTCTGGATGGCTGGAAATTATCTCACTACTTAAAAGTATATTCCTCAGATGCTGAGAATTAAAGCCAAAATTGGTCTTTTATTTATTACATATTTCTGCGCTTTCGTGTTAAGCAGCACAGGCATGAACATTATACACTGGTAAATGATTCAGTTTTGATCAGTTTATAAATGACAAAATTCTACCAAGTGTCTTTGTGTGAAATGTGAAGAAAAGTTCATTTCAAGCAGCTTGAAATGGGAAAAAAGGATAATCTAGAAGAGATCTTATTTGCAGTTTATTGACCTCTCCTGAGTGTTCATTTGGCTGCTGTTGGATCCTAACCTTAACTGATACTGAATATCCTCAGATGGAACTGAGCAGCGAGTCACGCAATCCTCATATTTCCATCAGCTGATCAGCAACCACAAATATTTGTAGTTTGTGTTATCTGAGCAATAATGAAAATCCAACATGGAAAAGCTCAGATGTGAAAATCAATGTTGAAACCACCTTAAAACCCTTAAGATGATAAAAGACAGAGTCAAGCCTGGAACACTGTCCTCAAAGCACCCCATTTTTACTGGTTCAATCCAAGGGCCTTCCAGGGGCAGCTTAGCAAAGAACACTCATGGTCAGACCTCCTCACACAGCCCCACAGCCCCTGATTTATGTCTCATAGCCCCTCTCCACCTGGGCTGCTTCCAGGCTAATTCCCTCATCCTCAGCCCCTTCCAAGCAAGCTCAGCCCTTCCTCTGCTGAGCACAGAGTCCTAACCCCAGTGCTCCAGCTGAGCAATGCAAACACTGCTTTGAACATCAAAAACTTCAGTGAGGATCACTCTGAAACCTCAGCATCTGAACTGTCTGCACTGACTGAAGGCAAGCTTGGAGCCCTTGTGCTCGGTTAGAGCAGAGTTTGAGCAGGATTTTTATGCTAGCTGGTGAAGAGTGAGCAGCATCACTCTTCTGTTAAGCAGGTGCTGTATCTCTGTGTCACTGAGTGGTGCAGCCCCTGCCACACACCTCACACACCTCACTTTAGAGGCAAAGTCTCAGGAAAAATCTGCATGTGCTCTTTTTGAAGTGCTGGGTAAGTTTTGAGGAAACTACACAAGAAAATATGGTCTAGCCAGAGAATACCAGGGCAAATTGAATTACTTGCTGTTTTTATCAAAAAATACAATCAGGGAGAAAACAGAAAATTAGGATGCTCACCATCAATTACTGAGGTAAGCAAGATAAAACTAAAGCAGTTTCCCACCCAACACTCAATTCCAAAAACTTGCAAGAGCAAAAATGGACTTTACTAGGATCAGGAATAGTAATGAAAATGATAAACAGTACATGGCTAAATATATCTGCCCTACCAGACAGGGTGTTCAAAGAATAAACAAGGCTGAATTGTGCCAGTGCCTTCACACAGGTCCTGTCACTGGTGCCTGCAAAGGTTGATATTCAAAAGAAAACTTCCACCTATTTTCTCCATCCTGCTTAACTGAATTGCTTAGCAGTTTCAGAATCTATGGGTTTAATCTAAGGAGAATCTAATTTAAAGACCACAGGGCTGACAAATGAAGTTGTAAAGAAATCATAAGGAAAACTAAACCTGTCAACAGGTCAAAATTCTGCAAATAAAAGGTCTGGGGTATGGAAAAAGCATTCTTGCATCAGTCCCACATCATCTGAGTTCTCACGTGGGAGTGCCCAGCACTGAGGCCATGGTTCCTGCCAGCAGATTTAAGGGCTGCATTATTTACCTCAAAAAGGCAAAGGCAGGCAGAAAACCCCAGCAGCTCTTTTGCATGGGAGCTCTGTGCCGTGACCTTGGGTGAGCCGCGGGCTATTCTCCCTCTGTCAATGAGACACAATGATGCTTCTCCCCTTTGACAAGTGCTTTGAGGTCTGTAAACAAAGGGCTCTGGATTTTGAAATCCTGGGTACACTCTGCTTGGCACGTTCCCTGAGCTTTGGGCGAGAAAGGTGCCAAAAACATATGGATGAATAGGTGGGACGCAGAGGAGTCATTATTTACAATATTCCCTGATCATTTGTTATTGTACCTGGCAATTGAGTGTAAGATGGGGTTTTCTTTCTCCTCTCATTGTTTATCCTCCTTTATTTTGCCCATCTACAGCATATTAGAGCCATTTGATACAGACTAAAAGTTGGTATCTTGGCCCACAGGACGACAGTGGCTGTACATTTCAGTCCCTGTTTTTTTCAGGTCTGTTCTATTTTTGTGTTTATTTATTTGATCCACTAAATTATCTAATTAGTGGCATATATAGTTGAAACATGAGCTGCTGTGAATATTTACTGCACACTTGTTCGGGCATTTATCTAAATAGGTGGCATGCCAGGCCTATGTAATAAGGAATAATGATTCCTTAGAAGAGTTACAGGAAATTATGGAAGACAAAAAAAAAAAAGAAAAAAAAAAAGAAAAGTTTTGCATAGTGGGTTATAACATCCAACAACATATATCAATTCTTCCAGAGATAGAGCAATTGCATAGTAATGACAAAAATTTTATTGTAACAAATAAATCAATACTTGCCCTACTGCAGTCTCAGATGTTACTTTTATGGATCTTCCCATGTCCATTACATAAAACTGCTCCTGATAGAGTGCATTAAATGACAACTTCTGGGGGGGTGACAAATACAGTACCATGTCTTTGCAGACTGTGCTCTACCTGCTATTAATCACTATCTCATTGCATGGGGATCCATTTATATCACTGCAACAACAGTGCTGAGTGGCTCACAGTGATGGACTGTGCTGCACAGGGAATGTTTGTTTTTGCAGCAGAGCTGTCACCATTATGCCCAGCAAAAAAAAAAGTTCAAGATATCCCCAATTAGAAGTGATTTTAGGAGGGGAAAAAGGCCAGCAAAAAACCATACTGTGGGACAAAGAATGAATACTCACGCTCTGTATTCTCAGTACTCATATAAACAAACCAGATCAGATTTTCTCAGGGACCCATAAAATGCAGACCATCCCCCCCACACTATGACAGCCATCAGTCCCTTTTGTACCCACCTCTGCAACGTGATAGTAAAGCAATTTTCCATGATACATTAAGTGGTTACAGCAGTGTTTTTGTGAATAGCTGGTGTCTTGACCAGAAGTCAGATACATTAGATACAGAAAATTCTGTATTGTTTAAGATCACATTGTACTCATTGTGGTCATTTGGTCAAGCCACCTTTGACTGGCATCTTCTCTAGGTACCAAAAATAGAAAAAATAACAACCGAATTCGCAGTAATTAAGGAAGAAACATGAAGCCCTGAGAGATTTTATCCGTTCTCTTGGACCAGCATAGTTAGTCCAAGAAGGATATCCCTTACATCTATTCCTTTATTTCAGTCTTTCACCCTGCAGCAAACATGCCAGCAGGGCCCAGTGCCAGTGAGGAATAGGAAGTGCCTTTGAAGTCCAGGGAGCACCAGGCGTGGGCAGAGAGAATGCCACTGTGACTCCTGGGAGAATTACACCTGTCAAACACCTCACCTTGTTTTACCTCACTGCCTAGTAAACACCTAGCAAGCTCCCCAACAGAACAGATACAGTCATCCCTTCCTTTTCAAAAAGATATTTAAATCAACAAATATTCCTAACATTAGAATAGTTTCTGACTAGTACTGCCTTCAAGAGGAACTTGCAAGGAATAAATGCATCTTCTCATTGCTTCATTCCTCTCTTTACCCTTTTTTCTCCTCTTCCTCATCTTTTATCCATTAGGCACAGTGTTACACCAGACATTTCAGGTCTGTGTCATGTCATATTTCTTTACTCTCATTACAGTTTGGGCATTACAATACAAAATAATAGTGATATTGCACAGCATTCTCTTTTTGGGACTGCTACTCAGAAAATCAAGTAAAAACAAACCAGCACTAGTTAGAGTCCTTCCTTGGCCAGACACATATATATATAAAAATATATATCCTAGTGTATATACATATATATATGCACACACTGTATGTATACAGCTGAATATCAGCTCGTTTCTATTTCCAGTTCCTATTTCTCAGTCTACAGGCATCACCTGGATGGCATTCTGCTCACTCCACATGGCCAGTTCATCTCTGGTGTATTACCCACACCCTGTAGGGATAAAACCCCCAAACCAACACTTTTGCACTGCACTTCAGTAGGATACTGAAGTTTCCTACTGAACTGGGGTTAATTTATTCACCAGTATGGTAATTTCATTTGCCTATGGCTATTAGTGAATAACCTGAAGCCTGAATTTGGCATGGCTGTTAGGAGTGCCTGCAGTGATAAATGACCAAGTGGGTATATCTACACGGGTTCTTTTTCTTCTGCATTTTAATTCATTAACCAAATGAGGTCTTAAAACCATTTACCTATTTCCTGCCCTTCTGATAGATTAGTATGCATTTCATAGTCATCCATCTGATAAAAGCAAAAAAAGCAAGACTCCCCTCCATGGTGTTACAGACAAGACTCTCTCCACCCTTCTCATTACTCAGCTAAACTCAGTTTTGTTCCCTTCCCGGTTTTCTGTTCCTGCCGTGATTTGCAAGTGAATAACTCCCCTCTCTGAGGAGGCTGGATCAGATGCAGAGTAATTGTGCCAGGCTGGAATGAAAGGAGCTGCACATCTCACACTCACTGCCTCCCAGTTAGCTCAGCAGAGAGGTTATTTTCTCACCACCCTTGGGGATCACACACCTCCAGAACAGCTGGACTGCCCTGCTCACCTGGGAGCTGGGTCTGGGAACACTTTCCACCAGCACATGCCCATTTCAAAGAGATCCCCCTTCCCTCAGGACTAGGTTTCCTCTCTCCACTCCCACGGGCATTAGAATTTGATGGCTTCAGGGTGAGGCACAGCACAGGAGGGATTCAGCTGCAGGCTCATCTTTTGCCATGACTGCTGGGCCAGCAGAGGAGTGAGTGCCAGTGCTGACCTGGGAAGGGTGGCAGGAGCACAGATCCAGGCACAGAGGGAGAAGCAGGAGGGAAAGAGAGGATCCCACTGGGCAGTCGTGTGGTCCAAATATGATGGTGAAGCAGCTGCCAGTTGGGCAAAGACTGGCCTGTCCAGAGCTGATCAGTGAGCTGGGTGAAGTTCTCCTCTTTCTGGCTTATTTACAGCTTGACCTCTAATAAACACCTGTCTTTTTAGTCATCTGTTTTGGGGCTTTGTTTTTTTCTGTTTGATTTTAAATTTTCCTTGAAAGCTCTAATAAGGCTTTTAAAAAATGCTTGCCCTGCCTACACAGAGCACATTATGTAAAGTGAAGAGAGCAGGGAAGCCCATAACTCACTGGTCACAGCTCCAGGTTTTGGGACACAAGCTCCAGGCAGATCCTGTGACTCATTCCCTTTCTCCTCCACATCCAGCTTCAACAGCTCTGCAGTTCAACAGACTTCATTGGTTTCACTAATTTATCAGTGCCTGTCCTTTGGAAATCTAGTACTTTATTTAGAGAGACTTGCCCTTACTTGTCTTTCCTTTTAAATTCCAGTAAATCACCTTTCTGATCATTCAGACCAAACTTTTTTTTTTTTAATAAGTAGTTTCTTCAGAACATCCTCAACTATTTATTGACAGCAAGACTGAAAATGTGTCACCTCCTATTGACTCAGTAAATATTTGGTCATTCTTTCCAGTTCACATGCAGAAGGCACTCAGTGCTACAAAATATATTCACTTTTCCCTTTTGGGATGATGCTGGTGGTGAGAGTAATGATACAGGATTCCACATCCCAAAGCTGCACATTATTGTCTGCTCTGTTTGGTGACTGATCCTTTCTGTTCCCTGCCTGCACTCCTGAATCTTACCTAGAGCTCCAGCCTTTACCTGGCTTTTAATGATCTCACTTCTGAAAAGGTGAATTTAAAACCCAGCAATTGCTCTCCTGCTATACCATCTGGTCCCAGTCGATTTTATGCTCTTTAAAAGCCCAGCTTTTTGACTCAGTAATTCTAAGTATTTTTAGTTTGCAGTTGTTGCTATTCTACAGCTGGGATCACAATGTTTTGAAGTAAATCAGATGAGAATTATACTGTGCAGAAAGTAGCAGCAGATATTCAATGCACCTATATTAGGTTAATGTATTCTTTTTATGGATTTATTTTTCTTAGTTCAAGACATGTAGAAAAGAATGGGGAAAATAATAAAATCCTTCAAACAAGTGATTTACTCTAAATCAGGGATGTGTTTACCTGCCCTACTTAGACAGGAAAAAAACAAGTTAGCTAAATATTACTAGATATGAATATTTTTGTCCTTTATTTCCATAAAGATTAGCTGCATATGGCCCCTTGAGTAAACAATGTGTATTGGCTCATGAGCTCTATTGGGAAAAAAGCAGCATTAAAGATGGATCTCTGCTCTCAGTTCCACTGCAATCTCACTACAACCAAGAGACTAAAGAAACAAAAATGTTTATTGATTACTTTCCCCATAACTTTGTACAAAGAATATTGAAGACCAGCTGGGTGTACTAATGACCTAACTTCTTTCATTTAGTCATG
Source organism: Fringilla coelebs (assembly GCF_963513975.1). NCBI lineage: Eukaryota > Metazoa > Chordata > Aves > Passeriformes > Fringillidae > Fringilla > Fringilla coelebs. Next base: position 5,282,237 of record NC_140040.1, on the reverse strand, counting down.
AGGATAGAAGCAAAAAGCAACAGGGAAGCTATCTCTGTAAAGAGAATTTGGATTAGGAAGAACTACATAACCTTCATTTGTTTCAAATTAGGAATGTTTCCAAGCAGAATACACAGGTATCCTTCAAAATAAGGACTGAAAACCAATCGCATGGACTCTCTGCAGTGCAATAACACAAGGCAATGCTGTGTCTCCAAAACTAACAGAGTGTCTATTTAGAGTGCTGTTTCCACAGAAGCCTCCAGCCCTTCCAGCACAAGGATTTACACTCCACCACCTCTCACAGCTCTTCTTGTTGGTTCACAGAAGCTACTTCATCTTATCTCTGAACAATTTTCATACAGCTACAACATATGGATGGGAGTGGGACTAATGGCAGAGCAGATGTCATAGTTCTCTAATAAGACCATCTTAAAAGTTCCCAAACCCCCACAACAATGCAGTGCCCTATAAGCATCTATTCCTTCTTTGGCATCTTGGTTTCAGGTTAGAAAAGAAACATCCTGTACTACTACATTCTGCTTGAGTTCACAGAACTTGAACATTTATCAGTTACTCCAGTGTTTAAGGCATTATTCATGTCAACAACATTTACTTGCTTTTCATCCTCTCCCCAGAGGAACAGTAAAACAGATTTATCTTTACTTTCTGATCTTTATTCTTCATTGTTACATTATACAGAAAAGTTTCTGCTTTGTTTCCCCTATTTCCACATAGGGGCTTTTTTCCTTGAAATCCAACTTTCTCAGATGCTGTTTTGTCCTCTGCTAATCATCACATTGCTCTAATTGGCTTTGCCACTATCCATCTTATTCTGCTTTGTACCCAAAGCATCTCTGTGCTTTTAAATTTAAAGCCAGTCTTCAGCAGAACTAGTCACGGTTGTGGTGATCCCAAAACACCAGCACATGCCTGAAAACCAGGCCTGTTTCAACCCTGGTTGACCACCAGTGGCTTCCCTAATGATGGCTTTTTGTGAATTTGGTTCTGTTACTCTCACCCTCAATTCCATGGTTAGATTGGGCTGCAGACATGGCTGCCTCAGGATATTAAGTTAGCCTGGGAAATTTGAGAAACAAAAGAGCATGTTTGGTCATTCAGACCCTATAACAGATGGAAATCTGAGAAGAGAAGGCATTAGGCACCCCTGGCCTATGGCTAATTCCATCTTCAAGAAAAAAGCCATTTTAAATGACAACTTATTTGTATAAATGTATTTGATCAATAAATAGTGGAGTATTTACTAAGCTTCCCTAATAGCTGCTGCAGCCTTTATGTATGTACCTTGCCTTGCTGCCAAACAGTTTCATCCTCCATGCACTGGAAAAGCAGAGTTCACAGGATTTTACTGTAAACCAGAGCTATGCTACTCCTCTAACCCCATTAGAAAGTAAGGAGAATTACTTCTACTAACAATGAGTTAAATTAATGTGGATAGTTGAGATGTTATTATGGGGAGGGGGGATTGACATATGAGCAAGTATAAACCTAACTCTTAAAAGAACCAGAGTAAAAATGGGCTTTCTATTATCCATAGCCATTCCTGATGGCTCTTAAAAACAAATAAGCTAAAAAGTATCATCTGTCTTTTTATTTTATTAAGAATTGGTCATCACTGTCCCATCTGCTCCATCACTTAATTCCAAAACATCTGAATGTAATATTAAAATTAACCTAGCGTGGGATACTTATTCCTGTTTCTGTTTAAACAGCACTGTGTTTCAGTTTTGGCTTGATCCAATGTAAGTTTTATGGGAACAAGTATATTACTGAAAAGAGTTTTTAAGTTTCCTATAACTATTCTATAAACTGAATGTGTGAATTTTCTCTACGTCAAGTGATTCTCCTGATATTAGGAGCCCCATGGCAAAGTTGAATAAATGTCTGGTTGTAGCAGCGCAGCACAAAGCCATCTGCCTTCCCATGTGGGTCATAGAGCCAAAACTGACCTTTTGCCTCGTGCACAATTATTTTCTGAGCAACAACTGGAAGAGGCTCCTCATGGTGTGCAGAGGCCAGAACCCCACTGCTTCAAAACCACGGTAGCTGTGAGTCAACAACTGTCACCACGTCAATGAGATGTTACCATGTGGCTGAGGAATAAACAAAACAAACTAAACATAGATTCCACCATCTGAAGTTCAGCTGAAAACTGCTCAAGTTCAGCAGCTCAGCTGAGGTTGCAGTGAGCAGTTGTTTCATTAATATTACAGCAGGAAACAAAGGAACCAAACTTCAGGCACCAACACGTTGGGCTTTGGTTTCAGAGGAACGAGCTCACCGTGATTCAAGAGCCATTATCAATCAAAATTAGTCACTGTTGCAGCTAAAAGATTCTTCAGGTCAGAGAAATGGGTCATTTTCAGTTAGAGAACACTTGCATTTATTTTCCTCTGTTTTCATCTCAGATATCCAAACACTTTTTTTTTAACTATATAGCAATATAGCAAACATACTTTGACTTGAATGACTGCTTCAGTACAAACATAAACAGAAAGTTAATGGAAAACTTTGAGCAAGGTTTAGTCCCCAGATATCACTATGCTAAGCCAAACAGATTTGCCAGTGTCTGGGAAGGGTTCTATCCTGTGTTGTGTCACATTTTTCTCAGGGATGTGCATCTTCCCCTTCTTATTTACTTCCCTAGGAACTGACTGGCTTTAATCTGAGGCAGAAGGCAAACTTTGCATGGGATTTCCCCCCTACCCAGACACTCTCCTTTCAAGCCTGGTTGAAAAAAACAGATCATGTGTGCATTTTTATCAGATCAGATATAATTAGCAAGAAAAATTATTTGTGCTTACAATAAAGGATTTTCCAAATAAATATGGAGAGTTGCTGTTTGACATCTAAGTACAAAGAAATTGAGAAAAGTTTGCAATGTCCTTACAAAATGCCTCAAAGAAGTTTGAGTTCTTTTACCCATCACAGGATGACATAAAATGCCAAACAAATTTAAAAGCCCTGGGAGGTAACTGGTATGATTTTACATATGCAGCTTATTGCAAAAGAGTGAAATGCAGTTACCACCTCCTCTCCCTTCACTCAAATATTCATCTTAACTCGCGTTAAGATAAAGGAAAAGAAAGAGCATTTAAAGAAATGTTAATACTTATGGTCCTGGAATCATAACAGAGTGAGACCATACATTTATGGTGACTTGCCAGGAATTGCAAAACTGCACTGAGCAGTAAATAGCTTTGCAGAATCCAAAACAACAGTAAAACCATTTCCCTGTGCTTCCTAGACACTGGTTTCAGCCAGCACTGTGCCACACACGCGAGCTTTCCTGCCCTTCACATGCTGTCAACAAAATAAATGGAGAGTGATTAGATGGTGCCTTTTTCACAGCTGGACTGTGCCAGGACAGCACTGACCATAGCATTTCATAACAGAGACAGGGGAGAGGGAAGAAATGGAAAATCATGCGCAACTAAACAAAATCTGGGTGGTTATACTGGACAAACTCTGTAAAAGCCAGATAAACAAGAACAGCAGAAGGGACACAGACAATTTCAGAGAAAGAAAAAGGAGAGCCCAGTGTGAGCAGTGAGGTCTCCTGAGAGGGATTAGTCCCTGGTGGGCTCTGAAGGCTGAGGTTGGACCACCTAACCCTTGGTGGCTTCACTTTGCAGATTCATCTTTTCAATTTGTTCTTTGTAAAGCATTTTTGAAAACATATGGTAAATGGAGACGTTCTTGAACACATTCCATATAATAAATGTTTTATGTTGCATAATAAATAACCAAATTCAATTAAGCTCAGCATAAGAGCCATATTTTGTGAGTATTGTTGGGAATTTTAACATCCAACACACTTTTAGAGTAAAACATTTTGTTAGCAGCTTTATAACAGAATTTGATGTTAGATAGCCTGAAGTCTTCTTTCAGACACAAGAAAGAATCTGGATCTAATTATTGTAATAATCCTGAGAATGGGATTTTGACCTCTCATTGGAGCAATCCAGGAATGATTCCTTTGAATCTTTCTCTTTACAGCTGTGGAAATTAGGCACTAGACCACAATTGGTTTATATTAGATTTTGGGATGGTGTAACATAGGTGGTTAAATCCTAGCTTCAATGCTCCATTTGTGATTTTTTATTAAACTCATTCAGACTACCAATATCTTGGAATGAAGTTGGGGGATCATGCAACTGAACTCCTGCCTTCTCAGAAGGAAACAAAACTACAAAGGTCCAAGTGAAAAAAGATCCTTGAAATTGAATAGAAAAAACTTTTCTTCTCAAGCTGGGCAGGCTTTTATGTGTGGCATATCCTTATTCATTCCCAAGGTTTGAAATTTTGATGGTTTCAAACTGATGGGGTATTTGTGGGGTTTGGGTGGGGGTTTTTTGCTGTTGTTTAGAGTTTCTTGTTACTGGAAGCAAAAGTTGTGTGACAAGACAAAAAAAAAATTAACCTTTCTTCTGTTTGGAGCAAAATTTCAGTAAGTATCCTACTAATTCAATCAAAGAAAGGTGAAGTAATGGTTTATTATAAGAACTGTAATAAACATTGCTATTTTAAAAGAAAGATTGGGAACATTTTCAGGTCATTTCACTGTCCTGGTGGACTGAGATTTAGATTACTGAGAATGTGGAGTTATTAAAGACTTGAGTAGATCAAGCTCCTTCTTACTGATTTAAGGAACTCTTGTATCATTTATAGTGACTAACAAAACCACCCAACAAGGAGAGAGTAACCACCCAAGGGCAGAAGGATCACTATGAATATTAAGTCAGGATGACTAAAGCCTGAAAACCATGGGAACACAACTGTTTTTAAATTACCCAAGCTTGAGTTACAGACTGCAGTGATAGAGACTCCATCACATGCCTATCCTGTTCCAGAATAAGTCTGTTGGAACAGAAGGACTTTCTAACATAATTCATTTTCCTGCTTTCCCCATTCATTTTTCTGCTGTGCCCCACTGGAAGCAACATCTGGAGTTAGGAACAGTACAGGGATGAACCTTGCCTATAAAAATGCATTAAAAAGACCATCCTGAGAGATGGCACACTAATTTCCCATCCTGAATCTCCTGTGACAACCAGTTATTATATTTTCTATACCAGCTGTGGTATTTCAGTTGTTGGTGCTGTGGTAACCATTGCTGGATGACAACATTTTAGTGGTAGATACTTAAGCTACACAAAATAGTCTGCCTGCCAAACAGGCAGTGACTTGGTTTGCAGTCTCCCTAATATATGCCCAGTCTAATCATTAACTAGAAACATTTTTCTAATTCTTCAGCACTTAAATAAAACAGCCCAAAAAGCTTAAAAGAGGAAAAATAGATTCAAAGTTTCTGGATCCTTTGAAGTTTCCATCTGAGACAGTGGAGTTTCCCAGGTTTTCTGAGGCAGACTGTGGTCCTGTAAGATGCATCTCTTGTGGTTCACCCAAGATGCTATTTGGGAAAATTTGGAATTCTGTAAATGTTATACTGTTCAAATAACTTGATGGTTTGGTTTCTTATGATGCATGCAGGAGGAGTCTGGAAACTACAGCAATCAATTGTGGCCAGGTTTTGGATCATAGTAGAGATTTTAGACCTGAAAACTTCTCCAAGATATTCTACAGGCAGGGACTGAGAATGAAACTCATATTTCCACTCAGACACTCTCACCGCTACTCCCATGTCATGCTTTTACTCTACTACCATCCCACTTATCTGGCTTGTTATATTTTATATCTGCATCATAAGATTCCCAGGCCTGGAAAAATTTTCTTTGAGGTCTTTCTATATAGCACATGCACAGGGAGACATAAATATTTGGCCAGAATAGGTAGGTAGTACAAAAAAAAAAAAGTATTTTACACAAAAATGAAAAGGAGACTTTAAAATATTTTGCACATAAGATTTGCAGCCCAGGTTCTCAAAGGAAGAAAAATCATACTAAAGGAAACAAAAAAAATTCTTGTCCAAACCTCAACACTTCAAGGATTTTCCTACTTCAAATCAGGATGGTTCCAGCCCCTCCAGGCAGGAGTTTCTCAGACTTCTCCTCAGTGTCAAATTCCTTCCCCAGCCATAAGACCATCAGCTCTTTAGCACAGAACAGGCTTCAGACCAAAAAACCCTCCAAGAAAAGTTAATATGTTCTCAGAACCAGTGAAATGGGTTTTTAACCAATTTACTCTGAGAGCAGCAACCTCACCAACATACCAGGCTTCCATTCCAGTGCTCATCCCTCCAGATTGCTTGTTTTGATGTGTTTAATTTGCTTTATGAATAAAACCACTCACTGGTACAGATAGAAGGTACAGTGTGCTTTAGGGTTCACTCTGTTTATGTAGGCTACTGTGAACAACAAAATATTAAAGGGCCTGGGCTTCTTGCAGCACTCCCATTTGATTTAGAGAAATAAAGAGCAGCATCAAACAAGGAAAATACTGGGTTACATTATGTTTCATGTTGCCACATATCTTGTATATTTCATAAAAACCTGTAATAACAGGAAAAAAGCAGGAATAGAAAAAACATTACCAGCATTTATGACAACCTGCATCTTGAGTATTAACAGAGCTGCTGAGATTTTTAGCCTTATTCTCCCATGTAAATATAGTCAGAAGCAAATAACAGACAACTGATGTTGCATTACAGAAAATCGCACATCAGCTATATTATAATATTTTAAAATAATGTTACAACCTCTCAACCATCATAGGCTATCAGCATTGCACTAGATTAGTTTTCTGAATTTTTTTTCATCTTTGAAAATCTGGACAGAAGATTAGTTTAGGTCATACCATCAGCACAATGAGTTTGGTGATTTCTCAGGCTAAATTAAGGACATATATCTTTACCACAGGAGCCCAATTTTACCTTTGTTACAGAAGCTGAGTGCTTTGCACTTACACATGTATTTAAATTTAGCTTTGGTTGCATTTTTACAGCACTAGCTTGTGTGGTAGTGATAACATGCTTTAAGTTATGAGTTATGCATGTACATGGGGGCTTGTGTGCATGATAAAAATTTACAAGCTAGATTGTAAAGCTATAGTTATCCCAGGCTAACACCCTGCAAGCTCACAGCTATTTTGGCATATGAATGTTTTTGCTGGATATGCTGCATACAAAGTGACATGGTCAGTGGCAAATCTCTGATAGTAATTTTGCATACCTAAAAATATTTTTCCAGCAGAACTCCTGGTTGTTGTGCTGGTTGACAGCAATACAAGCAAGGGACAAATCTCATACCAGAAACATTAAAAAAAAAAAAAAAAGAAAAAAAAGGAAAAAAGAGAAGTAAGGGGGAAAAAAGAGCTGAGTAGTAGAGCAGTTTCCACACGGGGTGAAGGTGACTTTGAGTTTTACAAGGAAAAGGAGACTCACATAAGAGTTAAGGACAGTTTGGTAGGGATCAGTTTCACAGAGAAAAGAATTCCTACATGAACATCCATTAATTAATTACAGTTGAAGACACAGCACAGGATGCACACTCATCAGAAACACACTAGCATGAGACCTGGAGTGGAACAAATTCTTTTTCCCTTTTCCAATTCTGGAATTGGAAGGACTGACAGCTAAGCTAAAATAAAAAAGAAACTCTAGTTGAGGTGTACACAAAAGCCACTGAAATTCCAACAGCTACAGAGACTTCCCCTCACTGAGCTTGTATAATTACACATACACTATATACATATATATATATATGTATACCTGTAATTCTCTTAGGTCTCTCAAAAATCCCCCATTCAATGGTTTATGATAACATAAAGTGTTCTGATTTATTTTGCAAGTCTGTGCAACATACTGACAGGTTTCAAAGCCAAAGGCTGAAGCCCAGCCCCAGACATTATTTAAAACAAAGCCACAAAATCTCCAAGCCTCAAACTGGCATGTTTCACCAAAAAGGTGATGATTTAAACCCACTAAATTTCACACTGAGTAAATGAACTGCTGAAACTTGGTCTTTAACCAATGCTTGGAGCAGACATCAAATTGCAGGGTCTGAGATGAGAAAGGTTCATCCAGAGGACACTGCAACAGGTCTGAGCCCAAATAGGTATAAACAACCAAAGTGAGCTGTACAGCTGCCTCATTATTGTACTCAGATGGCCAGAAAAATATTTTATGCCTTGATGATGCTGTGTACAAGAGGTGGGAAAACCAGTCTCTCTGTTATATAGAGATTTTGAAATATGAGCACATCTTTTAAAAAGTTTGAAGGAAAAAAAAAAAATCAAATTAAGATCCCGCTGATACCGAGTTTATGTAAATTTGTGTGTTTTACTTGAGTCAGAATCAGCAAGATTTATTTTTGTACCCATTGGAGCCTTTCAGACATTTTCCCTCTCTCTTGCTGGGTGATATCATGCAAGAGCCACGTGCAGCGAGCTCAGGCACCTGAAGGGCTGGAGAGGAGAGCCTGGACAGGAGGAGGAGAGGACTCCTGCAGTGCCAGGGGGTGAGTGCTGTGCTCTGGGAACCAAATGCTCAAATGCAGCCCTGGCAGAAGCCCTGCAGAGCACAGAGACACTGCTCTCCACCTTTTGCACTCCTGCAGAGAATGTGCAGGAGCCCAGCAAGCCTCCCAGGGAAAGGCAGGTTCTAAACACACATCCTGGGGCTCCAAGATGTCCTAAATGTTCCAACAGCCCTGTTACCTCAGGAATCCCTTCTGGGGGTGGGGAATTCCCATCCATTCACACAGAGGCTGCTGAGCACCTGGAAACAACCACATCCAGCCCAAGCCCCTCAGCTGACAGAGCCAGTCCTTGAAGGTCTGTGCTTCTGACCTCAGGAAAGCCACGATGGGTAACAGCATTTACATACACAGAGATAATATGAACTGAAGAGCAGATTAAACAGCAACATTTCTAGATTGAATTTAAGATTTCAAACAGGCATAAAAATATTTGTTTTACTAACGTTCCAGATATATAAGCTGCACATTAGATAAGTCATAATACGTCCATGATTTAAAATGTAGTTCTTAAAAATTTAGTCAATGCTGGCATTTAATATCTACTAATGGCTAAGTTTTAATAGATTTCTCCTTTTTTTTTAAATACACCTTAAATTATGGGAGACACTATGTTTTATAAAACAAAGTGGTTGCAGGATTTCACAATTTTTTGAAAATGTGTTTTGTAGTAGCAGTCACTAACAGATCTTCCTTTGCCATAGGAAAGGTTATCACAGCTTTGTGAAACAATCTTTGCTACCAACATAAATTTCCATATAACTGCATAAAATCTGACTATACCAAGGAATTCATCTGCAAAGAGGACAATCAAGATTCCCCTTCCTTGGAAAGGAGCTGTTTTAGAAGTTTTTTAGAAGTTTTACTTCTCATTTTGATGACACATAGCAAGGCCCCACTCAGTACAACATACTCAGTTCCCAAAACCTAGTTTTCACTAAATCCAAGACCAAAACACACACACCTCTGACATTAAATTGTGATTCATAGTCAGTGTTAGATTTCATTAGATTATCTCTAAATTTCATTATGATTCTACATTTACTTGAGGTCAACTTTCACAAATTATGATTAAGCCAGCAAAATCTAGTTCACTCCAATTGGTTTTACTACTACACATGGGTAATCTCTTAATATATATATTTTTAGGTTGTTTTTCTCTTAATACTACAGCTTGCCTCTGCATTAAGCTTCTTCTGTCTTCCTGCTGTTGAGTCAAAAGGAGTCTCAAGATTCTTTTTCCATTGAAAAAACATGACACATAAAAGTAGTTTAATCAGGTCCCAGTTATTTTCAGGAAATATTCAGAAAGAGTGATTAGAAGCTTAGTGTGGTTTGCCAGATTACCTAGGTATTTTTATGTTTAAATCATGTTGCTGCATTTTCCTACATTAACAGCCTAATACAAATTAATGAGGCACTCTAAATACCACTCAATGCAATACTCTTCTTTTGCTTAATTGCATATAATCTTAGTTTAGTTCAGTATAATACTAGCTGCAAACAATTAAATACAATGGTAAAGCAGTTCATCAAACTTAAGCAAGATCCATGCCAAGTATTCAGCCTCTTTCCCCTGAGGTTAGAAGTTTAAGATCAGAATAATACTGAATCATATCCCTACTTGTAGCCCCATTATCTTTTCCTTCCTTAGTTCTTAGACAAAAATTGATGAAGAAGCCTAACCTCTAGATTTTTATCAGGCAGTAAGAACAGATCCATCACTTGGTATAAATCCACACTGTTTCCCTGAAGTCAATGCAGTTGTATTAATTTACTGGAGTCAAGGTCTGGGCCACTGCTTTTATCTATTCAAAGCTACAAGTACCAGATAACAATCACTCAGGGATTTTTTTTTGTTCCAAAACAGAATCAGCACATCAAATGCCTGTTTGATCTTGAACAGATTTTACATGTTTTATTGGCATAATAATTTGATACTATTGAAAACACTGGTTGTATGTAAGCTTTTATTTTTCCCCTCTCTAATTCACCTGTGCTACAGAAGTGCATAGTATGTAGTTATAGATCTATAAATAATTAAAATCTAAGAGGGTTGTTGGGAAAATTGTCTCAACTGATCATTAGCCATATTTCACCTGTCTAGACATATTTGCATAGCATTTATCCCCCTCTTTAAAAGGGGCCATAGATTATACAAATCACAGGTGCCAAATGAGGATGGAATAGAAGCTCCTTTCTCAAATCAGACACAAATTCTAACAAGAGCCACCAACCTCAAATCGTTTAAGTGCTTTCAAAACTTCTCACAACCTCTTGTCTCATGCCATCTAGAACACATCTCATTGCCACCTGACACAGGCCCCCATCTTTCTCATCTACCAACAGCACTGATTTCCACAAACACCTCTGGTGTTTGGGATAAGGAGGTTTAAAGGAAGGCTTTAGGAAGACAGTGGTTAGCAAACACCAAGGGACTGTCAAACCACGTCCACCAGCCTTTGCTTTCCAAGGATCCTTCCCACAGAAGCCATTCCCACAGCAGACTTAACGGTGTGAAAATAGTGCCTTTGACAGTGAGTGCAACCAAGGCCAGACTGAAAATGAATATAAAAAGTGCGCAGAAAAATCTTTCCTCTCTCAATGAAAATAATTCATTTTACCTGTTATTTAAGAAATTTAAAAATTTGCTTACAAGTTATCTACGGCATCAGCTCAGCGTCTTAAGGATCAAGCAAAATAGTTCTTGATATCATCTTCCTCCAGTGCAGAATTCATTCCCATCATAGCTATGAAAAGAGCTTGCACATCAGCTTACTTGGTTTGCACCCTCTCTGCAGCAGATAGCTCACTGCAGCTGAAGCCAGCACCATCCTCCCACTCCCTGGCAGCACTTTGGGTGGTAAGTGACACCTGTGGTGGATGTGGAGTTCAAGGAGGGCATTAACCTCCCCTGTGCTGGTGATTTACCCTTGGACTGTAACACCTCACCACAGCCTCAAACACACACAATTATCCCACTGAAAGCAGCCTGTTCCTCATTAGCAATTTCACAGAGTCCGAAAATAATGATGTGACAACAAACTCAACAAAATTTGCTCTAGGGCACAACAAGAAATAGACAAGATTTCCATATTTTTGGAGGACAATTTACTGTACTTGAAAGAGATAAATTCTTTCTGTTTACATTAACTGCCTCACTATTTGGTCCAATTATTCTGACTACTTCAGCAATCATGTTATGCTTGTTCAAGAAGAAAGAAATAACAACAGCTTATCTTGTTGAGAGCAAAGAACAAACAGTAAAAAATCAGTGGATGCACTTAGGCACTACAGTTGTTGCTATTGTGCTAAAGAGATGATTCATGTTCTCATAGCAACTAGGGTGAAAGAAAAACGTTCTTCTTCTGAAAAGGATTCTGTTGTAGTGGTTAAAGAACTCTTGAATAATCAAGCCAAATGGAGAGGGGAAAAAACACTTTCCTATGAAACGATGTGCACTGAACTCAAGGACATGTTGATCTTTATATTATATTGATCGCCATACATATCTCAGTTACTAATCTGCCACTGTGGTATGGCATGGAGTGAAGCCAAAAAAGGACAGGATCAGATCTCAGAAAGCACTTTAAATAAGGTGAATCTTCCAGCCAACAGCTGTGGTAACCATGTGCTTATCGAGGCTTGCTACAGGAGGAATCTGTATCAGATATTCAAACCCAAATGCTCCTCACTCAAAACCATTCACACAAATGATCAGCACCAGCTCCTTACAAACTGCCCCATGCATTTTGCATTCACACAGCTAACTGGCCACAAACAGCAAGCACCAAATCTTTTCTGGCATTGCTGTCACGCCACGCTCGTGTGTCACTTTGCTCTCACTGGATGCACATCACAGTCACAGCGCATTGCAGGGAGCTGGCAGGAGTGACAGAGAAGTTTGAGCGGACCGTGGTCACGTTAAGCTGACTTCATGGTTTCAGTGCACTGTGATCTTGTCCTCACCCATTGAGGTTTACACTGTTATCACAGTCAAAACAGATCAGAGTTTGCTAGCACATCACTGTCATGTTTTATCCATGCTGAATATGCTCTATTTTTCCCCCCATCCATTCATGGCACAAGGGCTTCCATAAAGCACTTGGGAAGTGGCTGCAGGCATGGAGGGCAGGCTTGTCCTTGACCCGTGCTTTAACGCTCTCCTTTGTGGCAAGCTTTAGTTTCAAATAATGGCCAGGTTGTGGAATTAGGAATCAATATTCAGAAGCACTGGCAAGAGAGAAGGGGTTTAATTTCCTGATACATGTCAGCATGACAGCAAGTTAGACCTAGCCCAGGTAGCATCAGTTACCAGCACTACCTTAGGGGGCTGCTCCGAGGATGAACTTCCTGAGAAAGGATAAATGCATTTGCAATCAGCTGCATTTCCCTGGCTTTACTCTCTTTCCTCTCTCACTGTCATCCTTTCCCTCATCATCCTCCTGTTCTTCACTCACATATTGCCCCTTCTCCCTTCTCCATTTAAAGGAGACTCAGCTGTCCCCAGTCCCCTCAGCCAGAGCAGAAATCCTTGCTGCTGGCAGGACCAGCTCAGCCCCTTTGGATGACAGAGAGCCACAGTAGCCAGAAGTAAATGTATTAAGTATCTTGAACTGAGAGCTGGGCAAAGAATTACTGTTAAAATTCAGAGAATCCCACCCAAATGAGGGGATCCCAAAAATACGCCTTTTAATCTTACCAAGGTATGTTCCGTGTTATCCCTGCAAGGGAGAATTCAGCTGGCTGCAAGATGGGCTGCAGCCTTTCATGTCTATTTCCTCTGCAAATTCGTGTTGCAATTCTGCAGCCACAGAGAGTTCTGTAAGCAACCTTTAATTAATAGTTTCATCCATGTACAGCTCAGAGTATCTGCCCTGTTAGTAATTACTATTTTGAAACTAAGGCTATATTGGTAAATTCTCTTAACAGTTTTTGCAGCGAGTTTTGACAGCTTTATACAGGGAAGTGGGGTGGTAGCAAGACATCTATCAAGATATCATGACACTGTTTCCTTAAGCTTACCCAAAGCTTTTTAGGAACTTTTTGGAACGTCCTATGGTTTCACCATCCTGTCTCTGCATCAGCTGAGATTTTGGCAGAGAAGCAGGGCTGGGTATGAAAGAGCACTGGGAGATGCTGGATGAACTCAGACACCATTCCCACTGAAACAAAGCTGCTGTGACTGCTGCAGGGTCCTGCTGGCAAAGCACAACTGCAAGCTCAGCACTGAGCCCTGGAGCTCGTGGGGATTGTGCTACAGAGATCTCCCCTGGATGAGATCCCTGCCCAGGCTGTTCACTGAGCATTTTTGAGACAATGATTCGAGCATGTGCCTCCTTCTGAGTATTCAAGGTACCCAGAGATATATCTAAACAGACATGCAAATTAAAGCACTGCCTCGTTAAGCAAATAGGTTTGAATTTCATTGAGGCTGTTATATTTTTTCAAATATTTGCAAGATATGTAAATATCTAATTAAGAAATATTCCTCTGCTCCATTTAAGAGTCATGTTACAACAACTAAAATAACTTTCTTTGGACCAGGTATTCACACCCTGAGATTCTGGCCCATGACAAGATTAATCTTTGCCCTACATTTAGCAGCTTAGTCCCTCTTTTAGTTTCTTAGTTAACCACTCCACCAGTAAACTTCACTCAAAAATTGCACTGATGATGTATTTGTTGCTGTGTGACCTGGGCAGAGGTGGGAGCATTCCTGACATGAACTTTTCTCCACTCCTGCAAGGTCTGGGAGCTCATACCCATCTGAAGTTCCCAAAGCACTTTTCCCCATACACAAGCATTTCAGAAATAGGCCAAAATGTCTTCTAGCTAATTCTGGTTTCCAGAAAAGTTAAGCTGCATGCATATGGCTCTATTATGATTAAATGATGCAGATCTAAGTACTCTGAGTTTACAAAAAGAAAATGGTTATGAAGTGACTGTTTTCACTAGCTCTCTTTGTGCGCTTAGAACATAATTAACTGGAGGACAGGCTTGCCCTGGCACAAGTCAAAAACCATTTAAACAGAGATCTTTCAAATTAAATGTTTGAGAGCCTGCTTGCGGGCTTTATGGATTTCAGGAGGGCAGATTCACATGGCAGAGTCTGGGAACAACACAAGAAATGCCCTTTTCTTGCAGTGCCTCTCTTGCTTGCCCACTCCCAAAGAATTACAGCAGATGACTCACGAGGCTGAGGGTGTTCTGCAAAGCAGTTTATGGTGTCAGTGTCACTTCTTGACACAATAGAGACTAAAGCACTATGGTGGGTCCTGAGGAAGACCACCATCTCCAGTCACAGCAAGCTGGGTGCTGGGCTCTTCCAGCCTGGTTGTTCCTCTGAGGGTCAGAGGGGTGACCCCATAAGGATCATTGCTATACTGCCAGCTCATCTCAGCTCCAGGGGGTGCAGCCCCAAATCCCCATGCTGAGGTGAATGCCAACCCCACAAATACTTTCCTGTGACAGCTTGCCTTGATCTGGAAAGGTACTTCATTCTGCAAAAGAGTTTGCCATGGGAAACTAAAGGCATTTGGTTGTGGCATGATGTGGAGCCCAGCATGGAAAGGAGCTCCATCTTTTATCACAGCAAGATGATGGAATTTAATTCAATTGGACCTAAATGTTCCCCTGCCAACAGTGCAGTACTTATCAAACCAGCAGCAATTTCCTTGCATGCATTGCACTGTAGTTTAAAACAGGCTTTTGTCAGTGTTAGCATCATTAGCATTACAGTGCCTGTTACCCTCCACACCAAGCTAAGCCAAGGGACACCATCTTCCTGGAGACTCCCGTGCTCAAAGGATTTCTCAAATCTGGTTGAATTTTCTGAGAACAAGCATAAATTATCCTGGATGGCTTCTGGGGGCAGCAAATGCCTTGAAAGCAGTGGCCCGTTTTGCATGGAAGATGAATTCTCAAATGCTCATTTTGGACACAAGTCAGATCTGCTACCATGGTGGCACCACTAGGAAAGCAAAAGATGAAGCTTGATAGCAAACATGCCCTGTACCTCCTTTTTTCATATTACTTTATTTCATTCTTTCTCTGAGTGTGCTACGTTATTAACGTTGTGGTAGGGATATGATCCAAGTCAGGGTGAATAAGGGTAACTGCTGCAGAAACAAGTGGTTCCCAGGCCTCCAACATGTTCACACCACTACCTTTGTGCACAGTAAAAAGAAGAAAAAAAAAAAAATTAAAAATTCCTCAGTTAGAGGTCAACCACACCAGTCTCCTGATATATCACACTACCCAGACACATGAACACTAGTGTCTGAACCAAGGGAAGCAGAAATGTGTTTCTGCGGGTAGGGATGGGTTTTTTCTCCTCAAAAGTTATAGTGTAAAAAAAAATTAAGCTTTGGCTTGTACACAACAGACCTTCCTGGTAAACCCTATTGGAAGAAGGCCTAAATTAGCCTTACTAAGACTAATTTCTCAGAGAATTCACCTCTGTCCCTCTTCCCCCCAGAACAACCTTGAAATCACTGCTGAAATGCCTTTGGCAGAAGAGAGTCACATTTCTGCTTGGCTGCCCCAGATCAGATCTTGAGTGGCATGGATTACATGGAGTCCAGTCAGGAAACACAGGGATCTTCTGCTTTAGCCAGATACATCCAGACCTGGAGGTCTGCTACAGCTGTGTCGGCAATTCAGTGAGGGGCAGTGCCAGAAATTAAATACAATATCGCTTTTTTTGGCTGCCAAAGTAGCTCTAAGGAACCATTTACACTGAGTACTGCAGAGCCCAAAATGTGGGAGGTATTGCCCAGAATGCAAGTGAAAATGTGACTTTAGAACTGCTCATTGGCAACCAGCCTTCCCACTGCAAACAAAGAAAGGCCAAGGCCATTCCCAGGGTGAAGCAAGGAGGGTTCACTCCCCACCACTGTTAGCAAAACCTGAAGGAAAATAAATCACCACACCATAATCCAGGAACAGTATGGCCATAATGAGATGTGCTGTCCTTCTCAGAGCTTTGGGCTAACAAAAATTTACATGAAGGAGTCTTTTGGAAAGCCATCCTCCTCTTGTAAATGAGGTACCACTTAGACATTAGTCGTTGTACAAATACTTTGGATTCGAGCCACAGTGAGCCAGGTCTTTGTTTTATCCCAAGTTCCTCTTAGGCCAACACAAAACCATCAGGAGCAAATGAATGATCCCCACAAACTGTGATTTAGCTTTCAGTCAGTCCCTTTAGGGATCCATTTGTTTTCCACTCGTTTTCTCTTTCCCATGGTTTTCACTAGGATCACTTCAGTCTTTAAAGATGGTTTGCACAGTGCAAGAAATATATTTCTTACAAAAGTAGGCTGCTCCTTTCTCTAAGCACTGCTCTTTGAACATTAGATTTGTACTATTTCTCATAGCTATTTCTGTCCTCTGCAAGTTACTCTTTACCAGAAATAATATTCCACAATGCTCTCGAGTCCAGCAGGATTATCTGGTGGGTACAATACTACTTACCATGGCATCTCAATCTACTTTTATGAAGTAAGAAAATGTCCAGGAGCCTCATGCAGGGGAAATGCATCATCACATTTTCTATTGCTGTAAAAACTGACTTGCTCTTCCACACATTCAAAAAAAGTAAGAGGGAAGAACATCAAACCAATTTTCCCTTCTTTCTTACAGGATTTCTTACAGGATAAAACAGCTTCTACCAGATATACTTATAGAACTGGAGGAGCATTTCTCAGCAAAAAAAACCAACTATCTAGCACATTTACTGTTGGGCATCCTGAACAGAGTTACCTTGATAAAACTGCTTCTCAGTATTCCCATTTGCTAAACACACAGAAAGTTCCTTCTGTTCACCTTTGTGTCCCATTCATAAGTGAACTGCTTAAACAAGTCTCCAATCCAAGCTGTCTCCCTGACTAATAAGTTCTTTTATTGACAGCTTGCCAGCAACAGCCCTAAAGTCAGCCTGAGAACATAAATACAGCCTCTTGAGCTTGCTTCAGTGTGTTAGAGGACGCTTTCAGTAATGTCGACAAAGCTTTAATGGTGTGAACTCAGAGCTCGAGTACTACTGAGCACTCCAGCGATCAACACCCACAGAACATTCAGAGAGTTTCGTTCCAAAAGTATTTTAGGAACCCTTGAAATCAGAGGCTTTCTCTCTGCTCTGCAAGAACTCATTTTGGAAAATAATTTAGGCCATTTTTAGTCACAGAACTGTTGAGATAACCCCGCTCGTGGTGTCAGGCTCCTGTTGCCTTTGTTTCCACAATGTCACACTTTCAAGCCACCTCTCCCTTTGCTGTCCAGAGGGGCTTGTCTTTCCAAAACAGCTCTGAACCACAATTAACATACAGCAAGAACAACATTTCCTGTTCCAGCTCCATCCTGAGCAGCTCAAGAGATGGAACACATCTCACCAGCCTCGCTGCCTGCTGGGTGTTGTTATCCTTTGACTAAACCTAGAGAAGGCTGGAGGCTGCCCCAGCTCGTGGGGTGAAATGTGATCCCACACAGCTCAGGACAGCTTCCCTTTGACCTCTCCATGCTTGTGAACACAGCTCATAAAAACCCCTGGGTCACAGCAAGGAGTCCTGAACTTCTTTACCTCATACTTTTCCATCATATAGAGCAATAAACTGTTTTGGAAAATTAGTGTCTTGTGTCCCATTCTTGCTTTAAAATGTCTGTCATCTCCGTTTCCACTGGCTTTGAGAGCATGTGCTGCAGCACAGAGCCAGCACAGAGCCCCTGCTCACTCCCTGTCCCAGCTCACCCAAACTTCGGGCTTTAGGGCTTGTCTACAGACAAAAGTTTTGCTGGTTTAACAGTTTTTAAATTATCCAAAGCAGTGCAAAAGCCTGCATGGAGGAAAGGCAACTGGTTTGTGACCATCCTATACACAAATTAGACAATTACGGGTTGATGCAGCTATTATGGTAACTTCCTGATTTAAACTAATTTGATGTAAGCTGGTTATAAACCAATTTAAGTGTGTCCAATCAGAGACATACACTGGTTCAGCTAAATGGATTTTGCAGCTGAACTGATGCTACTATTGTGCATGGACAAGCCCCCAGGCTTGCACAGCCTGTTTCTCCATTGCTTCTGTCTGCTTTCATTTACACCAGGATTGTAAACGTTCCCAGCTCCTGGCAGTACAGCTGAATGCCCACGCAGAACAAGTGGAATGTTAGTACAAACCCAGAATTTTTTCCTTTCCCTGTCCCCAAAGAAGAAAAACATTAGTATTTTATCACGCAGTGTTTAACTCTCGCTGACGAGCCTCCTGCAGACAGCAGGCAGGCACAAGAACTGTCACAGGAATGAAAACACACTCTCATATTCCAGTGGCAGAGGATTCTCACTGCAGCCACAAAGCCCAGCACAAATCTGGACTAATTCTAAGGAAATTGAGGTGCTACCCTCAGGTGAAGCCAGTGAAAATGAGCAGAATGAGATGCAGTATCTTCAAGGTTCTTGGAGAGCAGGGAGGTACCGTAGGGAAAGGGACAGCAGAAAGGCTGGTGCACAAAGGTACCTTGCAATGACTTTCACCTGCTCTCCATCCCTCACTGGGAGGTTTGTCTTTGTGCAATGAATACAGGGTGTCCCTGTGTGGTGCTGCTCTGATCCCAGCTCGTCACTCCAGCCTCAGTGACCCTGCCCTGGAGTCCCACTGGAGCAGGATGCTCCTCCCGGCCCATCAGGTTCTTCCTGGTCTTATTGATGATGGTGGCACCTCCCCAGGCCACATTTCCTTCTGACCCATGCAACATGGTTCATCATTAATCATCTCCTCCTCTAAAAACCTGCTTCTATTAATAAAAACAGATTTATTTCGGGAGTAAAGACTCAAACTATAAGACCCTCCCTTTCCTGCCCATTGAGTTCCCAATGTTCCAATCAAATATATGAAATTCAGACAAGTTTGAAGTGACCACAAGAGCTTGTCCTTAAAAATATTTCACTCCCTGTAAAAATGTGGGAAAACCCCAGTATTTTTATTGTAATTGAACAGTGCTCTGAATTGCATTTTTAGTCTCTCCATTAAAAAAACCCCAAAGCCATTTTCATCAGAACATTCTAAGAATTTCCTCATCAAAGTTCTGCATGGCTGAAAAGGCATTTTTCATCCAAAACCAAACATTTTGCAAAAATATTTCAACCAGCTTAAACAGTAATGCAATTTTAGAGTGCACAGATATAGGTCCAACATAATGATATATTAGAATGTTGAGCTATCACTGGTCTGTGATACTACAATCTCTTAAAAGCTTGTAGCATTTTAATAAGAAGTGAGGCCCAATTCAAAGCAAACAGAAAACCCTTAAGCTCAGAGTAGACATATATAAACTGACAAGCTGACTATATTATCTAAACTGCTGGTTTATGGCTGTATTATGCACTCAATCTAAAAAAAAAAAAAAAAAAAGAACATAAAAAAATGTATAAAGATAAGGTACTAGTGAGGGGTGGAGTTGTGTTTTTTTCATTAGATACATTCTTTGATTCCCCTGCCTAAAATGCTGCAGTCAGCAGTAGCTTAATTCTAAGTTATAATTAGGGTTATGCATTAAACCAGGACTCTTGAGCATGTCTAACCTAAAGAAGTTCAATGCATAAATGAAAAACAGACCTGTGGCTGGCTGACTTGGCATCAACCAGGATACCAATATATAGTAACAGACTAAATTTAAAATGAAAATTAAATGTGGTCATTACAGCTTAAATTGATGTTATATTTGCCAAATGTTTATGAAAGGAAAATTTAAAGATAAGCATGATTTTGGAGGAGGCAGTGTGACCTGATACACAGCAGCTTGTTGTGACTTGAGGTGCATTTTAAAATAATTTAACACCAAGTTTTCAGAGTACAAAAATGAAGTCAATCTTTTTTCTACTTTTTTTTTTTCCTTTAATATTATTTTCCACCAAACTGCACGTGGCATTTAAATGCACAACTGCATGGTACATTTTAGCTAATGAAAGCCTATTTTTAACTCTCAGAAATTTTGTTGCTTAACAGTACTGGTTATTAACACCAGCAAGCTGGAGAGAGAAACAAAATTCTGATCTGCAGGAGACTTAAAATCCTTAGAAAATTAAGTTAAGATGCTTTGATTGGTAGGATATTACTCTCTATCATATTTTGCATTTCTGGCATAAAAGGGGGACAGCCTCGTACCTTTTAGAACAGTTTCCTTCAAAAACTGAAGATGAAAGTGCGGAGAGGAACTTTTCCCATTTTCTGCACTTCAGCAAATACTTCACTTGGTGTGAAACACATTATTTTTGGACGTTTCTAAGCCCTTTTAAGGGCTTGCATTTCACAAGTGTGCAGCTTAGTCTCATGCAAATCAAGTATTAAATGCGTAATTGCCCGTAAAGCCGGAATCACAGAAAGGCAAAACTGGGTGGCAGCAGTGGCTGAGCACGACTTGTATGTGAGCTACAGCTTGGGGATGCACCTTAACACACCCTCTGCTCTCTGGATTTTGGGGAAATGGCTGCAGGATTTCTGTGGTCAGCAAAGGAGCCATGGAGCATCCCAGCCAGCTCTGAGAGCAGCAGTGAGCAGCAACGCCCGCCATGGTGAGCACCAAGCGTTCAAGGCTCTGGAAACCAGTGTGAGCTGCTGTGCTCCTGTGCAAATTAGCTACAAACCAACAATGGACGTGCTTTAGAAAAGGTGGAGGCTTCTGTTCTGTCTCTTTTCTTTGTGATTGTATTTGCTCAGGGAAGGAGCAAGGTGCTGAGCTCTCCGGCTCAGCCATTTGGGTATGGCTCATTCAAAGATACAACCTCGTGTTTAAGCATGTGCTTAATTTTAAGCAAAATAAGCCCCTTTGAAGTCATACCATAACAAGACATGCACCTAATGTTAAAACATATATTTAAGTGCTTTACTGGATTGGGGCCAGAAAGCCTTGTTTGCAGGATCCAGCCTTCGATGTGTAGGTTCAGATCTTAATTTACAGGCCTGATTTTAAGGAATAAGATTGTGCAAAACTGAAAAAACTTGCTTTTCTATCACATCCATTAGCCTTCTGAGTCCCTTGGGTCTCAGATAGGCCCTGTGGACATGCCCTTCCTTACACATGGCTGCTGCAACCACATGGAAAAGTTGGCCAAACTTCAAAGAAAAAAAAAGTCATTTTATGTGTGTGTCTATATGTGTGTATATAAATACACATATACACATGTGTGCATATATATGCATGTCATACTTCTGTGTGTGTATGTATCAGCCTAAGAGGCAATGAATTGGAGTGAAACAATTGTTTTTGTAAGGTGCATTGATTACATCAGTGATGTTTCCTAAATAATTAAAGGTTTGCTTTGATCTCTGATTGTAGGCTTGGCTTCATGACAGCTGATGTGAGTACCTTTAACTGGTTCCATCCTACACTCACCTATTACAGAGCCTCACACAGGGTCACTGGCGTTCATCTGACAAGAAAATGAGTGAATTCAGGAAGCAAAACCAGCACAAAACTGTTCCACCGGGGACAGGGGCGGGATCCGATTTCCTGCCAGGTTACATCTCTGAGTCCAACCACCATGGGGTCAAAGCATCACCAGAGCTGAGTCAGGGAAGTTACCTGAGCAGGCAGGTAGGAGCCAGGGAGGTGCCAAACTGCTCCCTGGCACAGCTGCACGGGACCAGCTGAGCCCTCTGCAGCAAAATCCTCCTCTGGTGAATCCCATACCCGAGCTGAAGAATACAAACCAGGATTCTTATGTAAAAGAACTCCTTTCCTTAACACTGTCCTTTTTTTCAGCTGCAATTGCTAGTTAAGGAGACAGAAGAGGTTAATCATCCACCCAACTGACTGCAGGCAGCCCAACAAATAAGCAGAGATCAGCCCAGAGGCCCTCAGCTCATGTAAATCAGCATCCTTTCATCAAGCTTGGAGCTTACACCATCATGCACTCACTCAGGATCTAAAACCCAAATGTGTAAATGAAAATGATGCTAATTACAGTTCACCACCGAGCAACACTGCCTTAATTTTAAGGAAATGAAGGAAACGGGCTTGCTCCGTGACAGTCGATATCGTATTGCCATACAACTAACTTAAAGTTGTATAAGTTAGATTATAACTTTTGAAGAAGCAATTATGATTTTATTGCACCCACTCTGCTGATGATTAATGCAGAGAGCCTAGGGGAAAATGCATCCTATCATTTGCTAACATGCACTATAATTATGCATACCTCTCCAGGTACTGTAATTTAGGACTTAAAGAGCAACATTCTGAACGAGGACTGCTGCACTTGTAAAACATTACAGATGTGTTATCATATAAATGAGGGAGCTTTGACATGATAGTGTTCTAATAAATCCTCAGCTAAGATTTGGAGACAAGATATGTCAAAAGCAAAATCCAAACTCTCTCTTAATCTTCTTCATAAACTGTTTATTTTTTCTGAGCCCTACAATAATACATGTGTCAAGAAGGCTTTGATGGTTTCAAGATTAAAGTACAGTTGGGTTGGATTTTTTTCCCCTTTACAGGTCATCTTGAGAATGCTCATTTTAGTTAAATTAACTCAGCTATTTGCAGGTTTCAAATGTGAAGAAAAATAAAACAGTTTTCACCAAATTGGGAACTTGTGAGATGAACTTCATAAATAACAAACTTATTTCACTCCATTGCAGTGAAAGTTTTTAAATAGCTAATGCTGAATGATCTTCTGTCAGCTAGAGAATTTCATTTGAAACCATTGCAATAAATCCAGAAGAAAAAAAAAAGAAAAAAACCACTCCAGTTTGTATTCAGTGAGATGAATTTATGACTCCCCTCAACTTGTGTTCATTCTGTTTATTTTTTATTTATATCACAATACTGACCTGATGTCTCAACCAACACTAAGATCCTATTCTGCTTCACAAGATACTGGAGAAGGAGTTTCCATCTCTCTGCAGAGTTTCATTTACAATCAAAAAGAGAAGTTTGGGAGAGGGAATAGCAGAAAAACAGTAATATGTCAGGCCCAATCACAGGCAAAAAGCTGGGAATTAGCCTAAATTTTTCAGTGCAACCTTAATTCAATCATAAGGGTTGGTTCTTGATGCTGCCTAGTTATATATGCCTCAATACTAGCAAAACCATTGCTTTTCTTTTTAAAATACACTGTACAGAACACACAGACACACTCACAAAACTGTACTAGGCAGCTCCTGGAATAAAATAGCAAGGTCCTTCTGGGTTTTGTGGGGAATTTCTAAAAGCTGTCTTGGTAAGTATTAGGGAAGGAAGAAAAAAAACCCAAATAAACAGGAAAGGCAGGATTTAACATAATAAAGCGTGAACAGCAGTTGGATGTTATACCAGCATCTGCTCTAATTATGCTCTGTGAGTGGTTCAACTGCATTTTGTGGTTGACTGTGCTGAAAGCCTCCCCTAAGTTGAGCTGGTAGAATTCTAGATTTATTGCTATTCAAAATCAACGGCTAAAATCAACATATATGTGTAGTTATTCATTCCAACTTGCATTGTCAGCCATAATTTTTCATCAATTTCATATTTTTTGCCAAAACAACAACATAAATTTAAAAGCTTTTTAACAATGTGACCACAGGAAAAAATTCCAAGAGAGCTATTTTATCTGATATACTACAAACACCCTGGTTCCCAAAAGCAGATTATTTTCAGGTCTATTACACTGAACCTATTTTTTAAACTTTGAAAGAAAAACTCATCTTTTTGGTCCATTAATATCCAACTTTTTCTGTCTAGTTCTGATTTTCCAGCCAGCAAACAAAAATTCATTGTATTCTCCTAATTCACTGAAAAAAACAAACTCAAGTGGGGAAGCTTTCATTATTTTACTTTCAGTTTTCTGAAAACACTCTGTTAATTCTTTGCTATTTGTCTAATTTTACCTGATGTGACAAAAACTGTAACACTCTTTTGGTTAGAATCACTATTCCTACAATTGCTCTGGTTATAGGCAATACCTGAGATACTTGTAAAAAAAAATTTGGTTTGTCTCCTGTCTTCAACTTCTTTTTTTAAAAAATTAAGTATTCACTCAATATTCGCACATATTTCAGATACAGACAGTTCTCACAATACCTGGTAGGATGCTTTGATAATTATTGCTGCTCACTTTTCCAGAAATCTCTTTGCTTTGTGATCTCTTCTTTTTGAGGGAGAAACTCAACCCAGCCTCAGTTTTCTTAGTCACATTAAAAAAGTGCATTAACATTATGTAGGAATCTTAAATATCCCATATTGCAGAAACCGATACCATGTTTTACATTTATAAAATAAACTTGTTCTACAAAAATATTCTCAGGAGATTTTGGTAATCCTGATAATGTCAATATTTCTCTCCAACGCTCTAAAGAATGTAAGTGATTCCTTCCAGCTTGACGTGACTTGGAACATACCAGTCCTCAGTTTCCTCTAATAAAGAAGGATTTGTGAATACCTTATTAGCAACAATGAACAAAAACCAAAGAGGGGGTGATTTTGCCCTACAGAAAGTGATAGAAGAGAAACAAATTATACTTTTGCTCAGGTCACAGTCTCTAAGGTTAGTTCAAAGTCTGCTGACAGTGACTGAAACAACAGGAACAAGCAAGGGCACATGAGAACTGGCTCCTCAGCAGCCAACACCAAACCATCAGTCCATTGACTGACACAGAACAACTGAACCCTTTCAGAACAATATTGACCAAAAAGACCTAAATTGAGATTTGTCTGTAGCAGGAGTTGGCCTTAGATACCCTCGGCACTTTCTGCAGGAAGCCCCTCCAATTGCAGACCATCATCCACAGAGAAAAACTTGATGGCCAAATACTTCATAAGCTAGCTCTTCTTTTGATTATTGCTCAGAACAAATACGCAGATTACAGAATTTCAAGTAGAAGTAAATGTTCTCATACTGCAGAGCACGCACTAAAATATGTGCACGCGCCATCACAAGATTTGCTTCTTTACAAATATGGCTGAACTTGTTTCCATAATGGTTCGTGTTTGTTCTTTTCCCTCTTCACATTTAGTTGATGTAAATTGTAGGTTTCATGTGCTCTGAAATGATGTTCACTTCATCAGCATTTCAGCACTATTTTATCTGTATATAAAGATCCAGCATCCTCATCCCTAACGCTCTTCTTCAGATTTTTTACCTCAGATTCTTTATACTTTGTGAGATACTCTTGCAGAGACTTCCTCCTCTGACTCATCCCCATGAACTAGCGCAGCAATTTTGTGTGCCACTCAAGCAGGTTCTGCACATGTCTGGTGTTGCATCACTCCCTGTTGGATGATTTAACAGCGCAGCACTGCAAGGTAGCCAAGATCATCACTACAAGGTTTTGAAAGAAAAGGACAAGTATGCAAACTTGCTTGCACTCACCATTTCTATCACCTTTTCAAACTGAAGAAATTTATCCACCAATGTTCATGAATTTTAATGGAGCTTAGCTCTGGCAACACTGGATAAAGCAAAGACTGTCCTTGCTTTGTTAGAGAATAAACGAATTCTTTATGGTGGCTCCCAGGAATGCCGACCCTCTGAGTAGACTTAAGGTGGCCTGAACAACCTGCTGAGGATCAGTGCAGTGCAAAGTTAACCTGGCCACAATTCTGTTGAGTGCTTCAGGGCTATAATTCAATACAAGGCTCTATCTCCTCTCAATGCATGGGTCATATCCTCAAGACTGCTCTGATGACTGATACAGACGTCTGTCAGCATCTACTGCCTGAATGCCTGACAGGAAAAGTCAATACTCACAACCACAAAATCACACAGAAATGACAAAGAGAGCAAAACATATTTCTTATGCAAGGTGAGATTTCACACCTCTGCTAATCCTTCAGAACCAATTGCAGTGATTTTTTCATTGCCTCATGAAGACATGGGTTTCATAAGAGGTGTGAAGTAGACAGTTTAACACTGCTGTTAGTGACAAAGCAACTTTGTCTCTCTCTTGGTTGAAATTGGCCTGTGGAAGTCTCCAATAAAGAGAAGAATGGAAAATTGGGAAATATTCATTAATGGCACCCCAGTGGGATTTCGGTTCTGTCTTCTTCTCCCTCCTTCTACAAAAATATTAGTCAATTCAAACACAGTATTCATATTAGATCTACACATGATGTGCTGGGCAATTTGAAACAGTTTAATCTTCAGATGGAGGTACACAAATATGTGCCACCGGTGGCTTGTTTTATTTGCCCTATAACTGCAATCCAAATGCTTCAATTTGAATATCTCCTTCCACAGAGGAAAAGAGTCAAAGCTGCAGGATGACAAGACAATTATTTTTCCACTCAGTAGACATTAAACAATAATAGAAAACTTTACATGCCTTTGGCCAAGATGGAGTTTGCTGATTGAGTTGGTGTAGATGGCAAAGGGAGGACTGGAATTTTAAACCAAGGTTTCCCCTTTGCTGAAGGGAAGCAAATTTTGTGTGAAAGCTGCGTTGGATGGTTCTTGCAGAAAACATCACCTGTCATTATTTGGACATGAACCCACACGTTCAACACTCATCTTTCCATGCTGTGCACAAAAGGAAAGCTCCAGTCTTACAAATTTGTACCCTTCTAAATCCCAGTACCAAGACTGCTCTGTACAACACAAAGTATAGAATATCTCACCCAGGTTCACCCAGGCACGGATCTGCTTCCAAAACAGGGGTGTAGACAGAGATGTCACAAGATGCTGTGTGAACATTTCAGGAGGGAAAACTCATGAAATCTCCATAGGTCCCACCCCAGTGGATGTGTGTGGGGGCAGGTGCATCCCTTATTTTATGTCAGAGGAGAAAATCTGAGGAGGCAGCACAGGCAAAGCTGTGGGAGCATGGAGTGCACACGCTGTTGTGAGTTATAAATACCAAAGTAAGAGAAGGGCAAGTGCCAGTTTGAGTCACCAACACACTCACACATCTTTAGGTGGAGCAAAAGAACCAAAGCATGTTTGTATTTTTTATCTTTATATTTAAAAAGAAACCAAATCAGACTAAGGAAATATTCCACCAGATAATCAAAAGGTTACTTGACAATAACTTCAAATCTCACTCTGGCACACTAGTCATTCCCAGTCCTCTATGAATCTGCTGTATTGCTCTTTGGAGAGTTCCCAGAGTCCCAGAACACGAATGGAAGGTGGTTAAGTTACACAAAAATCTCTGCAGTGTTGCTTAGGAGCCAATCTTTGGAGTCTATAATGAAAATCAACATCTGTGCATTCCAGAGACTTTGAACTTCAGGTGTTTCACACTTCCTGCTACTCAATTTATGGAAAATGCAAATGAAAGTAAAGCAGATAAATGTTCTTTAACAACAGGAGGGGTTTGTTGTGTTTGAAATTGCATTGTTCTGAGGGAGCGGATTAATTTAGCCACTACCCAGGACACCAAAGGTTATGCTTAGAGTGGAGACAAAACAGAACCTGCACATATTTTGATAAGGTTACATCATCAGGACAGCAACAATAAAACCAGCTTGCCATTTCTGTGCAGACCAGTTTTCAAGCAGGAGGTGTCTTGTACTCCCCGTTAATAATGAATCAGGCTGAATGACATTTGAAATGGCAAATAATTTCCCCAGGAGATGCAGCTGCAATCTTAGTATTTTCTGTTCTTGCTCTCAATCTGATTTCTCTTATCCACAGTATGAGGCAGCTGAGTATAATGCAGGAAACATTATCAGCAACAATGCTACAATTAATGCTGAAAGAAAATGAATATTTGTCTACAGAAGAATAGATTTTAGAATACCTAAGGGAACTACTGTACTTTGAAAATGAAGCCATTTTGTGTGTTTACTGAAATGCACTCATATTTCTGTGGTTACACTCAGCCTAGTTAACCATACCAAGGTAATAAGTGCACAGGCAGTTTTTACTGTCCTGTATTAAAGCTGTTTACTGAATGCTAAGTAGTTGAGGTCTATTCAGAAAACAGTCTCTTTTGGCCGTAATCCATCTACATGTTTCCACACCTCACTTCTTCCATCATTAAGTCCAGGAACCAGAAAGGTCATGACCATTTCTCTCTGCTTCAGAGCTGCAACGGCAGAGGACATCCCAACATGGAAATGAGTCCTGCAGCAGCAATACTGAAATCATGGAAATCCAGTTTTGTGCTGTGTTATTGGTGAGTGTGGAGGTGGACAGACATGGTGGTTTCCCATCTTTTCTATCTCAGGGTGCCTTCTTTTCTAGTACTTAAATGCCAGGAAGTCTAACAAGTGTCCTATTCAGCTCTCTGGTGAGATGGGATAAAGAAACAGATGCTGTCAGAACATCCAAGCCAGCAACCAAGGCCCAAACTGAAAGGTGCTATTAATAGAGAGAAATAAGCAACTAAACTTCAAACAGCCCTGGGCACAATAAGGCTTTAGAATAATCTAATGCCCCCTTGACCATCTGCATATCATCAATCAGGTCATCCAAGAAAAAGATCTATAAATAACCAACGTTACCGACTCTGAAAAGGCTTTTGATACAACCCTTCCTAAGTGCAAATGGCCACATTCAGGCCACCTTACTTGTGAGCACAAGAGTCACTTGTCCCTAAAAAGCAGTTGGTTGGTCAAAAATCTTTCATGCTCGCATTTGATTGCATCCTCTGAACAGCACAAACAAAAACTGCAGTGAGCCAGCTGCAGTCCCTCACCAGGACCTGTGAGCACCAGCAAGAGAGCCCAGGTTTTCCCCAGAAGGTCCATGTTTCTGTCCAGAGAGAGCTAACTTGCCCCACATGGCTCATTTACAGTACAGTCACTTAGTTTCCTATCTCCTTAATTTGTTATATCAGGATACATAATTTAAATGATCCCAGACCAAAAAAAAAAAGTCCAAATGCTTGAGAGAGCAGCCCCTCAAAGTCTGGAGCATGGCTCTGAAGCAAGTGCTAAGCCAAAATAATGACAATGCTCAGTTTGGGTTCAGTGAGTTCTGGGAATGATCCCTGTCATCCAAAGTGAAAATTCAGCCTGAGCCCTCAGATCCAGCATCTCCTGTGCCTAACAGGAACACTGGGGATCCAAGTTTCTTTGTGACCTCACTCCCCAAACCTACAGACCTGCTGGAGCTGGGGGCCCTGTGCTGACAGTCTGAGAACTGCCCAAGCCCCTGGAGTACAGAACATGAGCAAAATCTCCTCTGACATTCCTAAGGACGTCTTTAATAATGTAGCCCTCAGGTTAAATAAATATCTTTGATCAACAGGGCATAGTTATTTATTATTCATTTACTTCTATGCAAGAAATACAGGTCACCCACTCAACCAGGCACTGTCACATTCATTTTTAACTCAACTGGAGATAAGTCTTTTTTTATTAGAAATGATCATAATCCCATTGGCTTCAATGGAGTTTCACGAGCTAAAGTCATCAGCTAATCCATATCATAGTTACTAACTGATGATCCTTCTCAAGCAATTAAAGCTGTGTCCCTCAGATGACATATGGTTTCCTTCGAAGAATTCCACATCAGGGATCAGTGATTCCTCAAAGTGTTATGTGAAGATAATGAAAATCTGAAAATATATTTGTTATAAATAATTATTTTGGCTTAAATGCTTTTAGCAAAGCCTAAACATGTTCTGCATTTATTCACTATTAATTAATTTTTTTTTCAGTCATAATCACCACCCTGATTTCAGTTCATTTCAATGGATTTATTCTGCTCCACCTGGGTGCTCCACCTAAGGATCTCCTGCACAAAGTCAGCTCTACTTTACTGGATGGCTGATACAGTTTTCTTTTTTATTTTCTGTAGGGTTCTTTTTTATCTTCATGAGCTATAATAATAATGAAACTACTTAATGCTTGCATTGCTTTCCAAAGACCACTTTTCGCTGAAGTAAGTGTGGGGACAGATTTTTTTTTTAATGAAATAATAGTGTTTACTACTAAAAATATTTAATCATAATTACATTAGGAAACATACATAAGACTTAAGTAATAAAATAAAATTAGTTGAAGAACACAAAGGGGGGGAAAAGACAGAAAGGATTAAGTAGAGTCATATAAGGAATAGATTCTATTTAATGAAAATTTCCACAGTGTTCAACATTTTTATTATGGTTAATAGCACTGTGCTTCATTTTTGTCTGCAGTAATTGTGTATCCTTAATGAATGGGCACTCTTATTTCCCCATTGAGCACTGACAGAAATTAATAAACCTAATTCTGTAGGTTTAAGTTTAATTCTAGTGAAATATATAAAGCAGTTACATTTTCACTTAGCTACTAACTGGAATAGAAATGGGTTTAAGCTTTTCAGAAGCTTAATAGGGAACAAATTGGGTTTTCTTTTATTTCTCTTTTTTTTTCTCTCCTTCAGCACTTGGGTCTATTTTCATTGCTGTGTGCAAGAAAGGACATGTCATGGCTGGTGAGGCTGAACTAAGACTACAGTGAGAGTTATTAATTTATTTTTTTTAGTATGATTACTAGACTTAGCCCTTTGTGCCAGCCTTGCTGTTAATGATTGGTAAGGACCATCTCCTTGGTTTACATTTTGATAGAGATCACAAGCAATAGGAGACTTCAGACTGCCTTCTAGAAAGCCCAGCTCTCATAGCACTCTGGAGTTGAAGATTTCAGGTTCACTCCTGGTCATGCAAGGTAGCAAACACAGAAATAAACTGGAGCTGAGAAAAAAATGAGTGAAATTGGATATAATGATCAATGGCATCTTTCCTGAAAAAGGAAGGGAGCAACCTTCCACCAAATTTTGAAAGAAATAGAGGAGTCCATTCTGGAATGTTGTGTGCTGGGTGCGCACAGACACATCACACAAACCAAACCCACAAATCTTCCCAGCACAGCACCCAGCCAGGGGCCAGGCACAGGGGACACTGGCTTAGACCCCATCTTGTAAAACCTCCACTGAAGCCCTTCCTGGCAGAGGGTTGGGTTTAACAGTTCAGCACTGAAGGGGCTTGCAGGAAGGTGAATAACTCAACAGCACAATCTGGAATTCCAGGCAGAATTGGACCGCCAGACTCCGAGGTGCAGCGTTCACTGCCGAGACCCGGGCAGGGAAATGAAGGTGGGCCTTGTTTCTTTTTGGAATTAGCAGTTTTTAAGAGAAACTCCAGGTGCTGAGGGGGCCATTTCAAGAGGCACTGCTGAGTGCCTGAAGGACTTGGCATGTTCACTTTTGAAAGAACCAATATTGTGACCACAGGTGGGCAATAGTGAGACAATCACTTTCTAAAATACATCATTTTTAAAACAAGAATAGAAACATCAGTCTGGCACCATGACAGAAGTGTTCTTTGGGGAATAATTATATGGATTCTTCGTATCCTATAGTTTCATTTTAGCATGGGCCAATCCCCAGCTGGTTTAGATCAGCAGCTGATTTACTCCAGCTAAAATCCTGGCCTGGTATTTCATTTCTGTTATTACCTTATCTTTTACAGTCCCCACTGTCCTAATTTATCATCAGCGTTAGAAATCGCGGGAGCACAGTGAGGGGTAACCACAAACAAAGGAGCAAAGACAGGGAAAACCTGAGATTAGAGCAAAGCCACGTCATGAGCTCCTCTGTGCCCCTGCCCATCCATTTTGCTCGATCATGGGACTGAAATCCATTTGAATCATCCATAAAGATGTGGAGGCAGAGGAGGCGGTGAGGCGACAGCCAGAGGCAGCAATCGGGCAGGAGGAGGGTTTTGAAGTCATTACGTGAGGAGACGTAGGAGGGAAGAGGAGAGAAGATGAAGGCGGTGGTGGAGGAGGCTGGGCTGTGCAGAGGGGGCAGCAGCAAGGACAGAAATGCTGCAGGGGTCAGAGCTTTGGGGATCTGGAGGACAAAGGGAGAGGGAAGGGACAGTCAAATGGCTTCAGGCTTCAGTGCTGGGCAAGAAGGGGGGAAGGGAGGCATGGGCAGGGTCAGCCTGGGAACTGGGCAGGTCCTCTGTTCCTGCTTTCACTTTGGGTTTGACAAGATGTACCAGCCCAAGTGGGAACCCAGAGCAAGGCCCCACAACCCTGGGTGAGCAAAGAAAAGCGCTGCAAAAAATAAAGAGTAACTTATAGGGCTTGATCCTTCCCTTGAGAGTGCAGCACATGGAGCTGGAATGGACTGAATCCAGGAGGAGCTGTTCCAGAGAGGAATGAAGTAATATCCTATTGCACATCTTCCCAAAAGCAGGCTTTTCCCATGCACCCCCTTCCCAGGAAAGGGCAGCTGCAAAGCCTGCCCTGAGCTGGCTCTGCCAGCTTCTCTCTGCTCTGGAAGCCTCCAAGGTTTTTGAGTTAAATATTTTGAGAGAGATTAGTGTTGAAAAGAAACAAACACTTACTAAGCAGCAACAGGTAACACTCTGCAAGGCAGCAGGCTCATTTCTTAAAGCCATGTGCCTGGTGCCTCCTCCTCTTCCTCACACAGCCCCCATCTCACAGGGCTTGGCTGCTCATGGGAATGAGGGGAAGAAGGCAGGAGGTTCAGGAGCTCTCCACACAGACACTCAGGACTACCTGGTACCAGCCTGGGGTGAAATAATGTGGTTTGAACACTGAGTAGTCAAGATGCTGGGCCCAGGAAGGGCCTGTGGTAAGATCCAAAGCTCTGCAAATGGCCACCAGCACTGTAGTGAGGGCTGAAGGGAAATGTCAGGTTTTTAGCCACAGACTCCACTTCAAGGATGTGCCTCTCAGTCTGAAGGAAAGTGCTCTGACCATGAAAAAGCTGAGTAGCAAGAATTGGTAACAACTTTCTCATGAAAACAATGTGGAAAACAATTTAGTCTTCCCAAAGAGTACCTGCCTATTGTCTGCTGTCTAGAGGAAAACATTTTAAGTTTAAGGCATAATTTTTTTGAGATGTTTTCACACCATGATGATTTAATTATTTTTCTCTGATCAGCTAAATAGCTATTTGGTTGATGACAGATAGCTAACAGCTTCACTATAATAATCCATATATTAAAGTTGAGGTTACATCCTTTGCTTAGTCAAAGAAATGCATTTTTCTGACCTGGTTCCCATTACTGCTCCCATTAGTAGCAAACTAATAAAGATGCCTAATAAAGATGCCCTGCTGTACCAGCCACTCTATTAAGTAACCAGAGTTGGATTTCCACCCATTTTTTCTATGGAAGACTAGCAGTATATAGCTCTGTTGTTTGCCTACTTTAGAGGGGTCCCAGAGGACATGCAAATGTTTAATTTGGAAAGCATATGCATACAAATTATTAATATAAACTGAAGTTTCGTACTTGAATTTTATTTTTTACCTAAATGTCCTATGTTTCATGCTTGTCTTTAAAAACCATAAACTTAGTGTGCCATATTCTAATGAGAAGGCTGAAGGAACAGCACAGGTGCAATGGAGACTGGATCTACCAGCTGAAATTCAAGTTTGTGCACTGTGATTGATTTGCCGTCACTGACAGGACCTGACAAAGAAAACACAGGATCCTGTTCCAGAGCTGCACCTCCTAAATATCTGTGCAATTATATGAAATTAATATCTCTTCATTTCTTTGGACAAAACTGCAGTTTCCCCAAGGCTCTATTTCAATCCATGTCCTACACATTTCCCAAGCAATGGAATATTGACATGCAAATCTGACAGGCGTACTCCTCAGTGTGCCACATTTACAATCTGCCCCTGCACGTTGCAGATCAAATTCCACCACCTAATATACAATTTTAGCCCTTGTGATTGCACCAACACCCACAGGAGATGCAGCTCTCCTGCAGCCACAAGGCTCCCTCAAGAATGGACTACCTGCTCCAGACACAGCAGGGGGAATGGTGCATCACCACCTTCCCTCCTGAATTTTTAAATCAACTTTATTTGCAGCAAAACTCTCAGGCCTGTGTGTCAGCAGTGCTGTGAAGCTGTAGGGGATCATGTTCCTGAGCCAACAACCCACAGCACTGGGGATCCAAGTGAAATGGAGGGACCTGAGTATAAGGAGAAGCAATATCTGACTGCAAACACATAAAATATCCTGAGAATTAGAGAGGGAGGGTCAGAAGACATCCAGGGAAAAAAAAAAAAGAAAAAGGAGGGAAATGAGAAAAGAAAATAGTCTCAAGTCGCTACAGAGAATTAGTCCAATATGATAATGACTGTATTACAGGAAACCTTATTTGTTCTCACATCTCTGCTGCTGAAGGAACGGCTCATTCTCCACTGCAGCATCATCTCATTGACCAAGGCAGCAACAGAAAAATCAGAGTTCAGCCTGAGCCTCGCCCAGAACTCTTTCCACAGAATTATAACTGAGAGCAGGAGGATGAACATGGGCTACTCTGGTTGAGCACTGAAAGGTGAAAGAAATGTTTCAGCTGTTTTCCTCCCCCATATGTGCTACAAGCCACAAACTAGGTAAGCCACAAGCACCATGGGATCCAGACTTTGGAATCTCAGATGATTATGTTTATTCTGGTTTTTGGACCTTTTGTTTTAATTTTTTTGTTCATTAAATGTAAATAGAAATTGATGTTTAACTCCCAGAGCAGTTGAGGACATGTCATGAAGACTATAGTCTGCTACTCTTCCCAGAACATATTTCAAGGAGGGCATAAAATAATCAATGAGGCAGCATGACATGAGACAGTCTGGAGGCCCCACATTTGGTTTAGTGTTCATGACAACAATAATTAGCCAGGATTAATCATCATAATGGTTTTTAAAATTTAACTTCAGAGTGAAAAGCAGTTAGCTCAGGAATTTTGCCACCAGAATTTTAGCCCCAGTGCAGTCCACAAAGATTGCAATAAAAGCCACAACTCTTTTATTAATCTTCAGTGGTTTAAATAAAATAAGCTGGTGGGGCACACTAATGATTCACAAGAGATCAGTATCACTAC
This sequence comes from Fringilla coelebs, assembly GCF_963513975.1. NCBI lineage: Eukaryota > Metazoa > Chordata > Aves > Passeriformes > Fringillidae > Fringilla > Fringilla coelebs. The sequence goes on along the minus strand of NC_140040.1, from coordinate 5,247,019 downwards.
AACCCATATATATTTGTTATCCATAGCATTTTCCATGGAAGTCACACACTGCCAAAGAGATTAAACCTCGCCTTCACCCATACTGGCAAACGTGCTTCAAAAACAGAACCTTGGCAAATATGTCCCTGGCTGTACTAATCCTGATTAAGAGAGATTTTGAAATTTCTCATAACTGATAACCTGAAAATCAAAGACATGCACGTACCTGAAAAGAAAACTAAATTTGATTACTCCAGCCATAGATAAGGTATTTACTCTGCACCACCAAAGTCAGTGGGAGCCCTGCTTGTCATCAGTGAATGCAGGATGAAGAAGTTAATAAGTAAGACTCAAAGTGATAAAGGCAATGCTCAATTTCACTGAAATCAAGATTGCTCAAAAGCTTGAAATGTCATACAGGAAACTAAAGATGAATATGGAAAGGAATGCCTTGGACAGCAAAATGCACACAGCTTCATTCTCATCCCAAAAGAGTTCAGAAAACGAAATTTAAGCCATTTTTCACAAGAGTGAAATATTCCCAGAAAATACATCATGCTCATGTCTCAGGTAGTCACCACAGCAGCAGGACATATCCTCCTCTCCCTTCTCCTGGGATGAGCAGGATAACAACAGTGTTATTTATCATTAAAAAGGTTATATGGGACTGATTTAGGCAAGATCACAATCAGGCCCACAGAAGATTTGCTGAACTCATGGTCAAACTGATGGTCAACTCTTTAAGTGACTCATGGATAGCAGCAACTTTTACTTCTAGGGGAAATTACCACTTGGGACAAGCACAAACCATAATCCACATACAAGATATTTATTCAGTCATTAATATAAAAAAAAGATTTTAGTATCAAAGGAGTAAAATGCTCTCAAGGCTTCATGCTGAAGCCTGGTCCTCATGGATACAGGATATGGAAGTGCTGTGTTGTTCAACAGACAGAAATGGCATTTCCAGTTACAGCTCCTGAGCTGATCACAGTGTGCAACAGGCACAGACCAAATCAGAAGCCACTTTTAATTCATCATCTGAGTAGAAATGATTATGAAAAGTGTCAGAACTATTCTACCAGTTTTAACATCGTAGATTCCACACCAGAAAACCAAAAATGCAGGATGAAAAAATAGCAAAAATGAGCATTTTTTTGACCAGACAGGGCAAAAGTAACAGTGTTGGACAATCCTTTGCCCAGTGACCTGAATAAGGAAGACCAGATGTCTGAGGATCTCCAGCTCCCCCATTTAAATTTTAAGGCAATACTTCCAATTTTACTCTATTTCTAATATTTAGCTTGGTTTCAAACAGTCAAATCAAATCTTGAAAAACATTCTGGTTTTTAATATTATGTATCTAATGATGTTAAAAGAATTTTTTTAAATAATCAAATAACTGATTGTTCATGTGACAGATTAATTCCTGGGGGAACATTTAGGTTTCCCAACATAAGAAACAAAAGTACCCCTCACACATTTCCAGGAACAAACAGCAAAGTGACAGCTGAGATTTGTTCCTGTGAACCTACATGGCTGCACTGTCAACAGAGTCCAGGTGTGGCCCATATGAGCTGAGAAAAGCAGGATTCTTGGGAGCACAGTCCTATTTCCATGTGCACAATACATCCATGCCAAGGCACACTTGAGCATCTGGATTTCACCACTCTGTCTGGACTGGATTTTAGCTAATGTCTGAGAGATTTATGCTGCCAGGTAGCTGCTGCCACTCTAAAGCTGCTCTCGTGGGTTCTGCAGAATTTGTAAGCCACTGAAACACACAGCCATGCAGCGCCAGTGACTCATTTAAGAGGCTTTAGTGATAAAAGCAAGGCTGGCCAGCTGCACATTCTAAGAGGTAAAGATGAGACAGGCTCTCCAGGCAATGATTTGGAAGATCCTCTCATTTGTATAGCTCAGGGAATGTCTGGGACAGAGGATACCGTAAGGAACAGGATTTGCAGTGTGGATCACTGACATCTCTGGGACCAGACCAGCACTGCCCAACTGCTTAAGTCTCCTGGTCCAAGTGGTGACTTCACATTTAATAATTCCCAGAAGACTTTTTCTCCTTGAACATCTTCAGCTGCTACATGAATGCAGAAGTTGTTGCTCTTAATTGAACAGCAGAGTATGTCCTGGGACCATCACAAGAGGCTGTGAACACGAATATCTCATAGGATCCACGGTGCCAGGGCACTCTCCTTCAGCACAGAACAAGTCATCCCACTCCTATTCATCACAGTCTATCTCCCTTTATGCCCTGCCACCAGCTCTGCATTTTATTAAAGCAGAAGAAACATCCAAGCTTTCTCTAGCCAAGGACTACAATGCATAAGAAGGAAAGTTATGGGGTGTAATTTAAACTTATTTTAAACAACAATCTTTCAGGTGTAAAAACAGCTGTTTCTTCTAACACTGAAAGTCACTTACATTAGATTAAACAAATAGTCAAGATCAACTATTACTAGGCACTTCAAGCCTGAGCAAGTAAACTCTTATTTAAATGAATCACTGGGTCATTTTAATCAGTTAAGTGGCTTAGCCAGGAATGCCTGCCTTTCCTTTCAGTTTCAGGAGCTTCCCTACCTGCACTCATCACTACTAAAATAATCCCTCTGCTCCACCCAGCTATTAGGCCCTAATTCATCAAAATCCCTGAACCAGAAAGCAAACAAGTGGGTGAGAAGCCCCTTGGAAACTGAAGGATGACTCATGATCCTAAACCTGTGCTGCTGCCTTTGTACTCTTGGTCATTGATAGGCAATTTTCATGAGGCAGGTGAGAGTTATATGAAGCACCGAATAATAGTCAATAAATGGTTGCCAATGTAGTGCACTGGCACCTGCCTAATATAAAGCACCATGGACTTATTAATTCACTGGCTGTTACTTTGTCTTACCATGGGATAAGATGAAGCAGAGGTGTAAGGAGCAATCTCAGCTTCTGTTATTAAACTGTCTGGAAGAGGAAACGTCCCAGAGGAGGGCACTTTTGTTCCCCACACACATTTTTATAAACACACACCTTATGTGGCATGTGTTCAAAGCCTCCCTGCCTCTGCTCACAAACCTTCCTACCTCTGCTCACACAAGTGGGAGGATGAGGCCTCTTCCTAATTCAGGTCATGTCATTTGTATGTCCCTCAAACTCGTAAAGGTCTTTGCTCCATCTGGGAGAAGCTGAGGAAAAAGAGACAAAAAGGAGCTCCAGAATGAAGGTCACCATGTTAGGGATGAAACAAAAGAAATGTGAACACGCCAGGAATAGCAAGGCATGGCAGGAAACAGCAAGAGGATGTACCCTTTTCTCCTCCTAGCTGGAGTTTCATGAAGGTTCTTATTTTGTTCCTCATCCTGAGCCCTGAAAGAGCAAAAAGCTCATTTATCCTAAAGCATAATACTATTAGAAACATAACTCACAGGATCTTGGAAATACCTGAATTACAATATTAGATACACAACTGAGAGCTTCTTTAGGGGGAGGGAAGGTCATGAGGACCTTTAAGGTACTTGAGTTTTAAAAACAGCTAAAATTTCCCTTCTTCAGTCCTTAGCTGAGGTTTCCACAACCGCCCTCCTCAGGGATGACAGAGGACTCAGGGGGCACAAAGGAATTCACAGGGGGAAGAATCTCTGCAGGAGCATGGCCACTGATATCTCAGACAACAGAAAAGGGTCTAGAAATAGATTTTTTGGAACAACTCTACATTCAATGAAAAAAAAAAAAAAAAGCAGAAATGAGGGAAAAGTAAAACAGAATGAAGTGAGATTTCTGTCAAATAATTCTGACAAGGGTCCAAGAGATATTTTTGATTGCCTGCATGGCCTCTGTCAGGACATTTCCTTCACCCCTTTTGCCACCATTAAAACCAAGGGAAATGCATAACACAAGTGCAAAGAATTCTTCAGTCATTAGCGCTGGTTAGGGCAAAAATTTCACCTTTTCAGGAAGAGGTGAGCTGTAGAAAAGCTTAAAAAGAGGGTTATATTTTAATAACATTTTTTAAAAAGAAAAAGGCAGAAGGGCTATCTATTCAGTGGGAATCCAACAAGAAAACAATTGTCTTACAAGGGCAATTGAAAATCAAAGTGAATGAGTATTTATAGCAACTGAACTGTTTAAAACAACAAACCGAAACTGCAGCACCAACTACTTCACAAAGTCATATTCTTGAAGAAGGGGGAAAAAAAAAGATCAAAGATCTGCAGGCAGCCAGCTCTGCATACAAGTGGCTTTATCAGCTCTTGGCTGTGTTAAAGGGAGTCAGGCATCCTGAAAGAGAAAGCATTTAATGAGGTGATGAACAACACTTTCTTGGCCTTAATTATAAGGATAGGACTAAGCAACAATAATTGCAGGATAAATTATTGTCAAGAGATATTTCCAAACAACAACAAAAAAACCCATGTCATTATCAAACAATTATTTTAAGTCTCATTTACATATAAAAAAGAATAAATGGAATAGTCCTCTTTTTCTTTTCCATTTGTGGGGGTGGTGGAAATTTTCAGGGTGGTGCATGGGAATTAGAGGCACTACACCCAATATTGCTAATGACAGATTAATTCTCTGCAGATCACTCTGGGAATTGTGTGTTTGTATCCAAGAGCAGAATTCAACACAAGAAAAGCTCAAATCTCTGTGATGTGCCCCCAAAGAATCCCACATATTTAATAACAGGAACAGAAGACCAACTTCATCACAAAGTAGCTCTCGAACTAAACAGCAGGAAAGTTCCATTTAGGCCAGAGAGAAGTAAGTTTGAGGTAAAGCAGATGTGCACATACACTGCTCAGACCTTATCAGATGAGCCTTTTAAAAGCTCAGGTAGAAGAAATGAGGTGTACCCAGCAGCCTTGAGTCAAACAGGGCTGCAGGAGCCAACAAGGGTATGTCATACCAACAGAGACATGAGATCACGCCAGTTGCTCTGGGGCATTTATCTCAACACCACTTTGTGCCTACAGCTCCCAAGCAGGGGAAGACCAGGAGGTTTTTTGGCACCAGGAATGGTGCAGAGCCAGGTCGTCTACTTTCCCACATCAGCAAAGGGAGCAAAGAACCAGGCAGATTTTCAAAATGGTTCCTGCTCAGCTTTTAAAATTAACAGCCCCATCTGCAAAGAAACTCAGAAAAGTACTGGTTGCCATTGGTTTCTGAACTTGTTTTTTTTAAATCCTGATTAAATTTGCCATTACCAGCTAGTCATTCTGGGTTGCTAAACCAAAGTCCTGATGTTAAGACAGATGTTTTCAGAAGCTGGGGGAGTTTATCTCACAGAAAATGCAGTCTCTTAAAATTGTTTTCAGTTATTCCTCAAATCCAAGTTGTACCAAAGAATTGCTTGTTTTGAATAATAGTAATCTTTGTCTCATGTATACATACTTAAGAGAAATTAAACCTATTCAGTGATTGGGGCTAGAATACCTACAAGGAAAGCAAATAAAATAAGGTTATGATATTTGAATGTCTTTTCTGTTTGCAGATATTTTGGCAAATAACTGACCCACAAACAATGATCATCAACTATGCTTAGAACAGACTGGCATTACCATCATTTGAACATCCACAACAAGAAATCTCATTTCTTTCACCAAAAAATTGTTGCATAAAACTGGGTGCCACCAATGCTTTTGCTCTTCAGTTTAATCCAGACAATCTTTGGTTTATTTCAGACAACTGAGGCAGTGATAATTATTACTGTTCAAGGAAAGCTTATTTGTCTTCTTTTTTTGAACCTCAGATAAATTTAACAAACTATTAGAAACATTAAGACATTTTTCTAGAAAACAGGAATTCATCAGTATTTTTCTTCCTTAAAATTAGGACAGCAAAAGCATAATTTGGGCAACATAGGCTGTTTTGTGTTTGTGTTATAAGGTACTAGAGATCCAGAACCTGATTTTCAAACAGGATAAAAACATATTTTATACATTTCACCCATTTCACAAAATGCAAAATCCATTCCATAAATTAGACAAGTGATTTTCCTCTTGTATTTCAGAAATATTTTGAAGCCCACAGACTATTCCAAAAGAATCTACACAAAAATATGTCAAAAGCAGTATTCAGTAGGCTTGCATTTGCTGTAGTGAAGCCCATCAGATCTACAGGAAAGGCTCCATTAATTTAAAGCCCTTCTCAGCCACATGGTCCCAGCCCACAACTTACATAAATGGGTCTATAAGGTGCAAACAATTGAGAAAAAAAAAAATCCTGAGATTCTGTAAATGCTTATACAGCTACAAGGTACTAAGACACAATCAGTTTAATCCAAAGTTAGTAATTTCTATGATTCTGGCCAAATCAGTGGGCTATGATTTGGACTCTAGATCCTAACTACCTATGACTGTGATGATTCTAGTGACAAGGACAGGATAAACATGTATTTCTTTCTACTACTTTGCTTGCTGACATGAGATGGCACACTAGCAGCTTCATATCTGCCCTTATTGTGCTTATTGTAAATTAAAGCCTTGGCTCGCAAAATGCAGAGAAAAGCACAGTTCTTATTTCAAAAGCTCCCTCTAGCTTTTCCTAACTGTTCATTGCCAGAGTTCTTCTGATGATCTGATAGAAAAAGCAGCTTAGAGTCAAAGGTGGTCTCATCAGTCTTAGAGAAACACAAGCACATATTGTATAACCAATTTCAAGTAGGTTTTTAATTTGTAAAAGCCACACAGTTAAGATGACATTAAAAACCCACCCCCTTCTTTTGATTCAAGATCAAAGAGATTTTTAGAAAAGTGACATAACCCTTAGATGTCCCAGAAAACCACATTTGCCACAATTAACCAGCTCCAGTCTCCAAGCCTCAGACACAGAGAGGAGCTGGAACAGCGTGTTCAGAGCAGCGAGGGTTCACTGCAGTTGTGGGCACGTTTGGAGTAAACAAGCACAGGTCAAGCTCCCCAGAGGCTTCTTTCTAGCCTGTGACAAGCAGGGGCAGACGGTCAAAGGGAGCTGGAAATGAGTGCTCTGGGATTGCAGCAAGGTCCCAAGGCAGAGGAAAGCAGCAGAGCCCCACTGAACTCGCTGTGTTGATTCAGAGCAGTGAATCCCGCAGCTCCAAACACGGGGGGGCCACTGACACTGCACAGGTGAACTGCCCAGGTGCACGTGGTCCAGGTGCTTCTTTTTACAGACATTGCTTCTTTCCAGAGACAAACTAAACAGTCTGGTGACTGCCCTGAGCTCTGGGATAGCAGAAGCAGAGATAAATGCAAGAAAATACTGAGATTCCAAAAAGAGGAGCTAAGGAGATGGGAAGTTCGAAGGTAGGCTTTACCTTCAAGCTACCCCAGTGTGCTCTCAAAAATTCTGCACACAATGTCTTCTGCTAAAACTTGATGTGAGACAGCTAAACAAGGTATCTGGCGTCAGGATGCACAAGGTCTACTCAGTCTTTCCCATAAAACTGTTACAGGACAAAGAGGTGACACCATAGAAACCCATCAAAAAAGACAGCACAGAAGCAAAGGAAACAGATGAGGATGATAAGTATCCACGTTCTGTGAACATGGATAACTTTTATGAGAAGGTGATGCTTTAAAATGACCTTCATTATAAAAGAAAAAGAAAGAGTTTGCAGTGGATTATCCATCACAGCTGTGTTTAAACCACAAAGGATGGCTTTAGCTGCAGTGGCAGCATGTCAGCAGAACAGGAGGACACTGACAGTGGGCCAGTGTCCAGTAAGAATGCATTTCTAACAATGCCCAAAGCTGCTGGGGCAAATCAGCACCACCAGAGTCTCCTCCACTGCCCTCAGGTACCAGGGGGAATCTCAGCACATACAGCACCCAGGGAGAGCACACACATGAGCACATATCAGAGATCAGTCCTAACACTGCCAGTCCAAACTGGGTAGGAGCCTCAGTTCTACTGATAATTCCCTTTTATCTTCAGCAATAGAGGTTTCAGAGCCAAAGTCCAGTTCCACTGTTGGGGATGTATTAATAAGAGAGATTACAGCTACTCAGAAAGCACATACATAACCTTCTATAGTGCCCTCTGTTCCTGCAGCACACACATTCCTCACTGGAGATATCAGATCAAATAAAGACATATCAGTTCAGCAGGTGCTACTGCCCACTCAACCACCACCCAGGGAGTGGACCAGAAACACAGATTTAACCTTTAAATTAAATGGGAATGAAGGGGAATTTCAGTTGTTTTGCAGACCATCACCAGAGGAGCTATGGCCCACATCTTGTGAAATGCTGATATAGATGAGTAGCAAATAATGCACAATCTTCTATATTCTTTTAATATATTTTAACTTCCTCCTATCTTTATTCACTTTCACAGAGATCTAAGATTTCACAGCATTAAAGCACTCTGTGTGCTGTAGGAAGGGATAAAAAGACACATTATGAGTTTAAAAACTGAGGATTTCATGGGAGAGTTAAAATTGTCACTAAGGGAACACCAGAAAGAATTACTGATTTTTCAGACTGCTTCTACATCAAAGGATTAAATAAGAAAACCAAAGTCTTTTATAAACTCAAGCAAACGTACAGACAATGTCAAAGCTATTTGGTCACAAATTGGAGCCATCATTTTCACTTTGAAGGCCTGCACAAGAAGCTATTCTGCACTGGAACTGCCACAGAAATTGAAGGGAGAAAATGAATGGGACAGGGGAAATATGGACTTACAGTTCTGAAAGAGTGTAAAGTGATATGTAGAAGCAATATTTATATGAGACACCAGAATGCTAAAGACTTTCCTATTGCCCATCACTGACTGTGATATATGGCCTGTGGCTGTCACACAGACAGAAGGACAAACCTGAATTGGATTGTCCTTTGTGGAATGGAATTGTTTGTCCCTACAGGGAATTAGAGCTCCTCCTCACTGTCACTGGAGTGATCTCAAATCCCTCTTTGCTCATGGATGCAGGAGTGGGTCCATCACCCAACAGAGCTGGTGAGAAAAACCAATTATGAAAACATTAAACCCTATTCTGACAATCAAATTGGCCAGTGGGTTAACAACCACAGCAGATCAGACAGCTTCAGTTTGTCTTGACTTTGTAAATTGCCCTAATCAGAGACTTGTATAAAGATCACCAGCCAGCCTAAATTCTTTGGGCTGGCTTGGAAAGAATGCTCTGAGTCTCCTCACTGGGACAGATTCAGACCTTCAGCTTCCCCAAGATGACCTGTACCAGGAACATCCACACAGAACTCTGCTTTCACTCTTTTCATAGCCTGTTGCATGGTTTTGGCCCAGTATGTTACACTTAGTACTGCAATTATTTACAATAACTCATAATGACCATGACAGCAAAAGCTCTGACACAAGAGAGGAGATGGAAGAGGAAACTCCTTCTCTGAGATCAGCAGAACTGACAAACATCAGCCACCAGGAGTGTCATGGAAAGGGCCACTGGCAGGTGTAAGCAGCCCTGAGTCTCTGCCTAACCCCAGAAGTCAGCACCAAACCCATCTGTACACACACAAATATCCAGCAAATTCCTTCTGGGCTAGAGGAAGCACTGGGTCCACTTAACTGATTATAATCCCTAGGAGTCTCCCAGCACTGGTCTTTAAATGTATTCTTCTCTAAAAACATTTCTTGCATGTGTATATTTCCATTTTCCTTGAGATTTCAAAAGAGTTGGCATTGTTAACTTTGAATATTGCTAGTTAATTGTTGGTGGGAAAAGACAAATTATGAGCAGGGGAACTGTTCTGGGAGGATTTAGTGTATTTGAATAATTCAGACCCCTGCCGTTAACGTGACAGGATTGTTTTTCTCCTGCAGTAGCCTGCTGCTACAAGAATTAAAACTGTCGTGGCAGGCTACAGCTTGGGCTAGGCCTTAGTAATGAGCTTTATCAGTCAATAAATGATTTTATGCAGCAAATTAAACTGTAAATTTGGTTTAGGTGGTAAATATTTAGAGAATAAAGATATCCAGCTAATGAGAAGACTGGGTGGGGGAAAAATGTAATGCAAATGTCAATCCTTTAAATCTTTGGTAGGCTAAAGCTGCTCTGCAGAAAGTTTACTGCCACTGCCTTCTTTGCCTTCTTTGTTTTTTGTTTTTTGGTTTTTTTCCTTCTTAAAGAGCAAGGGAACACTATCTCAACTGTATTTACAGATGCTGGAGAAGGAGGTGAAGACTTCTTTGGGGTATTGTGGAGCCACAATTCCATGCACTCACTTGTTCTGGGATTGAAGCATTAAGTGGCATTGTGCAAGAGAGTCATCAAAGGCTGCTCCTGGCTGTACCTGCAGCTTACACAAAAAGATGTGTTTGGCCCTCAGTTGTGGCAAAAGAGAGCAGCAGCAGCAATCAGCAGAGGTAACCAGTGCAAAACATTCTCCTTTCCAACAGGAGACTGCTGGCAAGGTGACCTTTGGGCTCCCAAGCTCTCCTGGCTCACCCAAATCCTGCCCTGCTCTGTGGCCCAGCCTCGAGGGCAGATGCACAGACAGGGATTCTGAGAACATCAATAGATCAACATGGTTTAAAGAGGCACATCTGGATTAACGTGGATGAAAGAGCCTGAACAAACCAGCTGCACTCATTCAAAGGTCAGGTGATTAACAATATGCTGTTTCAGGAGCAGGCAGGGAAACACTCCACCAAAAAGCTGATTTCCAAGATGAGTCCTTGACTTCCAGCTATGCTCCAAGGATTATTCTTTCTCCAGGGAAGTTCTGGAGAAAACTTATTACTCTTGGCAAGGGCATCCATTTCCAAGATGAAAATTTTGCATGTAATTTTTTTCTTTACTCTGGCCAAAAAAATCAGCTTTCAGAGAAAAAAAAATGTATGGGAAAAAATGTCAGTCAGCTCCATAAAGAATTGCTGGAACTCATCCTAAAGCTAGGAGTGTTAACCTTGCCATCCTTCACCACTTTCTAACAGTAGCAGCAATTTTCTTTTGTGATTTCTGCTGGATCCTTTATTCTATACATTCTGACAAGGAAAATGTATGCATCCCCTGACAGAACCCCTGAAACAATGGCTGTATTTATGCCTTCCAGGTGACACTGCCAGATGGTAAAATCTCAGGCAAACTAAGCCAGAAGTGCCCATACCCTATGTAGGGCTAACACAGAACCTAGTCCAGGACAGAGAAACCATCTCCTTTCCTGAGAATCACAAGAGAACTAAGAATTGATTCCAGAAGCTCCACTTGGAGGTGGTTCCAGGCTCAGACACAGCAACAACACACAAAGAAATCCCCAACCCCCAGGCTCCACATTCCTCCTCTGGGGGAGCTCCTTGCTGATGCTCAGGTCAAGGTCAGCCTTGACATTTTACAAAGCAGTTGATAAGGTATAAAACAAAGTCTGCACAAGGCCTTAAAGCCAAATTTGAAAAGGACAAAGCTCCATATTGAAAGGAAATTGAGCCACAGAATCCCCCAGTAAAACTCGGTCGGACCCACACATTGCACACTCCAAACAATATGCCATTAAGTGCAATAAATCCAAACAGCACCCTGGAGATCTGTTTGGAAGATCAGAATATATATTGGGGATAGAGTGTGGAAGGCTGTTTTTAACATGAAATCTATTCAATTGAAAGCTGTTGATGTAAACTGTTTCTTGAAAGACCCAATATACTAATGCAGTTTATTTACATGGCAGAGAACAAAACTTCATGTATCACCTTCTCTATGCCTTTCTTTGATTAGATTGCCTCACTTTAATTACTAAATTCTGTTAAAGGACTTTCCACACAGATGTAATTTCATGCAGGTGTTACCTGGTGTAATGAAACCAGATGTTTCCAAATGCTCCCTCATTTGAGATGTGTGTGCTGCAATAGCCTGATTTGTATATCCATCAGTTCAAACTGGAAAAAAATGTGTCTCGGAGTGTTAACTGAGATCAGACTGTGAGGACAGAATGGGTAGTGCCACCTGTTGTCTCCTTTTCCATACAAAAGTCTTGCACTTGTACATAACTTCACTTTAAATAACTTCCCCTATTGTTCCTGTTTTGATTAATCCTGCAGGCTCTTTTGCAAAGCATAGAGGAGCACAGAGACACAGATGTATACATGGAAAAGGCATGTCTGTTCTTCAGTGAACACAACCTTTCCACTGGCATTTCAACATCATGTGCTTTAGAGAATCTGTGAAGCTTTCCAGCTAATTCCTACAATGGACCAGAAACTTCTTGACTGGTTATGGAAGGAAACAAAATATGTTTATTGAGGTATATCAGTACCAATTAAAACAAAGCAAAACGCCTCAAAACTCATTTTAATGTAAAAAAAAATAAATCAAAACTTTGATAATTGTAAAGTCATGACTGGCCAAATGACAGACCAAAGGCTTAAAGTGACAGAAAGAAGGGGCAATGTGCAGAAACACAGAGAGAAGAATGAAGCCCAATACCACACCTAAGATGATAGCAGCTCTGGAGCAATTTCTGTAACAGCCAAATTTTTAATCAGTTTTCTGAAAAGCCCAGTTCACCAAGCAGATCATGGTCAGAGAATTTGTTACACATCAGCCAGCACTGTCAGCACTGGGGGGAAATCCTCACCATCACACAGAGGCAAAACCAGGGGAATTAGCACAGAAAGCCTTTGCCAGTTGCAAATTGCCACAAAAGGGCTGTGATGAAATATTCAGATTTTGACCCAAAAGGAGCAAACCCAGCCCCAGTGACTCCAATTGGTCATTCCAAAGTGAGCCTGAGTCACAACCCCTTCCCATTTCTGCCCATTGTTCTGTCAAGCCGTGATGCTGCACAGATGCCACCAGCCCAGCCCTGGGCTCCAGCTCTGAACAATGAACAGCAAAGGGCCCATGGGCACCAGCAGAAAGTTCAAAACAAACAGAAAAAAAGCAGTGGCACAAAAGCCTTGCCAGCCAGACAGCTCAAACCAACCAAGACACTCTTTTTTTGGGTTAGTTTTTTAATATTAAAAATAAACAAATGAAGCTGAAAATATTCAGAAATTATGAATTCCCCTCTTCTTCCACTAAGTTTTAATTCTTTTGCAAAGCAGACATCACTTGGTAGGCACATGAGGGCAGCTCTGCAAGGTGGGGTATTGGGCATGAGGATGACACAAGGCTGCACAAACACACATGCACACACACAAAGCCACTTCATATCATCTGTAGGCTCCAAATCTCTGTCTTTACAACTGTCTTTCTGAACGAATTCATTTTTATTTTGTGTTGTTTTCAGGTTGTTTTTTTTTTTTTTTTTTTTGGTGGGGGGAGGAAAGGGAAGATATAGGCTAGTCAACTAAACTACTGTCTGCCCTCATTATTTCAATTCAGGGACTGACAGTACAAGACTTAATATTACAATAAAGCAAAACTGGTGTCAGCAAAAAAAAAAAGTTTCGATGACACACTGATATGGAACACTATGATACACTGGTAAAAACTATGTGAAAACCAGAAACACATAAGACTGCAATTTAATCTTTTTATTTGAAATATAAATATTGTTACTATCAAGCTTGACAGTATAGAAAATGTGTGCCCTGCAGCCTTCTGACAAAACAAAATTTATATTTAAAACTTCCTGAAATAATGCCTTTCATATGTGGAGTTTTGTCACATTGCAGCGGCTCTGAGCCTACCTTATGGTCCTGCACCTTTAATTATTTTATGCCTAGAAGACACATTTTAAATAGAAGAGGCGGGTTACAAGAGTTTTGACAGCTGTGGATGATTAAAATACTGACAACATGCACTATATAAAATTCCCTGAGGTTTTAGCTGGGTACTCACGCGAAAGTTAGCGATTCGATTCCCTCCCCCCCTGCCAGATCCCACCACCATGAAATGTTCCTATCACTGACCTCTTACCACTTCTCTCTTTAGGCAATTCAAACCCCCCTACATCTTTTTGGGGGTTTTTTGTTTTTTTTTTTTAATATCTCAAGGCCACATACTTGAAAATTGGTCAACAAATTTGATTTAGTAATCTGTTCCCGTTTAACAAATATGCAGCCAGGTTTCATGGCCAGCTGTTCTGTATCACTGCATGAATGGAGGGAAGGGAAACCATTTAAAACATATGAATGGTTTTAGGTTTTATTTTCATCAAACCCCCTTACAGGAGTGTTATAACTCGGTGCTAATTTTCTGGCCTCTTGACCTACATGTTTGGGTTGTGCAAAATATTATATTATGAGGGAATAAGAATGCTCCCCAGTTCAGAAAAAAAACTAAAGTGCATTCTTAGCCTTAGCTCTCACAGCTGCCTCCTGACTTCATTGCTTGAGTTATAAGTTTTGGATAAACCGAGATCCTACCCCTCAAGTTCTTCAAATTAAAAGCTGCATATGAAATAATATTAATTACACTGACCTTGAGCTGTGGCTTCAGTTGTGTCAGTCTGTCCCTCTCTTCTGGTTAAGGGGTCAAAGAAATTCTAGAAGTGAATCACCTCCAAAAAATACATGAGCAATTGCAGAGTCAGACTATCTGCATGGGCATAAATTATTGGCTATTTTTATTACCTTGAATTCATTTTAAGTTGTTTAGACACTCCTAAATGCAAGAAAAGAGAATGATGAAAATCTTATCACTGAAAGAACAGACTTATCATTTGGACATTCCTTTTAGCCCCAGAAGACAAGGCAAAGATGGATTTGGGATAACCAGGTTCCACTCTGATGGTGGGAAAGCATCTTCTCCTTAAATAAATAAATAAATAAATAAATAAAGCATAAATGATTCGGAGATATTGCAATTCAGAAAGGAAAGGCAACATCAATGCTGGTATCATGGAGATGCAGAAAGACACACTAAAGTTCCACACCACAGAGGGAAATGGGCTGCAAGAAAAGGACAAGGTTCTTCTCCTTACAGGGCAGTCAGTGCAAGTTACCGAAGCAGAAGCAAAACTACAGAAATTAGAATCAAAAATAGTTGAAGTGTTTAACTAAAGAAGTACAAGGACATAATAAAAATTTCCCAAATATTCCTATTATATTTGACCAAGGCAGAAAACATTCCTTTTATTCATCAATATTGTAAACACAATATTTGATATATCTTTTTCTATTACAAATAAGGAGAGACCATGCCTTCCTTGAAAAATCAGAGATCCACCAGTTACACACTGCAGGAATTACCCACAGCAACAGAACTTCATACAATACTTCACTTCCTAGGAAAACATTACTGATTGCAAAGTGCATCTGGAAATGATGCCCATAAACAAGTGCCTTCATCCACGTGCCTTGAGGATTTTCAAGTGCATCAGGCAAGCAAATAGGGCTGCCTTCTGCCTGCTCTGCAAGCTTTTTAAAAAAACCAATCATGGACTATTTGGAGCATCCTCATCACCCCACCCTTGGGAAAATGAGTTATTAAAAATGTTGGAATGCAATCTGTGTCAAAGGAGACATTACATGAATTGCCCTGGCCACCTGCTTTTTGCTGTTTTTCACGTTCTCAGTAAAGCAAAAGAATGAAATACGTAACCCCAGTGTCCTTGTCCCCAAATCTTCATTGTTATAAATAGGATATTGCTGAGTGGTTTATGGCCACTGCTGTTTCCTCAACAGACACTGCCCAACACAGAGGTGCAAGCACTGGTCTGTAAAACACAATGACCACTGGAGCAGCTCAGCCACACAACTCAGCTCTTTCTGGCCTCCCAGTCCATCCCATCCATCACACTGTACATTACTGGTTGAATCATCACTTTCCAACTGGTTTTGGGTTTTCACAGGGCACAGCTCCTCATGCACATGCTGATCTGTTCAGAGTCTGCCTCTCATCTTTCTTCACACAAGTAGTTACAGCTTGGTATTTTTGTATCCAATTATGAAGAAAGATGAGAATGAAATGGGAAATAAAAAAGTGACAGGTAGAATTACAGAACAAAATGGTATTGTATGCTTGCTTGATGCTAATTGGTTTTCTTAACTGTTTAAAGTCTGTAGCACAGCATAAAATAACCCAGCAGTAGTAGTCTGCTAGTCATTTTTGACACATTTTTTAGTCAGTCAACTTTGTGGCAGATCTAATACATTTTGGCTGCTGAGGATCTCAACAGACACACCACAGATGACCTCTATGGCAGAGAGAATGGGGGATGAAAGAGCAAACAAATGCTTTTATGAAAGACAAAATGAGAAATTTTGGATTTAGTGAGGTTTCCTTTTTTTTTACTTAGCTTACAAAAGTGGCAATATTTAACTGTTCAATAAATGAGCTAAAGGTTCAGCACTCCTGAGCACCACCATTACCAGTAATTTATATTTCCTTTATGTGTTCCTGTGCATTGTTATTGATAGAAACTTTTAAAGTCAGCTCAGCTGAGACTGCAGACAGGTCACTGCCAAGGAGCAAGTGGAAATGAGAACAGCCAAGTGACAGCACACCAAAGTGATATCCTAACACTGATTCATTCCTCAGTACACATTGTCTGGGTATGTTTTTTTAGAATAAAGACTCACTGAGAGTGACCAAAAGCTGTAAAAATCTCTATGCACCAAAAATTATGATGTTAATGTCGTTCTGCTGCTCATTCTGTACTTGAAGTTACAGAAGGGAAGGAGGTGGTGGAAGAAAGAGAATAAACTTTTAAATTACCTTAGACACATTACCAGATTTTCAGTTTAGGCTTCAGAAGCAAGCTGGGTAATAATCTTAAAATCAGCATTTTCTCTGGAGGATGATATTATGAAATAATAGACATAAGCCAAATAATAGTTATCAACTTCTTTGGAACGTTGTGAAACTCATCTCATTCACATTTGAAAGCACTCTCAGATCCAGACAGCCACCACAAAAAGGTACAGTTAAAATTGAGCACTTTGGGCTTAATTTATGATCCCAGCTACAGCTTTTGGGATGCTGTATATTAGTTGTATATATACTTTTACATATTTCTAAGAAAAATGGTCCTCAGAAGATGATGAATAGCATGCCTTACCAGAAAATATATGACAGGTTCTAAAAATGGTACATTTTTAAATTGGTATAGATATTTATACTTGCTCTGATCCTCTGAGATGTATATTGAAATCTGTAATATAAACAGCAAAGGGCATTCCAAGACAAGCAAATTAAAATGAATACTGCATTATTCTCTCCTGTCCTATTATTGTAAGTTCTCAGGAGGCCTACAAAAATTTGTATGTGAACTAAAAATGTATGTAAATCTAGTAAAAGTTACTTCAGAAAACCCTAATCTTTTATTAGATCACAGTGTAACTGATGTTTAAAATAAGAAGTTAGGGCTATTATCACAATATATAAACAGAGTCTGTGATAGACTATCACTAGCATGCTGTGTCTTTATAACATTTTACATTGTGCTCTCCTACATATATTAAAATGTATATATCACCATCAATTCAGGATGAAAGAACTTTATTTTTTTAGAAACTAATACCATCCCCATCTCTAAGAAAGAGCTATTTATCACCATCTGATAAAACCACTGCTCATTCTTAGTCTCTTGGCAGTAGCTTTTACTCTTTCCTCCTGGGCTGCTGTTCTCAGGTAATAACCTGGGCAGGACCTCCCCAGCCTTGGAATCTTTAGTAGTGCCAGACCCCCCTAACATCTGTCTAGCCTGCTCTGGAAACCCTCTGATGAAGTCTGCATCATTACTCAATTCCCCCTGTGCTTAGAAAGTTTTCCTCCCAGTCATCCTAATGTATCTTGGCTGAAAATTAAATTGGTTTCTTTTGAATTCCCTCAAGTGGAAGGAGAACAATAAGCACCAGCCTTTGCATAACTTTCTCATATTGGAAAGACTATCACCATGATTCCTCTGTAGGTTTATCAGTTACCACAACTTTTCTTCATAGATCATGTTCTATAAATTTCAGATTTTCCTGTCACCCTCCACTCAATTTAATATGCTTTCTTGATATGTAAAATATGGTGCCCAGTGCAGTTCTTTAGCTGTGCACATTCCACTGCAATTTTTTTTTCCCACAAGGACTTTATGTGTGACAAAACCAAAAGCTGAAATTGGGACAATTCAGCAACATCTTACCCCTTTCCCCAAGCTAGTTATTCTTTCAGAGAAAGAAGTCAGATGGATTTGCTGAGAACAAATCACTACAATCTTACATTACCTTTTACAACCCTCTTATCATCTAAATACTTAGAAAGATTTTTTTTTTAAGACTTGTTCCAGTGTATTTTCAGGAACAGTGATTGGGCTGACTTGTTTATGAATTCCTGTCACTCCTGGTGTCCCAAGGAACAGGAGAGGGAAGTGAGACCAGAGCCAGGGACCTGGTTCCAGCCTTGCCACCCCTCCCCACCATGTTTCTAGCAGTGGGATGGAAACATCACTGCAGTTGTAAGGTTCCACATGTGAGTAAGGTGGTTGCAGGTCTGTGCTTAGCTGAAGGGAAACTTTCACTAGTAATGGAAGGCAGGCAAATTGAAACCTTTAGCAAGCATTAAATGCTCTTAGAAAGAAATTGCTGTTTTTGTGAGCTGCCCCATCTGAAGAGTTGTAAGGTACCATGGGAAAAAGAAGTCTTTATGAAGAGCTCATTCATGTTTTATGTCACTTGTGCACTAACTAAAGGCTATGTTATCTTCTGAAATTATGGAAAGGAGGAGGATATTTTTAGTAATTATTGGCTACTCAGGCCACTGAAAGAAAGTATGTTTCTCTGGGTACAACTAATTCTGCTTGTGGTTTCAGAGCCCCCTGCCAATGTTTCAATAATATATACATTACGAACTGCTACAGCTGGCAAGGTGTACCTGTGTTGTCTATTCCAGGGAAGGATTTTGCTGCCTATTCAAAATGAATACATTCAGAAGTGGAATCCAGCATGGAAAATGAAGGAAGGTCAGGGGAAGGGTAATATTTATGGAAGATTGAGCATTTTAGTGTGCTACTGGCTTCAGGGCCTGCACTCCTTAAAAATACAGGTTTTTATGCACTGGAGTGCTGAGCAGACAGAGTGTAGGTAAAGCATTTGTTTGAACCTTCACAAACAGGCAGCTGCTTAGTATTCAACAGAGAAAAGAAAAGGAACTTCTACATTTATGATGCTCCAGAGCAGAAACATTTTACCCAAATAAGCAACCCAATGAGGGCTTTTCAATCAACAAGAGGAAAGCCCCAAAACACACCTTGGTGCTGGCACTCTTATGGCAGATGCATCTTTTTGGAACGTCTCTCAGTGCTGGGGGACAGCATGGAGCTGTGAGACAGCTCTGAAGGAGGGATCCAGTGCAGCAGAGGGTTGTAAGATGGGTCTGAGGGTTTGAGACAGACATGGGGGCAGGCACTTGGTACCGTTCAAGAACTGCCAGCCACAACTAAGATGCAGATAAACCATGAGAGTCAACACTCCATGGCTGAATTCATTTTCTGGAAATACATGAGTGCTAGTGAGCTGAAAAATGTGGGAGAACTATGGAGTGCCAATGGCTGCCTGGTTCAAACGTGCAAATCTAAGAGGACAACAAAAAAGTCTCATCCTGGTGTGACCAACCATTCATTGGACCAATATTTGTGTCCAGAGCATACCCAACCTGTAAACAACATTAACTTTCCATGTTGGTAGTCAAATATGTGTGCTCAAAGACTGAATGGACATGGATGCTATAGAACAGAACTTATTTTCTACACCTACAGAGCCATTTTGATAGAAAAGAAGATGAAAATATAAATTCCTGCAAATAAAGAAATATGGAAACCTGTCCTTACTAGCAACCAGAAGAAAACAATTTTCAGAGCTTCCAATTATCAGTCTTTAAGCATTAAACTCAGGGGTGGGAGGACACAGGGGAAGCAGCACAACAAAGTAAAAACACTGACTCTAAAAACAACCTTGCAGATTGCAGCAAGGAAACCCATGGATTGGGTAAGAATGAGAAGGAATTGAAGCACTTTTCTTCTTCAGAGCACAGTGCTTTGGGTCCCTGATGCAAAGCACACGAGCACATCATCCCTGCTCTTCCAACCCTTCCAAAAGCTGAGGCCTCCCATAAACATTTTTAGGATGACAGTGGCCAAAAAATAAAAACAACTTACATTTTTCCTCAATGGCTTTTCCAGAGTTCCTACCAATATCAGTTAATCACAAGTGGACTGTACCCTGTATTCCCCAACCCCAACTTAGAACTGATTTTTGTCTTGATTAATTCAATGATCAGACTCGTATTCACTTTAGCTGGAACATATTGGACCTCTGACTCCTCAGACTTATTTTCATGTGCCTGGGAGCAAAATTCCAGTTATATATCTATATTCACTCTGCAGCTCCTCTTTCCATATCAGGTGTAACTTTGCTCACATCCACAAACCTCCCCAAGCAAGAAATGAGCAGTGCTCCAAGGTTCAAGGATATAAAAGCAGGTCCTGCTCCCTGCTCTGTTTCTATGCACATTTTTTTTCCTGTAGTATATAAAGTGACTTACAGGAAGCTACCAGTAGTGGAAAGTTGTAATTCATTGGAAAAGAATCTGTGCTTTAAGGAACAGGCACCTTCTTACTGGATTGCAAATAATATATCACAGAATGCAATTATTCTATGTCTCCTGGTCGTCACATAGTCTTGGGGAAATCAGAGTTTTAATATTGAGTATGTAAGGATTCTATGGAATTACAGACTACACAGAAATATCCTTGTCTGCATAACCAAACCCCTCACCAGAAACAAGCAATTTTAGAAAATTATGATCCGTCCTCCATTTCACACATACACACATAAAAATAAAATGCAATAAGCATTCTTTGGGATGGTTGCTTACCCAAAACATGCCAGACAATTACACGGTATGCTGTTTTAATTAGAAACTCTCCCTCTCAACAGGTCCCATTTGAAATGTGTGACACTCCTCTTTACCCCATGGCTGGAGTACAATTGTATTACAATCACATCTCCAGTCAAAGAACATTGCCATTTTTTCCTAGATCAGACACCTGCTATCAATTTGAATGGTATCTGATTGAATATTTGTGCAGGAAGGACAAGAATCAATTATTCATGAGTACTAAACAATAGACTGTATAAACACAGTTCATGAACCTGAATCCTTTTACAACCTAGCTTATCTTCGATACATTTATAAGGGCAGTCACATCTTTTAAACAACTGACATATCTGAGGCCCCCAAAAAGAGAAGGAATAAAACAGGAAACATATTTTTGTTAAAGAAAATGTGAGGCGTTTTGGACTAGGTGGAGTTTCTGTTCTTTTTGCTCATAAAAGTGGTAATATTTAACTGTTTAACAAAATTTAACTAAATATCTCATGTAACAGACATTTCCCTGAGACTCCCAGCTCACATTCTGCTGAACCAGGTCATTTGGGTAATTTAACTGAACACAAAAATATTTGCAATTATTGCATTCTTACCCATGAGTCTTGTATGAGTTTTGGACTCCTACCTGTTCTTGGCAATTCAGCAGAACAAAACATTTTGAGGTTCTTCCTGTCACTGGGTCTTCTCCATTGCAGGAACCTGTGTTGTTTCCCTGGCAGCATCATCACTTTCAGGTTTCCAGCACAGTTCAGTTAAGCTCAGCTGGCTCTGCAGTGCTGATCTGGTTGGATTCATGCCAGCTGAAATCCTGCACCTTGGTGTCTCAGCTGAGTGTGGCAATACAAACATGGCTGATGTCAGATCCACACATCCAGGAAAAATGCAAATCCTGACATCATGGTGGAATGATACAGTAGAGACCAGTAAATAATGTATTCTGTTAAGAAAACATCCTCTCTCCAAACAAGGCTGTTAATGTTGCTATCATGTTTAATATATTTTCATGTGTACCCCTTTTATTTTCTGGGCTGGTTTTTCCCAGAGTTGAGTTCATTTTCTTCACAGTAGATGGTATGGGCTGTGTTTTGGCTTGGTGCTGAAAACAGTGTTGATAATTCAGGGATGTTTTTGTTATTTCTGAGCAGAAATAACAAAAATTACAGAAATTACAGAGTCAAGGCCCTTTCTGCTCCTCACCCCACCAGAGAGGAGATTGGGCGGGGTAAAAGGGATTGTGAGGGGACACAGCTGAAAAAGCTGATCCCAACTGACCCAAGGGATATTCCAAGTCATTTGGAAACATATTCCAGCATATAAAACTGAGGGAAGAAGAAGGAAGGGGGTATGTTTTGTGTTCTGACATTTGTCTTCCCAAGACACTGTCACACATGATGGAGCCCTGCTTTCCTGGGAATGGTTGGACACCTGCCTGCTATGGGAAGTAGTGAATGAATTCTTTGTTTTGCTTTGCTTGCTTGTGTGGTTTTTGCTTTACCTATGAAAATTATCTCAACCCACAATATTTCACACTTTTATTCTTCCAATTCTCTTCCCCATTCCACTGGTGGAGGGAGGGAGAGACCATTTGTGTGATGTTTATTTGTCAGCTGGGGTTAAACCACAACATTTTCTTATGGCAATGGTTTATACTTCAATGTTTAAAGCATGTGACATTCTGGAATTACAGCATCTATATTTAAAGTTCCAAGATTATAGCTTCTAGTGGTGAGTGCTTGAACTCTCATGAAATACAATTTGATTTAAAAATCAATCCTCCGATTGAGTTTAAAAAGGCACCTAGTGCTGTTTATTTGTTTTTATGGAAAATAATACAGGCAATTAATTTCTTTCATACCTTAAGTGTCTGAGTTATGAAAGTCCATAATGCAACATGGCATGCTTGATGAATAACAGCTGAGGTGATTTAGTTTAGAGGAAGTGATTGGCAGTTAGTGATTTTGATAAAAACTTGTGTGATATGCAACAGGCACCTCAGCTTTACAGCTGATTCACTGAAAGCAAATGCAGACTGAATAAAATTTCTATCATGTGAAGTTTTATGCTGGGGAGTCAGATAGAAGGAGGAGGACGTAATTCTTTCCTAGATCTAGTAGCTGCTGCTTTAAGAAAAGAAATGACAAGGTTATGGGTTCTCCCTCTGCCATGCACCTCCTTCATAAATTTTAGCATTAAATTATAAATAAAACATATGAGGACTCAGCTCAACGAGAAATATGTCTGGACTTTGGCACTGTAAAGGTCTGCACAAATCCATACAAGCTGCTTAACATTGATTTTCTTTGGCGTCTTTCGCAGCCCTATGCGGGCTTCGCAGTGGAAAAGGCAGACATGTCTTTTATTGTATCAGGCCCTTTGCCATTAATTACAGACATGCCTCTCCTTAATGACTGGGCACAACTGGCCTGTAGATCCCCTGGCTGGATCACCAGAGGATGGAATCAACAGCACAGATGGGGACTGTGGGCCATTTGCTATTCCTGGCCTCCCTCTTCTCCCCATCCTCTTCGCTCTTTGCCAACGGGAGCTCGGGGCCGGAACCCCAATGGGCCAAATTTTCCTCGCTCCCCTCTCCTTCTGCACCAGTTTCTTCAAAGCAAAAGTAAGCCAGCACACATCTCCACTCACCTTCAAGCAGAGGTCAGTGGGGAAAGCAGGGGAAAGGCTCATCTTTCATACACCTAGAAGTGAAAAACTCCACGGCAAAGCCAATATTAACTTCTCTCTCAATGTGGAGAGCTAACCAAACTGCCTGAGTCTGCAGAACTGAGTGGAAAAGTTGAAAAAAATTAAAAATAAAAAGTTTGCTTGTGGTATTTTCACATCTTCACTCTGGCGCTGGCTAGAAAAGTAAATGGGGTTGGTGGTTGGTGCACAGGGCCAGGAGTGAGGAGCCCTGGGCTCTGTTCATACCTCTGCTACTGACTCACTGAAGCAAACTGTTTGCACAAAATTCTTGAAAAGCATTTGTTAATTTTAACAGCCCAGTTTTGCGTGTAAACAAGTAGAGACATGTGGACACTGAGCATCTACTGCTTTTCATAAAGCCAGAGAGAAATTCTGGCATACACTGTGCCACTGTCAACCATGCAGACCAAGATCTGGACCTTCATTCTGCAAGACACAAAGCACTCTTCCATCTGAGTCAGAAAGATGAGAGCTCCTCCTGTGCCCAAGAAAGATTCTTCAGAGGATGCAGGACTTGGCATTGAATCATTACACCAAAAATTACTGGACACATGAGCTTGAGCAATTCCTGTTTCTCTCACCTGCTAAATGGGCATTATAAATACGGGTTGTAAAAGTCCTTTGACCTCCTGTTCTGGTGTGCCAGAAAGCCTGTCAGTTCCTCAAGATCAGATCTGTTTCAGAAAAACAAAGTTTGCTATAGTGTTCTAAAGAACCTTAGAAGATGGTTTGATCATCTTTCAACAAATGTTTTTTAGAGGATAATTTTAATTTTTGTCAGTATTCCCTTGTGTATGACAGATATGTTGAATTGCTTTTCTTAATAAACCTTTCATGTCAATGGCGTTCTCCTGGTTAAATTGTGCCTCTTGAGCAAGAGCTACTGAAACATGTATCTGATTAGGAAAAACCCATGTTCATGTTAATTTCATGTTTTATTTATTTTTACTTACCTTTGACATGTTTCCTGGAAGATCTATCAATAATAGCCCATCTCCATGATTGGTTCATCCAAATAATGACTGTTGAGCATGTAAAACAAATTGGGCAAGACCCTGCATGAAGAACAGGAGGTAGAGCTCTCATCAAAATCAATTCTCTCTCAGATATAAAAGGTCACTGATAATTATGCGCATGAATCTAAGAACGAAATTTGCCTCATTGAGTGGTATTACCCCTTCACTTGCAATCACACAGTAAACAGGAAAAAGACAGAATTGACCGAAACATCCTTGCTGTTGTCCTACCAGCTGAACACTGTTTCTGTCCACAACTCACTTTCTGCTGAATTGCCAGCATTCAGCATTTCAAACCCTGATGCATTTTCTTTGCCCAGGGCAGATTATACATGGCATGTTTTTCCCCTCAACTGACTTTACAATTATTGTGCTCCTGGAGAATTTTCCTCCAGAATTATTCAAATCATGAGGGAATTTATTTGCTAATTGAAGAAAAACATGGTGTTTTGCTATTAAGGTCTAGATGTGAAGTCCTGAATCTCTTCCTGAAAGGCAGAGAAAGGTTTTGTGTTCAGGGACTCTGCCTGGTCTGTCATGATCCCATATTGTCATGCTGCTGGTCTCCATTGGAACACCCTCATCTCCAAGGGACAAAGGTATTTCATCAGCTCTACTTCCTCCCATGCTCTGAGCAAATCATTAAGAGGAAAAAAAAAAAGTAAAAAGCCAAATAGATGCTATTGCTCCATGAGCAGAACACAATCAATAATATAGTTACGATTTAATATTTGAGAGAAATATGTTTAGAGAAAACAAGAAATGAGAAAATCAAATCAACCATGTCTTAAAACGCCTGGTGAACATGTCCCTGGCCTTATGTCCTTTATGGAAATTGTGCTTATACAAGAGATAACTCAGCAATGCAGTCAATAAATGGCAAACTTGATACTTCCTAAGGCTCTAAGGGGGAATGTCAACCAACACTGATGAGCAGCTTTGAACCCTTGGCCTTTCAGATGCAGGCTGACAAGTTAACAGGCTTTTCTTCCTCAGTGGGGAAGAGGGTTTTCATTGCCTATATTCCTACAAATAAAATGCAATCCAAAAGTGTTGGGCACATGCCACGTTTCTTAGAAGGGTAAGATTACCAGTGCCTCTTGATACACTGCGGGATGCCGATGTATGTTTGTACTCAGTGTGGTTTTTCCAGTGAAAAGAAGGGAACAAAAGAAATCCACGGAATCTCTGACACATGGGAAATACATCCATTCGGCACTGAAGCAAAATGGAGTCTACTTGAGCTAATTTCTCCTCACTTATTTAGATGTAACTCTGCAGTAATGGACCATTGAAATAGCTTGGCATTATCTCTTGGATTTAAAACGCTGCTGGATAACAACTGGACGTGCTCTTTCCCTATGGCTCTGAGAAGGGGAACCCCTTTGTTTATGAAACAGCAGCAGAGGCAATGCTGGGCTGCATAGGCAAAGAGATTAAAGGAGATCTGCTGGTGACTCAGGTGTTACTCAGGGTGAAGTTATGTATTTACTCCTTCAGTGTGCCAAACTCTATCAAAGATCACCACAGTGACACACACCTACAGTAAAAAAGGTCTCAGGGTCAACAGACCTACAGAGGCCGTGTCACTTGGCTGCACTCAACTCTAGTCTAGGGGCAGGATCTTCCATCTATAAATCAGTGATCATCTTAAAGCCCTTACAGAAACAGCACTTTGTATTCTGGCATCCAGATTCTTTTATATACATTTAACTACTTTGAGAAGTGGTCATTATTCATTGCTTCAAAAGCAGAGAAAAGACTTGAAAAGCATCAAGGTAAGATTAAGAAAAGGGATAATGTTCTTAACCTTCTCAGGCACAGATTCTACAGCTCCTATTTCTTTTTGTTAGGTTGTCCTATGTTTCCATAGCTACAAATGTTATTTGTGGTTGGAAAAAATGCACTTTCTTTTTCTCCCCTCTACCCCATAAACATCTATTTGAATTTTAAATTTAATTCTAGGGGTTTGGTGATTCTCTTGGTTGTTGTTCACAAGTACAACATTTCCATGATATTGTGAAAACTGTAAGTGTTTTCAGTTTACAAAAACTGAGCAAAAGCGTAGGCTCTGTCATTTTGAGAAGTGGACTCCAGTCAAGCCTGGTATGGAATCCCACAGAATGTGTTCTTCAGCAACTCTGTTGTTTGTATTGAGATATCTGGTAAAGCCTTTTGGGAAAACATACCACATATCTCTTTAAGGTCCAACCAAAATATCATCTATCCTGCCCTCAGTACAACAGCCTTGCTGAGATAAATAGCTGGGGAGGGGGGAATCTTCCACTGTAAATCACACTAACCAAACACTGCTGGGCCAAATTCTCTACCCTCTACTCCAGTGAGATACTGTTAGTTCAGCAGGGAGTCTGATTATTGGACAAAATTTAGGAGGTTAAAAATAAGACAACATAACTGTGGTCCTCTAAGAAATTATTCTGTTCTTATTTTCTTGCCTCTCTTTTTCTTGGCACCGGGGGACTTTGGGTCAGAGCTAAACAGCTTATGAACTCATTTCCTAAAATTTTCAGTCTCCCAAAAGCTTGCTTTCCTTGGATTATTTTTAATTCAGCCAATTTGTAACACATATTCAGACTGTATCCTCCACAATATTTTATGATAAATCCCATTCAATTTCATATGTACGGTTACAAGCTTTATTGCTTAACAAACATTTCATCTACTCTCCCATAATTTATATCTGAATGGGTTTATTATAGACATTGCATTTCATTCATTGTGCAGTTAATTCTGCAACATGCTGCCTGTTTTCTGTATGGCCACTCTACCATTATGTGCTTTCAGTACAATTGAATTTTTCCTTGGGAGCTTTATGAAATGGTTTATGAATATGTAATAGAAATTGTATTAACAAGGCAAATGTACTTTTTATTCCTTTTGTGAGCATTTCCAGTCAATGACTAGTAAGAGAACAAGCACAGTAGCACATCTCCCTCAATTCCTATTCACCAAGGCTACCCATGCAATGTTATTTTTAAAAGGCTCATCACTTCAAAAAAACCAAAGATGTTTAAAAATCTTAGTTGGTACTGCAGTCACTCCCTGGAAAAGAGCACAAGAAAGCTTCTAACATGACTTCTCTCTTTATGGGGACTTCTCTCTTTCTCTTCAGGTAAAAAGATATTTGGCAGATGCTATCTTGAAAAGGCATTCCCCTCCATCACCTCCATTTCAGGCAGTCCATTGCCTTGATTACATTGTGTTTGTTTTTCATTAACACTCAGAAACACCAATCCTTGTGCACCACATGCCTATTTGCATATTAAAACACAGGCAATCCTTGCCCTAGAGCTGTGATTGACCAGACACATCTAGTGAGACAAGCAGGGGATATGACCAAAAAATGGAAGGAAGAACAGGGTCAGAGAGAGTTACAACATATATGACATTTGCTGTGGGTTCAACAACTGCTGGAGGGACTATGTCATGTGAAGAGGAGGTGTAGATGATGGTAACAGCCACACAAATTTTTAAGGGAGCTCCTGGAATGACAGTCAACATATTCATATACTTGAAAAAAAAAACAAAAACAAAAACAAAAAAACCAAAACAGCACTGTGGTTTTTTGCTGAATTTGTTTGTTTCCATTTGATAGAAAGCAATTTGCACACCTAGAAATGAAGGCAGGCCCTTGGCTTCTGAGAACACATGAAGCTTCCATACAAAGGGAAGTAGAAGCTTATTTTACATCACAACCTCCAAGGCCATCACAACGCCTTTGTTAAACCTCACAGGGGGATTTGCTAATGCACTTTACCTGCTCAAACACTTTCTAAATCTTCAGATCTGTCTCTGATTTGAGAACATTTAAAACCCTGATAAAAACTCCTATTAAAAACCCCATCCTTCCACTCACCATCTTGGCCAGCCCACTTTCTAGAACAAAACTGTGTCCAGGCACTGGCTGATGACTAATGGTTTGCCATATGTTCTTACTTACAGTGCAGGGGATTAATTCCTCAGTGACATGATGGGAAGGCTAGAGTCTCCAGCAGGAAATCATGTGGTACTGACAGAAAAAAAAAGGAAATGGGAAAAGTCTGAATATATTTCTGCTCAACTGTACAGATTACAAGAAGGGACAGTGCAAAAAAGATTGCTGCTGGAATTCTGATTCTTTTGAAGTCTCACCATGGGCTCAGTAATGTCTGCACTATGGATACTGGGAGGAAAGCAATGCTTAATACGGTTGGTTTCCTCCCAGTATTAGATATAACAGAAATACAGCAAGGTGGATTATAGACTAAGGTTTGTCTGACTTCTGCTTTCAGAACCCCTGACATATGCTTGGAAGAAAATCCCCAGGTGTCATTCTAGATGTCTGGAGTTAGCCTGGATTTGCAGGGAAACCATCAAGAATGAAGAGCAAGAAGAAATACAAGAAGGGACTCTCACATTTCATGAAACTCAGGCGCTCGTAGAAGCACTCGTATTTTAGGAAAGAGCCCTGCTTCCAAAGAGGGGATCTTCTGATCTGCCTTGCATATGTAAAGTGGGGTTCAGTACTGAAACATCTCAGCAGAGCATCTTGTATTTTTCTAGATTAGATTCGTGGAAGGACTCAGAATTAGCAGCATGCATTGCTGAGCCATACCCACTCCTTATTAAATTCCTCCAATGACAATTTTACTGGTGTTTTATATTAGTGTTAACAAAGGACCTGAATAAGATGTAAGAAATGTTATATTTTAAATAAAAGTCCAGGTAATGTGCCACTGGGGACCTCAGGATCAAATGAGCTTTTATATTTTTATGTAGAATGTAATCACTTTTTTCATTATTGTGGTTGCTGCATTACTGTTATTAAAGAGTTTATTACCCTGTGGGGGATACTGCTCATTGGAATTATGTGCTTGCAGCCCCAGCAAAGACAGTGTGGCTTCAACCCTTAATTCATGATACAGCCACAGGACAACAAAATGTCACTACACTGGGACTGGTGTGACACACTGGGTAGCCAGTGGACTCCTGCTTGGACCAGGCAGCCAGAGATACATGCAGCTGGAACTGGAAAATCATTGTTAGATGATCAGCTGATTTGCAGGTCTTTAGTGCATGCTGGGTTTCTAGCAGTCTTCCAGGGAAACTGGCCAAAATAGAGCACGTAGAGAGAGGGCAAATTGGCCAAAAAAGGCAAGATATTACAAGAAATGGAAAATTACCTAACGGGCCACTTATCCCTATTCAAACTTTGGAAAACCTTAGAACTTTTCCCTAGACTGCAACACAGCTATAATTTATTACCAAGGTGACCTTTATCCCTCTCCTGACAGCACTGTGCTTTCATCAGAAGTATTTTTGGAGAGTAGTCAACTTATTAGAAGACCCTCTGAAGCCCCACTTTAGAAGGATTCCCACTGATTTCTATCAGCAAGCACCACAGTGAACGTGACAAAAGGGACAGGCTGGGGTGTGCTGGCTCCTCACACATCAAAGACCTCTTCTACCCCAGCTCCAGCCTGCACTCATGAGACTCTCATAAAGGAGGGTGGTTCATTCTGCTCGGTTTAAGTTTCTACACCTCCCAGAGTCCCAGGCTAGTTAAATGCATACATCCAACATAGCAAACATTATTACTGAAGTCTCTTCCTTGGGACTCCTGTGATGTTTAAGCATGGGTGGTGCTACTCCTCAGTGTTTTGCTTGTTTTCAAGGGGGACAGATATATACATGTGATATATTAACACTGGAATGCAAAATATCTAAAGACAAGTCTATTAAGTGTGTCCTTCTCATTACCTGTTGCTTCACTGAGACAAGGAAGGAATCTGTCTGAGGAAGTTGGACAGGAATGTTTTATCCAATCATCTTAAGGAATGTGAGTGATCCATACTGCCCCAAAAGGTTATAGAAGATGACAGTATAAATAGGTCTCTTTCCTTCATCTCCTAACTAGAAAAACCACCTTGCTTAATTTTCTATGAGAAACTGCTAAATAAATACCTGTTCTGAGCACAGGAGGAAAGGATTCCTCAGTTCCACATGCAGTGGCTCCTCTGCTTCCATGTCATGGTTGAATCAGTGGTCCTGAGCATTCAAAATCCACACAAATCATTACAGCACAAGAAAACTGGCTATCCTGGGACATGTATATTCCTGAGGACATTATCTAGGGAATTACCATGGATCAAATCCATCTTTCAAAAGGTTGATCTTGGATTTCATGTGTAATTAGCACACGTGCACAAAATGAGCTCAGCCTTTATGCAGCCCCACAAGCAAGAGCCACTCCCTGTCCTTGTACACCCATTCCCACATCACACATCCTGTAGCTCATAAACCCTGTCACACACTAATGGGATCCAAATAACGCAGAATCTACAAAGTAGCAACATCTGTAGTTAGACTATTTAGTTTAAATCACAAGGATTAACAATCCCCATGACTCCAGAATACCCTAATCACGTAAGGGAATCACAGAGTTGTGGTCATCTTGCACCACCTGGCTGACCAAGTGATTTTAATTTTCTTTTGGGATAGATATTGGATCTTACAGACCACTGGTCTGTTGCCTTATAAAATTAAAGAATTCTGAAGCCCCTGTCTTATCTCTGTCCCCTCATTATGTCCTTTTTTGTATGTAAGAGTCAAGAAAGCAATGCTGTAACGTGAAAAATTTAGCATTAAAAAGAAAAAGCAAAAAGCTACCTCAAGACTAAGGAGAAAAGCTCCTGGACAAAGGTTCAGTCTTCATTTTAATGACTGTTCCACAACTTTATTTAACAAAATCCTATGAGTAGGAGATAACCTAACAAATCCAAGCACATCTGCAAATGCAATGTTGGAAATAGATTACAAAATATCTTCAACTAGCTTCTAATAAAAAAAAAAAAAAAGCCCAAAATTCTGGATGAACAGGTTGCGGTTTTTCCTTTTTTTCCAGGATATTTTAAAAGATTATTAGAAATCTGATAATGAAACAGCACTTTTTAAATCTGCACTATCATATTGCATTTCCAATACATGTATATATGTGCTCTGAAATCTAATAGATAGATTATTTTATTACCCTTTTTTTAAGGAACAAGAAGAAATTATAAGATTCCTTTCACTGCCTTCTACAAGGTTCCATAGATCACCCAAGAGAGTGCCACAGAAGAACAGCATTTCAATAATCCCTACTTTGAGTAATAGTTTGAATATAAAAGATTACTGTGCTGAAGGCAGCCAGTAGACATATTTCATACTATCACGGTAGCTTTCTTTCTTATCACTTTATTCCATGATACCATCTCCCTTGGAAAAATAAGACTGCATGATATTTCTGTCTCCTGGAGTAGAGAGGAGCGTAATGATTCTATCTGCTTTAATTCATGATAGCGCTCTTACATCAGTTTTATGTGAAAATGCAGAAAATCCAAGGGAAGGATCTCAAGGAAACAAGCCCACATACAATGTGAGTGTTTGGCTTTCTCCTTTTCTGCAGATTTTCCAACACTGCCAGAGAGCTCTGGCCTAACCCTTTCTACAGAAAGAATAATCGTAAATCTGCATGAAGTTCATGATGATTAGTTTCTCTTGGAGCCAGGCCAAAGAATAAGCCTTTCCCCAATACAGACTTCACACGCTGGCTCTGTCAAGAATTCATTTATTAATCCTTTCAATCAAGCCTGGATTAAGTCATCCAGGGGCCCTAATGACATCAAGTAACTCTGTGCCTTGAGGTACCTCCCCCAGGTGAAAAGTCTCCAGAGGAGCAAGTCCAGGTTAGTCCATGTTTATCTTTAGTGGAGCCCAGGACACCTGTCAGGTTATCTGTGCACAGGCATCCCAGTAGTGGACCTAAAAGTTTCTTTACTCCTGCCCTTTCATTCTAAAAGTACAGCTGTGAAAAGATCTTAGCAGATACTCAATGCATAACTTACTTTCCCATCCATAGTATTATTTTTGCATCAAAGGCAATCATACTTTGATTCAGCTTCTACTTCCTATAAGCTGGATTAAAACTCTGTCACTCCATTTCCTAAATGTTCAGCTGAAAATTGGTTTCTCTGGCTTTTAGCCCCTACAAGTTTCACCGTTTAAATTCTTTGTCTTTCAGTTTAAAATTCAGATTTAAAGGTTGATATTCAACTTCAGAAGCAAGATTAAGCTAAAAAACTAATTTCCACCTCCTTTTATCTATTTGGCTGTTTCATTTCAAGAGAATTAGCAAGATTTTCCTGTGGCAAAAGTCCCACCTGGTCCGACTTGCCTGCAAGGTTAGCGTCTCCTCTCAAATGCAGCTGAGTTCAAATCTGTCCCTCTCCCCCTTCCCACCACATCCCCCTCTCCAATCCAGGCAAAGATTTGTTGCAAACATTTCACAGAGCTCTAACATTGTGTGAACTCCTGCAGAATTATTGTTGTTCCAGGAGTGTCCTGGGGGATTTTCAGAGCTGCTGTGAGACAGCGATATCCCTGGTGGAGGACTAATAGACTGTCACTGTTTCCACTGGGAACAATGAAGGTCAGACATGCCAGGTAACCTGTGTTAACACGGAACTTCCTCGCTCTGCTCGGGAACAGCTCTGAAAATAACACTGTGCCTGGATTACCCCTGCTGCCATCTCATCCAGATCACATCAAACCAGCCCTAATAATGCAGTCCTTTTGCTTCAGCCCAGTCCCTGGTGAATCCACTCTACAGCCCCACAGGGTTTGCTGCTCTGTCAGAAAGCGTCAAAGGATGGGAAGGGAGATGCAGGGCAGGAGGAAAGGTTGCTCCTGCTCAAAGTGTCTGTCCCAGCAGCTCAGCCCTGAGCCCTTCTCTCATCCTGCAGCACACCCCTGGCTCAGCTCCTGCTTTTATAACCTGAGCAACTAACCCATCTTTATTCATTTTAACTCCTTGTTTGCCAAGTCCTCTAAAAACTGTTGGTCAGTTTTGGGGTTTTTTTCCCAGTAAGGCACGCCCTCATCTTGGTTTTTGGGTTTGCTTTTTACCTTTAATTTGGAGTTCTTCCAGAAGAAACAGACTGTGCATGTTCACAACATGGCAAAGAAGGGTGGATGAGTTTTATACCCTCTGCATTTTGAAACTGGGATTCTGCAGAACAGCAGCAAATTCAGGGGACACCCACCCAGGAGTCCCTGACATGCTTCTCCAACTAAAACTCTGTAGAAGATAAAGGTATGGCTGACACATATATTTTCAGGGGATAGCCAATGTTTTATTTTAACACATCTGTGAGCATCTGTTGATCTTTCAGTTCCCAACACAAAAACTGCAGGAGCAAGTGAAAAGCTGGTGGGGGGAAAGGGGAGATCGAGAAGTTTTCACAGGAAAAACTCCAATTCATAAATATTATGACTACAAGGGAAAATGAACCACAGCTTGATCACACAACAAGAATAGCAATTAGGAACAATTGTTGAATTTAGTTTAGGTATGCAGCATATGTAGGTAAATACAGAGAATGCTAATGGTTTTATAATAGTCTTATTAATTCACACACATAGTTAATGTTTAAGATAAACTCCCCATCTTTAGAGTAATTTATGCATTCCACTTTTATAGAATTCCAATTGAATGAATATGAACATAATCATTTTGCACAAATGTTCTCTAAGGAGTGTGCAGAGAGTCTGAGGCAATGCTGAGGCTCCCCACAGCTTTATTCATAATGGATCAGTCTATTCATTCCTTATTAATTTAATGGAGTACAACTGAGCAGTCTAGCAGCTTGAGCTTATGAGTGTTTCACAAATGGGGCTTTTTGCCTGTAATCGCTTAATCCTACTGGCTAGGCCTCATAAATTGAATAAAGGAGCGAACTAGGTTTTAATTAAGTCTAAGGAATGAGCTTGTCTGAAAGATACTTCAGCCTCTTAAGATCACAGTGGTGAAGTGTGTTTGTCCAGGAGCCTAGCAGGGGCAAGGATCCTGGGCTGCTCAGGTTAGGGACCAGTTGCTTTGATGTAAGGTATTGTTAATACCTTTTTTTCCTTTTAATTAAAAATCTTTTCTCCACTGTCAGTACCATCCAAGAGCACAAGTGAGAGAACTGCAGCAAACCTGACTGGTTCTGGAAAAGAAAGAGGTTTGGGATTCATTCTTTCTAAATTCATAAAGCAGCTCACACTAAAAACAAAACACAGACTGACACCAACAAACAGGCAAGAAAACACTGGGCCCTATTAGTTCTGATACACTCTCCCTTGTGGCTCAGTGCCCCTGTGTAAATACATCTCAGGCAGATTCCATGAGGAAAAGTGCAAAACTGGGAGCCCTCATCCCTTCCAGGGCTCCTGTACTCCTGCTCAGAGGAGCAAACTGACACCTGCCCAGGTGTGCCTTGATTTGTCTCCTTGGACATGCAAGTACCAGCTCAGGGGGACTGATCTGGTACTGACTTCTTACTATGTCTTGGCAGGACACATGAATTAACAAGTCTCTCCTTAGAGGCCCAGTGCTGTAAATCTTTTCTAAGGAAAACAGAAAGATTGCATCTCTTGCAAAATGTATTTGCAGCCACTTTCTTTTAAAATTCAGTGGCTGGAGAAACAATTCTGTTGTAGGTGTGGAAACCTGCCTCTCACCCAGGCAAGAACAGAGGGGCATTCACATTCCTCCTTCCCCACAGTGGTCTCCAGAAAACAAAAATTATAATCTTCTCTACTGTTTTTTTTTCCCAGATTACCTGTTGAGGATATATCCTGGGCGGTGAAGAATTCAAGATCCAACTTGGTGGTGTAAAAGTCTTTCTTAAGACTGCATTCCATTTTTCCATCTTGTACCCTGGTGAGCTGTCTGGAGCATCTGAGTTGGATAAAGCAGAGATGCTGGGCCCTGAACTTGGTGCCCTCCTCCCTCTTGGGACCAGGGCTGGAATGTAAACTGCACTGTACACTATCATAAAAAAATGGCTTGGTAAAGCATCTTCCAGGATGCAAGATTTTCTTTTTGTACACGTAGATGAGGAACCACATTCTGGGAAATCCTAAACCAGGAGAGTTTTTTGTCTGATTGTTTGGGTTGCAGTATATTGAACAGAAAGATGCACTGTTTCTACTATGATTTTACAGCTTACATTATGATTTTACAGGTGTCCAAAAGTCTTTGGTTACCTGGCTATGGTTTGCATACACCAGTGCAACAGTACAGTGAAGTCCCAAAAAAAATCAGACACTTTTTGCTGGCTATACACACAAATGACCAGAGATAGGTGCTGACCCCAGACAATCTAAAGCATCCCTTATCAGGGCAGTATTTTAAAGAGATTTGGCATTCCTTTGTAATTTTACTTCCATCTTTGAAAATAAGAAATGGGAAAATGTGAGGTTGGTGAAAGGAAGGCTAATTTGCCTGCCTTCTTGTGGATATTACTGAGTTATCCTGCTGCCCTTCAGTCATGTTTTGGTATTAACTTAGCTGCAGGCTTAAGTTATGCCAAAGGCAGGAAGGATATGAATTTTAATTAGACACCCATCTCTCACTGAATTCTCCCAGGCTCCTTTGAAAATCAAGACCCTGGAGCTGTCATGTATGTGTGCGTGCTTGTTTCTGGGCATGTTGTATCTATTTGTGCACACACAAATCTACATAAATAAATAAAGTGACATGATCAGATTTTCAAAGAGAAGCACGCTCGTTGTTCTCAACAAGAGCTGGTGAGTGCTGAGCTCATGTGAAAAACCAGCCCAGATCTCCAGCTCTGGGAACTCTGAACTTTCCACAGCCGAGGCCCGAGACGAACACACACCATTTCTGATCACAATTGAGTTTTAATTGCTTTAATAGATTCTGATCTGGGCATGGGCAGAACAATGTGCCTCTCTAAATGGTTGGCTTTTCTGTTCAAACCCACTTGTGCTAAGCAGTGACAGTGTCAGGCATCCTGCCAGCCTGAGTCCAGAGGGCTCTGAGGAACAGCTCACAGGCTGTGACAGGCTGGGGCAGTGGAGGCACTCAGGATGCCTGCTGTACATTTTCTATCATGTTGAAATGGGGTGAAGAAGAAATAAAGTTAAACAAACAGCAGAAGTGCATGTTAAAATGTAAATGCAAGCTGTATTTATTTAAAGGGCTGCTATGATTGCTTAATTACAGATATTTTTTAAAAAGTTCCTGGCATTTTTTTGTCTAAACAGCTTGTTTTTTGTACACAGCTAGAAAGGCAGGAGAGATTTATGTGGAGGATGACAGAGCTACTGTAATCAGCATTTTCAAAGCTGGTACCTATTCAGGATCTAAGACTATTTTCAGTTTTGATTAAATTGCCCAAACTATTTAGAAAAATAGTTTGAACTCATTTTTTGTTATTCACACAAGGAACAAGCAAGAGGACTCTAGGACATGAGTATGAAGGAGTGAAGACTCCTAGAAGTGCCTCTGAGAGCATTTCCCATGGCAGTGAGCCTCACTGGAGACAGTCCCCCCACGGTCACAAAAGGCAGACTAACTTTGAAAACAGACACACAAGAGTTGCAAAACCACAAAATCTGACAAAGGCAGGGACTGAATATATATCCCACTCCCCTAAAAAAAGGAAAAAAAAAAAGCTGGACTCATCTAGCAAGAACTCAGTAAGTGGCAAAGAAGCACTCATGGATTATGGGTGAAAGAAGTGCACCCAAGAAATTAAACTGGAGCCTGACAGACCTGAGTGACTCACAAACATGCCAAAATGGACATTGGAACTTGCCTTTTGACTAACAAATCCCTCACTCCCAAGAAAGTTCTCTCTGTAGCTGACACTACCAATTCCTTGCCTACAACCAGCATCTTTCCTTTGCTTCCCTCACTAAGGAGAGCCTTGGGTCACAACCACCAGGGCTCAGCAACTGCAGAAGACCAGAGTACAGAGAAGCTAGAACATTCCAGAGCGTGGGCAACTTAGTTTTGAAGAGGTCACTTGTATGCAGGTCAAAAGGATCCTTCCCTACCCTTATTTTCTTTGTGAGAAGTTTATGGAGCAATATTTTGAAAGTACTTCTTTTAAGTGGAAAATGTCTCATTGGAACAAAATGATCTTTAAGGTTCCTTCCAACCCAAACAATTCCATGATTCTGTGGTTCCATTAAATAAGCAGAAATCTGCAGGTAGTGTCAACTCTCTCCTGAATAAAAGCATGGAGCTCTCTAAAACAAAAGCTGTTTAATCAAAGTACCAGTGATCTACCTTTTAAAATGGATAATTCTCTCACATTTTAAACCAATGGCATTTAAAGAGGATAGCATATAACAGAGTGCAGTGTTTTCCAAACTACTGCAATTTTTATGGTGTCACTAACACAAATCTATTGACTGATTTATACTAATTACTTTAAAAAGATGCTGCAGGGCAAATCACACACCCTCAGTCAATTTACAACAGAGACCATTCTGAAAGTGACAAGGTGTGCACCTACTTTTGAACAGCTGTCAGACTGAAAAGAAAATAAATACTGAATCTAGAGAAAACATAAAATGTGGTTAATCAAACACAGAATTCTCATCATATTGCTAATTGTTACTTTTAATGCAGATTTCCTTTTTCATCATCCTGTAAAGGAAATAGTCACCACAGGTATAAATATTAAATCTGCATAAGAATTAGTCTTAAAGTGCTAATTTGTATATTTCCTTGGAAAATACTTTTGCATTTTCCATGAACACATAGCACTGATGACAAGACAGGTTCCAGGGCAGGCACCCTGACAGGAGCAGCACACAGGTAAGGGAAGCACAAAGGGCCCTCCCCTCCCACTCTGTGATGCACAGGGGATGTTCTGGAACACACACAGGCAAACCTGATCCCTAACAAATCTCTGCTGCTCACTGACATGGTGTGCAGCGAGCTGGGATCACTGATTTGGAAAAGAACAATTAACAGCCCACAGTGACAGGGTCAGGAGAGAGTGCAGATGTTTTTAAATGCATTTGAATAAAATCTACTTTACTGGGGGGGGGGGACCAAACCCAGTGCCTGTCTGTCACATGCCTGTTGGAATCATCAGAGCCCAGTGGTTTTTGGAAGAGGCTGGAGCCCAGTTCAGCCACCAGGCTGGCTGTCAGCAGGGGCTGGGCCAGCCTGAGCGCAGGCTCCCACTCTGGTGGCCGAGGCTCTTGACTGTCTGCAATGACACGTTAGCAAATGGCATAACCAGGTGGGACACAAGGGCTGACAGGCCAACAGTCTTTTTCACATTCCCACAATATGACAGAATATAAATACAATCAAAGCACAATTAGCATTAGCACCAGTGCTGAAAAATAGGATGCCAGCACTGTCTAGCACAACAGCTGTTCAGCATCTGAATGAAATACTGTATCCAGTATTCACCCATCTCATAACATCCTTTTTGTAAGTCTCAGAGGTCACCTAAACACATTTATTGACTTCATTATTTTTATATAGGGAGAAAAAATTGATGGTGCTACAGAGCTGAGCAAATAACTCACAATAAAATCTTTATTCAATATATTTCATCTTTTTTTACTGTTGCTGCAACACAGTGAAATTCTTACATTTAACCATTATCTAAAAACACTATCTGAGAATTTCTGCAGTAAATTTTTTTATGTTACAAGATGTTCTTGGAAAGTTCAGAGTGAATGTTTACCATTACAACTGTGTTTGTTATTTAGATAAACCATGCAGCACTCTTTCTGTTCTCCAACTGACTTATACAATTCATAGTACAATGTGATTTATGAATTTTACTGGTATGTGTACTTGAGAAATCCATGGACAGTTGGTTTCAGTGGTTCAGATTCTAGGACTTGTCAACAATTAATTTCATGGGGAGTAAAATTAAAAGCAACTGAAAGGATCACATCCCAAGTGTCCTATCCAGAGGAAACAGAGACCAGAAAATGTGATAGCAATGCACAAAGCAGAGGTTGATTAGTTGTACATATTCTAAAATAAAACTCCCTGTGACATTTTTTATGAGAGCTTGGATATATTTGGTGGCCTTTTTTTATTAAAAAAAAAAAAATCATTTCACTGAGCAAACCATTTCACTCATATCCTGAGTGGGAGACAGCCAAATCTCCTCAGATGCTATCAGTTACCCCTGGCCCCTTGGCAAAAATCTGGTGACACCTTAGCTGACTAATGTATGAAAGGAGAGAATATAAATTATGTTCCTGATACTTTTTGCATGAAAAGTGCAGCCTGTGACACACTCAGGTAAGGTACATTATTAGGATTGCTCAGCACATAGGATCAATTCCTGCTGGTAGAGATGAGTACCAATTTCACAATACACAGCTCTGAAAAGCTGATTTGCTTCAGGAAGCTCCACTTTGGGTCTTATTTTGAAGCAGACTAAGGAACTGAGACGAGCTCAAGTACAGTTATGTACCTCTCCATAATGCTCACAGGGATGAGACTCTTCAGACTGAATGAGGTCTGAAATTTGCCTGAGAATGCTTTGCCCGTTCTTATTGAAACAAATGAACCAACAAGTGAAGCACATAGCCGATTATGACTACAAAAATAACTCACACCAAGACCCCCACTGGCTCACACAAAGGGATGGCTCATTGGCTGTGCAGGGTATAAGGAGGAACAGCACAGATGCAAATTGCACTGGGGACAGGAGGATGCTGAGCTGTGTGTGTATGGACAAGTTCCATCCTTTAACTGTGCACAGGGGATTGTTCAGATGTCTGCTCAAAAGAATTTCAGTCACAAGCTCTACACAAAAATGCCTCTTCTGTGATGGGGAGATGGGACACAACAATTTCCTAGGCCCTAAAAGAAAAGCCAAGTCTTATCCAAATGTCCCGTGGATTTTCATGCATTTCTGACCACATTAAATTTGCATAATGAGTCCAGGAGATCTAAGTGAAGCATTCCTCAATTTCTATAATTGCCAGAAGTACACCACAGGACCCAGACTACACCAGGATATGATGGTGTGAGAATGCTACAAGGAGGTACCACATTCTCATGATGGGCTCCTCTGTACCCAACCATGAGCAACTCCAGGAACTACAGCCAAGTCCCAAACCTTCTGGTTATTAATATAAAAATACAGGTCCAGCTCTGTTGCCACCTCACAGTGACCCTGTCCTGCCACAGGATTTTTATGGCTTTGGGAAAAGAAGGCAGAGCTCAAAAACTGCTGACAGGGATAACGAGAGTTTCACGCAGCTGCACGCGCTGTGTCAGGAAGGGGAGGGAGAAGCTCTGCCTCAGATGACATCCATGCTCCACAATGTTTCTGTCACTGACACATGGGACATGAATGGCAGGGTATCAGTTGAATTTCCAGCAGCCACATATGTCTCTCTTTGCCCAGTCAGTGGAACTCTTCCCTTTGTGGGCAACCTCAAAAGGAAACAAATCAGGGAAGTGACTGAAGTGAAACACATGGAATATTTTCCTTTCTATCTGAGAGTCTTTCAGGGAGACTTCAGGGTGACAAAAAATAAAAAACAAAGTTAAAATCCCTACTTCCATGAAATCGATGGGATTTTTTTCATTGACTTCAGAGTAACAACAATTTCTTTGTGAAATACTTTGAAAAAGGCTGCATCCTGTCCTG
The DNA here is from genome assembly GCF_963513975.1 of Fringilla coelebs. Classification (NCBI taxonomy): domain Eukaryota; kingdom Metazoa; phylum Chordata; class Aves; order Passeriformes; family Fringillidae; genus Fringilla; species Fringilla coelebs. The sequence continues at coordinate 5,206,124 of NC_140040.1, read as the reverse complement.
TGTCATTACCCAGTGTATCAGCCCTGGCTGCTGCTGATTTGCACCAGGCAGGAATCTGATCCCTGTGTTGCAGAGATTCACCCTCTCTTAGTCCTCATTGTTACCCACCATCTGAGACTGTGCTGCAGATAAACAGTGGGCTTTAATCCCCAGGACTCTCAATCCAATGCCTTTCACCACTGTCAGATTCACATTTTGTTTTGTCCCTTTAATATGAGCTTACAGAAGAATGAAACTGATAAACTTCCTCCTGCTCAGATTGCAGGAGCACAGGATAATATAACAAGTTAAATGAAACATTAGGAGAAATAGAAAGCACTTTAGAAAACATGCACTGCCTCTTTAACATTTCAAATTTTTCTTTTAACGTAAAATTACAGCATAATATAAGAAAGGAATCCAGCAAGATACTTTATCACAATACTTGGGCAACTTTAACTCATCTCAAGTGTTATTATAAGAAATAGAATTTACTGGTATGGACTTATATTCAATAGCACTCCTTCCCTTTTTAATGAAATGTCATTATTCCAATACAAATCCTTTCATTCTGCAACCCGCTCCCCCCCTCATCTCACTATATTTCATTTCCTGCAGTTACGTGATATTATTGCCTTTTTTTTCCACAGCTATTGATTTAGGTGTATATGGTTATTACAATGCAAAATAAAACAGTTCCCCCATCCATTCTACCTTGTACCATTGAACATTAACTTAATTTGTTTCAAATCTGCATTTGATTTGGCAAGGAAACCATTTATCTTTATGAAGAAAGCCCTCATAAAGTAGGGACTTCAGGAGATCACTGCTTTAAAAATTTAATAGCCTTGTGTCTTATACACTAGAAAAATGAATTAAACCTTCAAATATTATATGTCTCAATGTAACCTTTTTGCATTTCATACTATGTTTAATTCATTATATCCCAGGAAAAAAAAATTAGATAAAAACTCACTAGATTTAGGATGGTAGTTGGTTTTTAGTTTTGTTTTGACTTGGGCTGGGTATTTCACATTCTAGGATTAAAAATCTTTTGATGCAGTATTAGCAGTTGGATGCAGTATTAGTAGTTGATGTTCTTGGGATGGAATTGGTTGGGTATCTAATGTGGAGACTCCAAACCTGTAAACCCCAGCACTGAGATTTGACCATACCTTGGCACAGCTCCTCCCACACTGCATTTCTGCGTGCATTTGGAATTCACCCAGGATCACGAGCCTTGAACCCAGGAGTCTGGACAGCAGCAATCCTGCTACTCCCTGTTCTTTTCTCCCAACTGTTCTGCCCATTCATGCACCTCTTCTGTGACTTCTTTGGTCAGAACAAGCTTAGCCCCAAAAAGAAAACCATCCAGTTTTTGAGGTGGATTCCTGGGGAGGTCAGCTTCCCAAACACAGCCAACTGGAAGAGCAGACCTGAGGCAGAGTATGAAGGTAGACAGCTCATATGGCTTGGTCTGGCTGAGTCTGGCAGGAAGTTCAAGTCTAAATTAGCAAACCAGAAACACATCAACAGGCTCAAGTCAAGACCTAGAAGTCAGTAAAACTTTGAGCAAAGATTAAGAGCTATAAAGGTAAAAATACCCAACTCTAGGCAGGTCAGCCTCCATAAACTGGGATGAAAGGCACAAACATAGCATGGCACACAAAGCATAAATATTGCATTGTCTGCTGGAGCAGTATTACCAGTAATTGATTTTATGTTAGGACTCTGAGTATTGCAAGAAATCTCAATCAAAAGATACCCAGAACGAGGAAAGAGTTTAAAGCAGAGAGGCATCACAAAAGAGCCAATGAAAACTTAAGCAGAAGAAAAAGCATCTCAGAGGACCCCTAGAAGAGGACAACCAAATGAAGAGAAGGGGGCAATGAAACAGTCAGAAGTTGTGTAAGTAGGGAAAGCAGGAAGCTCTTAATGTTCAAATCAAAAATAAACTCCCCATCAGAACAACCTCCATCAGCCTGCAGTGCTCTATTACTGAGCTGTATTCTTTGGTACACCTAAGTTTTATTGATTTTATAACTATAAAAAACCAGCAGACACTAGAAATACATTGAACAGGTCTCATTACAAATCTCCCTGTCTGTATCTTAGAACATTCTTAAGCTGCATTTAGCAAGCAACCTGGAGAGCACTGATATACTGTGTACACATATTAGAGACATGACTGTATTTGCCTATTTCTTCCCAGTAGGTAACAACAGGCTGTTTTCATTGGATGATCTCCAGAAACAAAATCAGAGCACAGCATTGTGATTACTCAGCTCATACAACGAATTCCCAGTTTCAGTAAGAATAAGTAACATTCTAATTTAGAGCTGATATTTGACACTGCATACAAGGGGAGGGGTCTACTTTCCATTTTCTCCTTAGACAACAGCAGTAAACTGCAAAACTCCCTGCTAAAATGCATGATCTTTGGAGAATGCTAATTGACCTACTAAAGTTGGCTTATTTTATTTGGTGAAATTTGCTTATCACAGGCCTCTAGGTGCTCTACATAAACAATATAAATGAAAATAATGAATAGACCAAATACCTAAGTGACAATGGGGACCACATCAATAGCTGTCTGCCCAACAGAATTCGGCTCAAAAGAAACTGTATTATAGCATCTGATCATTTCAGAAGAGGGAACTTTTCCCCCTTCTGAGGTTTCTTTTATTTCTGAGCACAGGGGGATTCGTTAGTTTGAGGCAGATCAGGTCTATCCAGCCCTTGCAGCCTGCAGAGCACAGCACTTCTGTGGATGTGAGCACATGTGGAAGGGATGCCATCCTGTGGGTGTGCAAAGTGGATATTCAGGGAGGGCAGGCAATGCTGGGGGGAGCAGAACACACTCCCACACTGCCAGGGTTGAGTTCTCCAGTGCAAGGGCCAATCTGAGACCACAAACAGGGCAAAGCTGTACAGTTCACAGGGAACCTGGTGGTTCCCTACAGGCCTGAGGACACACACAACAGCAGCAGAGCTTATCTCTGATTTTATGCACTTCCCAGCATAGAGAATTTCTCTCGAGATAACCTCAATTATTTTGTTGTTGTTGTTACTATTTCCAAGCATGGAGTCTAAGGAGATTTCTAAACAGGATGAAACAAGCACATCATCTTCTCATGGAAAGGCTCACCCAGCAGCATTGTTCTCATGGAAAGGCTCCTCCAGCAGCAATGTTCTCCCTAGGTCAATCAAGTCAAAAAATAAACTGCATCTGTAGGAACACAGGCAGGATTTGAGAGCAAACCAGCCACCCAGTGTGAGTCACCATAATGCTTGAGGGATATAAACTGTGAAACTGCAAATTTAATATTGAAATAGCCAGACTAGACTTATGCTAGCTAGCTAACAAAACAAAGTTCAGCATTGCTTCATTCACCAGCAGCTTCACTGCTCACTCTGACCCTGCCAGGTCCAGGCTGCTGGTGTGGTGGAGACTCAGGTGGGGCTGTACAGCCCCCTTGTCCCATGAGAGCAGCTCTGAAATGCCAAGTGCTCTCCCTGATGTGAGGGACAGAGGCCAGAGCATCCTCCACTTTGGAAAGCAGGACTGCAGGCAGGCCCAAACACTGCCTGACAAACACGTGTGTCCCACTGACGGCACCCCAGCTGGGATATCAGGCTGTCAGCTGTGCCATCTCTGTCACCTCATTCACAATTCCCACAACTCTGCAACTCAGCTGTTGCACAACTCAAGTGTTTCTGCTGATTCCCAGGCCAGTGAAAGCAAAGCAAACAATAATACCTGTTCTTTACAGATTTCATACCCCTTTCAGAGCAGGTACATGGAGTCAGAGACATTCCTCCTCTTCACAGATTTAAAAGTTTGGATGGGAAGAAGCTTCATTCAATCTCCTGCTAATACAATATGAAACACTCTTCACAGCTGTAATTTCCTGTAGCATCTAAAATGTTTCCTGTTAATATTTTCCATGTTGTTGCTGTTTTTATGAAAAAAAATCCCCTAAATATTAACATTTTCAGATGGCAGAATGGAAAAAGCTAATATAACTCTTAGAGACACAGCATACAAATCCAGAAATAGATCTAAAGGCAGATTTCTCAGCACTCCCTAAATTCTGGAACAGAGAACAGACCAAAACTCCAGTCCAACCTTCTGCTTTTCCTCACCCAGTACTCAGATGTTGTAATTTGACCTCGATTCTAGCCAGAAGACAAACCTCCTTTCTGTAGCGTAACACAGATCATGAACCTTTATTTTATCATTGTGTCCATACTAATTCCTGCACTCTCCCATTTCCATGGCAAATAATAATCCTACCTTCTTTATAACGCTTGGAGGAGAAAGATTTGGCTCTTTTTTCTGGGAAGTAAATGATATTTACTAGCTATAGTTACTCAGTGCTCTTGCTGTCGAAAGATTTTAGCTCAATGGGAGGTTTGAGAGACAAGGAATAATAAACACAATAAAGCTACAAAGAAGCCAAAAACTAAACTAAACAAACAAAAAGCCTAAAACACAAAGTTTTAGTCCTATAGTGTCTCACAGCTCCCCTCAAAAAATCCATTTTAAAAGATTAAATGATTTTTTTTAAGCACTTAAAGGATGAGGAATGTCTACAAAGAGGACCAGCACTCACTGGGAGCTTTATTGCCCCAAGAGAACGAGAACATGCCTAACCCTTGCAGACAGCAGCAACAGACCCAGCGAGCAACTTCCATTATTATTCTGCTGTTTCTCTGTCCACGCTGCCTGCAGGGCTGAGCCAGCTTTGCAGGAGCATTAGTTTGGCTCCCCTGGCTGCCCAGCCCAATTACTCAGCAAAATCCAGAGGGCTGATGGCTCATCTGGTAACGGGAACTCAGGGACCGCCAGCCCTGACGGTGGAGCTGCACCATTTATACCTGTATGTCTGTCTGTGTGTCTGTCTGGCACAGGGCTACAGGACTTATGCGGGGGCTTTTCTCTAGCTAAGCAAGAAAAATATCAAATTGGACATATTTGCAAGCTTGTGCTTGAGTTGAGTGTGCAGATTTGTTCAGGTATTTACTGACTCTTGAATAAATTTTCAGTAAAGTCCACAGCTGAGGACATCATTTGTGTAGTCATAGACCATGGATATGGTGGGCAATCAAATGTGAGTGCCCACAAATCTGGGAAAGATCTAACATGGGATCAAAGCATACCTTCTGGGAGTGTACTTGTTCTGGCTAGGCACTCAATCCAGTGAATTTGTTGAGATTCTTGGTAGCCATAGTACCAGAAGGCAAGCAGACTAGACAGAAGATACAAATGTACCTCTAGTTTCAGAAAATCTTGCAAATTGCCCTAGTTTGTGGCTTATATAGACACTGAAAAATTCTCACTCTTCCCAGAGAGCATTTATGACACTACTCAGTTTAACATTACATGCAGTTTCTGAAGAACTTTGTAACATTTATCATTTCCAATAAGAAACTTTTCTGCACTGAAAAAATGCATGTGATTTCAGCTTTGTCATAAATCAGTCTGTAAAACTTCTAGCCAGGTTTTTGTTAAAAAGTGAAAGGAACACTCACCAGCGTGGTCATCCCCTGCCAAGAATGCCGGGGCTGGCACAGCCCTGTTCCTACAGGAACAAGCTGTGACCCTCTGGGTCACTCTGGATTGCACTATCCTGTACATAAAGGTCAATTAAATCAATGAGATGGTGTGTGGGATACAAGTGAGCCTCAGAGTCCTTCCAGATACCAGGGACTCTTTTATTTGCCCACCTTTTTTTCCATGGACAGCTGCAGGCGTTTCTGCCAGGCTAACAGAGAGTGGAGCAGGGGCCCAGGGGTATTTGTAGATTAGTCCTGTAGAGTGCCATTACCGGGTTCCTCACATTTGTGATCACACACCCCATACCTTGCCAATTGTATCTCTTCATATTTGGATTATTTAGATGCAAATCCACTGCACATTGCAAATTCCCCCTCTCTCAGAACGCAATCGATTTTAAAAGCATGCGAGGAGAGCCTGAGTGCTCAGAGTCTTTGCAAGTGTCCATGACATGAAAGACTTTAAGTGACTGTAAGCTATTTTCCTTGCTGTCAAGCTGCCAGATGATTTTCTTGCCATTAGCACATGCCTATACAGGCCAAACTAATGCTTGCCTTTTTGGACATATGTGAGGAAATAAATGTAATTACAAGCAAGATGTAATCACAATTGCTTTACTATTAAAGCTGCTGTATGCTCTCACGGTTTAGTTAACAATGCATGTAGAAAAGTGGAATTGCTTGATGTTCTCAGAAAAAGGGAAAAGAGGGGAAAAAAGATAAATATGGCCTCTTTCATTTATATCTGTGAAAACACAACATTTAAATGCAGAATTTGACTTCCCAAATATCACACCAAAAACCTTTTAACAAAAACAGCAGGGAGAGAAAGCTCTTTAAACCATGATATTCCATGAAGGATTATGAAAATAGAGGTCATTGCAAGAAAGAGAATTGCAAATACAACTTGAAAAGCTTCTCACATTTGTAAATACATCGAGGAGAATTTATTCCTCTTTGGTTTTGCTACCAAAGGATATTTACAGGTTCCCAGGGAAAAAGGAAGAAAAAAAAATGACATCAAATTTGATATACTCTGTGTGGTGCAACATGCTGATGTGTAGTAGTAACACTCAACTGAGCTTCAAAGGAAATGAGTTTTCTAGGCTGGAGTTACACATTACAGGCCTGATCCTGACAACACACTGAGCATTTCCTGAGAGCTTTCGTGTGCCCTGAGCCCTCACTGAATTCAGAGACAGCTTTTGATTTCTTTTGGTGCTGGATTATGATCAGAAGTAATGAGACAAAAACATAGCGTGCTTCAAAGCAGGAGCTGAAGCTCATCTTCTTACTGAGTCCATCACTCTGAGGCCCCTGCTCTTCATTAGGGCTCCGGAGTGATGAAATAACAACAATTAGGATCCTAATAACCGAGCGAATCTCGGTTTGTCTGTTCAGGCAGCCCCAGATTCACACAGTGACATCTCCTACATCCCCAGCACAAGAACAAAAGGCTTTTGGGACACATGCATAGGTGCTTTGGCACACTGCTGACACACGAGTGGCTGAACACATTCCCAAGCGTTGACTGACAGCTCTGATTAGCAGGTCTCAGTACCCTGGATCTGCGGGGTCTGGTTTTCAGCAAACCCCAAGTACCAAGAGTCTTAAAATTACACCTCTTTAATGCACAGGCTCTCCTATTTCCAAGCAACTAAGCCCAGTGCCATGTGTGGAGGACGTGCAGGCAGCCCCTTCAGACGTGAGCCATGGGAGGTGCTAATGTGTGACAGACGCAGCCAGCGGGTCGTGTTCTCCTTCCACCGCTGCCGAACGATTCTCACAAACCTCAGAAGTTCTGTTCAGGTGGCATGTGCCCTCTCAGATGACCAAGGCATAAAATTCCTGACTTGAACTAGCTTATCTGAAATTTCAGATATTTCTAAAATTGCACCATGAAAATAAACTGGAATTGAGTGACATCTGTGAGAACCAGCCTGCCCTGCACAAACTTTTTATGGCTCCAAATACTGGAGAAGGTCTCTCTAAAGTCTGTGACACAGTGCAGCTGACAGTTATCCCCACTGAAACCAGTTCAAACCCTGCTCATCTCTGCAAAGGACCATGTCCAGGTCTGTCTTTGCTGCTCCAGCCTCACAGTTTTGCTTGAACTTGGCAGGTACCTTACAACTTCAAGGTGAAACTGAGGACTGAAATCAGCAGCAAAGCTCTCACAAGTTTTAGCACAACTAGGATTTCACATTATGATTTCCTTCTGTATGAAAAAAGACCAAGGGGGGATGGAGCTCAGCTTCTCACTGCCCAAACATCTGATACCAATAATACTTCTTTTACTCTGTCCAAAACTATATTTAAATTGCATTTCTGGCAGGTTTTGAGATGTGTGATATAGATCTCCTGCTATCACATCAGATGTAGTTTCCTTCAGAACTGTTGAACCAGATGTAAAATGTGAGAGATGTAAAAAGTAAAATAAAAACCCTGCTCATAGTAAAGTGTTTCTGACATGTGGCTATTATATATTGGGTTTTAGATGTATATCTCCACTCCAGCCATTTAAGAAGGTACACAGTAACGTAACTCTATTGGAGCTGATTAGTGCCAGCTACTTGTGATCAGTAGGAATTTAAAAACCAAGGGCTGCCAAACGCTAACAATTTATAAACTGTATGCCAGCAATGTGCTGCAACTGAATATTCTGCAGTGCACTTAATTTCAAAGTAGAGCCATATTTAGAACACTGGTGGGGCAGAAGGGGGGTAGAGAGAAGCTAATATATCATGCCAGTATTTGATTTTCAGCACTTAGAACGATACATGTTCTGTTTCTTACTGACAAAGAGAACCAGAGGCACGGAGTGAAAGGAATTCTTGCGAGGCTGTCAAGCAGTTGCACAGACAACAGGTATAGTTGTAAAGTAATTCTCCCCTTTTCAAGCATAAAATTGTCTCTTACAAATCTCAGTCACAAATGTGTGTAGGCAAAGATTTGAGTTACAAATGAAGAGCACTGAAGGAGTTCTTTGGCAGCAAAGGTGAGTCAAAGCACGGGCAACACCAGGGAAGAAACAGCTGCACTGCCAGCACATTAACATCCTGATTGTATCCCACTCCCCACAGACCCAATGATCACTTGCATGACATTCAACACTATCTGAGGAGCAAAGGAATTCAACCAACTGTCTGCTCTTAAGAGAGAAGGGCAATGATTCTCCTGTCACTAGTTTTATCTTCTTGTGACCCCTTTTGAGTTCAAGGAAATCACTCGTGATTTATCGTACTGAGAGCAGTATTAGCCTGAACCTATTTCATCACAAGACCACAAGCCCTCCAAAAAACAGGATTTCCTGTCTCCCAGGGACATGAATTTGTCCCTCCCTGGTGACTGTGTGTCTATTAACATCCCAGAGACATTATGCTGCATAGTGCCTCCAGTTATATACTGTGCTGTGGACCACTCTAAAAATTAATGTAACTGTGTCATGTGACCAAACCAAGAGAAAAAGAAGTGGGGAGAAAAAGCCATAAAACCAGTGCATCCAATCATCAGGAATCAAAAAAGCCTTCCGAGAAAAAATAATCCAATGAGACAAAAAAATTCATGCTGATCCCAGGAGAAAGGAAATGGCTTTGTCATCTGCAGCACCCTGACACCAGCTCAGCAACACAGAGACGGACCCTACTGAGAAATAGACACTGAGCTGAATCTGCTGTAAAGCAAAGAAGGATTCTTCTATGATTCCTGTCCATGAACAACACCCAAGGGATATTTTAATTTTTTTTTTCCTTTAAACAAAAGACACTCACAGCTTAGAAATCCAAAAATGAATCCATTCTCACTGAATGGAAATGAGAACTATAGCTAAATAAAATTTACCCATAATCCTTGTAGTTAGTTTCTATCTACCCAGCATTTTCTGTAAGCACCTAAATCCCCTGAAGTAAACACAATATACTGAAACTCTATGCTTAGCCAAGTTTCTTCTCTTTTAGGAGTTCAAGGAAGCTAAAATGCAAATGAGAATTCTGACACCCTGACTCCCTGATGCAAGACAAGGGGCAGGGAAACCAAGCAAGGAGCCCCAACATGACTGGAGAGCAAGGAATGTGATAATTCTCATCCTTGCTGACTTCTAGCTAGCGCTGCTTGGATATTTTAATATCACTGTAATGTGTAATTGTTCAAATTGATGACATCCCAGTGAATGGAGCTGTAAAAATTCACAGGAGGCTCAAGGCTCACAGGCATGCCTGTGGGATGGAGTGTGGGGGTTTGGGCAAGGGCAGTAGAAGTGGCATCTTTGCTTCATTCAGGCATTAATTGGGCCATTGTGATAAAGGTCTGAGAATGCTCAGGGAATGATTTTTATAGTGCCAACAGTCAGGAATCTTTCACACTGCCACTGGCAGGGCAACTTCAAACTCCCTCCACTGTATATGGCACACAGAACCACAGAATCCCAGAATGACAGAACCACAGAATAGGCTGATCTGGGAGGGACCCACAAGGATCAAGTCCAACTCCTGGCCCTGCACAGGACACTCCAACAATGCCATATGTGCCTGAGAGCTTGTCCAAACACTTTTTGAGCTCTTTCAGGCTTCAGGGACTGTGACCATTGCCCTGGGGAGCCTGTTTTAGTGCTCAACCATCCTAACATGCGAACATCCTGACATTCCACACAGCTAATAGGGGAATCCCTGAGAACAGGTTTGGAGCATTTCACCCCAGCACAGCCAGCTGAGGGGCAGCATGCTGAGAGCTCAGCAGGACTCCTGCTTCTGAACTCAGAGCCAGGAGTGTTGCACATTCTTTGGGAGCACACGTCACCCTTCGGGCGCAGGAAGAGGCGCGGTACACCCTGGATCACCCAAAGGGCCTGAGCAGAAGTTGTGGAGTTGGATGCTTGTGATGACAAATGTACAGGTTTCTCAATAGGTATTTTAATTTGGGATCCTGCACTGAATTGCCACACCCTGGTCCTGCAAACACAATGTGAGATATGGCAAACATTTGGAAACATATGGAAATCCAGATGTTCTCTCACGTAGCACTGGAAAAGAACAGTGCAGACTATGTTCAATAGATGCCAGCTATGATCTTACACATATTTTTAGAGAAGTGCTTCAATTCTTAAAAAAAGAGAAATTGATCTTAATGGTAAGTGACATTTTAGTTCAGTCACAATTACAATCAACCAGACTTACTCTTTGCATTAGTGGCATGATATGGTCCTTAAGTTCATACAGGGTTAAGTTTGTCATCCTCAGAGATTCCTTAATGACCCTTGTTATCTAAACCCCCACTCACAATGGTGGCTGTGGATTATGTTTTCAATGCACATCCTCAGACATATTAGGACACCAAGTGAACCTGACAGGGAGAAGAATATTTCCTTTCTCCTCTGAAATGCCCCAGGAGGGTTTTCTGCAGGTGACCTCTTCAGACCTTGGCTCTACATTAGAGTTATTGTCCTGAGAGAAGATTCAGTTAAAACACACAATTCATTTCATATAGTGCTCTTGAGTTTATTCTTGGTGGCAGCTAACTTGTAAAATTTTATTATGGATTCTTCTTTGGTTTGCTTGATGGAAAACAATTATTCTATCATCAAGTCTAAATGATATACCTTGCTAGACTACACAATCTTTTTTTTCACTACTATTTTCAGAGAAAATGTTAATTTCTGTTTAGAAAGAAGTTCCAAAACATCTATCCTAACATATTATCAATATATTAATTCACACTTCCAAATGCCTGTGTTCAAGCAGGTCTGTTATCCTAAAACAAGACTTATGACTTCTGAATACAAGCTGTTGATGATGATGATAAAATAGTAATAATATAAATAATGGTAATAATATTAATAATGGTAATAATAATAATAATAATAATAATAATAATAATAATAATAATAATAATAATAATAATAGCAGTAGTAGTATAGCAGTGTGCTGGTGTTCTTTATGAGAGCAGAGCTGGCTGTTGTAGGCAAACACACAAATGCTTGGTAAGAGTTCACCTGTGCCTGAAACTGCCTACACTGTCACCAGACAGAAAGACACGGAGCAGCAGAGTCCTACCCTGGGAAGTGCAGCTGCAGCATAGAAAAATAAGCAACTCCTGCCCAAATAATCAGGCTGTCTCTGAGAGGCAGCTGTCTCCAGAGCCCTGCTCAGCCCCAGCAGCAGCAGCAGTGCTGTTGGAGCAGCAGTGCCCCGCTTTTGCAGCCCTGCTGCTCCCAGAGCTGCCCTGGCCAGCAGGGACTCAGGTACCTCTGCTCTCCACTACCCAGGGCAGGTGTACCCCAAGCAACTCAGAGGGTTTGAGAAAGGCTTTGCTGCCACCTAGAACTGAGACTACTAAATCCCAGCTGAGAAGAGAAGCTCTAACCTTGTTCAGGTGTGGGGCTCTCAGTCAGTGGAATTTTCTCCACAGCAGGCCTGGCATTTACTTAGGGGGAAATGTCAATGACAGCAGAGCTAAGCCCATGCAATTTATTTACAAGCATGTTCTGAGATGATTGTGGAGTGTAACTGACCTTGAAATACATTCCCCTCTGAGGACTTTGGCAGGGAGCTATTTTTATGCTACAATAAAATTTCCAGTGCTGTGACCCCACCCTGGTTTCGTGCCATGGCCTGATGCCTGCTCAGAGTGACAACCCCCAGCCAAGGCAAGAAGCCACAGCCACCCTCTCTTTGCCTAAGCCTTGGAGTTCTCTAAGAAAGATAAAGTGGATAATGAACATGTCTGAAACCTCTTAAAACTTCACCAGGATTAGAGGAAAGAACGCACCCACCTACAAACTGCAGCAGGTGCACTCACCTGGTAACTAATGCCTCAAAAATGGACAATTTTTTCTTAGATGGGCCTATTTTCTGGAAAAACAGAGCACTTCAAACATTATATATATGCCCTGTTTTACATAGACAACATGCACTGGAAGTCTGATACACATTCAAAACCAATAAAAAAATCTCACTGATTTAAGGACTCTGTACTCCTCAAAATCTTTGTATCAATCCTTTTCTTTTAAATTCCCAGGACACAGTCATTTAAATTGAGGTTCACCTCTTATCCCACAGATTTGCTTTTCCTAAGTTACTGTTTCTAGTGGAACTTTCTCTCGCAAAACAATCTTTTGAAGAATCCACAGATACTTATAGAGCCATTATTCATGTATTTGCTATATATCAAGTGAAAAATCCAGGCCACTGAAAATATTATGCAGCTTCTTCAGTGCAATCAGATTGCTCTGATAAGATGGCAGATGCAACCTAGGAAATTAAAGTAAAGCCAGTACTGTGGATTTGTATTTTGAACCTGGTTGAAAGCACAATGAACATTTAAAGCAGCTTTGTACAAAGCCCATTCCCAAGGATGAATTTTGTTTTGTAGCCATGATCATGGTAGGGTGAAAGTCTGTTGGAAAAGCCCAGGTGTCCTAGAAGAAACTGTTCAGAAGGTGATTTTATTTAAGGCTTACTACAATGTTCTAGGAAACCATTCAATGGGAGTTTTTCATGCTTGCATATACCCTTGAACATAAATTTGGAGGCATGCAGAATTACATGATTCCATGGAAATTAACATGATAATGAATATTAACATTGCAATTAATAATACACTTAGATGTGTGTCATGCAGTTGAGTGAGCCAAGAATGAACCAAATGTGTTGTACCAAGGAACCCCCCACAGTTACAAGACAGAAACGAACAGCATTTTGTAATTATACACAGTGACATATTTTCTCATATCTACTGCCAAAAAAAAAATATCACTTTTGGGAATTAAAAGAGAGAGCAGCAAATAGAAACAGCTATGTCATCAGTAATTGCAAACATGTTTTCAGCTCCAGCTTCTGATAACCATCCAAAGGCGTTCTTTTAATTGGTAAAATTGACAACTGTCCAAAAATAGAGGAGTCCTTAAGGGCCATGTTCACTCTTAACAAGTCAGATAACGAAATCAGAGTACCTAGAAAGTTCTGCAATGAAATGGGAATTAGAAAATAAGCAGTACAACCAAAAAATAAACAGTGCTGCTTCTAAAGGGGCTTTTTAGATATTACAAGACTCCATTAACTTTGTCTCATGGGGTCTGATCAAGTCGTCCATTAGAGATGGACAACAGATTGACTCACTATATTTAAAATATAACCACCTCTCTCAGGAACACTAAGAGGATTGCTTAAGACAAGTCTTCTTAACGCTGGCACTCTCTAGCATGTGATAAAACAAGCTGATGAAATCCAAAACAACTTTAGAGCTGACAGAGAACTTGGTTTCGGAGCTTTGCAACTAGAAGACGCTTTTGTAAGGCATTATTCTTAGATGCAGGTGAGATCTCAGCCCAAGATGCTCCTCTTGGTAGTGGGAGAAGCTGATGATCTCCCACATCACTCACAGGCAAAGTGGCTCATGTGAACCAGGTCTATAAAACCATCCAAAGGCAGGCAGAGGGAGACTCTGCCAGGTCTCCTCTGCAGCCAAAAAGACATTTCATCAGCATGATCATGTTTGAACATTAATCCTTACTTAACAAGGATTACTGCTTGATAACATCACAGGCAAGCAGGAAAGTGAGGTCCCTACTCTGAAGTTTCTTATCTAAAGAAATTTTGTCTCTCAAGCATCACACTTTACCCTTCATTTAACAACGAAGCCAGAAGCCCACAGACTCTGCTCCTCATCGACTGAACAGGAATTAGGACACTGAAATCATCTAATATTGGGTGTCTAGGGAATTCAGAATACCAAAATATCTGCAGGTCCTAGATGGCATACAAGTAATGAAAAAACACTTCAGTGATAACAGCCCTAGGGCTGGTCATTTCCAGCTGGAACTGACCAGGAGAGCTCTCACCAAGACAAATGTCTTTTTATTCACCTGGCTGAACAAACATGTACTAAAAGCCTGTATGAACTACAGTTCTCTGTCCTCTCCCCACACAGGTTTATTCCATATACACCATATCAATATTTTGCCATTTGCTACTAAAGGTTGTGGGAGAAGTAAGTTGCAAGTTCCCTTGAAATCAGCATTTCTCCCTATGATTAGCTGTCTCCTGTCTACTTGCAGAGTTAAAGTGACCAAAAATACTTTATTCAAAGAATAATTAATAAAACTTGTTGGGGTCCAAGAGTTGTCACAGACATATCTTTTGTACACCATAAACTATGTGTAAATATGTATTTGGACAGTTGTTGAAAATGTTTCATTTTTCCCAAACATCACAGCCCTTTTCAAACAACATAGCTTGATGGCATAATACACATTTAAAGATGTTTTAATAGTCTGTTTTATTTATAGTTGTTTACTCAATAGAGTGCATCAAGCCTTCAAAGCCTCTATGAGCTATGTGTGGACTAAGTAAGCATCCACCCATTGTTTTAAAATCATGTCATTTGCAGTTGATTGATTGATCTGTAGAACACACTGCAGACAGACATTGCACTTTAGAAAAAAACAAGACCTGACTATTACCTGAGGAGAATTACCATGATACTTCTACATCCACAGGGGACAATTCTGCTTCCAGGATCCAGTGTGAATCCAAAGCATGCCCATTAACCAGGTAGCAGGACAATTCAACTCTTTCTGAAACACATGGGAAGTTACAGATGAGGCAGAGCCCACAGTTAATAAGATTTCCACTATTATTTTAATGTAGGAACAAACATTTAGCAATGTTTCTTTGTTTCTCTCTAGTTCAGCTGGCCTCTTTCATGTAAAACTTAGACTGAAATTCCTTTTTCAAGTTTTAAAACATGCTCAATTCAAACATGGGAATACAAGTTGATAAAGAAAGGATCCAACAAGTAGCACACCACAGGATCTTCAAGCCTGAATTGTTGTGTTTCCCACTGAGTGGGTCAGTCACAAAAATCTGGCTCCTATTTCAGTGCTGTCACTACCCTGCTGATAGTATGCTGGTCATCACTGAGCAGTACAACTCAGTTTTCTCCTCCTGAAAAGTCCTTTGTAATTTGTTTTGAGATAGAAAGGTGTAAAGAGTTCTCTAACAACTAAAAATGGTTGGTGATTGATTTTGGTGTTGGCACTGTTGTCAAGCAAAGTTTCTTTAAATGTTCAAGCTACTCCTCTGCCCTGTGCAGAAACTACTCCAATATTATCCCAGATGCTATTGCATCACCAACAAAACTGGAAAATATTCAGAGCACTTAAGAGATTTGCAGAGACAGACTTAAGAGCGTACAATGCATCAAACAATTTACCACAGGCCTATCTATATATCACAGATATCAAATTCAATTTTAAATGCAAAAGGGGAAAAATTGAGAGATATGAAATTCATATACTGTAATTAAATGGAAAACACATGCAAACTGTAGCAAAAAAATAATAGAAACATGAATAGTGTATGTTGCATCTGTCTGTTATTACAGTAGGAGTGGCAATGATTAGTAGAAATAGGGTTGCAAAATTATTTCTTATATAATATCACTTCCTGTGCCCACGGGGTAAATGTGATAAAGACATCTCAGCCCTAGGCGAGGGCAAAGGCAGAAAGCAGAGATCTTTCTGCTGGGAAAGAAGAGCACTTGGTTGCACAGGAGCCAAAGGAGGTGCCAACTTCTCATCCTTTGAAGGTACCAGCAACCAGTCTTGGAGCTGGCACAGCTCTTGGAGAGAAGGATACACTGCCAGGGACCTGCTGCCTAGATACCCCAGTCAAGGAGAATCTTTTTCAGAGTCACCCTGCACAGGGGTGAAATGCTAAGAATGGTCTAAAATCTCCAAAATGTTGATTTTATGGACAGTATCATGTAAATTTAATGGTGCATAAATGTGGATTTTTACACATTCCCTCAGATGGGGAATTTGCAATTGTGCACACACACGGATGGCCTCACTCCCAGGAAGAATACTGCCATGCTCAGCATTATTCATGAACCTTGGGCCATCCCTTTCACATATGAAATGTAAACCAGCTCCATTAAAGCACAGACATGGGGGTCTCTCAGGGTCCTGCTCCACTCAGCACTGAAGAGGCAGCAGCCAGGCATTGGTGTGATGGTGATGGACTGTGCTTTTCTCTAAGAGTCTAACCCTGAGCTCCTCCAGAAGCAGAACTTTAACACGTTGCCTAAGAACACAAGATAAAGCTCTGGCAAGCTTGAGCTGGCAATCTGGGTGGAGGATCTCCCCCCTCCACCCAAGCCTGACTCACTGCAGCTCCCTGCAGCTGAAATAGGAAGGGGCAAGATCTTTGATGGTGGTTGAAGCAAGCAATCAGTTTGGCTGCCTTTTGGAAGTGCTGAAATAGGTGACCCCAGTGGGAACATGGGAGGTTTGCAGCACTCAAGCCCCACATTATTTCTTCTGTCCACCAGAAACCAAGCTGGGCTGCAGTAGATATGAGTGATGCTCTCTGTGCAGCTGCACTGACTCCCAAAAATGCAAAGGAGAGGAAGCTAAACCGGCTTAAAACATCTCTGTTCCCTCCTGTTTTCAGGAGCCGCATCACCCAGGTACATCACTGCAATGCACACTTGGCCAGCACTTACATTCATGCTGCATTGACAGAATCAACATAAATGCTCCTGGATTCTTCACACACTGTGCTGGGCTTGGAAAAAGTGGAGGGAGGAGGGTATTTTTCTGCAAATAGGATCTTTTATAAGAGACACAGTCACTTTTTGCTATTACAAATACAAGAGCAATAACAATATATACAGGCCTGAGCAGTAATAGAGATTCTGGCAGATATTTTTTCCCTGTCATAAGCACACTGGGCCTAAGGCAAGGTTTTCCTCTATTTAATAAAGAAAATGGAAAGGTAGGGAGAAAAATAAAATTAAAACCCCCCCTGCATTGCCTCTCAAATTACACAAGCTGCTAAATATTTAGGGCATTCTCTCCCACAAACATTTCAAATGGATGAGAAAGAGGTTTATCTTCTTGACAGTTCACATCCTCTTGTGGGCCAGACTCATTCCTCTGGAAGCTCACTGAAGTCAATGATACAGCAGCAGGGATGACAGATGAAGCTCACGATCCACATTTCAGTGGTACCTGTCTACCATTCAGACAAATCAGCTCAGGATTAAGATGCAAGTGAAGACACTAAAGGTTCAGGTTGAGGAGAGAGCTAAAACAGCATAAACTGTCTAAAATCTGCAGCAGACGTGTGTAATTCCCCTCCCAGTCTCTTGGCTACCAATGAAGGGCTTGAACAATGCAAGGGTGACATTATTTTTCAGTACTTGACTAGAGTGACACCTTGACTGTTTGGGGTTTTTTTTCCTGGTTTTAGTGAATTGCCATCACGTGCTCTCATTGCATGACTGGTTATCCTTCTTGTAAAGAACAGAGAAGTGTTTACTGTTGATTACCAATCGGTCAGCCTGCAAACAGCTTGCAAATCATCAGTTTCAAAACAATTCCAACTTCCTTCAAAACACCAGCAAACCTCCATTGCCCTTTTAAACTGGAAATAGGAAACCTGATTGCAATAACAGGCCTCAACCAACCTGAATTTATTACCAATTGAATTAGAAGCTCACTACCAGCCCAAATGAAAATCAGTAAACAGTTATTAGATCAAGTAAAAATGAAAGTGAAGAAGACAAGAAGCAATAGCTGTAATCATCCATCCAAAATTAACTTATCAGCTATCAAGCACATAACTGCTACATTAAAAGCTTTTTCACGTTAGGCCACTTGCTCTTCATAATAATTAAAATACAATGCTTTAATAAAAGAGTTTCATTTATATTCTGGTAGTCAAGCTAGCACTTAACTCGATTCTGGGCTGTTCTCAATTAAGAACTGTTTATGGTCTCCAAAATCTCTTCTTGGATGCTTCTGAGGTTCTACACCAGAAAGAGGAGGGGAAAATTGGCAAATCATAATAGAGATGTGAGATCTGTGCTGGGGAAAAAGAACAACCACCCCAATGGAATCTGGATTCTAAACTCCACCAAAGCCAAGTTGCAATGAAACGTAAAGCTTTGGCCAAATTCCTGAATTCTAGTATCATGATTTTCATTTACAGCGCTTACTTTGCAGCACGTATTGATTTCATGTTAGGCAAACCGCTACTTTTGTGACAAATTTTCCATTTGCAAGGTTTTCCTCTGCCATTTCCCAGCTCCATCCCCCATTCCAAGCTCCCCACGTCCTGCCCTGTGTGAGCTTCATCCCCGAGGCACAGAGCTGCCCTCTGACAACCCCATCACACTGACAGTGAGGATGAGCTTGTCCCAAGCCACCCTGGTGTCCCACCCCCAGATTTTTGGAGGCCACCTGGCTGCCTCACGCTGTGCTGAGGCACAGAGGCACAGCACACACCCTCTGATGTCACCCTCTCTACTGCTGCACAAAAGGGAAGCCATGAGCACATGACAGAGGCAGCCACTGCTCTTCCTCACTTCAAAAGACAATACCTGGCGCTAATAATCCTTCACACTTAGTAAGAGCCAGCTTTATAAACAGTAATTAAAGATGCCTTCTGGTGTACCTGCAAAGGAAACATGATTTTCGTTCTCCACAAGGACCACATTTTCTTTAGTGACTTCTGATTAAAGGAGCCAAACTTAAGCACAAAAGGATTAATTTTCAGGGGAACAAGCAGCTACAGGTCACATTTTATGACCTTTTAACAAGGTCTCTTAACAGGAGCTAAAAATTAAAATCTGAGATTTTCAGCAGAAAGCCTCACAGTTTTTCATTTCAGAAACTTTCTGCATACTGCTAATAAGTAATTTTAAAAGAGGGGCAGGATTCATACAGCAAAAATTGTGAAATCTGCTAAATCAGTTTTACATGTACATACAAAAAAATCCCTTGCTTATTCCACAGACATCACATTGAGTAAACCTGCCAGGGATGAATCAAAGCAGCATTCTGAGATTCGCTATATTGACTGTTCATTGGCTTGCGCCTCTCCTTTCATTTTTAATCTTCAAACTGGCCAAGGCTTTTACCACTCACCATTTCTCAAAAAATTAAGCCCACTCTGAGCACTACCTGGAAGTGAAAACGTGACAGTTACAGCCCAGCCCACTCAGAAAACCCAGTGCAACCTGGGTGAGCCCAGAGACACCAAGTCACTGCTCTGTCTAATTACAAACCCGAGGCAGATTAACCTTTGATGACTAAATTAATCTTCTAAATAAAATGAATATGCATCAGCCTGCAAATTAGGATTAAATGCTTAGCAGAATCTTTATGTGATCAAGCAGGTTTTGTGGTGCAGATGTTAACCATTAACATAAAGCAATAAAATCATTCTTTTTTTCTTATAATAACACCTAACAATTCCAAAGCCACCTTTCATCTGAGAATCTCAAAGGGTTTCATAAACATAATTAATTAACCCTCTCAGCATCTGAGACAGGAGCATAATAATATCCCCATGCAACAGCCAGTTGAAGGAACAGAGGCACGGCAACGTCCTGGATCGCGTGCCTCGGACTGCGCGCAGTGGGGATGTTAAATGCTTTGAAGAGAAAGAAAAGACCAGGTTTGTGCTGTCTCCAGCCCTGCTCTCACCTAGACAGGCAGGGTGGCTTCTCCAGGAGGCTGAACTCCTGCCATGTCCCTCTGCCAGAAATGCCCATGGAGGCTCTGGACAGCCTTTGAGGATGGCATTACCTCCAGCAGGCACTGGGGCACAGGAGATGTGGGCATTGCCTCACCTCCCTTCTGCACCAGGACAGCTTTCCCTGGAAAACCTTCTCTAGATGAAAAAAAAAGTTTCTTCTGGATTTTTTTGGGCACTAAGAACTACCAGTCCCTTGAGGTACTTTTTCCTCACACATGCCACCAATTTAGTCACAAGGAGACTCCAGTGACAGCCTCCACACGTTTTTTTTTGACTGCTGGTGTCCCTGCAATGTGATTTCTATGTCTACATGGAATAAAAAGCCTGCATGGAAAGTTACCACTTGCATCTGCATTCTGACACTGCCATGGAGAGATGTGCCCGTGGTTCTTTCAGGCTCTCACAGAAGCCCAAATGTTTTCAGGGAATGAAGGAAAACTGCTGAGGACTACATTGTGTGCTCATTCTTCCAACAGGATATTCATTTCCATGGGGTTTACAATAAGGAATTCAGAAAATGTCTCCATCACGACTTTTCAGCCTAACTACCCCTGATTTTAATTTCATTATTTTCAAGCCTTACGCATTTCATTATTATCAAACTGTAAAATTAAGTTTTAATTTGATATATTTAAGTCAAAACTAATGTAAGAGTATTGCTGACCTACAGACAGGCATGGGAGAATTCACATTCTTGATAATTCAATTTGTTGGCACATTTTGTTGTCTAATTGTAGCAGCTTCTCCTGGTGTATAAGTTTTCTTTTATATAAACTAATCTGCTCGTGTAAAATGTCTGTTGCTCCAAATGTAATTTTATTTATTGAAGAGGTAACTGAATAAATTCTCAAGGTCAGTTTAAATTTCTTGGCTATTAAAAGGAATTTTGAAGTAAAAATTTACCATTATGTTAGAACACTGACATCACATATATAATTTTGACATATAAGCGACTTCCTCAGTACTGGAAGTTAGACATTGAAAAGCATTTGTTGTTTTCATACAATGACTGCTAAAATCCATGGAAAAATTCCAAGGACTTTAATAAGCTTTGAATTGGGCACATTATTACTATGAATGTAATTCTGGATACCTCCCATAACATCTAGGCCATGTGAGAAACTTAGGAAAAGCAATTAACATTCTTGCATCGACTTTTGTATTTACATTTGAAATTTGCCATTTAAGACTTTAATTCTCCATAAAACTACTTAAATATACATAACTTCAGTGTTATTTAAATGTTTTATGATCTTCATGAAATTATTCTCTAATTAAAATCACTTACTTAACTTAGTATCTTAAATTTACCTACTTTTATTTTATTTGGAAGGAATTGGATTTAACATGCAGGTTTTGTTCATTTTCTTTCTGAGGAAATCTTAATTTGGAAGGCAAATTATGATTATATGGTAGGGAGAAGGATGTCATGAAGGCTGCAGACTTAAACTAGTGGTAATCATTAGCTACCATGTATGACATGATGTATATAATTAAGAAATAAATTTATTACAGAAACTAGGAATTATCAATTAAAAAGTAGTCAGTGTGGTCCCCCAAGGTCTGATATGATTACCTGCCTTATCTGGGCTGTCACTTCCAATGCTGGCTGGAATCTCAAAGACCTCAGAGGGGGCTCTCTGTGTCAAGTTAAATAAGTGAGACAACCTTAGTGGAAAAATGCAATGATATGAGCTGGTGCAAACAGAACTCTTTTAGAAGAGAATAAAGAGATCAGTTTGAACCTGAATATTACTGGCAAGCTGCTCTTCCTTCCTACTGCCCTTCTGAATGGACTGGCAGGACCATTCCCTCTGTGGCTGCACCCCAGTCTGCTTGATGTGCTGAGGAATGCTGGACCTCAGGGGCAATAAAGGACACCCCAGCCCGTTACATTTTTTTCTTACCTATAACCTCTGCAGACTTGGATTTTTTTCTTTGAGTTTCCTCAGGTTCAAGGCCAGAAGAGACAGTTAAATTATCTACTCAGACCTTGTATAGATGCCAGGCCACTAAGCTACACTCACCGGCCTCCTTTTCTCTAAGCTCTTCCTAAGTCATCCCACTGATCCACAAACATGTCTCAGTTATGAGGCAGTGAATCAGTGTAAAAGAATAAACAGCTCCTCCCACCTGCCTTTGTCTCCAAAATCTCAGCTCCAGCAAAATTCTGTTGCTCACCCTGAAACAGAATGAAAAATTTGGCATCCTCTGATGAATTAGATTTTGGTTTTTTGCGCAGTGTCTCACATCTTTATTGCTCTGGGCTCTAGTTTGGACTAAAAATAAAATTAATAGAAAGTGTCACCTCATCATATTTTTTACCTGATTGGTGTAGATGGATCTTAAATACTTTATATCCAGCTATGGAGGCTGAATGCACCTTTTTGAGAATTCAGATACAAACCGAATAAAGTTAAAACACAAGTTGTTCATCCACAGACTCAACATAAAAACCATAAAAACCTAATTTTTAGAAGCACTATAAAACTTCTTCAAATCAATATACATAAAGAAACATAACATACTGTTCACAACTCCAGTACCTGCCTATGCAGTAAAACTTTTGACATTTACCAGAAACAGAGAAAAGGAATATAACAGTCCAAAACTCATGATAGGGTTTTGCAGGATATGATTTGAAGACTGCCTGTTAGTTCCAGAATAAAGACTCCTGGAGACACAAGGAGTCTGACAGACAGTGATTGTCTCCTCTTTTAAAACTGTGCTGACAGCATCAACTGTTGTTCACTTTGGTGTCAGGGAGTGTCAGGAAGAGTGAAACACTTCTTACCTTACCACGTCATGCAAAATTTAGCACCTCTGTCTTTCCCTGGATTCGCCCCACGAGCGTTCCAAACGTACACAACAAAACCACATGAAACTCAGATGATTTCAGATCATGTTACAAAGTCAAAACACAGAACAGATTCACAGAAACATTTGCTAAGGTTCACCAACCTGTTGAGTGAACCTGGGCCCTGTTCCAAGCAAATCTGGATTGATTAATGTTTTCTTTAAATCAACATCACCTGATGTTCTCTGCTACTGATGTGAATCTCAGCTTTTACTTCCCTCTTTGGGATTTTGGACTGGTGTAAGTGCGCAGCTGAAAAGAGCACATGGAATGAACATTCATCTATGCATAACTGAAGAACACGTATCGCTGCTTCTGCAAGGAAATAAAATATTGCAAAACCTTATCCCTCCAGCCTCATCAGTATTTTGCACTATTATGAGCTTTTGGGGGAGGGCTTGGTGTAGGGCTCTTTTCAAACTGTTGATACATTTAAGAACACAGCAGTAAAGGAGCTCCTTCTGCATTTCAACCACGGGACCAAATCGAGATACACTCAGCTGTACAAGGAGTGGAACCTCTCTAATGGATCTCTTGAAATCAATGGAACTACTTATGGAGTAATATACCATTACCCATCGTGAGTGAGAGCTACTGTAAATAAGCTTTGGAAAGTATATTCCAGCTACAGCTGTGCTTGGTGGTTTGTAATATTCCAGCACTCGCTAAATATAAATAAATAAAATAAAGTGGGAGACAGTGATACTCTGATTTCTGCTCTGACTGTACATTTGTTGGGAGTGTCCAAGCAATCAGAACACTCCATAAATACCTTGCCATGCCTGTGGGATTCCATGCTAACTTATAATCCATCACTGAAGCAGGCAGCAGCTCTTGAAGACATGCTAAAGCACTTCTAGGTTGAATGTAATTCATTGTTACACTCTCTGGTTGAGTGCTTATTTCCTCTTTCAGGAAGAAGTGGCTACACATGGAGCAGTTGTATGCTGGAAATTTCACTTAAAATTTGCACCACATTAAGTAATTATTGAGCAAAAGCTCTGTATTTTATCACTTGATTTATCTTCTTTCTATACAAATTCTTTGTCAGCAACCTGTACATTCAGGAATTCTACTTTGAACATAGCAAGTCTACACCTATATCTTTATCTGAAAACTGACAAGTTTTCAGGATTGAGACAGGTAAAACTATTCAGATAGACAAGAAGAACCTGTCCTACCCTGTTCTCACTAGACATACATAAATAAGTATTTTGTGTATCTAAAAGATACCTGTTCATAGTTGTGCTATCTATTTTTTTTCATTTCTAACTCCTAATTTCAGAGAAACAAAAAAACTGAGGAAAATAATAAAGAACTGCCAAAGCTTCTGTTGGAATAGAAGAGGAACAGAAATATCGTAAGACAGACTGTTCCCTCAATTTCTTCTGGCCAATTTGTAGTCCCAGTGGATTTGCAGAAACTTTGAACAAGCAGAGAAGCCTGGCAGTGCTGACATGAGCTGAACCCTCTCTCCTTGTGAAATTCAACCACTGCAACTTCATAGGCAGCTTTGGCAAAACACAGACAAGATCAACCCGAACGAAAAAGAGATTTAAAACTGACTGGATTCTTAGGGAGAAATTTTGTCAGCAACTGAAAAAGGCCCTGGCATTTCATCAGGGAACTTCCCAACAGCTTTATTCCTCACTGATACATTTGTGCTGCTGGGTCCATCCCCAGTGTCCTGGGTTCCTGCCTTTCCTTTTGCTGCTGACTTAGACGTCGGTGTCCACTAAGGATCTAAGAAAAGGAATCTTTAATGTTCAGGCTGTAAATATGCCACAGAGTCCCAAGAGCCTAACATATGTCAAAGGCATGAAATGATGGCCATGAAAGGGAGTCCTACATCTGTGTTTGCTTAGCTGAAGAACTGCAGGGCTGACCTGTGGACTGATGTGGCTGTTTAATATGGTCTCTGCAAACCGTTCAATAACATCAGAACTGCTGGTTAATCCTCTTACCAGTACCATTGACATTATTTCATGTTCTACTAATTCCAAGCCATCTGTAGAAATAGTTGCCTCTCTGGCAAGACAATAGACAGTGGCTGAATTTTTTAAAAGGCTGCAGCTCTAATAACCGTCCGGGTATAATTTCAGAGCAAGATTATTATTTTTTTTATGGGAGCATTTTTGCATAATGTTATAGCGTGAGTCTCACCTCATTTTACTTGTGCAAGTCAGGAGTAAAGGTAATTAAAATGCATGGGAAGGACTGAACTATGAAAGAGAATATTCTGAAACTAATATCCAAGTATGTTTTGAGATCGTATCTCCAAAGGTGTTCACAAGCAAAAACCTCAATTATTTAGAAGAATAAAAATTATATTTCAAATGGACAAAATAGCAAAGGTGGGATTTGAAAAACTTCAGAGGTATCTGTATTTCTATTTTGCAACTTAAGCAGTTTCTGCAATGTTTTCCTTTTCATTTGAATTTCCCATGTAGAGTTTGTGACAATCATAAAAACTGACACAATCAGCTTTTTCACATGGTGATTCCCAACTCAGTGTTGAACATTAAAAAAAACCCACTCAAAATTACCCAAAAATGAATGAAGAAAATGCCTGGTCAATAAAAACAATCTCTCTTAATGATTTTCCCATGTATTTCCAAAGAGTCCAAAAGAGTGCTAGACCATGGAGGAGAACAATGCAAAGAAGTAAAAACTTTCTGACTTTGGAAGGAACTAATGTTTTTGAAGCTGTCCAATCATTCTTACCTCTCTTTGCAACCTTTAGGGAGTCACAATCCATCCAGGAGAATCAATTATTGAATGTAACAGTAAGAGCCTTGTGTCACCATTCCTATCATGTCACTGTCTTCTGTCAGGGAGCAATGTGGGTCTGAAACCAAAGCAGACACAGAGTGTGAATGAACTGCAAAAAACCAAAGTATTTCAAAATCTGGGAGACTGGTTAACACCACTGTCCTGCTCTGAGCATGGCACACCACAGAAACTGGTGGAGGAAAGAATGTTTCTGTACACAATACACTCAGGCCCCCACTATCACTTAATCCCTCTTCCATCTCTGCCAAATTCCAGCTGCAGCCCATACTCGCCTCCAAAGGAGCAGAGCTAACAGCAAAGTAACTCATATCTATTGGCTTCTTTGCCAGCATTTCACAACAGATATCATCTGATTAGGTGCTAAGTGGGACTATTTGCACTTTTGCTTATGGCACATATAATTATGTAATTCTGTATAATGCCCAAATGACTGTTTAAGTAGCAGCTGCATAAAACAGAGGCATCGGTTGGACAGCACAGAAAATACAAATTAAAATAAAACCAGCACAGGAAAAAACTACACAGATAACACGTACATATATACGTATTTATACACATTCAGGACTATCAAACATGGAACAAGATCATGTCAATGAAACCACTGACAAAACTCTGCCTCTTGCTCCTTGAAAGTTTTGCCAGTGATGTCCAGTGACATGTAACTTACTTTTCCTAACTTTCAGATGACACGTGTCCTAATTTCATTTCACAAAGACAGAACTTCCACAAGCTTTGATTAGAGGAGTCACAAAGTATCAAGGTCAGTTTGAAGTGCTGTTATATTTTAAAATACATCCTTCTAAGCATATGGGTAAGATGGTTGCAGTGGTAGGAGTCTGCCACAGAGGTGCTCCACAGAGGTCAAAAGGAGATCACTATTTGTTTAATTTAAATAAATCAATTTGTTAAACAAGGAGCTTCTGAGATTATACGGTTGGAGGGTGGAGAGCAAAGAAAGATAATTATTTTTGTTTGCATAAATCTTTTTCTTATTACTTGGGGATCAGGGTGGTATTGTTTGGGTTGGAGAAAGGAGGGCAAAAGAAGATAACTGTATCAATTTGCTGATTGGGGTTACATGGGATTTTGCTGCTGGGGCTGGAGAAAGGAAAGAAGATCATTATTTTTATTTAAATAAATCAATTTGTTGTGATCAGGGATCACATGAGGTTGTGCCATTTGCAAGGAAGGCATAGGAAATTCTCCTTTATGGATAACTGGTTGCAGAACAAATGTTCAGGCACTATTCTATCAAATGGGAAAAAAAAAATCTAAAACAAACCCTTAAAGACCACAGAACTGGATTTCTATTTTATTCTTTTGAAAGGCCTTGACTTTGTCATCTTGTGTTGGTCTCTAATTTAACACATTAACTGTTAAACTTTTAAGGCACTGAATCAGGAATATATACGTGTATGTGTGTGGACATGTATATAAACCATGTATATAAAAATCAGAAAGAGAGAAAGAGAATGAAAGAGATTAAAAAGAATAAATTACAGCTACCAGGGCCTGATCCTGCAGAAGTCCTTGTACTTTGAGGCAAAGCTGATGCAACTACTGTACAAACTGTGATTGCCTTCCCAGGACATAGGACCAGCTCTCCAGTGGGGAACATTCATTGAAATCAATGGACATTCTGTGCACACACACTTTAAGGGCCTGATATTTGTTGCTTCTTTTCTGAAGCAATTAATGAAGCTCTGTGTGTCATTTTAAAGGCCCTTCATGAACTAACTGGAAATCTACAGCACTGAACATCAGTGAACTCATATCCAAAACTAATAGCTTCAGTATCACTGCCAAAAATTGACTAAGCGCTCTTTGTGCCTGCAAATGGGGTTCTGTGGGCAGTATCCTTCTATCTGCCTTCAAGGGATAATCTCCTCTTACAAATAAAACAATTGTTTCATTTGCTCATTGCAATGGTTGAATGAAGCTGCAGAAACGAATCTCACTGGTTTTGAATGTTCTCAAGTCAATCAAGAGCGGATTTGGGGAGTGGGGTGGCTTTCAATTACCACGTGTTGCTGTTTGTAGAGCTAGTTTTAAAAATGTCTTTTCACAGGTTTAGATGTGACTCATGAAAATACTAAGCAAACCATTCCTCTCAGTACACCAAATTAAAATACGGCTTGAATTTAGTGTAAAATTCAAAAATCCATATCTGCATGATCAAGTGCCCCATATATTAACCTTGGAATGAAAAGAAGGAATAATCCAGTTAGCTCTTTAACAAATAAAACAATGTTGGAGTAATTACAGAAAATAGTGAGCTGCAACCATCCCTTGGATACTTTCAGAGCCAGTGGTGTAGTCCAAGGGATCAATTTGTGTTTATAGCAAGAATGATAAATCTAACTAAACATCTTTATTTTTACAGTACGTTAAAGAAGCATTTTTATTTAGTGCAGTCATATATCTCCACATTATTCTGAAGTATGCTTCTTTATTGCTTTTATGTCTCCAGAACTGCCTGAGGAAAGCATCCTTTTCTCCTTGTGTTTCATTGTTGTTACCCTTGTAGAATATAACATGCACAAACTTGATTATGATTAATTGAGGGCTTTGGCAAATTATGTTTTTTATTCCTTTCCATCTAAGTCTTCCATCTGCTCAAGACTTAAAAAAAGAGAGAGAAATTTTACATTTATAAACACACTTAGGGCTTTCTGGATAAATCATCAGAACAACTGGTTCAGCAATAATGGCTACAAGCAAAGTCTTCCTTCAGTCTTACATCATCAACACATTAATGCATCTCCATCCTACAAGAGAGGCGAGAGAGGGTGCTAACTGGTCCAACCTCATTCAATCTTGCTGCAGAGCTGGAATTTCAAACTGAATCCAACCAGTTTAGGACACTGCTCAATGAGATCCTGCCACCAAAGAACCAGTGCAGCAGTGCAGTGCCAGGTCTGTAAACATAAACAGCCGTGTCCTTCGGCACAGCGCAGCCAACATCAAGCTGGTTATTTTTAAGAGGCACTGTTGAAGCTTTCACCCAAGGTGCTGCAGCTGCACAGACCAGCCCATTAAGCCTGGTGTACCACATCAGATAAGGCCCTTCCCTTCAGGGTTTATGATTCAGGTATAAATGCCTGCCATCCCCTGGAAACTGGCAAATGAGGGTGCACTTGGCAGTCGAGGGTTTTCTTAACAGGATGAATGACAGAAGCGAGAAGTCGTGTTTAACCTGTATGACTGTGAGGAGGAAAAGGCAGGGCTTTTTCATTTAAAGACTGCCTTGTTCTCCAGCCTTGCTGGCACACAGCACACAGTGGGGATGAGAAGGCAAAATTATTGAGAAATTTGCTCCTCTGAGACCACAGAGTTGAAATAACAAAAGAACCAAACAATTTTAGCAACCAGAGCGCAGATACAATCAGCCCTTAAAGGGCTGGTCTGGACAGCTGGTGGCATGGGGGCAGGGGCTGTGGATTTATGACAAGGTCAGCACCAGTGGCATTTTTCTTACTCAGCCAATAACATGAATTGAGTTGTTGGCCTTGGCCCAGGTCCCTGTGAGCAACACTGCAAGTGACTGACACCACACCACTCTGGAACCACCACTGAGCAAGAGAGGTAAAATCTGCACACTTGGCACTGGCAGGAACCACAGAGCAGTGGTGTGATCTGCTGCTGACAGTCAGCTGTAAAGGCAGTGACTCCCATGGCAGGTATTAAAATCATCACCTAAGGTGGGTATCATTACTTGCCAAGGTGGCATCTAGTGACCAGCAGGAGAGTTACTGCAGTGTCACTGCACACAAGTGGTCAGAGTGGAGACTGACAAAATATCAAAAGAGAAAGAATCCATGGTTCAACTGAATCAAACCAGATTCAGAGGTAGATACAGAAGCTACACTTCCTCTGCCAGGGTTTGTAGAAGATCCTTGTCAAATATGTACTGACAGCCAGGCTGTGAAACCTCTCAGCAGCTCACTGACATAAAGCTCTCTGGTAGCCTCATAGGAGATCAAGAAACTACTTTGAGTAATAGAGATGGTTTGTATAGAAAAGCCATTTCTATATGTGGGAACAGCAATATGGATAAGAGTCCCCCATGGCAGAGTGAACAAAGTACAGAGAAATGGTACTGATGAATGCCACGTGGTTGGTAATCCAGGCACTACCCATGTACCAGGACAAAGCAGTCCCTTCTTAGCCAGCAAAGGAGGGGTGTTCTATTAATCAAATCCAAAATAGTTTTATTCCCAGTTGAACCTCCCTTCACGCTGGTCAAGTGACTTCAGCATTCCACTTTTGAGGCTTACAAAAAGGAGAGGCTGCATTTACCCACACCACTGCACAGGCTCTCAGCAAGAATGATTCACTGGAGTAAACTCTTCCAGTGATATGTATCACCCTTCCCTGCTGCAATGGCATGGTTTGGATAGAAGTGAGGGATGTCTGATGACTTCACCCCTCCAAGAAGCAATCACTGCACTTCCAGACCCAAGGGGATCACCAAACAGAAATGGGATCAGTAATCTGGTGACAAAGCTACTGGAATCTCTGGTCAGAACCCCCTGGAACAGCTGTCCCAGCTCGCTCTGGGGGCTGCTACCACTGCTGCAGTCCCCTCCCCTCCCTCTGCTCACACACCGAGTACACACAAGGGCACAAAGTCAATTCAGTCTTCTGTGGAAAGCCCTGCATGAAGCCTCTTTAATTTGGCTTTGTGCAAGGGTGTGAATCCCACCCTGATGCTTTCTGGGTGCTCAGGGAAGCATTAGAATGGCAGCACAGCAGAAATGGAATAGCATTCTCATTCTTTGGCAGCAAATAATTTATTTCATGTCCACCACCTTTTTGGTTTTTTCCCTGCTGCCTGTGTTTGTGATTGTAAGTGAAATTAATTTCTGAAGAGTTTAGCTAATAATTATTGGTGAGAAGATACTGTCAATCTCTCAAGATAAATAAGAATGGGTTCTGGCTTACACCAACTGCATGTCACATGCCTGTTCTATTTTTCTAATTTAATAAATATTAACCTTTCTGCCTTTTAGGGGCATTGTACAAGATTTTTTTTATCTTCTGATGTGACAGTGTAAATGGCCAGTACATGCCAAAACTACTCCTATTATATAAAGAGGCAAATTTTCCTTATTTCATTTCAAGACAAGACATTGTTCAAATTAAAATTAAAATGCACAGAGATTATATCTTCTTTTACATGAACTTATGCAAATGCTATTTAGGGTGTGCCTCTTTTTCTAACCACAAATTCTTCTAACATCAGATAAAAGAGATTTATCGTCATATTCCCATTTTATCTTCTAACTTTTGCCTAGTGGGAAAGCATAAAGCAGACAGGTGACCCCCCAAAAAGGCTGTAGGAAAGGATCTTACATCAAGGCACTTGGCAAAAGCTCAGAAGATCTTCTGGAAGTTGCCAACCTTGCCAAAGACTTTCCTCACTGCCTTGAGCTGACTGCTTTCCTTCCTTGAGCCTCAGTTTCCTGACTGTAAAGCAGGCACAGGAAGGTGTAACAGTTCTTCCCCCCTTTTCTTCTATTTTATTCCTATTGCAAGCCCTTCCAGGGAAGTCTGATTATGCACTTAGTACATGGGGTCTCAAACCCAGCTGGAGCCTTCAGGCATTCCTGTAGTATAAATAACAATAATGATGATGGAGCATTAAAATAGACACAACTTGTTCTTTGTTCACTACAATGTGAATCAAACTGTGGCTGGACTCATCTCTAACACCACCAGCCAGTTTATTTATGAGAGGATTTATCAGAAGTGGTTTGGTTTAATTTCCTCTAATTCACACTGCATGAAAAATGGCAGTTGTCCGATTTTAATCTAAGACCTGATGATAGGGCTTCCCAGAAATAACAAAAATACCACAATGGAGGTATCCAAACAGTAACTGGAGGAGTGCAGTGCAGGCTGATCACGCCTGCTGCCTCACCCCTCCACGCCATCCCCTCCCTGCTTCGAATTTTCCAAAGGAACCTGTAAAGTCAGGATCACTGAAGCAATACAGGAATTCTTAGCAGTATGAAAAATAATTGTGGGGCTTCAACTGCCTGCTTTGGAATCTTGATTCACAGAAAGAGTTAATCTTTTGTTCTTAGGCTTTTTTTATTTTTAACCAAGTGGACATGTTTAAGATGTCTTTCCTAAGGTGGAAGGAGGAGGGAGAGGTTGTGAAAAAAACCCACTGTCATTTGCAAATGGAACAAATGCCTGAAGTTAAATATGAGTGTGCATCAACAAGCTCACAAATTATTGTGGGGTGAAAAAGAATAATTAAAAAAAAAAGTGGAATTCCTTTCCAAACAAATCAGAGAAAGATTCAAAAGCGGGGACCAATCAATACCACCCTGTGATCAACAGGAAACGCTAAGAATAACTGTATATCATGTGTGGCTTCAAATTTACAACCAGGACATATAATCTCATTGTAAGGAGAGAGTCAAGTTCAAGAACTTAGCCTCTACAGTAAAGCTCTCATTTTAACTAAAGAAGCTGAGGTCGACGGCCTCTCAAATGAAACAGATAAGGCGACATAGGGTTCTTGTCAGAAACAAATGTTATGTCTCTCCCTACTGAAAAGCTTAAAGATATTATCAGCAAAAGCCTAGTTGGGCCTGAAATGGGTCCCAGAGAAGTAATATTAACCAGGCTCCTGGCAGATCATTTATTTATCTCAAGCTAAATTCAATAAAGAGAGCCATATATAAGTGAGGGAAAATAATGCAGCTGCTAGTAATTTATCATTGGATGGAAAGTCATTGTTATCCTTATCTCTCCAATGATGTTCTATTTCCAACTGGTAATGAATTATGGGGCTTGCCACATCTTTACTATGTGACAGGTCAACACTACCTCATGGGTACTGTACTGTATTTATGCAATCAATAGAGAGTTTGCTGAGAAAATATTGGCAAACTTTTTGCAAGAGTGACCTGGGGCCACATGGCCTTAGGATCAGTGGTGGTGGTCAGTGGATGGAGCAGCATTTCTCTGCTCCTTTAAAACAAAGATGCCTTTGAATGCTTTAAAGGTATTTTTCACTTTATAGAAAGCCAAGCATGTGAAGTGAACCACTGGATTGTTAATTAGAAAGCATTCTGCTCATTTAAGCTGGCTCAGCCACCAAAGGGATCTTTCCTGTTCCTTTGTTGCACTTATTAGAGGGATTTATTAAATCAAACTTCAGCACAGACTTACCCAAAATTACTTGTGCCTGTGGTGTCTGGGGCACAGTAGAGGCACAAAGAGCAGGGGCTGGGCCAGGCTGCTGCTGAGATGTGAGGCCAGGCTAACAAGCAGCACTGGGTGCCCCACAGAGCACCCAAATTCCACACTGAGTGCAAAGGTGGAAGCCATGCATCCCAAGTGCACTTTTGCTTTGCCCAAGTCAGCTGTGAGGGACCCCCCAGCACCACCCCTGCAAGAGAGGCAGTGAAAAACTGTGTTATGTGAAGGATGGCTCCAGGAGGAAGAGCCCTGCCACAGGGACACCTGGCTAGGGAAAGTTTTCTGCAGCAGTCCCTTCTCTGGCACTGCTCTCCCATCCCTGAATCAATTATGTCCATGTTTTCTCTCTCCTCTACTTCTTCCCATTGGGGTCAGTTTCCATTATTCATGAGAAAAGCTCATGTGGATTTAGAAGTTTGTGTTTATACTAAAAAAGCAGAAATACACTCATTAACTTTTATACGTATTGAGAGGGGGCTGTATTTCACAAACGGCTAAAACATTACGATTTTCAAAAACATCTCTTGAAGAAGAACAAGGAAAATTTCCAAATACATTAAAATTACACAGAAAAATAAGGAAATATTTTAGAGTAAGCAGTCTTCTCTCACTAATAATTACCAGATAATAAAAAAAACCTACACAACTACAATTTGGCCCAGACCACATTTGTAGATTAGGCCACTTGATCTTCATGCCATTTAGCACTAACTCCTCTGGAGCCTTCTGCCTTCTTCTCCATTGAGACTACCCATTAGTGGTCATGGATTGTTTCAAGAAATGAGCAATCCAGAAAATCCCATATTGATTTTTTTTTAGTTTGGAGAGGTAGAAGAATACGCATCCTTTAAGGCAGAGTAGGAATATACTTTGAAAAAAGAGAAGGAAATTACAATTTTGCTGAAGAGAAGCAGCAGCCATGCCAATGGTAAAAGTTACTAATTGTAGTAACACATGGATTTTTAGCCAGGCAAAGGCATGTCCAGATGAGTTGGATCATCAATGCTGAACCCACAGACTTTTCTGGAAGTGCACAATAGGACAGGACTGTGACATCCAAATGAGGCAAGAAGAGGAAAACTAAAGCTGTCTTTTCCCATTATTGTGGGAAAGGGAAGTTTGGAAATGCTGGCCAGCTCCAGCTCACTTACATAACATATTAGGTGAGCTAAATGATACAAGTAAGGTGGCCAAGATTAACTCAGGTGAAAAACAAAGGCAGAGAGCTCCATCCATTGTTAAACAAGGAGCGTGTTTCCTGCTCACAGAGACATGCTGTGCCTTCTGGCATGCAGGCATGTGTTAAAATGTCCCTTTGGCTCTGCATGTTTGGGAAAGTCTTAGTAATGGAAAAACAAGGACGGTTGTAGGTGAAGGCTGAAGTCCTTTGGCAGAGCAGCGTGTGCAAGAGCTTGACCAGAGCCTGCTGGATTGCACTTGGGCTGAGCCTGTGATAGCAACCTGTCAATTCCCTGAGCATTCACACTCATTCACAAAGATTCAGAGAGGCAGTGAGAGCATTACCATATCCTGGAGTAAATAATCTCATTTTCCCATGTACTGACTGAGATATAAATTCCATATGGTTCGGCTGTACCAGAAGGGTTCTGCCCAGACTACATCAACATAAGAAAGCTCCGGTATTTTCATAATCAGTTAACTCAAGGGGTCATCCAGCTGATGCCAGGAAGGCCTCCCCTTTCTTTTAATAGCTGAGAAAGTATAATGGATTTTTACAATTTAAACAAGTCATGTAAATAGGGAAAAAAAAAAACAACTAGGTGTCATATAAAACAAGATAATCCAGAGAAGAACACTCCTTGAAATCACCTATTGATTCTCAGCCTGTCATAACCAGCAAGGAGTCTGCTACTTGTTAGACAGATACTCTTTCTCATGTAGTTTCAAACACACTCAAAATTGTGTATAGCTTCTAGCTCCCAGGCCTTCACAAATCACTAAATTCACTTTTTAATTTCCATTGTTTGGAGGCCTATCCCAATATTTTTTTTATAAAAGAGAAAGAAAATCAAAACAACAAAACCCTAAAACATTGACTTAAAACTTACTTAGGTTTACAGAGGTAGAGTCTGGTAAAAATGATGTATGTGTTTAATAATATGTTCCCTGGTTAATAAAAAACTAGATTATTTTTGGACTACAGAATTTAAATGGAAGAAAGTTTAGCCATTAGGAACCTGTTTACTATTACCAAGAGAATACCCAGTTGGCAGGTCAATAGCTATCATCAGAAATAAAAAACCACAGCAGCCACCTGTGCTTAAGGCTTGTGCCTGTAAGGAAAAAAAAGAAATGAAAGGGCAAAACTTGAGAAGCAAAGCTAGAGCATGCTGGGTTCTCTTCAGTTTAAAATTTTAAAAAGAGAGGACATTGTTCTGAGCCTACTGAGTTAAGATTTAGACGATATAGTAGCCACCCCTTCCAGACTGTTTAAGATAAAATGGGCAGCAAATACCTGCATGAAACTTCTTCTCTAGAAAACCAATCTGAAGTGTGTGAAATATCTTGGGTTCCTCACAGCATAAAGATTTGCTCTGAAAGGAAGTGTGCACACAGGGATGTTTCCCCTTTCCTCTGTGGATAGTCCCACCACTGAGCCAGCTGGAGAGAGGCCACTTAGAGTTGAAAAGGCCAATAGACACCTGTGTCAGACGCATCCTTCCTCTGGCAGATGGAAATAATTGGAGCCTTGAGGAAGTTCTCACTGCCTGTGGTGTGAGTGGGTCAGAGGGAGTCGCACCTGCAGAGCTGCAGCTTGTACAGCACAGACACATTCCCAGCAGAGCCACTGCCAATAATGGCACTTCTGCTGTGGGACACGAGGATATCTGCTGTGAACGTTGGGCAAGGCAATGAAATCTCCTTCCTACATAACCTGGGACGTACAGCAATCCTGAGATTAAATGCAGAGAAGAAGGGTTTTTCCCCTCTGATTTCTTGTTTCCACATGAGGAGAGCTGTTCTTGTTCTCACCACTCAGCTGTGGTTAATGTTTCACTGTCCTAGAGACTTTCACTGTGGACTTATGTATATATGTACTATATTGATATTTACATATAATGAAAAACTACCTAGCATCATGTGGTGATTCAGATATTTTCTCATGTAAGTATAGAGAACCTTATTAGTAAATGAAAACATTTTAAAAACAAGGACCCTATGTAACATATAAAATGTTCCTCATTAAAAAACCAGAAACATTATAGTCCACATATCAGTGAAACCTTGAAAGACTGGATATTTAGGTGATTGATAAACCTGTAGAAGATGCAACCTTCAACTTATTGACAATGAAACACTCCAATTCAGTTTAAGTTTGGATAGTCAAAGATGTTCCACTTTTCAGTATGAAAGTAATTTTTGTGTAGTAAAATCTGGACCAAAAAGGAGGCAGTAGCAAGCCCTGCAGAACACCTTTGTGTTCCTAACCACCTCCTGTTTTTTTAAGGTTTGTTAAGGTTTCTTAAGGTCAAACAGCACCCAGTTTTATAGCCAGTTCTACACAAGTTACCCCATTTACAAGTTCCCAATAGTTTAATGGCTCTTACAGATATTAATGCCTAATCAACTGTGGATGCAATTATTCTTCTCATCCACAAGCAAAGTCTTAAATAAACAGGCAACTCTTTATTAACTTGGCCTTCAGCTGATAACATTTTCTTCCCTGTGCTTGTTAGCAGAAACTTCCTTTCTGAACTTTGATAAGACATTTGCAAAGTATGAAAGAAAAAAACTGAAAACCACAACCAAACAAATCCCCACACACAACAACAAAACAAAAAAAAGACAACCAAGAAAATGATTGCTCCTATGAACAATGCTTATTTCATTATCACAGTACCTTAACCTGGACTTGTCCAATGTTACATAACTTTTTGATACCCTGCCCTGTGTTTGTCCTTCTCTCTCATAGTAGAGTTCTCATGGCTCAGAGCCAGAACGCTCCTCAAGGAACCTTCAGCACTCCCTGATGCCGAAGGAAACGCTCCTGCCATGGCCCAACTTAACAAGGAAGGCAAAAGGTGGTGTTGCCTGCAGCTGCTCCTTGCCAAAACACTTGCCAAGAGGCCAGCAAAGGTTGAGGTCACCTCCGTGCAGCTCGTGCCAGGTGCTCCCATACTGAGCAAACAAACTCAGAGTGAGGCATGAAATCTGAATATTGGGACCCCATTTACCAACACAGAAGGGAATGCAGTGAATTCAGCAAACTTCCAGGACAAGCTGGACTGGAACACAAGGCTACAGGTCCAATGAGGCAGAGTTTGACTGCACAACCAGCACAGATCCAGACACTTTTCCAGCACATGCAACTCTCATTTTTTCTTTTCTCTTAGTTCTCTGTTGGCATCCTGAACAGCATCTTTTTTCTTTTTCCAAACTCTCTATCTCCCAGTATCAAGCCTCCAAGAACAAAAATAAACACTTCAACAGCCATAAAAATGATGGCGTTTAAAACATATAGGGAAGCTCACTACAAATATTTTAAAGAAAAAGCTTCAGCTCTCTGGGAGTCTTTTTTTAATGTGTATTTCTGTGAAATCTGAAACCACTTGTGTACAGATTTGCAAAAAGTAAATCTCAACAAGTAAAATTCAATTTTTAGTCTCATGTGAGGCTTAGGTTGTGAAGGGAGTCGCCTTTATATTTTGCTTCCTTTTCTTGTACAGCCTAAATTCTGTGACTCGGACAATTGATCCACAAAAACAAGCCAGGGTAGGTAGTAAACGATCCAGGACAAACTCCCTATCACTTGAGTTTTTAAATCAAGATTGAATGCCTTTCTAAACTATGTGCTCAAGCTCTACCACAAGCTCCATGCAGCAATCACTAAGCAAAACCCTTTGGCTTATGAGACTCAGCCAAGATGATTATAATGGTTCCTGCTGGCCTTAAAAATCAGGTGAAATAGAAACTGTGGTTGAAATTCATCCACATGCAAAGCCCTGTGATAAAACTTTGAACAGAATTTCAGCTAAAGTGTTTAGAATGTCTCAGGCAACCCTGCATCCAGAGAGATTTTTAGGGAACACCCCCCAAACAACACATGGAGAAGAACAACTGTGTCAAGACTTACTAAGGTTTTGTTTTGCAGAGTGTGAGAGGAAATAAAAAGCATTGCCTTCTGCCCCAGGGTTACTGCTGGAAGAGAAAGACCAGCTGGGACCTCTTGTGGAATGCAAAGGAAGCTTAACATTTATCTGTTTCTGCTCTCACTGGAATTTTTGGAGGAGCTCTTAATGTGCACATCTCCAAGAAAAAATAAACCTCTAAGGAAGCTCTTTTGACCTAGTAGCAAGTTTCAGAAGAGCTGGTGGCTTTGCTATGTATCCTGAAGCTCATAAAACAGCCAGTCCCTAATGCCTGATGCTGAGGAGCCAGGGGAGGAGGACTGGCAGTGCTGCACATGAGAAACCCTGGTCTGTGACCTCTGTCACTTCTCCGTTTCAATAACTCCCATTGTAGAATAAAATTCACCAAGGGAAGAACTGACTCCACAGCTCACTAACATAAATCATATGTTGAAGGGCAAAGCACAGAAAATTGCCTTGAGATTTGGAGCAGTTTGGGAAACACATGACTCCAGCACACTGCATTTGGCCAAGGCCTCTTGCTCCCTCCTGAAATGGGCAGGTGCCCACTGGGCTCCTGCATGAGAACACAGCCTGGGTCAGTGGGCAGAGACTGGCCCCAAACACATTCACACAAACTGTACATGGGTATTAGTAAACACACTGATTCCACCATAAAGGGATTATATGACTCTTCCCCAACGTCTGGATGGCACATTGTTACCGAACAAAGGAAATTATGCAAATAAATAGCCCCAGAGGCAGAGTAACCATGATCCACTCCTACTTGTGAATACTGGGCAAACACCTAATAACCAAAATTAATTACCTGCCTCTGCTCGTTTTGTCAAATGATCAAAGTAATACATCCAGTGGTTGCACAGGAATGTGACTATTTGTACAAAATTACATTTATGCAGAAAAGGAGCAGGGCCAGACCCTGCAGTATTTGTCATTGGTCACGTGTAAGTCACCTTATTGAGGGAACTGTTCATTTCCTTGCACCAGCACTGCAGGACACAGATGAACTTCTGCAATATTAAGGTGATGAGGTTCTGCAGCAGAGCAAGGGTAGAATCAATTCTTCTCAGAGTTCACCTTGTCCTTATCAGCCCACCTGGCAGACATGAAATATTTATGAAATCAATTTCAGAATGACCAGACAAGATGCTGGAAGCACCACAGTCAGTTCAGCAGTTGGCTCTTCCAGGAACACTTTGGGAATGGGGACAGAAGCATGTAAATTCCTTTCCCACAGGACCCCTGCAGGGCATACAGTAACTCTCCATTCAGGAGATGCTCCTGAGCACACAGCCTCACACACTCCACCAACTGAACACCCCCGGCCCCTTTCAGCAATAGCAAAGCCCCATTCTATAACCTTAAACTTACCTTCCTCATCTCCTCAGCATTGTGCAGTATTTTGGATTAGCACTGAATCAAGCTGAGGTCTTTCAAAACCATTTTTTCTGGCACAGTGCAACCAGAACTGTGGATGTTGCTCTTGAGTCTGGCTGTCTGCAATGAGAACTGTATTACCAATCCATAGGGAGTGGAAAACACAGAGCAAGGATGCTAACAGGGCCTGGTTCCTGGGCCACTGAAGCCCTAAGGCAGCTTTCTCCTGTCTACAGCAGGCTTTGAAGGCAGGCTGGTAAAATTCGATCTAGGCAATCCAGTCCATATTTGCTCCCAATAAGGCAGAAAAAGTTTCACAGATCTTAGGAAATCCAGCCCATGGTTTCAGTCTCCTTATGAAAGCTTTGGATATGCCCTCCTGGCAAAGAAAATGGAAAACTTTGCAATGAACATATGGGATTCCATTGGCTGAGAATTTTGATAAAAGCATGTACAGAAGGAACCCGGTGTCAGTGCAGACCCTGTAAAACACATACATAAATATTTATGTCGTTTCCCTTTCTTTCAGGAATTGTTTGTTGTTCTAGTTGATCACAGTACTTCTCCAGCTTCCAATATTTTTGGATAATGTTCTTGCCTTCATTTGTAATCACTCTACTTGGTGTGGAAGATGGATTTTGCAAATTTTGTGCTCTTACATACCTTAGCATGGAAAGGATTAGATGGGTTTTTCTTTTTCTGTTTAGTCATTATTTAACTGCTTGTGAGCTTCAGGGATTTCTATCCCAGTAGGTCTAATTCCAGGATTATAGGTATCTAAATATCCAGTAAATCATTTAGTAGCATATAGGTTTAAGGCAACTCCAAATAACCCCTCCAGTTAGTTCTCCAGCTAAAAACTGAAGTTAGCCAGAAGCACTAGATTTGAGTAAGAGTTATTAAGTAATGCAGAATCACTAATTTAGAGTCTGATTCAACTTGCTTCAAAGGTACTGATAAAATTTATATCCACTTCAGTGGAACATGGCAAGGTCTTCAAATTTTCTTGCTTTAGACACTTGCCTTCTTCCTAGCCAAACACTAATCAAAGTCTCCTCCTCCTCTGATTTTAAGAACCAGCTCT
Source organism: Fringilla coelebs (assembly GCF_963513975.1). Lineage (NCBI taxonomy): Eukaryota > Metazoa > Chordata > Aves > Passeriformes > Fringillidae > Fringilla > Fringilla coelebs. The sequence goes on along the minus strand of NC_140040.1, from coordinate 5,165,606 downwards.
TATTCCCACAACCATTGCATTTTTATTTAGATAAACACTGTCAGGTTGAGTTGACCCAAAATTCAGATTTATTGAAAATGAAATAAAATGAGCAACAGAAAGCTCTCTGTATTTGTTTTTCTAAGTTCCAGTGAAAGCAGCTTCTTGGTTTGGACTTCAATTTTCCTTGGCATCATCTACAGCCTGAACATTGAAGCACTGTGCTCGTACATGAAAACAAATAGGGGACAAAAGTGAAAGAGAGTTATAGGTTTTCCTTGTTTGGGCTTACTGAAAAGTAAACACATGGTATTACAGATCAGAAGCAAATCTGGTTTCTTGCCATCTATCATTCAGAATAATCGAAAGCAATACTAACAGCAAAGATAAGGAGATCACTGGGTTTAACTGCCTTGTAATTTGCCCATGCTCCCTTAAACAGGGCACAGGGAGCAATGCAGGCTTTGCCCGGGCAGAGGGGTGAGAACAGCCACGGCTGGCGCCAGCTCCCACCGGGCGTGTCTGGGGTTTGTCCTGCTGGGTTCAGGTGAGGCACCAGCAACACTGGAGAGGCACAGGTGTCTTGAGGTCGGGTTTCTGGTTTGCTTTGAGATGTGTGAGGCTGTTAAATCCATCATTTCCTAGCACTGAGTGATTCCCCCCAGCCGGTGTAAAATGGTGGTTTTGTACCTGACCCTCTTCTTGCAGCACCCTGGAGCAGGTGACTGCTGAGGGACACAAACCTCAGCACTTCCTGCACACAGGGAACCAACCTGGCTGTTCTAACAGGGCCTGGAGGAACCAGGACTGGGGTGTGGCGAGGTGATAAAACCGAGCATCCCTCCCACCCTTACGGGTAAGTGCTTGTTTAAACTCTCTTTATATTGGGTGTGTCAGAGGTGTGGGCCTAGAGGATCTGCCATAGCCAGAATTAACATGTGTTCTTCTTCTGCACAGCAGATATAAAACGGCCTTTTCTTTCCAGACACAGACTTGTTGCCTGCACGAGTGTCAACACAGAGTTCATTTCAGGCAAGCTCAGTGGTGAAGAGAAAGGTAAGGTTAGGTGAGGAGCCCTTCCCATCAAACCAAACTTGAAGGAAGGCCAGGACTTCAGGGCTGGATTAGGACCAGGCACATCCCAGCACACGGGGCAGTGAGTAATGTGCATCACCTCAAGAAGGCTTTGAGGCTCAGAAACCACCTTGCATTTACAGTTTCCTTCCTTGTATGGTATTATATAGTTATTAGATTATATATTATGTATAACATATATAACAGTGGATTATATTAGTTTTCTATGCACTAGCCACCATCCTTTGTGCTGGCTCAGGCAGTTAGGCCAGTGGATGAGCTGTCCACACCTCCACACACATCCTGCAAGGAATGAGCAGCCAAACAGGTAGGCTTGTTTACTCCTGCATGCCTCAATTCACAGTCCAGATTGCCAAAAAAAGGGGAACACAGAACATTCACTGCACTCATCTTTATCTCCAAGAGAAATAAAGTCACCATGTAACCTTCCTTTACTGACCACTCAATCTTCTCTGCAAACAGTTCCCTACCTATGGCCACAGTGCGTTCAGCTTAACCCTTTTAAATGGCTTTGAGAAAGCTGATTTTTAAATGAATGGACAGTGAAAATGGAAAAATAATATATTCCACTGGTGCAATGTCATCATGGTCCATCATTCATAAAATTTTATGTGTATCTAGACCCTGTCAACAGACCTGCTTCAAAGAGCGTGCAGGATCAGCAGTCTGTAGCTTCAGAGACAGACAACATCTAAATCCACCACCATTTCAGCAGCATCTCTGCCTGAATATGATAGATAAGGATTTCAGGAAGGCATGTCAAAGATAAAAGGAAGGCTACCCCTTGCTCTTGTTTAATTTCCCTTCCAATTTCCTAAAAGGCCTGTTGCGGGAATGACTGTCACCAGAAAGATACAGGGCCCAATTTACAGCCATTGCACAGAACTGCAATAAGCAGTTGCAGTCTATAATTTTCAAGTAACACCACATTTATGAAAACTGCAACAATCCCTTTTGCTGTGATTTGTGGACTCAGATGGCAGAAGAGCCAACCTCTCTCCCAGGCAGCAGAGAGCATGAAGAGAGAAAGATGAAGAAAACCAAACTGGCTGCTGCCTCAGCATGTAGACTGCAAAACAAATAAAAAACAGTCTTAAAAAGTGTTAATAAAATATCCGCTAAGAGTAGAAGGGGAGATTAGAGCTGACAAGTTGGCCATAGGGCCTTCTTCAGGCTCTTCCAGTTAGAACTGAGACAAGATGACAAGTTAAGAAATTGAACTATGTTGACAAGGTCTGCATTTTCATAAATTTCTTCCCTCTCCTGTTGTATTAAAAAAAAAAATCTGCAAAATATAAAGGATAGAATTCAAACAAAGGCCTGTAATACTGTGCCATTCTCCTAGGCATGCTGTACCAGGCTTTGGAATAAATGCAAGAGTAACTGCAAGACCCACCACAGACAATGCATTGTATTTACTGAGGAATCACCTCTAATTTTTTTCACCAAGGATTCTATTTGAGTGGAAAGACTTCAGCATGAGTTGGATGAAGTCCCAGATCATCCTGCAGTTTTTAAGGAGAGCAGTTTTACTACTACAAGAGTCAACTAAAAAATACACTGGTTAAAGCTTATTATCATTTGAGTTTTTTCAAAATCATATCAAAATCAGCAGAAAAGTTTTCATTAGGTCTAATCCCTTTCCAAAAAATAGTTAAATTTTTTCTGAATTGGGACTGAAATTCTGGCAATAGGGACAGATTCATGAAGAGTCAAACTCAGAGTCCCACGTTATCATCAATTCACTCACTCTGTGCTTCAGGCAACTTTAATGTTTTAGATCCAAAGCATTTCCTCTTTTACCTCCAAAAAGCCACTCCATTATTAAATAAATTATAACTACGTCTCTAATTTTGCCATCTGGGAGTGTCTTTCCCAGGTCAGGATTTGGGAACTGGGAGTTTTTCTATAAATTGCTCAGGCTAAGCCAAGGTAACGCAAGGGACTTTCAAAGAACGTCATTTTATTTTTATCATCATCATCATCATCATTATTATTATTATTATTGTCATGATCGTTTCTTTGGTGTTTTGAGCGAGGTGAGCAGTGCTGCACAGCACGTAGTCTGTGCTTCCCCATTTCAGGAGAGCACAGCCATGCACACATCAGAGGCCCAACAAAGAGTTTATCACAAGTGCATCTGGTATTGTTTCTAATCAGTGAACTTCACCACAGCAGTAGGAGGGAACTGAAGGCTGGCAGATTACAGAAGTGCTCCTCATGCACTAACAAGGATGTTTCAAGAGAACAGGTTTTTATTAGCTTTAGTCAGACTTTCAGTCACAAGGCTGTTCTCATGCTCACCTTCTTTGAGGGGACAGTAGAAGGTTTAAATCTTAATGCCTTCTGAGCACAGAGGACTTGAAAGGCGGTGGAATAAATTTATCTTCATCATATTACCCATGAGTGGAAATCAAGACCCACAGTAGAGTTTAGACTTGTAATGAGCTCTGCAATCATAACTCTAAGCAGAAGAATTTAAGTCATTGGTCCCACTGGAGAAACAATGCCTGAAAGAGATGAAATTCTGCTGAGTGCATTCTCAGACATCTTTTGGTTAAGGTTGTGTCAGGAACACATGCTCCCAGTGGTGGAGCTGGCCTTTAGGAACTGAGAATCCTCTGAGCTTCTGAGATATAAACTGCTGGACCTGTTGCCAGCAAGGCTCCTGCCTCCAGTTTCAAAGCCTAAGAAGGCCCTGGCCACAGTTCATTCACTACTTCAGGTCAGCTTCTGCTTAATGAAGTTCTAGGGAAGTGGTAAATAATCATCTGAAGGCTGCCAATTACATCTGGGGGACACTGTTTCTGCACTGGGACACCCAGGATCGAAGGAGGCAAATCAGGAATCTTTGGCAGCACAGCAGTGGTGAGGGACCAGGCAGACCAGGGCAGGAACAGCTTTCTTGCTCCCTGACTTCAGTCATTTCCCTACCCAAACCACCAAGGCTTCTTCAGACTCTCAGGTGGGACTCCTAATGAAAGAAGTTATGAAAGGGCAGAAAGTTTGATTCACTGAGCCGCCGCACTGGCAACGCCTTTGCACAACCTCTCCACCCAAAGTCAAGAGGTTTAACCTGTAGGGATAATTGCACCCCTTTGGCAAGGGTGGTACAGAACACTTGAAAAGGTAATCAAAGCAGGGAAAAAGGGAAAGCAACATCATTTTGGATAATTGGAGCAAAGAGGTAATACATATCTCAGTGTCACAGGGAAGATTGCCCAATGCAATATGCACTTATTCTTATCTCAGAATTGTATTTATCGAAGTAAACCATGCTTCAGTTAAAGGGAAGCACATTAATCTTCTCTTATTGTAATTTTGCAACTCAAAGCAGCTGTTAATTATATTATAGATCTTCTAGAAGTATGTATAGTAATTACCAGTTTCAGCCACATTATTAGACTTGCAAAAAGAGTTTGGTCTTTGTAAGCATGTCGGGAGCAGAGGGTCAGACCAAAATCAGGGTAAATCAGCACAGGTTCAAGAAATCAAGTGACAAATCCAAACTGTACTGGACTTACCTGATTTGCACTTGATGAAGATGCCACCTTTAAGAAATATACTGGCTTGCTTGCTGAACTCTTTCCTTTTGGTGTCCTCACCCAAGTTATGAGTAACCTTTGGTTTTCTGCATGACCTCCTCATAGAGATGATCAGGGTCTGCCTTGGTCCCAGTCTCAATGTATTGGAATCAGCAACAGCTCATTTCAGATCTTAAAACTTCCCAGAAAGAAAAATTGATGTTATTGTCCTTAGAGTAGGAGAAAGTTCAAGGCCTATGAAGTCTTTGAGAAGCCCTGGATACTGCCTTCTTCAATGGATGAATGGAAGCACCACTTTTTATCAAATAAATGCACAAAAAGGAAATTCAGTGAAATAACCAAGGTATGGTTATACTACCCACTTCCTTCATACACTGCAGCTGAAGCTAAAAAACACTACCAGGCATAATCCTAAAGTATTATTTATATTTACATACATAGATGAGAATAACCACTTGTATTACTAATTTGGTCTATTTGTCTGGGTTTCATATTAACTGAGCACTGGCTGGAGTTCCTAAACCAACAGGACTTATGTGGGCAAAAGACTGGAAAGTTGCCATGCAAGGTAGAGTTTTCAAAACCATTATGTGAATTATAAGCTGAACATCCAACATGAAAAGTATTTTTTATAAAGTACTTCTAATTCCAATGCACTTCCATAGAAACTATAGAAGTACTAATATATATATCCATTCAGAACTAAAATGAAACCATTATTCAAATCCCTACTTTCTCAAGAGATTTACAGAAATGTACTAGTGACTAAAATAATGTACAAGTGGTTTATTTTTTTCTGTTAGACCAGGAGGGGCACTTAAATATTACAAACTCAAGCACAAATTATTCTGTGAAGACACAAAAATAAAAGTATTTGCTTTGTATTATCATTTGTAAAACCTTTTGATACCTTTTACTGAAAGGGTTTAACATGAGTGCAATGCCATATTAATCAAAATAACCATACAGTAATTTAAAAAATGACATCTTCATGTTGCTTTGTAGCTTCAGTGTCTACTCCTGCAAAGTGCTGAGTTTCTTCCATTATCATTGAGAAGAGTTGAACCAAAAGTGGAAAACACTCTCCCATGGCCAAATGGATAGACAATGTTCATTGTGCAACATCCTCCTTGGGAAAAGAATCTACAGAAGAGTTTCAAGATTAATATCCGATTTCCAGGCTTTTACAGTTCTTGGCAATCATTCAAATCTAACAGTGAACAAAGGCAAAGATTAAAAAGCCAAAGGCCACAGACCTGTTCAAACTGGTGTAGTGGGTTCAAAGTTTCCTCCAAGATCCTGAGCTATAGTTTCCACATATCACTGAGGGAAAAAACCTAGGCAGCCCCACAGATAAGGTCCTATTTACTCTAGATGAACTGAAGAATTATAATGAATCACACTTTGGACCTTGTTCTTTAGCTGTAATTAATACCTGATTATTTTGGTTACTCACTGAAGAGTGACTTCAGTGTAACCCTTCAGAAGTGTTGGAGCAAAATGAGCTGGGGGACAAAAAAAATGGTTAAAAAAAAGAGCTGCTGCTGCTAATGGGGAGAAGAATGGTGGGAAAATACGTGTCCTTGCCAAAGTGAAAGTGCATTAAAGAGCCTGGAGTCATTGTTATTCCCCTTCTTGCTGAAAACTTGTTGGGAATCCCACTGACTTTGGAGAATGCAGGGGAGAATTCTCACAAACAGGAGTGCAGAAGAAAGCAGAGAGAAGAAAGTAGTGGTAATGCAGAGTCCTTTCTTACCTGTGCTTGGCATCTGCAATCCCCTGGCATCATCTTAACACAGGACTGGATTTAGTTCTGTTACTGGATGTGATCCAAACCCTTATGTTCTGACTTTCACCAGTGGGAATGCCAATAGGATTCCTTTTTTCTTTCTTTCCAGCCATGTTTCAGAAAAGTACTTATTGTGAGGAAGGTAAACCATTTAACTGTTCTCCTTAAAATAAAGCACACTATAAGTTAATTTTACCATCCTAAAATTTTGAATACCAAGCCTAAAGAAGTCAGAATCAAATCAGTATCTATTATGCTCCAGTAGCAGACTGCTACCTATATGACTGAAGAATACCAGGTACTGAATACAGCAGAGCAGAACACACAAGGAGAACCAGCAGAAGATGAGACAGAATACAGACTTAGCCAAATGCAGCTTTTCTTAAAAAAAAAAGCTTCATTCTCCAATGACAACATAGACAAACTTTTTCTTTTCCTTAGAGAAGCCAAAAAGCTTTTTCTCAGTTGGCAAAATACTTGTGTATCACTTGATGTTCTCAGCTCATTAAGTGCTGAAATCCTACTCCACACATTTACCAAGACCTAGGCTGTGACACCTTCTGTCAAACTACTTTTCTGTAGCCTACAATCCCTTCTCTATTAAAGAGAACTAAACCAACTTTGCTGAGAGTAATGGAAACCCAAAAACTTTCAGTAAGTATGAAATCATCTTATATTTGAAGATGAATATTTGTCCTTTGTACTGAGATTCACAGGGTCTCATCACTTGTCAGCTGACAAACTGTTGTCACAGCTGGGCAGGATCAAGTCCTGAAAAGTGTGTGTGGAGCCTCAATATACTGACACCAAGGTCACCAAGAAACCAGTTCAAAACAGGAAACATCTCTGACCCCATGGATTATAAAGATTTCATATAGCTATGACAAGTGCTTACAGTAAATTCCAATATAAGGAACCTCCACCAATAGCTAGAGCTGTGAGCTCTTTAAAAACAGGGTGGTGTCACTTGATTCTTGGAATTGAGGATGTCTTAAATTGATGTGAGTGAACTGGAGGGTAGATAAATTGATACATTACCCATTCTTTTCGTCAGGTGTCATATTTTTCTATAGAAACCTAATAAAAAGTCAGTTTTTATACTGTTGGGCCTCACTGCAGCACCTCAGAAGAACCAGCTGCTGTCAGTTCACCAGGCTGGCACTTGGCTGTGCCTTCCCAAGGGCTTCACTGACCTGTCCTCCCTGGACTGGCTGAGCAGGGCAGGTAAACAGCCACTGCCTTTCCCTCAGAGCAGCTCTTGCTGGCAGCCATTCCCAATTCTGGAAAACAAATTGCAGACCATTATCAGCTCTTCTGGTAATTGCTGCAGGATGGAAGTGCAGTGCAGTAAATCACAACATCATTATCCTAAGGCCCAAATGGTCTGGCATATTTTTGCTTAAGATGGTTAATACAGAAATGGTGTAGACTGCAATGGCAGATAAAAATATTCTATATTGACTAGCATACATGGGAGCTTTTTGCACTTGTTCAGGTTATTCTCAAAACATTTTAAGCTAATAAAAATAATATTGTCTTTAGTTACGACATTCTCTTTTTAACTCTGTGGGAAAAGAAAATCCCTCAGTCTTTAAACAGGAGAGCCTTGAACTCTGCACAAGGTATTACATCTATTACTAAGGTACCACAGATAATGGCTGTGGGCTAAAGGTTGATGTATTTTCATTGTTTGTATTCTTTCTTTAAGGCAAATGTCCACTGCTTAACTATATCTCAGTATTTATATGGACACCACATAATTTCCAGCAAAGATTTTCATGCCTGGGCTAAAAGAAGTGAACTGACCTAAGTTCTCCAAAGTCCAATATAATACATAAACTTCAAAACTCAGACTTTAAAAGAAAGAAGCTGCAAAATCAGGCACTTTCAAACAATCATTAGGTCATGTGAATGGGAGGAAAGTGATGGGATTTCCCTTGGGATATTCCAAGAACAAGTACAATCCCTGAGCCAACAGGATTGGGGCATTTCAGGGAGGTGCAAGATAGGGAGGTTGTGTTCAAAAATACACATTTAATGTTCAGCCAAGGAGAAACATTAACGGCACTCATGGGTTTGCCAATTGCCCAGAGAAAAGTGCAAGAATGAAGGGGAGGGATAGCAAATAAATAAAACTGGAGAGAAAAATTATATATAATAGAATTTTGCTTCTCTCTCCACTTTTAGACCAGCTCATCAAAGCCAAAAGGTAATTCCACTCATTGCAGTATCTTCCCTCTTGATCAGATTTCATCCATGAATAAGCAATTGGATTTCTACCAGACAACTGGAAACATCCCAAAAAGCACAACCCTCTGACGTGCTAGCAACACTGGAATTAGATAAAACATTCACAAGACAGACCCACAGATTTAGTGGATGTGACTTCCATAAACACTGGTGTTCAGAAAGAGCAGCTTTATGGAAAACATTTGCCCTTAGTCTGTAGTCTCTGCCGAAATGAGTTTAAATTATCTCAATATCAAATCCATTTTTTTAAACTTTTTTGATGATGGTATTATTTTTGTCCAGTCCAAAAAAAAAAAAAAAAAGGCTCTGCAGGGCTTGTACTAAACAGGTTAAGATGATTATAATCAAATTTTGATTGAAATACCATTAATGATCTGTCCTGGGAATATAAAGTAAGATTTTTGGGTTGATAGCATCTTTGTGATGGAAAGCACATCTTTTTAATTGGGTTCTTGGAGAAAATACTGTAAAGCTTGTTCAGTTTGCTTTAATCCAGACTGCCATGTGACCATGCATGGTAGCAAATACTTTGTTATGTTCATCACTACTTTAGGTACATTACACAAGGAGGAAACAGAGGACAGAGCAAGACAAGGCAATCTTTTTTCAAACCAGAGCATGAAAGTGGTGCTCGGTGCTCCCATGACCAACAGTAACCCTGAGCCAGAGGCCACGGCACCATCAGTGCCAGACACACCTGGGCCAGGGCCATGTGAGCTGGGCTGGTCCCTGCACTTCAGCCAGGAGGGATTTTCCTGACCCTTGTACAGCATGCACCTCAGGTAGAGGTTGAAGTGGCAGGCTTTTTCTTTCCTGGTAATACTCAGCACTTTGTGCATTGGAAACAACTGGCACCAGCAATCTGCTGAGCAGCTCTGTGCACAGGTAGATGCTCAGGCATGGAAACAACAAGGCTCCCTTATCAGGGAGTCAGGGCAAAGCCATGGAGTGATCCCTATTTAATTGAGAGCTGACAGCTGTTTACATCACCAAGGATTTAGCTGCAGTGTAACTGCTCTTGTGACAAGCCGTGTACCTTCGAACGTTGGACAGCTTACTTCCAAATCTTTTACCTTGTGACAGCCTCCCTAATCATTCAGAAAATAAATTGTGGAAGCTCCCAAACACCACTTTCAAACATGACAGTTTTACTGCTTCCATCTTTACACCAGCTACTCCACAGTGACTGCTCTTTTTGGAGATGTTGGGGTTTTTGATTATATAAGAATAAACAAAACAGGTTGCTGCTAGTACTCCAAACACAATAAGCACTCCCTCTTACAGAGACTGAAAAACTACTTAATGTTGTGGAACAGTCAGTAGTGGTGGCTCTTACACCACCATCTGTCTATGTAAATGCAACTTCTGCAGCTGCTGAGACCTAAGATAAAATATTCAAATGAAGAGTACTTGCTACCACTCTCCTGTTATTTCAGCATTATCATAAAGCTCAAATTAAATGAAACTCAAAGCAGACCAGTATGTCACGTCCACTCTGAATTTCAGGAATCAGAGAGATCTCTCACTGTAGAGAGAACTTCTTGCTCGACAAAACATTTTGCTGATTGCAATTACATCAACAAAAATGGAATTCCTATTTACAGGAGTGGATACTGGCAGGGGAAATGCTAAACCAGCTCTGTTAATTCCAACACTGTCAGATATTCCAGTTTGCCAAATATCTGCATTGATTTCTGCATCTCCCTCCAGCACTACACTCACAGTGGCCAGTCTCACCAATAAGTTTATTGATGAAAAAGAATTTATTGTAGCGAAATTCAGCTAAAATCAGCAGCACTTTTAGGCACTGGGGCATAGAAGATGCAGCATCCCCTCAATCTACTCATCTTCTTCAGCCATGCCCTCAGTAACATTTTAGGCCAAAATCCAGCAGCACATCACAGCCTAATCCTCTTGCTCATTTGCTGTGGGAAGGAACCCAGGTGCATGGGCTGGATGGGAACTTAGACAGATGCCTGAGGCACTGGGATCTCCTGCCACATCCCCACTTTTGCAGTCCTTGCAGGACCAGCCATAATCTCCAACAAGAGGGCGATGAGTGCTGTGTGAGAGCTGCAACACCCCTGCACGCATCCTGGATTTACAGGAGTCGGGGAGCTGAAAGGAGATGCAGAAACTGGATGAAATCTGTAGCTGCCATCTAGATCCACCTTCCTCCCAGCACAGGGATATTGCCAAATGTAGATCAAACCTGGCTCTGCCTGGCCAGGTCCTGAAAGCCTCACAGGCTAGATGGAGGATCCAGCTCCCTCTGGGTGACCTGTTCCCAGCTGCACTGCCCTCTGAAATGCAGTGTGGTACAGGAAGAGCTGGAGGGTTTAGTAGAGCTCACAGAACCAGGTTTCTTAGACCTAGCCTAACTACATTAACTTAGAACAGTAATCAACTAATAAAAGATTTCTGACCCCATGTGGGGGTCAGAAGGGTCATGGTATCTCATGGACAGCAGTGAAGCATTCAGCACTTTATCTCTGATGGAGGGAATCATTTATCTGCACTGGCACCTCGAAGATGGTGGGTGTTGTCAGAATGTCAAGGTCCAGCATCAGGGTATGTAACAAACATTAACCACTTCATCCCTCTTCACTGGGCAGTTTTTTAATTTCATTTTTTATTGAGCATGATTATTAGTTTATGACAGGTGTAAGTTAGAGAAGAAGAAAACCTAGATCACCTCCTACAGGCCAAGGAAAGAGGAGACTTTTCCTTCACTGAGTATTGCTCCTGAACCTCTGCACTCCACTTCTGGTTTCAGCACCTTGGAAGAGCACTGAATCCATCAAACTGTTCTAACCATGCTCAACTGTAATTATTTATCTTAGCATTAGATCATTGTGGGATGATCTTCTAATACTCAGAATTTCGTGGTTAATAGCAGGATCCCTCACAGATTTGTAACAGGTTACATTCCATGTAACCAAAGACATTTTTTTTGCTCACTTTATGAAATCAGAAACTACCTTTGCACATGGAATCAAGATATTTCTTTTTTTCATTTCTTGGAAACCTTTTCTGCAAAATGGAGTTTATGCAGGCTACTATAAAATACTGTGGGGGAAAGTGCATATTAAAAGTATAATATATTCTCTTTACATGATCTTTACTGATCATGATCTGAGAGTTAAAGTGTGTTTGAAACATTGTGTTTTGCAATCCAAGCTATGTGATGAGTGATAAGCTATATAGTCATAATTAACAGTAGTGATAAATAAAATGTATTACATTCTGTACAGCCCTATTTGCATTGCAAAAATCCCTATTTAGATTACAATGAACTCTAAATTACAGAGTAAACAAGTTTTGGCTGCATCTTGAGGCCCAGCAGGGAGGAAGGTATCCTTTGCCACCCCAGCAGAGGAATGCTGTTTACATCCAACTGGACTGTGCCCAGAGACTTTGCAGCTTTAACACACAAGGGGCTGCAAACAGACCCTTGCAGTCCTTGTGCTTAGTGGGGTTTATTGGATGGCTGCAGGCTCCCTACTCAACACCAGAGACTTTCAGCAGAGCTTAACTTTCCCAAAAGTGGTTAGGGCTAAGGGGGTTAGACTGAAGTTAGTCTTTACCTGGGTGCCAGCTTGGTGGGCATTAGGCTGCCAGGTGAAATGAAACGCTGCTGGGTGCTTTCATAAAGTCTGTGAGTTCATTTTGGACAAACTGCAGATGATGGACAACAGGATATTTGCTTTAAACTTTTTCTTCTCTTTCCCCATACAGAAAACACAGCAACATTCCAGGGGCTCAGCTCATCTGGACCTCTGTCAATGCCAGCACCTGAGTGTGCACGGTACAGGCTGTGCTGATTGGGTCAGTTGATCATCTCATCTTAGAGCAGTGTTAAGGAAAGACAGATTTCCCTCCCTGATAGGAGGTCACCTGTGCATATCTGTCACCATTATAAACTCTGCTGTGCTCTAAGTGGTGTTTTTACAAAGTTCCAAATTTATCTTTCCTTTCACTAAAAGCAGACGCCGGGCGATTAAGAGAGAGGCAGCAGCATCAGTTCTGATGACATCAGGAAGGGAAGAATGTGCCTTTTATTGCCCTGGCAGGGTAAGATCAGGTCTGGAAGTGGCACAGATTGTGAACAGAGATATTGAAGCCTGGTTGCCACCTAATTTCACAACTCAGAGAATCTGATTAAGATCCCCAATTTCTTCTGGACAGCTTCCCACAGCTTTTATTCACTTGCCTCCACAAACAATGACATAAAATATTCTCTTCCCTGTGGACTTCACAAGTCATGAGCTGTCAGGAGTCTGATCTGAAGTCAGACAGAAAGCAAAGGTGGTGCAAAAGACACCAACCCTCTCCTCAGTCACGGGTCCCTGTGCAAAGCCAGACCACACCAGACCAGCAATGGAGCAGCTGCAGCAGAGCAAATTTTTTTCCTGTCTGCAAGCAGCCAGATCACCAGAGAGCCACAGTGCTCATCACCCAAAACACTCAAGTTCCAGCCCATTCAGTACTTAGGAACTTCAGTGTTGTTTGAAGAGACTTGATAGGACTCTGTTCTCTCCTCTTTTTCCAAAATTACTTAAATTCGTTATTCTTCCAGATATGCTGTGATTTGCTTCTCTGGAGGAAAGAAAAAGAGGCAGGGGTGTCTTCAAAGGAGAAGGAATTGTCAGGCAGGGTAGGTAATTCTTCCTTTTTACTTTGGTGTGTATCATTGATATTAATGCTACTTTTTTGCTTTCAACCTTATATTACAATGAATAAGAAAGAGTTGGACTTTCAATTCTTATTATAAATCAGCCCACATAATTTAGATTTAGGAGTCTAACTTCAAATGCTTATTTTTTCTGTAAATATTTTCTATAAAAGTTGGAGCTGGAATAAAAGCTTGACTGACCAGATATGATTCCTGTTCTCTGGAATGAAGTAGAACACTCCACCTCTCACCTGTGTACTCATGGTGGCTTTGCTCTGCATCCTCCCATTTCTTGTTTCAGTTGGGATCTGAAGTGCTGAAGAGGCTTGAACACATGAGTGCAACCAGCTAAGAAACAAAACCAAGGAAAGAAAAAAACCAGGCTTGGTGCATAACCCGAGGTGTAGCTACGCAATAAGCAGGCACCTGAATCTTCTGGTTCAGGTGACAACAGAAAAAAGAAAACAACTTGTTAAAACATTACCTGAAGCAGAAGTTTCTAACTCTGTGCCAGGCCTGGTACATGCTTGAGCAACTCTTTTCAATTAAGTCATCATGCTAGCGATGCCTCGTGGGTGGTGCGGCTCCGCGCTGTCCTCGGTGCGAGCGAGACGTTCCCCACACGCCTTTGCACTAATTATCATCTCTGCTGTCCTGGGTGCTCACCCAGAGCCCTGCTCTCACCAGCCCAGCTCAGCTCCCTCCTCAGAGGCAGCCCCTGAGGAACTGGATGCCTCAGTGACACCAAAAGCCAAAGAGTGCTGCTGCTCAGCTCCTAAATTTCCCAAAGTGTCTTTGCAGATCCCCTCGTGAGGCAGGCATGTGCCACCAGAGGTTGGATAAACCAGCAGCTCCCAAGTCAAGAATGCATTTTCCATGCCTTAGATTTCTAAAGTCTAAAACAGAATTTCTTAGCAGCTCCTTGGCTACTAATTCCCCATCTGCTGAAGGCAATGACAATGTAACAAAAAAACAGACAGATTTGTCCTGGAAAACAGGAAGAATTTCTGGCTGAATTAGCTGTTCCCTGCTGTCTCTAGAAACAAATCTCCCTAAAATATCAGCAACAAATCAATTTTACTGCTTTTCAGTAGAGAGCAAGGAAATTACCTTTTCTGATTTCAACCTTCTTCCAGTGTCACAAACCCATCAGGCCAAATAATTTCCTAAGAATTTACCATATGTTCAAATTGGAACCTGAAAATAGGCTTATTTTCTGTTTAGTCTAAATCCAAAGCCACAGAATGAAGTTTATGTTCAAGGTACCTGAATCTGGAACTTCTCAAAATGTGAAGGGCTTAGGTCTGTACTTGTAGCTTTGTTTTTTGTTCCATTCCTAATAAAAGATAACTTAAAAAGTAAGGATTAATGATTTATGGGGTAGTAATCCATAAAAAGCTCTGCATCCAAGATATTAGAAAGCAATATAAATTCTTTTGTACAAATGTAAACGGTATTTAAATGTAAGTAGGTATTATACCCAGTTGGTTAGATGGGGACAGTGAGAGTCTCTGACCAGCTTTCCTGGGAATCAGATAGGTCCCTAAATCATTAACTTAGTGTTAAATCATCTTAGAGATATAAATAAATTGAGAGACTTATTCTGGGATGTCTTGCAGAATGTAAGTAGTTTCTAGATGAATGACTCATAAGATCAAAGTCAAGGAAGACACCCATTTAATTAGGGAGGAAAGTCTTGAGCAAATCTCAACGACACCTTTGCCAGGCACAAAACCTTCCCTGTGTGCTCTCCAGTTTCACCTGACTCTTCTGGAACACAGTTGCCCCAAACTACCCTACAAAAACCAGAATGAGGTTGAAAAGCAGCTAATTTAGGAATCCTCCTACAGATTCCAGAACACTGCAATCGCCAGTAAATATTCACAGGTTTTTCCACAGAGCAAATTACCCAACAGAACAGGTTTGCAACCAGAATCCAGCCTTATGCAAGTCAATCTTTAAAAATTCCAGAATTTTACCAGTCCTGCCCTTCAGCTGGACAAGTAGCCCAGGTTGGCAGAGCAGAGTCTCGGGTAATTGCATGGTTCCTTTGTATCACACAGGATCTCTGTCCTGCACAGGGTATTTGCTCCTGATATAATCTGTCATATTATTACGGAAAAACTCATCCTTGATGGCTTGTTCAGAGCTAACCAGAAACCACAACATTCTTTTGCTATTCAAAAATAAGTAGAACTTTCTTTTTTCTCCTGACAGTCAATGCATTTCAACTGATACATGAGGCTGGACAGTTAGACCCACTTTCAGTGGATCCACTTTTCAGTGGATTTTCTGAAATTAAAAAAAAAATAATATAGGTATTCTTAAATTCAACACTCAAAAATCTTCCCTTTGTATTATTGTGCTTTGCATGAATTAGGAAGCCTGGTAAGTTAGTAAGGAAAAAATATTATTTGTTTTATGAGCTAATGTTTCCTCTGTCATAGTTACAAATCTGGTAGGTGTGTCTCCATAATGGAGTGGAAAGATCACAGTTCCATAGACTTTACAGCATATCTGATTTTTATCCTAGCTGACTTTATTTCAGATATTTATAATTGCATTTCACAGTCACTGTTACTGTTGGGTTTATTATCATGGCAATTGAAAACTGATGTACTCAGTGCTGAATTCTCCATTTGTATTTACCCTGCTCATTTCTCTCATTCCTCATTGCAGCCCAAGACCATCTTTTCCTGGCCATTCACCCTGCATCCATGCTGGACTGTCCCTAGGTCTCTTCTGGAGCAGAACAACCTTACTGTGCTGGTTCTTTGCATTGGTTTAGTTCTTTGATGTCCCCACCCCAGAATACAGAAGAGACAAGAGCACAGCCACTATAATGTGCTGCTCATAATTTTCAGTGAATATCACAAAATTCTTCTTCGAATCTGTTGCAAAAAGTGAAGTTCAAAAATTAACTGTAACTTGTCAAAATCTAGTGCATGAGTGCTTATAAAGTGACTCTCCTCCTTGGATCTGGGTGCTTGCAGCACTTTGGAATCTATTAATTTGACAGGAAGATAACATTAATGTAAACTCAACTGTTACTTTCCTTAAATCCAATTAATCTTGTCAAGTAATATACAAAGTTTCATTTCCCTAAAGCTGCAGAAACTAAATAAGGCAAGATGGCTAATATGGCCAAACTTCCAAGCCCTTTTCCACACAGCACTTAGCTCAAAAACTCTCTCTCAGTAATAAAGGTATGGATGGGAAACAAGATCAGCATTGAATGAGGAACTTTCAACAGAATTATGGTGTACTGTCAGCTGTCTGGACTGAGCATATTTTGCTGAGAAACCACCATCACTAACAGCACCAGGAACCAGGAGAATCCCAGCAGTGGGTGAGACAGTGTAATGAAGACAGCTGAGACAGGACGTGTGCCAAGACTGGACACAGATTACTGTGATCTCTTCCAAACACATTTTCAGTTCTCATCTCTCTTCGACTGTAAAATAAGAAGAAATAAAGATGAGTAAGAGCAGGAGAACAAGAGCCAGGCATTTCAGGGAACATAGGGAACAACAAAGGAGTGCAAGTAAAACAGCATCCCAGAAAAAGACACGTCAATAAAAGTAATTACATCTTTTCCTTTATTTTACTTATCTGATACGATCCTGTGCTTTTCTATCTTTGTTCAAAACAAAGGTATGAATACCCTGATCATCCACCTTTCTGTTACAGCTTTCTCCCAATTCTGTAACTAAAATCAAGAAGATAGATACAGCATATCTAAAATCAGAAGTACAAAATGGGATTGCTGCATTGTACTCAGAAGGCCAGCACTGCATGCACACAAAAACCAAAGAAAAAGCAGTTATCTGTTACCCTAATTTAAGGTGTGCAATTAGCAAAGCTGGAATGCAAACACTGTCTCTCCTCAAGTCACTGTGGGTGTATAGATGGATGACATATCTAATAAGAAGCTGAGCATCCAGCCACTAAGATGCTCCTATAAGCTGTATCACAATCCTCTTAAGGATTTAGGGAAATCAGAGGCTCAGCTTTGCCATCTGTGGCTTAATAAATATTTTCTTCGGAGGCTTTGTGCCTTGTTTTAGCAACCAAGAAAATAGTCATACAGTAATTTCTGAGACATGGCATTACCATGAGCTCATTTTGCAGCCCTTTTTTGCAAAATGGATGACCTGTGGTAGCTCTGCTGAATGAGGGAGGTGAAACCCAGCTATTGGGTTTTATTGCATGACCCAGCAAGGCCACAGGTGTCCAGGCACTCTGAATCCCTGTCTTTGGGAGGGAAGAGTTAAAAGATTGTCATAAAATCAATATTGCCAGGTCCATTTGAGTCCAATGGACTTGTAAATCAGCAGGGTGTCACAGCAAAGCAAGGAGGTCTCTAAGGAGCAATTCCCATGCTGACCTCTCACGTCCTCAGTTCTGAGGAAGGTGATATGTTAGAGATGATTGTGTGAAAATTTTGGTGTAGCACAGAATCAACAAGGTTGTAAAAGACCTTCAAGACCATGAATTCAGCACCACAGTAATTATCCCTAAATCACATCCCCAAGTGCCATATCCACACACCTCTTGAACATTTTCATAGATGGTGACTCCAACATCTCCATGGGCAACTTATGCCAATGCCTAACTGCTCTTTCAGTTTTGGGGGTTTTTTCTAATATCTAAACTGAACCTCCTCTGGGGCAACTTAAGGCCATTTCTTTCCATGCTTTCATCTGAGACACAGCAGAAGAGAATGAGTCCCATCTGACTACAACCTCCTTTCAAGTAGCAATAACAGCAGTGAGGTTTTCTCTGACTGCCCAACTGGGCAATGACTCAATGGATCCAAAATAATCCCTTCCAGATACACTATTTCAACAGATACCCTATTTTCCCAGTGCTGGTTAAGCAGCATCAGCAGACATAGGGTAATTCTGCAGTTTTGTAGCTAAATCAGTGATGGACCCTTATACCCTATTTTCCCAGTGCTGGTTAAGCAGCATCAGCAGACATAGGGTAATTCTGCAGTTTTGTAGCTAAATCAGTGATGGACCCTTATACCCTATTTTCCCAGTGCTGGTTAAGCAGCATCAGCAGACATAGGGTAATTCTGCAGTTTTGTAGCTAAATCAGTGATGGACCCTTATCTGAGGCTACCTCCACAAAGGAATTCAAATTCTGCCCCTTCTAACTTCACTACCCATATTCCTAAGATTTGGAGCTTTAGAAGTATCCAAATCTGGCTTAATAAAGGAAATCTGAACAATTTGGTCAGCTTTTCTAAGAGAAAGAAAAACCAAGGAAATAAAGATGAATAGCATTTCCCCCTGGAGCTTTAGATGAAGAAAAAGAGGGCTTGCATAGGCCAAAGGATGTGAGCATGAAAGGTGCTGGTATTTAAATGGATGTGAGAAGGTTTCCTAGGGAACTCAAAAATCAATAGTTTCCATAGTTTTTGGAAAAACCTGGAAAAGAGAGAGAGGAATATAAAAGTAAATATATAATAACAAATGGGAAAAAATGTATTATTTTATTCACCCAGTGTTAAGAGCAAAAGACTGAGAGACAGAAGACCTAATCTCCAGTGTACTTGGTGCATGATGTTGGTGAAGTTGCTGTCTCTCTCTGAACCACAGATGCCCCTCACACATGTGTTTCAGATGTCATTGAGGTGAAAGCTCTCTCTTCTTACTCATATTTCATATTCTGAGGGTTCCAATTTCTGCTGTGGCCTGAAGCTTTCAAGTTATGTTATAAAGGCAAAACCAAATAGAAACTATAAAGTTATTGGCTGGTTTGGTTTAATTCTTCAATAGAGTCAAAAGTGATAGTCCTCATAATTGCTGTTTTCAGAGACAGATCTTGGGTTTGTGCACATCATAAATTTCTGCATTTTCAAATAATGTATTTCCAACAGAGCACTATTTTAACTTGAAAACACACTGTGGAGGGAGTTTCAATGTACTGCTCTTAGCACGTGCAAATCTTAAAATCCTTATGTGCAATATTTCAAGAAGTGTTTTGGGGATAGAACTACACAGGAATAAAGTGCTGCCCATAGGATATTTTAGAAGTCTTTCTTTCCTGAAAAACCATGTAGTTAATTCCTTTGTACTACCATACACCAAAGAGGAGAAAAAAAGAAACAACAAATGAAATTCCTCTGAACAATTTGTTTTAGGAGAAGATCTGTCTTTGTCAAATGAACCCACCCCAGCCTATAATTGTCAATTTCAAGGAATGACTGAGAGATGCCACTTATTTAAATTGAAACAAGTACTTTGCTCTGGAAAGCAGACCACAAGTAGGGACAGATTTGCAAATCAGCTGCCAAACCAATGCATGCAAAAGACAACAGCCTTTCCACTTCACATATCCAAACAGACAACTCTGACAGTTTCTATGTGCAGTTATGTGAATTGCACATGTAATCATGGCAATTGCATGCAGAAATTGGATGCAAACTACACAGTTAATTTGGTTTTTAAAAGAGGCAGTAACCTTGCAGCACTATACACAGAGGAGTCAAGCAGTAATTACGTGCTCTTCAAACCTCTTAGACTAAAAACCAGTGTTTCCATGCAGTTGGGCTAAAATATTTTCCAGCTGTCAGTGTGCCTGTACATTGATACAGAGATACTTTATTTTTTTTTTTTTATATCACCAGGAGAGATGGATGAATTTCAATTACTTGACAGAATGCTTGTATGATATTTCTTAATGAAGGGTATCAACAGCAGCCTGTATTGTTGGTCTAAAGAGTGCAGATCTGCACAGAGCTCTCACCAGATCCATAAATGCATTAGAGGACACAGCAGAGAGTCAATGGAGTCAGAGCAATTTGCTAGGAAGGCCTCAGCTGAGACTGGGCATTTTGCCTGGGATGGCAAACTGAGGATTAAGGGCTCTACAGGACACGTGAACTCCACTCAAAGGCAAACACAAGCATGATTAAAATTTAGCAAACCATGATGTTTGAGCCCTTGGGCAAAATCCAGTAGACACAGCTGTATTTATAGGCTGATACAAAGGAGAACTGTTAGACCTAACAGCAATTCAGCAACTCAAAGAACAGAGAGGAGCTTGAGACCTCTCTGAGCTCCGAGTTTCGATATAAGGTGCCACATCTTTCTCTCAACTACTCCCTCAACAGCTTTGACCTTAGAGTTACTGTGTGGGACCCTTTTCCCTATAGATCAGTGCATTAGCAATTATAATTAGACCCACAGGAAGAAACAGCATCGTTTTTTCAAAGACCAGGTGCCTACACCTCTATTTACGTCACTCTGAGATGCTGGCTGGGGGCTGCACTTCAAGGTGTGTGCTGTTAATGGGAACAAAAGAAATTTGGAAACAATCAGATTAATGCAAAGGAAGGCATTCTCTGGAATGGCTGCAGAGAATCACATACAACTAAACACTCCACCAGTAGTAGAGGCACTCAAATAAGTGGAAATTTGAAATGTCTCCCAAGAAAATCAGAACTGCTGCTGCCAGTTTTCTGCAGCAGGAAGCCTGTAACTCCAGTCTCTAGGGGAAACAAAAACAATGGAGACACGCTGGTTATGAAACCTGCCCCTTATTTTCTCCAATTGAATCAACTTTATTGCTCTAAGGAAAAGCAAGAAACACACTTGGGAATAGTCATGGACAGTACCTTTGTGACAGCAGATTATGAGCTACCTCTACCCTAAAGAAAAACCATTTTCAAAATAGTCACCATGTGTTTATTTGATGGGAATAAAGCAACCTCAGTGCTGCTTGTACAAAGAACCAAAGATCTCTTAGTACCACCTTTCAGAGACACTTACACATCATCTTGCTGCTCTGCTGGTGCAGAGCCATGCTGTTCTCAGGTCATGTGGCTTCACTTCTAAATAGGAAAAGTGCTTTTGGGCTGGCCAAAAAGGATACCAACATCCCCTTTCTGAAAACTTGAAATCCTATTAAAATTTGGTGTTTGAAATTCCACTGAGTAGCATGGGCTGGATAGGACCTTGTCTGATCTCTGCTTCACCTCTACACAGCATCCCTTGATAAACTCAGCACTTAAACAGTCAGCTGTCCTGAGAAATTAGGTATTTTTGGGAGAAATATACAAAGAAGTAATTCATGCCTTCCAAATAAACAAGAAAGTCTCTGCATTAAACCCTGGTCCATTCCCTTGACTCCCGTTTACACCTGTTCCTCCTACATCTGAGATTTTTCACAGCTGAGAACAAGTGCTTGGCAGGCTTGTGCTCTGCCCTGAAGAGTAAATGACCACAAGATAACTGGGAAAAACCACATTCCCAGTAGCCTAAGCAACACATCTGCCTTTCATGTTCTCTCCACAAAGCAATCCTGGCACTCCTCTGACTGAGGAATACTATTAGGAAAAGGGCTGTAATTCTGATGTGATACTAACACTCTTCAGCATATCAGTGCACTGCAGGGCCTGAGCACAACTAGAGGAAAAGAGCAGAGTGAAAGAGTCATCCTGGCACTATCTCTGCCTCCTGCTGAGCCTCAGACAGGAGCAGACATTCACCTGTGCTGGAGTGGCACTGGAAGGCAGCTTTTTCCCTAAGATAGAGAGCTGAGAAACACTGGATTACATGGTTGTCATCACTGCTTATTGGCTTTTGTTCCTTTCACATGGCCAGGCAGCAGCGAGTGGGTGCCACAGTGCTGTGCTTGGATGGCTGAGGAGAAGCTCATTGTTTGTTATTGCAGAAAGGCATTAAAAATAGCAAAAATAAAAATAAAGGGGGAGGAGGGGAGGAAAAGAGGTAGAGCAGCTTTCCTCTTGGAGCTCCAGAAGCCAGGTGCATCCCTACTGACAATGATGACAAACAAATCCTGGAAATATTTTGCACTTCATCAAAGTAATAATATTTAGGAATAGACTCGAATTACCTTTCTGGTACTACCTACAATTCTCTTGGAACTGGTGCTGTGTTTATAGTATAAAACCTTTTCTACACCAGCAAAAATATGCAAAAGTATCAGTAGCAAAGGTCATGTTCTTGCATTCCTGTTTACGTAGCTTAGCACATGTGCCAGTAGAAGCTTTAATTCTTGTAATGAGGTTTTTCACAGGGTAAGAAAAATCCAGACAAAAATATGACTGGCAAAATCTACCCTTAATATACTATGAAAATACCTGTGATATTTGATTATGTGGCATTAACTAACTAGGGCTTATCTTGGTATTATTCGCTACTTGTGGCAGGTGAAAACCTCAGGCTAAAGACTTCACACAAAACCAGAACAATTTTTCAAGAATATACAGCATTCTGCATACTGCAAATACTTTGAGTATTCTAAAGCAGAACACATTGTATGCTGGCAGAAACAGAGATTCAGAGGAAACAACAGTAATTATGAAGCTATACCAAGTAATAAGAACTAAACAGTCAGAACCCAAATGGAAAAAAAAGACAAGGTAAGGTTTATGCCTGTATCAAACAGTAACTCTGGGAACTCATGCCTCTTCACTGGAACTTTTACCAAAGCTCCTTCCTGTGCCAGGGGAACCACTGGGGGTTTTGATGTGTATTTGAAAGCAGCCTTGGGCAGTGAGGGGTTGATCCAATCATCCAGAGTGGTCTGGGGTGCACTAAGTGTGGAGATTGTGCTTTTATCCCTTGTGGAAGCCCTCCTGGATGTGGGGACTCTGTTCCACACTGTGGTCAGTGTAAAAGCTGGCTCAGTTACAAGTGAGATATTACTTTGTCTGCACCAGGGCTCCCACACCACCAGCTCAATTCTCCAAGCTCCTGGATTGCCCTAAAGCCCCACTGTGGATTCAAGGATAGCTCTCAGCAGTCCTCACCTTTCTAGAAGGGTGACAAATAATTCTAACTGTATCTTGTGTACAAGCATTTCATTGTGCAACATTTATAGGGTCTCATTCTGCATTTGCTTCTTATTTCATTGTATTCATCTGTGTGCTGTTTTTAAATTACTTTTTAAAAAATTCAGAGGCTAACTTCTGTGTAAGGGGAACAGCGCCAAAGAAACTCCTGTCCAGTTTCAATGAGAGACAGAAAGCCACACTCCAAGCATTCCTTTAAAGTAAAATAAATAAATAAATAACCAAACCAATTGCAAGTCAAAAGACATCATGACAGAAAAGTCAGTTGGTGCACAGTCCTAGCTCTACCCACTTCAGGAGAACAGCAACATTGAGAACAGGTGAGCCACTGTCCCCACTCTGTTGCAACCTCTTTTATGGAACCTTGCAACAGCTGATGTTTTTTAAAGTATTGCTTAAATCAAGAGACTGCCCAAGAACCCAAGCTTAGGTGATTTTTGTGTTGACTTTTGCTTAAGTTTGAATTTCTAGTCCATATGACTGTAAAGAAAAACTGGAAAATGTTAGGGGAATGCTATTATGCGAAAAGAGATTTTTTTTTTTTAATTCTCAATATCATTATTCATTATATTTCTGGTCCCATGTTTTTTATTTGTTAGAGGTAAGCAAACATTAAATACAAATAGAACAAATAACAAAGGAATCTTTCAAAACATGTTCCTAAAGCTCTCTGAAACTTTAGCATAACACAGTGTGCTGAAGCTGGCAAAGAATGGCCTCAATGAAAATCAGAGGCAATTTCAATAAAATTAGCAAGGCTGGAAAGGAGGCAAGGGTGGAGCAATAGGATCTCTCCTTCTTTTCAGAATTATTCCACCTTCAGATTGCTCTGCCTGTGAGCTCTTCTGCAAAGACAATGCTTGTAATAAGAGTCAAAGCTCCCTGAGCAGTGATTGCCTTTTTTTCCCTTTTTTTGTTTTGCTTTTACCTGCCCCTCATTGACTGCACAGGAACCTGCGCAGTGGAGCACTCCTCAAGGCTTGGAGATCAAAGTGTTAAATACAATTAAAATAGAATATGAAATTCACTACTAGGAGCACACTAAAAACACATTGTAAGAGATTGAAAGATAAACTTGCTCTTTCCCCTGGCTGATATCTTTTTCACTCGCAACACTAAGTTAAATTGGTTGAAAACAGTGCTCCTTTCTCCTCTAAAAATACACAGAGCATAATAAAAAATGTAACTTGCAATCAGCCCCTTGATGTTTCTAAGGTAGTGGCAGGAACTGATACTGCCCAGAGCAGCAATGACTTTCTGAGTCCCACTCACAGTAAGAGAAACTGAAACAAGGGATGCATGGAAAATCCATCAGCAGAAACCTACGTGGAGACAAAACCTTTTGGTTTTTGACAGATCTCCAGAGGTCCAAGCACAGCATGTTAATGTTTATGATAGAACTCAGTCAGTCTCCAAGCTTATGTTATTTTGTTTTGCTAAAAGAATATGAGATGTTACAATAATTACTGGTATTTTTACTGAGTAGCTCTTCTGAGGAGCTTCTCTCAAGTGTAGCTGGTTTTAATTTGTGGAACGAGGGTGGGCATAGCTTCACATTTATAAAGCTCTATTTGAGAGCATTTCCCTCATGGAGAACAATAACATGACATTTATTTCTTAGAAGTTTTTAAACTGGATATTTTTATTTTCATTGGCAAATTTCTGGAGCGGTTGAGTTTTTTCTTTTTTTTTCCCTCCCTTTCTAAGTCCTCTGCTTTTCCAGTGTGACTAAATCCAAAATGTTTGTACCATTAAGATGACAGATGACACGGCCCAAAGGCAAACACACAGGATCATCTGTCAGGTGCTTGGCTCTGCTGTGGTTTACTGAGTGCTTTGCCAGCAAGTCTTAGCACCTTTGTGTGCTTCTATTTCCTTACCTGTAAAATTGAGATAATGACACATACCCTCTTTGTTACAAGCTTTGGCATGTCTTCTTTATAGAAATGCTACGCAGCACTAAAATACAAATACAAATGCTTAGATAACCCTACCCACTACATGTGAAGGAGAGTTGGTCAGGGGAGGAATAGTAACCTTTGTCTCAAGGGATCTGGGGTTGGTTGTGGTTTCTAGTCTCTATTCATTTCTTTTCACCTTCCAGAATTGCCTGAAACATCTGCTGAATTGGCACAATGCGAATGGAGAGATTCCACCTCATCCTAATTTTGTCCTGATGCAAAACTGTCAATGTCTGGTGTTTGCAAAGGCTACAATTTTTTTCTGAGTGCCAGGAATAATCTCCTGCTCTTTGACTCAATCTGTAAGCCCACAGGGTTATGCATTTATTTACTTATTTATTTTGATGTCTCCAAAATAGCAATGCATGTTGCTCTACCAGACTGCATGCTGTAAAACAGTGGAAGCAAATAAACTGCAATTGTTAATGTTAATTGGTCTTACTTTACCATGTCATTTCCAATTTTTTTCAAAATGGAGATTAAAAAGAGTTGGAGAAAAAGCTGTGATTTTGTCATAAGCAATCCAGTTAGCGGAGTGAACTGAAGGGATTTGATTGTTCGAGCTCTGCACAACCAACGAACCGCACGAATTCACATTAATCCGTCTGTCCACACCCCCTCAGCCTTGTCTGCACAGACTGAGGCTCCAACACACAGCCATGGTGGAGGCCTCTGGGTGTGCAGACCCACGTGCAGAGGGGCCACACTGCCCTGCACACTCTGTATCCCTCATCCACGGCACAAACCTCTGAGGGTGTAGATGCTCAAAAGTCCATAGGCACATAACCCAGCGAGGCCTCGGGGGACCTGCTCAAACGGTGAAGACAACTTTGACTTTTCACTTGTGGCTGATGTGAGGTTTGCTTGTGGAAAACTTCCAATAATAAAACCTAGGAAACACAGTATCTTGCAGATTTGGGAAGTTCCTGTGACCTAAAAACCAGCTCAACTCACCTACCCTCCAGGACCAAGGCAGAGCTGCATCCCCACAGCACTCTCTGAGTGTGGTCCCCAAACTGAATTTAAGAGACCCAAAGGAGAATGTTCCAGCCTAAATGACCTCATTCATTCAGGATGTTTTCATTAATATCCTGCTTCAATTTTCCAGTTGATAGTTTCATTGGTATTATTCTTAGCAATCCCTCAATAAAACCCTGTATTGTTTTTTTCTAACACCATGGTGTTTATGCCTCTCACATTCCGACTCGCAGCCGTATCCTCGTGCCCTCAGTTTCAGCAGTTCTCAGAAACTGAGCCACTGTCGCTTGGGTGCACATAAACACATCCACACATGGACACATAAACTTGGTGATTTTCTCTGAATTCTCACTCAGCCTCATCTGAGGCTCCCAGTTTTGAGGGAGGCTATCATTCTGATCCAAAATTCCTGCCTCCTGCCCACCCCATTTGGGGCGTTCTCATTGCCATGACATTGCACCACAGATTTTTATTTCATTTTCTATCATTTATCACCTTAGGTCAGCAAAATTTTCTTCTCAATTTCTCCCTCACTATGAGGTTTTCCTCATGTATTGGCTTCTCATTTTCCAAACAGTAGAGCTTTCCTGTCCATGTGCCCACCCCCTGTAGCTCTGTTTGGACACACCTGGCCAGCTCCACTGTCCTCTCCATCCCCCAAGAGACTGACACCTAAAGATTGTGTTAGCCCAGCCTGCTTTTGGGTCATTGCCAGTAGCTAAGGATCAACATAAATCCCATCTCGGTGCCATCCTCTGCTAAACACCTCCCCAAAACACCACACATTGCTGTTAATAATTATCCTTCAGCCAGTCTGCAGTCCTTGCAACACAGTGTTTATACCCTAACCAATGTGTAAACTTGTTTTGCAAGCAAGAATGTCATGAGAAACCACATCAAATGCATTACTAAAATCATCAGTAAATCCAGCAAATTGCCTTTTATCCACTGATTTTGCAATTCTGTTTTCTAAAAGAACTTTGGAAAATCTATTTTCTATTCTTTTTCTTGCTACTAAGCCTCATTTTTTCCTTCTTCTGTAGAAAAATTTCCTTTTTCCATTCCTACGTTCCTGCCAAGATATTCCCAAGACCTTTCATTAATTGCTTAGAAGACAATATTTGCCATAGTTTACCCTCTTGCACGAAAGCTGGTGATAAAGTTGGTGTTTGTTGCAGCTGTGGAGCAGATGTGGGCCCTGATCTCAGAGATTTTTTTGTCCCCTCTGTGTAACAAAAGTACAAATTTTTAGGGAAATATATATGCCAACAGTTAGTAAATTGTGTCACCCGAAAAGCCTAAATATTTGTCTTTTTGGGAGTACAGGATTTACCTATAATACCTCAGTGAGTCCAGAACAGGATACCAGCTTCCCCTGACTCGTGCAAGGCTTCTGGCACAGATGAAAGTCAGATATCACAAGGGCACCCTGAGTTTTCTAGGTAGCAGGCACCTCAATAATACTGACAGGAGACTGAATTATTCACAGCTGGAACTCTTTTGGCCCCATATGCAGATCAGGAGGCTGCAAAATCCCCAAATGACAATGTGAGGGCAGAAGCAGAACAATCACAGACTGCCTGCTCATAGCATTCAAGGCCACACATTTTGTCCTATTTGATGGAAAAAGAAAACTTGTCAGTACAAGAGAAGAAATAGGAAATAGGCAAAAAAAAAAAAAATTGTATACTTTGTTAGAGAAGACTCAAGCTCCCAAACCCACTAACAGCAAAATTTACTGCACCTTCAAAATATACATAATTCTGTCTAGAAATCAAGTGCAGGGAAATGGAAAAAGAATATGCACAGACGGCACGATCATATGGCCAACATATGGAAATAAAACAGAATAGCTACTGCTTTTTAAGCTCCATAAGAGCAATGAATTGAAAATGAGTGAGAGACCCCTTTCTCACCCTGTTTATTTCACCAAATACCCAAGGTTTCCCCAACCCTCATGGCACACGTAGCACTTTCCCTGTCCTTCAGATATCTGTCACTTTTAACTCATAAGAAGTCTAAGACGTTCCATAAGTACTCTAAGTATTTTCCTAAGCAAAATCACACAAAGAAGTAGCAGATGAAAGGCAACAGAAGTATTGGCATGCAGTTTCCTAAAAAAAATCCCCACAACAAGCTCACCATCAGCACTGAGCCCATCCTTAGAGCTAGATGGAATGAGCAGCATGTGAGCATCACTGTGCTCACACACACCCAACGTGTTTATTAATCACACACAAGTAAAAGCCTGCTAAAATCCCAACATATCCGAAGCCCAGGCGAAATGTTTTAATTAAAGGAAACATATTTTCCTCATTAATACAGTGTAAGATATATCAACAACCATGACATACTCCCGTGGCATGTTATTTTCTTCTCTGTGTGCGAACATCTGTACATTTCCCCAGAAGCTGAATTTGACACATGTGATGCAGGAACAGAAATGTCTTTTCAGTGGAAGTCTAAAGCAAACAGATGTGTCAAGCATCTGCCAACAAGTTATGAGGAAGTTACTCCCGCCCTGGGACATAACCACCTATGCTGCTCTCCTTCGAGGAAAGCTCGCGTTTGTTGGAAAAGTCAATTCCATACTACGAGTTGGGGATGGAAGGGACCTTCTTTTCCACAGTTTGGACAGCCTCAGCTCTCTTTGCCTCTCCCCATGTGTCAGATTCTTCTGCCTTGTAATCCTCTTTGGCCCTTCCCTGGACTGGCTGCAGTACCACCAACCCTTTCCTGTACTGGGAGCCCCAGCCTGGACACAGATCCTGGATGTGTCTCACCAGCACTGAGCAGAGGGTAAGAATCCCTTCTCAGCCTGATGGCCATGCTCCTCCTCATGCAGCCCAGGGTGCTGCTGGTCTTTGCTGCAGTGGCACAGAGCTGGCTCAGGGTCAGCTTGTCACTCACCCACAGCCCCGTGTCCTTCTGTGAGAATCCATCTTTTGGGTAGCTCTAGTTTACAGGGACATTGTTTCCAAATCTGCATACCTAAGCTCAGGCACATAAATCCATATTGGGCATCAAAATAAAAGCAGGTTTCTATTCCGAGGCACTGCACACCTACAGCTCCCAATGGAGAAAAGTGGAAGTGTTATGATTAAAGCCTTATTTCATGTTTCCAGGTTGCCTGCAGCAAAGCCTTCATCATCAAATTGTGTATAAACGGAGTCTCTGTAAGATGCTACATTTCAACTAAGCTCTAACAAGAACCACTCAAGAGAAAAGTGCACTTTCCTTCCAGTTTATTCCTTTGGTTTCAATTGTGATAAGTTACAAACCTATTGTAAGATAGATACCACACAACACAGGGGCACATAGCTCCAAACTAATTCATCCTAAACCAGTGATCTATATGGAAGGTTAGATAATGCTGCATTATGCATGAGAACAGCAGTTTCTTTATGAACAGCCCCCCACTGCCATGAGCTGGGAGGGCTGAATTAGACATGATGAACATAATAAAGCAAAAGCATCTGTATTTAGGATATCTTTTAAAAAGCACTTGCCTGTCCCTGCACTTTCAATAGGTACCTGCATCCATTCCCTTATTAACCACCACAAACCTCCTTAATTCTTAAAATCTCACGTTAAGGTGAATAGCGAAAAAGAGAAAAATAAGATCTTACTGCTAAAGCCAAATTTCTGGCCCCTGGGGTGCCTACTTGCACAACATAGTAGCAGAATGTAAATGCAGAAATGAGCACTATGGAAATGCTTATGGATGAGGAAATAATATCATGAATTTTGTTATGTCAAGTGAGACCCTATTTATAAACAGACAAAAAGCTTCTTGGTATGTAAGTGATGGGAGGCAAGACATTGTTCATTGTACAAATGAGTGCAAAATATGATAAAAAGCAACTGTAGGGCTCTCAGGAAGAATAATGCATGTGCCATTATCATTTTGACACTGAGGACAGTAGCGCATCCATCACTACTGACTTGCAGAGAACCTGTTTCTACCCTTTGTGAATCCTGTGAGAGGTTAAGTATGTGGTATGTTTTTGGGGTGGGTCTTTGCAAGATCCTGGAGTTCCTCAGCAGCAGCACGATCAAAGCCAGGACTTGAGTATAATAAGGCAGAATTGGTGGAGAGGCACAGGAGTCATGATTTCAATGTGCCAGATCTTGCCCTGTGTGTGCCAGAAACATTTCACATGCTCACATTGGCTTGAAAGCCATGGTAGGAAAGGCACAAAGAGGGCAGGAGACAGCAGTCAATACCTCAGAGAGCAGCAGCTCAAGCAGGGTACAGGCAGCTGTTTGCACTGGCCCACCAGGCAGAGACCCTGCAGGTGAGATGCCTTTAGTGGTCTTGTGGTTTGTACCATTGTCCCCTTTCTCTCCTTAAATAAATGCAATGGCCAATCTATTCTGTATTCATTTTCTTTCCACTTCCTTCTGTAGTTAACCCCCATTGCACAGGACTCAGGAAAGGTGAGCATTCAAGCAAAACTGTCTAAGGGTTGGATCCCAGGGTGAAAAGCTGGACTGATTGCCAGCTTTCAAGACATGACAGAAAGCTGCTAGGCTTGATAGACAATGTCCAGTGTGAGTTTAGACTCCAGAGGCTTAAAAATCCCAACCAGCTGGGAGTAGAAGGGTGAGCTGGCTCAATGTTGCCACAGCATCCACACAGAACTGGGGCAGTGGTGCCTTTCTGTACCAGCCTGTGCAGCCACACAAAGCTCCAGGCTGTTTAAGGAAAGCTAAGACCAGTTGGGTTCCAAGTGATACCGTGTTCAAGACAGATTTTGGTTCCTATACCTTCCCACTGCCAAGGAGCAGCTGCAATGGAGAAAATCTCCAAGAAGTTATCGAAGTCAAGTTGCTCTGGAGGACTATAGTGCCTTCACATCTGCTGTACAATACATACACACATCAGGTGTAGCTTTTCCAAGGACATTGATGGGACTTGGAAACCAAATCCCGTTCAGAAGAAACGTTCCACACACAGTGCTACCCCAGCCACTGCAGACATCCGTAAGCAAGGGACAGTGGCTGAGACGCTGACTATGCAATGCTAAATATATTTGTTGTTCTCTGTCATTGCTTTAATAGGAGCCACTATAAAGACATCCAGTCACTGGCTTTCTGCTGTTGCACTTTCCTAACCTTGTCAATCTTTGAGTTTGGGATTATAGCGGTGAGTAGTTTATCTCCTCTGAAGGAGTAACAAAATGCCGCGGCTCTCAGACCTCTTATCTCATAGACCCTTATCTTTGTTACTTCCAATTGTGCCTGGGGAAAGGATGAGGAGCCGATGAACACCCAGGAATTTAGCACATTATTAGTATTTTGCTTAACCTAGGGGCAAGGAACAAAACAAGTGAGCTGAGTGCTGTGAAGTAGCGCTTAACTTTGTCTCCCGATCTCTGAATCTCGAACATTAAAGGATGGTGCTGCCGTTTGATACCTGCTGCTGCTAAGAGAATGCATAATGATAAAACCACCAGCTAAGCTCTTACATCATTTTACAATCAGGCATCTCAAAAACTGTTTATCTGATCAGCACCAAATTCTGTCAGAGCGTTGACATGTGCATTTCTAAATAATTTCAGTATGTCAACCTGAATAGACACACAGAATCAGAGAGTTAATTATCTTTGACAACTTTGCCAGCTAATTTCCTATTTATATGTACCAAACTAGGGGCCTCTTTTATCCTTCCTTGTCACAAAGAGTTTATCAATCAAATCAAGGCCTAAAATTGGCTGCCAAGGCAGTCTGCCATACCAAAGGGGAGTTTATCTGTTTGAAATCTTTCCGACTACCTAATGACAGCAACATTGACATGAAACATAATAGGCATTGTTTTTTATTGTTCCTGCTCTCTCCCTGCCCCCTCCCCTTTCCTGCTCACCATTGCCTCTTTGGGAGAAGGTGCAGCTCTGACTGGTCCCTCCCTGCCCTCCTGCTGTTCCTGATTCCCAAACGTGCCCGTGTGTGGATGGAGCTGTCAGGACCAGGTTTGGGCTGCAC
Source organism: Fringilla coelebs (assembly GCF_963513975.1). Taxonomy (NCBI): domain Eukaryota; kingdom Metazoa; phylum Chordata; class Aves; order Passeriformes; family Fringillidae; genus Fringilla; species Fringilla coelebs. The sequence continues at coordinate 5,133,520 of NC_140040.1, read as the reverse complement.
ACAGCTCACCTCCGGATTGGAGCTGACAGAACCTGCCCGTGTCAACTCCATCCTTGTCTCTGCCAATTCCAGCGCATTTGTTGGGGAATATGAACAATGTTAAAAACCACCCACTCCTGCTGACAGGCATTAGATGCCCCAGCTTTGGGTGCATGTTGTCACTACTTTTCCCTGACAGGCAGTTATGTTTTACTTTAATAGCCATATATCTTCTCTCCACTTCTCTTTAATGGGGTGGAATTTTATAAGGGGACCAAGAGGTTGGCACTTTGTGCATGCTGGTGTTATCCCTCTTCAGAGAACTCCCCCTTACACATACCACATAAAAAGATGCTGCATCCCACAAAAAAAGCAACAGAAAAAAATCCATGGTTCTTGCTGGTACTTGGCTAGGATTTTCTTCCTCATCTGGGCTGGGGAAAGGCCATGCAGTGGTAGTGGAATCCTAATGGTCAGCTGAACCCACACATGCAAGTTGTGCTGGAGGTGGCAAGGTTCTTCACACATGATGGTCCTGCTCAATCATGCCACTCTTACTAAATTAAAACAAATTAAAATATAGAACTCTTCAAAAATTTTGAATTGTTGCTCAGACAGTCACCACTCCTAGACCTACACAGGAAAAATGATGAATTACATGAGAAAAAGATAAAACACGGTGCTGTTTGTATTCTAGGAAATGGGGCCTTTTATTTCTCACCAACATAGTCATGCTAACTTGAGGTGAAAGATACCTTCCTGATGTGCAAAAGGAGATAAAATGTCTTCACTAGTGATCTCCATGGCCTCTGAGTATCTTGAGGCTATTCTCCCCAAAATGAGCCACAGAGTTAGAATCACATGCTTTTAATAATCCACTAAACTCTGAAATCTGCAGACATTTTCTGTCTCTAGAAACTGGTTGCCTTACTAATTCTAAACTCTTATCCCAAAGCAACTTCTCATTCCATCAGTTTCATAACATGGTGGGTACTGTCCAAGCCAGTATCCCTGGCTGGAAGAGGAGCAGCTGAGCTTGTATTCTTTCTTTTTATAGTTGAAGTAGGCATTCAAGAGATGCACCCTGCCCCTTACAGGATGAGGTCTCACAGAAGGTACAAAGCATCTGCAAGGAAATGACTCATTGCAATGAGGGCTTGAAATCAGATTTTACGTTATTTTATTACTTACTTCTAAAAGAAGAGGTGAGAGGGGGGAAAAATGACTGGCAGATTCTTTAATGTCACCCAAAAGCCTCAAGGGCCCAATTAATCAGGAAATATGTTTGGCTTTTGGACTTCAGTTGCCCATTCCCTGGGGCTCCTGCAGTGCAGGGGCTGGACATATGTTACTTGCTCACGCTCTAAGAAATTATATTTGCATGGGGAGTGATACCTGCTAGTCCAGAATTAAGATGTCAAGACCTTCTCTCATTCAAATGCCAGCACTCTCAGCTGGAATGTGTCTGGAGAGGGCCCACAACCCAGTGAACAGCTTGGTTCATAACCTTCACCTTCCCACGAGAGTAGGAGGGAAGATCCAGCTGTTTGGGTAACACAGTGGAATAGGAAATGAGAGAGCATGTGCTCTTACACCCTCCTCAGCTCTCACTGAGGAGTATAAAGTGACTCACCACAAATAACCCAGGTAACCAGAAAAAAAAGATTTCATGCACCCATGAAACTGATACTAATTCCTCTCTAGGCCTGCTCAGTCAGTGGAGAAAACTTTTCCATATTTAAAATCAATGGCAAAACTATATCAGGAAGGGTACTTCTTTCTCCCTGGATATACAAACCTGGGTTGGCTTTATGCTGCTAAAGCTGTGCTGGTTTCTTTGGAAACAATCAACATCAACTCTAAAGTTTATGAATTCTTCTCATTTGCATTGCTTGTCTAGAAGATTTGGAACTTTTCAATGGTGCCAACAAAATCAAGTTATTTTAGGACTATTAAAAGGCTGTCTTGTATTCATAGAAAATATGCAGGCAGCCTAGAGGAACTTTCTACAGCTTATTCTGGGACACACAAATAAACTTTTCATCTGGCAGCTGTTCCAAGGATCCTACACTTCAGAAGGTAAAACAGCAACTGCTGGGTTGCTTTGATCTACACTGAGCCACCACAGAAAATCCCTGTTCCAAGATCCCAGTGCCTGCATATGGCATGGTTTTGGGAAGAGCATCTCTGGAACATACCTATGCAGAGACAAGTGTACTCAAAAACATTCAAAGTGTTCCAGGAAACTTCCAGCAACAGATCTCACACTCCAGCAGCAGAAAAAATGGCTCATGACACAGCTGGGGAGTGACAGCGTGGGTTAATGTTAATAATGGCTATTATCTTTATTTCCTTGCCCCTGGAAGATAAAAACTCAAGAACATTCCTAAATATGGGGTGAAATGATTGCGTCCAGACCCCAAAGAACAATCCTTGGTGATTAATCCTGCTGCCCTGGTGTGCTGTGAAGGGCTCCTTAGAATTAGTGAAGGATTGCTAAGGTTTCACCAAACATACACAAAAGTCACAGGCAGGAAACACTGAACAGCAAAGTCCTCATCTTTTCACTGCATTAATAAAATCACAGTTGCAATAGTGAAAGGTCTCACATACCCAAGAACCAGATCCCACCAGGGAACTCTCATAAAAAGGAGGAGATTAGCTCTGGATGCTGCCTTTGCCAGGGCCCCCAGCAAACACTGTTGGTGATGCAGATCCTTATCCAGTAGAAGATGAGCAGAGATCAGCAATTCATTTCCCATTAGCTGGTATTGAACATCAGTCATTACAACCAGCACAGCCCAGATTTGAGCCAGTGACCTGAGGGTGAAAGGCTGCAGCTTCCCAGGCCAGTGATCATTACTGTTTTGACACAACCAATTATTCAAAAACAGTCACTCAGAGCTCAATTAAAATTTCAGTAACTTAACCTTTTCTTTGCTTCTCCCTTTGTCTCCTGCACATCCTGTCCCCCAGTTTAAATAAACTGAACACTTTGTCACTGCACTGTATAATTCTGTAGTCAAACTGTCAGGACCCACCGTGGTCACCTCTGTCACTGTCTCTGCCAATCCCAACGTGCTTGCTCAGGCCTCTGAACAGTATTAAATGCTCCCCCTGACAGACACTTTGATAACATCACCAAACACACACATTGAGGCAAATTCCTTCTGACAGCATTCACTCAACAAGCTGAAAACTAAGGAGGGACACGGATTTGTTTTAGTTACTTTGCCTGTGTGATAGATGTTATAATTAACTCTCTGTCTAATACCAAAAGCTATTGTTAAGTTTCACTGCCTTTGAAGATTCACATTTGTAGCGGCAAACCTCTCAAATGAACACATTTAGCAATGACTGCATTTTTCAGTGATTTCTTAATGTTGCCAAACAGCAGCACTGAATATTTATAGAGTTCCTGTTAAAAAATTACACATAACATTGCTTGTTTTTGCTTTGATCTAGAATTTATTGCCTATGAAGTAAAAAAAAAAAACCAACAGATACCCCCCTCTCTCTTGTACACCTTCAGTGCATGTTGACTGCTTAAGACTCTGTAGAGGCAGGTCAACTCAGACTCCAAATCCAATTAAATTAATGCAACCTCCTGGACAACGTGGAATCATTATTGCTGCAACCATTCTAACATTTATCACATCCACACAGTCATCCATCAGAAACTAAACTCTTAAGTCTCCTACTCTGCGTTCACCATAATGGATCCAGTAATATTTTTTTTTTCTCTAGCAAGAGCAAATGACTACGAACAGACTCTACAGTGCTGTGCCCACCCCCTGTGCCACCAGCAGGGTCTGCTCTGCAGTTTAACAAGTGGGTGCCCCTGCCCTGAGAGCTTCCTGCCAAAGCAAACATCCCTCCAGTCCTTGGGGAGTGGCGAGGAACTGGGACTGACACCAGTTCTGGGGATGCCACCAAAGGCGAGGTGCATGGCTGGGTAAAT